>NW_027492013.1:0-630426 GCF_021521415.1 Bidens hawaiensis | reverse complement strand
TTTTTGAAATTAATATGTAATCTAAATGTTAGTTTGCTCATGATAGTCGTTTATGTATGTTTCTCCATTAATATTTATTAGTGCCTATTAGTATTCTTTTGTCCACTAGTGTCCCTTAATGTCCATGTGTTCGTTTGTTCATTAGTGTCCGTTAGAGTTCGTTTGTCCGTTTGCGTTTGTTTACAATGTTTACGAACAAACACAAACGGACACGGGCAAACCAAATTCCTTAATGGACGGACGCTGTCATACCCCGACTAGCAAGTGTGGAAGCGTAAAACGGGAATGTAACAGACACCTCTGGTGTCAACCACATTGTTTATAAAGAAACATTACAAACTAATTACATTATTCTATCTTCGTTTACAATCTAGATGATACAAATCTAAACTAGCCCGTTACGCTGCTTTACTTCTTACTAGCATACTTGCATCAATTTACCCAGCATTGATCGCAAGTCCAACACGTAGCACATTAGCTTTATAATCCAAATCCGGTACACCTGAAATGTAACATCTGTGTTTTTGAGAATAATAAATAAAAGAATGTTTTATTATTATTTATGTGTCGTTATTTAATCTTATTAAGTAACAATGGGTTTGGGTGGTAGGCATAGGGTAGAAGATGGACCAAGGGGGTGGTATTGGGCCTAATGCCCATGGACTTGGGGTATTTAAATCCCTAAACCTCCCAAAACTCTAACTTTTCCATCCTCCATCTCTTTCCTCCCTACACACACTCAAGCACACACAAGCTCTCTCTCTCTCTCTCTCTCTCGCTCTCTCTCATATCTTCTAAGATCCAAGTGCCACCAAAGTGATTTCGTGACTTAAAATGTTCAAGCAACAAGAAACACCACCAGATCTGAGGGTTGTTCAAATCTGAACCCAAACCCGAGACCGTATGGTGAGTTCTAGTTAAAAAAAAGTTAAGTTTTAAGGTCGGTTTCGACATACAAACTGATATAATGGTAGATCGGGCTGTGAGATGTAAGAAAAATATAGACTTTATGAGCCGTGAGCTAACGGGTCCGATATAGGACGAAAAAGTAACGTTCGGGCTTTGTAAAACACAGGTAAACAAAGTTGGTACGACCCAAAACCCATAAAAAGGGTAAAATCGGGTCCTAAGGAAGGGTCACGGGGAAGAATGGCTGGAAAATGGTAAAATAAAGGAAAAGAGGATTCTGATCGCACGGAAAGAAATCGCATCGCACAAGCATGCGATGCGATTTGTTTAGAGTCATGCGATACGATTAGAATTCAGCATGCAATGCGACTGGTTTTGTCCATGCGATGTGACTAGTTTGTCCATCTGATGCGACTGGATTGTGTCCATGCAATGCGACTGGTTTGCTTCCATCCGATGCGATTCCTTTTAGCCATGCGATGCGATTGATTTTACATACGATCCAAATTGTTGTAAAACCCCAGCCAGGGGCTTTGCCCCTTGGACCTTGCTAGGGGCTGCCACCCCTAGACCCCGCTAACAGGGGCGCTGCCCCCGGACCCCCGTTCGTTAGAGAATTCACTAACCTAGAAGTATGATTTGTTTATAAGTAGTTAATTAATACTTGTCATTATTACACAGTTAGCCGTCCGCAGCTAAGGAAGGGCATTATCATTAACTCCGAGAGAAACCGACTACAGGTGAGTTCTAGCCCCTTTTACTCTGTGATGTTTTTCGGGGCTGTGTGCAAACTGTTATGTGATAGTTAATACACTTATCTTAAGTAGTAAGTGTATGATACGTGTGATTATGTATTGAATGTTATTAATTTAGAATGTCTATATGGATGAATATGTATATATATGACTAAAAGATATGTAAAGTATGCACGTATGATAACGAATGTATGGATAATTGACGAGACAGGTATGGTTGTATGGTTATTGAAGACAGAAGGGAACAGACTCTAATAATATATGAGACAGAAGGGACCTATAGAGGTAGGGTAGTAAAGGTACCCGCGGATCCCTAATTCGACCCGTGGATTGTCAATAAACATTCGCGAGAGGAACATGTGGACCAGAACACCTGCAGTCATAACAAGACCAGCAAAGTCACCCGCGGTTCATAGGGCGTGATTCGCAAACCTCTATCATAACCCGTGGATTAACAATGAGCATCCGCGGGAGGAGCTCGCAAGCAACACAATGGACACATCACACGTATGATTCCCACGTATATGGAAGAGCAGTTGTAACAAACTATTTCTAGAAGATTCCCCCATTACCTCCTGATAGCGACATCGACCAATGGAAAGATGACACCTGGACACGTAATGGCCATCCCACAACATGCACAGATAATGGTGGTCCCATAAACGGGTTCAGACTGTCACATCCAATAAAGGCTCGACACGTGTCCATTCATGTGAAGGAGGAATATTGCGATAGTGATAACTCCACTAATAACCTTCCCCCACCTTCGGCTATAAATACTATGTTCATCTACTTCAGGTGTTCATTCACTCGGACAAGCCTTACGCAAATTACTTGTATCCGTACTTATTCCGATCAGTACTTGTACTTATTCTCACGCTGGAGGGTGGTTACGGGAAGATCCCCCATCGTGTCCTTCCTGTGACGAGGCTTAAGGTGTTCTGTTTTGCAGGAAGATAGCTTGGATCTGACTTTGTTGTTATTCAGTAGACTCACATCTGGGGTAAATATAGGTTCGGACTATCTAGTTTGGACTTGTGTTCTTCATTAGCGGCATCCATGGGACAGAAGGGACCAGACCCTAATTGTAACGTTCATTACTTTTTAAACCCGAAAAAAAAACCGACCCGTTTTAAATTTTCAGCTTTGTTATAAAGATATATGTTTATATATATATCAAGTTGTGTTTAATGTATTTTATGTTCATTAATACTTACCGAATTCATTAACTTGACTCGATTTATCGTTCACGCGCATTCTTGTTCATCAAACGTCGTTAACATTCTATTCACAAGAATTTAAATTGTGGATCATTGGCTTCCTTACTCATTTTAATCGAATATTGAAACGTCGGGATTTAACGTTTTAAGGTTTAAAGTCTCTATTTAAACGAGTCGCAACTATGCGTTAACTATACAAATTGTAATGTCCCTTTACGTTTATTAACACACCTCAAAATTCGGGACTCAATTCGTAAATCATATTTTATTTTAAAGCATTATCAAAGTTCAAGGTTCATTTGGTAAGTTATGTTTTAAATTGGTTTTAATATAAGTTGAAAGTTGAGGGGGCTAAAATGTAAAATTATTTAAATTATATTATTAAATAATTAACCCAACCCACCCCCGTCTCCTTCCCCTCTACCGGCCCATTTTCCGGCCACTGCCGCCGGTGACGGCGTCGGTAATTCCAAAACACCTCCAAACCTCGAATTTTGACCCTAGAAATCCGTTAACGCGTTATATCGTTGATATAATATTGTAACTAACTAATTAATTATATTATAACAACCTAATCATAACCGTAATGGGCGCCGGAATTCTCGGAGAATCAATTAACCAAATTAACGCGTAAACGCTCCACCAATCAGTATAAATACCACCCTCTCCTCACTCTAAACTCGCTCACACCCTTCTTTCTCTCTAAATTCACTCTATAATCTTAATATTAATCCGGCAAAGGTTTCATTTTCCGGCAACTGGGTCTCGGCCAAAACAACACCATTCAAGGTAATTGTTATATGCATATTAACGTAGTTACATCAATGAACAAAACCCCTAAGCTAATTTCATCAATCATTGAACAGAAACCTTGGATTGAAATTAGGGTTCATATGGTGAAGAAGATGATACTGTTTTTTTTATATATAATATTTTTCAAGTTTAATCTGAATTGTTCTTTAAGATCATCTGGTTAACACGTTATGATAACAAACAATAGACCCGGGGTCAAAACCCGGGTCACTCATGCATTTTTTGGTAACTTGTTATTATTTATTTTATTAATCCAAAATCATTAGGACCTGTTAATAATTTAAATAATGAAAACCAAACCTAAACGAATTTGAAGCCTGGCTCAGCTGGTTAAACGCGAAACTAATAATCTCCAGACCCGGGTTCGAAACCCGGGTCAGTCACATTTTTGTTTTATATATTATTTAATAACAGTTAATTAATACTTAATTTATCTGTTTAATCATTTAAAAATCATAATAAATTTATAAAAACTTTTTAAAATTAAATAAAAATTATGTAAATTTATTATAAAATATATCTCACCATTTCACACTTAAAAACCAAGTTTCTCGCTTTCGTAAACCGTAACTAAAAATCGTTTTCTAATCGTAACGTAAACTTTAATTTTCTAAAAATGGTTTAGTCAATGCAATAATTATATTTACGACTTATAAACAATAGTTCAAATATTTCGAACGTGTAAACTTCGTATTCCAGCCGTCAGAATACTTATATCATATTAATAACCGTTTTTCCGTTAAAACATAAATAATAATATAATAATCAAAGAGCCATAAAATTTGTAATAACTTATAATAAAATAATAACTAACTTCTAAAATTATTCATACAATTAATCAACCTTAAAATCCCGTTAGAATAGTCATTAAAAGTCGTGTTTATTTTTATTTATAGCTCGTACGGATTGACCGCTTCGGTTTCCTTTGACGCCTTCGAGTTATTCCTAGTCCTTTTTACTTCAATTACTAAGGTGAGTTTTTCACCATCCCTTTTTAATGTTTTAATGTTTTGGGGTAGCATATGTATCCTTATAAAAATTCAAGCATTGTTTCTTCTATTACAAACTATAATTCGTATATGGACTTGTGTACTACTTGTATTACTTGCACGATTGGGAAGCCTCATTAAGTATGATCATACGCCCCCCTTTGCACTCCGGTCCATTTGTATCGAGTGAAAAAGGACCTCATTATCCAAGTACGTTGGTTGTTACCAATTGGAAAGGACCTTACTTGCGCGATTACCCAAGTACGTTGGTTGTTACCAACTGGAAAGGACTTACTTGCTCGTTTATCACTTGTCCATGAATTGTATGGTTTTTACGTACGTACTTAAAACGGTGGAAACTCACCGGCTATTTATAGCTGATCTTATTTTATACATATGTTACAGGTGTAAAGATACGAGGATGAAAGTTAGAAGACACATAGCATGCCTATAGGATATTCAAAAACAATTTATTATTTATTTATTTATTTATTGTTTCAACTTGTATTATTTGATAAACTTGTGTTACATAATGATTTAAATGAAATAATGTTATTATGGTCACCTAATAGTGTCACGTGTGTTTGAGCAATCTGTACGTCACACTCAGGCGTTTCCGCTTTAGCCGGGGAGTTACACTAATAATATCTGAGACAGAAGGGACCAGACCCTAATAATATCTGGGATAGTAGAGATAGAATAGCTTATGGTATACCATAGGGAAGTACGAAGGAAAGCATGTAAGTGCGTATGCATGTATGTAAAGTATGTATGAAAGAAGTAATAGTAAGTAAAGTACGAATACGTATCTTCGAACACGTATAAGTAAGGATATGAATGTGATGTATGTTAATTGATTAACTAGAACTCATTCAGTGTAGCTGACTTTTAGTATGCACGCATGTAAATAGATTATAGGAGCTGACTTGAGGATGACACATGGTAAGGATTAGAAGACTGGCATCTCGAGAAGAAATATTATGATGCTTTTATGTTATGTTATGTTTAAGACAAGATAGCTTTTGTTCAAGATTTTATGATTTGTAATATATTGGTTAATGTTTTATGATTTCGCGAAAAGTTTTAATCAACTCTGATTTTAGAACTGTGTTTATTAGTAAATCCAACGCCAAAGTAGGGCTCCTAGGAACGGGTCCTTACATGAAAAGCACTTTTAAAACAGGTCAACTACAAGAGTTGATGAGTTTCACGATTTTTAATGAATCAGTTATGCGTAATCACAAGTCATAGTTTG
Source organism: Bidens hawaiensis (assembly GCF_021521415.1). Taxonomy (NCBI): domain Eukaryota; kingdom Viridiplantae; phylum Streptophyta; class Magnoliopsida; order Asterales; family Asteraceae; genus Bidens; species Bidens hawaiensis. The sequence goes on along the minus strand of NW_027492013.1, from coordinate 624,485 downwards.
TATGTACGCATGTAAGTAAGTATGTATGTATGTATGTATGTATGTATGTACGCTTATCAGTACGTTCGTATGTATGTTTATGATGTAATTATACTAAGATACAGTGAAGCCTTGAATATTTGTTCGTGCTGCGTACCTCCATTTCACACGCGCAATCAACCACTGTGCCCCTCCTTCCGCCCGCAACATGCCCCAAGTAGCCATGACTAACACTACATAGCTTGTTTGTATAATTATGGTCATGTGCAAACGGAGTTATGTGTGACACGGCAACCAGGCCGATTCCGTTTGGGTTTGTCAAACCAATAGTACTATTCACAAGCCACCGACTCAAAGTTAATCACGGTGTTCATGGGGACTTTTATGTGTTAGCACTTAGATAATTCACATCATTAAACATTTCCAAATATATAGATATATATCAACATGCTTTTCACCCCAAAAGTTCGTAAAAATAGTTTAAAAAGTGGGGTCATGAAACTCAGAGTTTAGTCAGTATTCAACACGATATCAGATAGCGGTTCGTTCTGCTTGCTAGCGCTCAGATCCTATAATCAATATTATAATATTATTATAATCTCCATACTAAATTGGGCTGTATATCTAGTCTGGTTATAGCTGTCACGCCCAGAACATGCCAATAGGCTTAGATTGTGACGTTGTTTAATGTCTAATATTCAAAACCAAACTTGGCTCAGTTTCTCCGTTTTACCTGCTGAGCCAAGTTGATCGTTTACGTGTTTAGAAAACAGGTATGACCACATAAACTTGGGTAAATGTATTGGTTGATGAAATGATTAAATTTATAAAGAAAGATTGTAGATTAAATGTCTGGATTCGCTACAGCTCGTTTCCGTTTATTCAGTCTGGTTTGGAGAAAAACGTGCACAATCCATCCGAATTGTCCGGATTTCTCACAAAAAGTTCATTTTACTTAATTAACCCAAAAATATGATTTTTGATCACTGTTGATGTTCTGATATTTCAACAGGTTCGTTAATCACGAATTCGTCGGTTTTTATTAGAATTGAATTTATTTTACTTTCAAATTAGGATAATTAGTTATCTGCTTATCATTAAATTATGAAAATTTATATACTTACCAAGTAAAATATGTAAATTTTTATAAAAATATTTCTAGAATTATTTACTAATTTATTAATTTATAAATATTCATTTTATATGCTATATTTAACCCGTAAATCATCTGTTTATACCAAACGATTTTCAAAAAATCCAAAAAACTTATTGAGTGATCCAAATAACTCCCAAAACATCCTTTAAATTTTCCAGAACCTAACACTTTTTCCAAGTTACCTTTTTGAGCCAAAAACGACTATAAAAACTCAAATAAACGCGAATCCAGAAAACATAGCTAGGGTTTTTCAAATGACCGCAAATTTCATATGTGATCATATTACGCCATACCTGAGTACTCCACAAAATTTCATAATTTTTCAAGCATGTAAGTATTTTTCCCAAATAAACGTCCCTAATCAGTAATAAATTTGTCAAACATTCTCGGATGGTCGAAAAATTACCAAATTTGGACAGGGACTCATTTATATGGTCCCTGATATCCCTGAAATATTTCACAAGCTAACAACAAGCTCTTCACAATCTAATCCTAAACGAGTGTTTCGGCATTACCTTTGCGGTTTTTGCTCGTTTAAACTCTTTTCCTCAAATTTCAAGGTTCTTGTCCTTCTAAATAATGTAACTACAGGTCCTATATCACAAAACCAAGCATGTATCATCAAAATATCAGCCTTGAAACTTAGGGTTTCGGTTAGGGCTTTAAATTGAACTTTTGAACCATGAAAACGCGATTTAAACCCTCTAATCCGTGTTTATGGCAAAAATAACTTATCAAACCAGATTCCTAACCATGTGTGGGATTAAAACATGTTTTTGGACAATTTTTAGGGTTTTTGCATGGTTAGAAGTAATTTTTGATAATCAAAGTTCAATATTTATGAAAAATCCATGGTTAAAACAAGTTTTAATGATCAATTTAGTGAGTTTTACCTTAGGTTTTAAGAGTGTGATGAAGAGGCCAGGAGCTGATGTCCAGATTATGATGAAATAAATGGAAAATATCTAGTTTAAATGACTTTAGTATGAAGAAAGGCTAAGGGTGGTCTTATTTCAAATGTGGCGGTCACAAATACTAAGGCCCCCTTGGGCCCCATCTTGCTCCATTTGCCTCATTTTGCATGCTCGAACGTTAAATGCCGAGTTCAAATTTATTTCGGGTTCAGTTTTTAGCGAGAATAATATACCAGGTACTATAAACAATGCGAAAACGAGTGTTTTTCAGCCAATCTCTTGTAAATTTAGAAAAGCATACATTTGTTTGTAAATATCAAAAATATTTTCACGGATCGCTTAAAACATCCCCAATAAGTGTTTTGTAAGTCTTTTTGGCTTAACGGATAATATAATGCTTGTTTCGTAACTATCTTTCGCGTTTAAAATCATAGCGGGTAGTTAAACGAGTATGTTTTCGTTTAACTGGTTTGCTACTGTACTAACGCCATAATATCAATATGTTGACTTATATTAAATGTATATCACTTTAGATACCCCCCGGATATCCCGGTCATAACTAGACCTGTTTGGTTATTCGTTCGTTCGTTACGCATAAAGCGATTAATCGCTTATTCGATATGTGAATACTAAGGTGTATCCGGTTTTGTCATGAATGTCACAGACACGGGCACATGTTTTCGTTCATTAGAGTGTTAGTGACCCGTCTGTTTGTTCAACAAATATTTAACGGACAAACACGGACAAGGTCTCGTCCATTTTAATTCAGTCCGATAACAGCCCTATCTATTTTGGCTAAGAACTTCAAGTTCTCTAACATATGAAATAGCAAGTTTAGGAAGTTCAAATTTGTTTACAAAATGTGTAACCACAACTTTTGCAAAAACTTGATGTTAATACTTTATAAAATTTCTTCCAGAAATGACACATTTTTCGTGAAACACGCCTAATAAGAAAGGGAGAAAAGACGATTGATGGAGAGAAACAAGCATATTTAGGGAGAGAATATTATACTATATATATATATAGGGGTGGGTTCTAGTGAAAACTTCTTTTAAAGAGAAAACTTAAAAACTCCTAAAAACTTCTAAAAAACTATTTTTAACTTTTAAAAAAAATTTTGAAGTTTATTTTTTCCATTATTCTTATATGTTGTTATTGGTTCAAACAAAAAAACAAAAAAAAACCTTGTCGGTAACCTCGTCGGTATGGTGCGCATGTGTAATAGTGTGCATTGCATATATGCAAAAGTGTTTGTATTGCATAGAGTACAACACTATTGCACATATTTGATACACACCATTGTATATATGCAATATAAGACTAATACACACATCGAATACACATTAGTACGTATGTGTAATACAACATTAACGCACATGTGCACCACATTGACTTTTATTTTATTATTATTTTTTCCATATAATACAACACTACTACACATATACAATACACAAATATTGAATTTATGCAATAAAACACTATTAAACTCAAAAATACATAGTAATACACATGTGTAATACAACAGTATCGCACAGTAATACATATGTGCATTACAACGGTTTTTTTTTTATTTTTTTTTATATTTTTCAAATGAAATATAAGAAAATATAAGAATAATTGCTAAAACAGAATTTTGAAAATATTTTTTTATTTTTAATTAAAAATAATTCTTTAAGAGTTTTTAGGAGTTTTTAAGTTTTATCTTTAAAGGTGAGTTTTCTCTTGATCCTCTGTGACATTTGAGCCAAAACAAGGTACACCTCAGTACGTATTTACCGATTAAGCAAATAAACGCTTTTTGCGTAACAAACGAACGATTAACCGAACGGGTCGGGTTATGACCCAGATATCTCGGGGGCCATCTATAAGTGATATACGATCTATACAAGCTAAAATATTAGAAATATGGTCTTAGTTTGATAGCAAACAAGTTAAAAGAAAACATGCTCGTTTAACTGCCCGCTATAGATTTAAACGCGAAAGATAGTTACAAACCAAGCATTGTATCATCCGTTGAGCCGAAAAAGACTTACCAAACACTTATTTGAAATGTTTTAAGCGATCCGTGAAAATATTTTTGATTTTTACAAACATATAGTATGCTTTTATAATTTTACACAAAACTAGCTGAAAAACACTTGTTTTCGTGCTGTTTAACGCACCCGATAAGTTTTTCGCGCCAAAAACCGAACCCGAACTAAATTTGGACCGGGCCTTTCGTATTTGGGCTTGAGAAATCAGAAACTTGGGCCAAAATGGGCCCATGGACCCCCCCCCCCCTTTTTATTCTTTCACATATAAACTAGATCCAAGATATTTTCAGCCTCATTTTCTTGAAAACTCTGGACATAATTGCTGCTCCAGCCAAAAACCTTCAAACCCTAATGTAAGGGGCTTAAATAAGTAGCTTTTTTAGTTGTTTAAACTTGTTTAATACCATAAAAACATGTCTTGGTTACTAAAAATCATTCCTAACCGTGTAAAAATCCTAAAAATGGTCCATAAACATGTTTTGATCATACACATGGTAAGGAACCTGTTTTGATAGCTTTTTGGCCATAAACACGGATTAAAGGGTTGAAACGACGTTTTTACGGCTCAAAAGTTCGTTTTTGTGCACTAGCCGAAACCCTAAGTTAAGGGCTGTTATGTTGATGAAATATTGCTTGGTTTGTGATATAGGACTTGTACCTAGCCTGCTTAGAAGCACAAGAACCTGAAAACTTGATTAAAAAGTCGGAAACGAGCCAAACCCGCTAAGGTAATGCCGAAACACTCGCTTACGGGCTATTTAGGTTAAGGTTGTGATGTGCATATTGTTAGGACTTGAAATTTTTCAGGGACATCAGGGACCATGTCAATGAGTCCCTTTTCAAATTTGGTAATTTTTCGACCATCCGAGAATATTTGGCGAATTTATTACCGAATTGGGACGTTTATTTGGGAAAAATAGCTAAAATACTTCAAAAATTATGAAATTTTTCTGGGAACTCAGATTTGATGTATTTTGATCACATATGAATTTTGGGATCATTTAGAGAAGTTTAAAGGTGTTTTGTTTATTTGCGTTCGTGTGAATTTTTACAGCCGAATTTGGGCCAAAAAGAATATTGAACGAGCTTTTTATATTCTGGAATTAATAAAAATTGATTTGGGACATGATTTGAGCATTCAGGAATTTTTTTGGAATTTTTGGAAATTGTTTGAGGTAAACGGACTATTTTCAGGCGAAATATAGCTGATAAAATGAATTTTTATAAATTAATAAATCAGTAAATAAATTCCAGAAATATTTTTATAAAAATCTCCATATTTTAATTGATAAGTGGTTAAATTTTCATAATTTAATGATTAACGGTTAATTAATTATGCTAATCTGAATATTAAACAAATTCAGTTTTTGTAAAAACCGGCAAGTTCGCGACTAACGAACCTGCGGGAACATCATAACACCAAGAATGATCAAAAATCATATTTTTGGACTAATTAAGTGAAAATGAACTTTTCTATGAGAAACCTGGACAATCCGGGTGGATTGTGCGCGTTTCTTCTCAAATCAAACTGAATAAACGGAAACGGGCCCCGTGGCTAATCCGGGACCCCAGTAGGTGATCTTTCTTTATAACTTAATCATTTTATTAACCAATACATTTACCCAAGCTTATTTTCCCATAACTGTTTTCTGAACGCGTAAACGAACAACTTGGCCCAGCTGGGAAAACGGGAATCTGAGCCAAATTCAGTTTTAAGTATTAGACATTGAACAACATCACAACCTAAGCCTATTGCCACTTTCTGGGCATTCCAGCTACACCCAGATTAATTATACAGCCCAGATTAGTATTGAGATTATAATAATATTAAAATATTAATATTATTATAATATTGATCATAGGAACTACCGATAGCGGACCGAACGAACCACGAGCTGATACAGTACTGATTATCGACTAAACCGTGAGTTTCATGACCCCACTCTTTAAACAGTTTTATGAACTTTTGGGGTGAAAAGCATGTTTGATTACATATACATACCTAAACATGTACTGATGTGAATTATCTAAGTGCTAACACACGAAAGTCCCCACGATCACAGTTATTAACTTCGAGCCGGTGGCTTGTGAATAGTACTATTGGTTTGACAAACTCAGGCGGGGCCAGCACGGTTGCTGAGACATTATCCCGTTTGCACTTGTCCATTATTTTTACGAACCAGCTATGTAGTCTTAGACATAGCTACCGGGGCATGTTGTGGGCGGAAAGGGGCCATAGTGGTTGATTGAGCGTGGGAAATGGAGGCACGCAGCACGAACAGTCCAGGCTTCACTGTAGCTTAGCATAATTACATCACATACATCATTTACATACATACATACTTATTTCATGATTACAAGTATTGACTTGTGAATACTCATTACTGTTTTCTTGAAACTCGTGAAACTCACCAACTCTAGTAGTTGACCCGTTTTAAACTGCTTTTCAGCTGTACCTAAATCGGAGTAATTTGGTGATCTGTTACTTGCCTGAAGTGTGTGGTCGATGCTATGTGAATAGAAGCAAGGGTGTTAGTAGTAAGAACGTTTAGTTAACGAATTAGTTTTGTTTGTACCACCTAGACTGTAAAACAATGATAGAACAAAGAAATGTAATATATTGTAAATTAGTTTGTAATGTTTCTTTATAAACAATGTGTTGATACCAGAGGTGTCTGTTACATTCCCATTTTACGCTTCCGCATTGTGCTAGTCGGGGTGTGACATCCTCTCCCTATATATATATATATATATATATATATATATATATATATATATATATATATATATATATATATGTATATATATATATTCATGTATGTGTATTACCAATGGCGGATCTTTAACATCTAGAATGGATGGGCTAAAAGTCACAAGATCTAAAATTTTTTTTCATACTTTTAAGGTTCGGGTTGGCAATTCGGTTCGGGTCTGGTCACACAATAAAAACTCTATATTCAATTATTCAACTAACGCACCAATTCAATCATTCAACTTGCCATTCTTACACATAAAATACCAAAATTTTCAACAAACAAATACAAGATGCGACGGGAAAGATGAGTGCCTCAAATTCAACTTTAATTACTGAATTCATATAATCAAAACACAAATATTCCTAATTCATGAAAGGAGACCAAATTCAAGCACCAATTATTCTAATAATAAAGCCCTAACATACGAAATCGAAAAAAAAAAGGAAAATAGGAAATAAATGATCTCGCCTTTTGTGTATTGGCCGATAATAATCCCACCTTTAAAAATCACTAGCACTTGTCTCACCTTTTAACTATTTTTGTCTCACTAGTCCTCCATTAAAAATACTTAACGTCGTTATGTTCTTTCCCTAGTTTCAAACAAATGTTTTAGGGCTTTTGATCGGAAGAACAATACGAGTCGACCGATGTAAAACTTATCTCGAAATGGTGATCCAAACGACGAAATAATGTTTCAATTCGGGTGCTTGAATTTCCAATTAACAAAAATCAAGCCATTTGAATCATCGTTCCGAAATAAGTTTTACATCGGTCGACTCGTATTGTTCTTCCGATCAAAAGCCCTAAAACATTTGTTTGAAACTAGGGAAAGAACATAACGACGTTAAGTATTTTTTAACGGAGAACCAGTGAGACAAAAATAGTTAAAAGGTGGGACCATTGCTAGTGATTTTTAAAGGTGTGATTATTATCGGCCAATATACAAAAGGTGAGATTATTTATTTCCAATTTTCCAAAAAAATAATAATAATAATAACGTTGAACCTGTTGTTTGGATAATGTCTGAATTGTGTTTCGTGAGCACTCGTGACTCGACCCTGGTCTAGTGGCCTGAGTATTCTTCAAACAGCATGTTTCTGCTTTTCTTCGATTTCAATTTTCAAACCTTAGTGCCCAGACAAAAACTCTTCTACTTCGGTTGTTCGATCAGGGTTGGGAGTGTGGATTTTTTGTTATTTATTTATTTATTTTGTTTAAAAATCATTTGGGCATGAAATTTTCTTTTTTTTTAACTGGGTTTATGGGGCTTTCTTTATGTTTAGTAGGTAAACTGTTTCATGTTTTTCGTCTTTAAGGAGTTTAATTTTAAAAATAACATGGATGGACAAGACTCAATACATATAATTTTTTTTTTACTTTTTGGAAATACCCTATTAAGCGAAAAAGCTGGATGGGTCGAGACCCGCCTTGGCCCCTAATAAGATTCGTCCCTATATATTACAATAAGATATTACGAGTGTATATAGGTGCGGAAAACTTGGAGGTAGAAGCTAATCTATTTTATGTATAGATAACCACAATAACAATATATATATTCATTGCACTTCCCCATGTTTATCAACTTCATACGTTTGGATAGGACTGACAAATGTAAACTATTTGGGTCATAATAAAACCCTCATAGGTTGTTTTGAGCTTAAGTAAAATGTTTAATAGGTCGGAAATAGTCATACTAAAAAATGGATCATACTAAAAGAAGGTAAAAGTTGGAATGAGTTAGGATGGGCCCAAGAGTAACAATGGGTTAAAGAATGTCTAACGAGACACAGAATGTTGCCTCGGGCTGAATTTGCTTATAATCGGGCTCCTAGTAAGACTACTGGCCTCGGTCCTTTTATGGCAGTTTATGGTCTAAATCCGTCAACACCGCTTGATCTTGCTGTCTTGACACTTCTACAAAATTCAGTCAAGAAGCCTGTGATTTGGCAGCTGATATCAAGTCTATTCATCAGCAAATTCATGACAAAATTACCAAGAACAATGACCTGCTGAAATATAAGCGTGACAAGGATAGGAAGCACATTCTTTTTAAGCCCGGTGACCTCGTGTGGCTGCATTTTCGAAAGGAAAGATTCCCAGCTAAGCGCCATTCTAAGTTGTGCCCTCGTTCAGATGGTCCGTTTAAGGTCCTTGCCAAGGTGAATGATAGTTCGTATAAGATTGATCTTCCAGGTGATTCTAGTGCTTCTTCAACCATCAATGTAGCTGATCTCCAACCGTATTATGATCCGGAAGAGCCCATTCCAAGTTTGAGGTCAAACTCTTTTGAAGACGAAGAGGATGATAGGCAGACACTGGCCCATAACCCAATAGCCCAAATGGACTCTAGCCTAGTTCACAAATGTGTCAGCCTCGTTCAACTGGAAGCTTCAAGGCCTTGATCGCATGCCCACCAGTTTTAGTTGAGCCCCACGTTTTATTCTACAGCATATTTAATGTTCATTTTATTATGTTATTTTATTTAGTTAGTGGTCAAAGTAGTTGTTTAGATTATTCCACAAGTGTAGGAAACGTGGGTGGTAGTGTTTAGTAGTTTTGTTTTTCTTTCACAATATGTACTCAAAAATTGGAAATGAATGACAGATTTGAGTTTCCTAAATTTCTTATTCTCTACATTCAGAGGGTAACTTGTTTCCATTGCTATTCTAAAAATTAGTAGGTTTTAGAAGGTGATCTTGGAGGCTAGTTCTTGTTCTCATGGTGTGTCTGTATCGAGAATCGAGGCTAGATTAATATGCTCAACGAGGCTTGTGAGTGGTGTGACTATATCTCGTGAGAACCGTTGTCATTTGTTTGTTATTTTTTGGGTATTTCCGATCCATATTAAGCTCATTGCCATCATTAACTCATCTTGTCCATAACACATGCTAACAATTTTTTTAAATGACTCTTCCGGACCCATACTTATACCGACCCAACACCTAACCCAATTCAACTCAACCCAGCCCATCCTTCTTGACACCGCTACGTTTGGAGACGTTGTCACATGAATTAAAAACTGTGCTAACCTTGCAATACATTTCCTGTTGCTTCACACCTTTGGTTCCTAGTACAAGCCCATTGGTGTCTTTCTCGCCCATGAAGACCTTTCATGAAAGTTAGTAGTTCTTTTTAATTAACCTGCCAGTATATACGACTAGTTCGCAAAATTACGCGTTTGATGATAAAAAAATAATGAGATTAACCAGTAAAGAGTAAAAACCATGACAATCCCAAATAGGTTCTTCACAAACAACACCCCACATATACATTAGTTTTATAATTTCTTCTAAATATTTTACCCTTTGTGTTGTATTGTTTACAAAAACTAAACACATTAATCCTATAACAATAACTCTCTACTCACAAACAAACTGCCACAAGAAATTAAAACTACCATTTACATACATATACATATACATACGCATATAAATAGTGACTCGTCATAGCCATTTTGGTGCCATCTTGCTTGAAGATGGGTGTGATGAACTGTCAGAAACTTTAGCTAAAGACCGATATTGCAATTTAATACTCTCAGCGGTATCCAAAGTCTTCACCACATACCTACACACAATACAAAAAAGACATTGTAAAAAGTTATTAGAGTTTTATAAAAACACTTAAATTTTGTATGGCGACTGACCATCCATTCAAGCACTGAGTTGTGACCACAGCTTCACAACCAAAAAACCGCTCTGGTGTCCTCTTATTTCCCTGGTTCATTGTTTACATTGATTTAGTATGCAAAAAATAAAAAAAATAATAAAACAAAATTTGTATTTTTAATTTAAATTGATTAAAACAAATTGTAAAAACCTTGATAATAACGCGGTCAGCTACAGAAAAAGGAAACTGAAGACCTTTGCCTCTAGGTGTGTCCATTAAATCATTGTAATTAATCCTGTCCTGCATCCATAGAGATCACTCCTATCATATCAAGTTTCAACATGCTATCTATTCACATTGAACTTAAGATAAATGAGCTTGAATCGACCCAATTACCTAAAACCGGGTCGAATTGGTTTTATTTTATCAAAAGTCCCCTAAAGTGTTCTCTAAGTGCTTCAAGTCTAAAATCTCCTCCTGTTATAACCTTGCTAAAGAAAACTAGATTTTCATTGTTACTTAAGGATGTGAGTGGGCTGGTTTTAGGCTCAAACCAGAACAATAACCGAGATCCGCTTTTCGGATTTCACTTTTCCAATATGTTAGGTTCAGTTTTGCCATTTTGGTTGGAGAAATTTGGGACCCAAACTAATTAATTTGGGCCTATATATTTTTTTTTTGTGAATTAATGATTAATTAGTTATTACGTGTTTGGGACTGAAACTTTGGGCCTAGATTTTTTTGTCAATTAATAATTAACTGATTATAACATATTTGGGCCTAAGCTACACCATTTACTAGTTTATATTTAATATATTATTATTTAACATTAAAAAATAAAAACTATAATCCATTTATTCAACAAAAAAAGTTTGTTTACATGGGCTAGGTTACAAATTTGGTTCGGATTTTTTCGGTTTTCTATGCATGCAAAACTAAAAATAAACCGAAAATTCATGTTTTGATAAACACACAAAACCAAGCCGCCGGTGTTGGTTATTTCAGTTTGGTTATGTCGGATGTTTCAGTTCCAGATCAGTTAGTTTTTGGTTTCATGCACACCCCTAATCATTTTTGAAGCAATGTAGTGCAGATAATCTCATTAAATACACTACTTATTCATAAAAAAAACTTTAAAAAGAAAATGCGGGTTAACTAGCAGGCCCAACATGACTGGACGCATATGGACCCCTCAGAAAAGTTACCCTGTTTTGATCGTTACCCATCCACCTGGCCCGCTTATTTTTCCGCCTCGAATAAACATAAGAAACTTACTTTCTAAATGGCAAATTTCCACATTACTTAATAAAAACAAACCTGGTCTAATCTCTCTCTTCTTCTTTTAGATGCATGGTGAACTTGCGACTCTTCTTCCTTACGGAATGCCAAAACAGCAGATCTCAGAGCTACACAAGTAGTACCAAAATTATATTAACATATATATAGTTGTAAAATTGGTTCATCACAAACTAATCAAACTGGAAATACAAATCATTAGCTACAAAAGAAACAAGCCAAATGGGTCAAACGTCACCCAAAGCGTATCTTTTATGCATAAAACCTCCAAAATCATTTTATTCTAAAAGCTAGATACCTATTAAACTAGCAATATGATTTTTTCAATCATATTAAAACGTTGTGCCTTTATATAAAAATTAGAATTTTTTTTAACAGAAGCATTATAATCATTAACTAAAGTCACTATACCATAAGAACTTAACAAAAGCTCAAAGTGATTACTAAAGAAAAAGGTAAAAAACCACCATTGACATATAAACTTACATAGATTTGGAGCCGCTGAGGCTTCCGTGACATGGTGTGAACAAGTGTAGCATGCCTTCTGGAATATTCATCGTATTAAAAGAAAGTCGGCATGTAACTAACAAAAAATATGATATTTATATAAAATAACGATTAAAATTACCGCTTTCATAACATGTTGTATTCCGCCACTACCAAAAGAATGGCCACAAGGTAATATCATAGCATCATCCATAAGAGCTCCTCTACACAAACAAACAGAATAATGTTAACTATAACAACAAATCGTTTAAGATAACAAAACAAGCAAATTTGTAAGAGCTCACGTAAAAGGGTCCGAGAGTATTGATCTAAGTGAGTCCCCTGATTCATCCTTTCTTCCACTAAATCCGCAACCGTTTTCGACAACGGTGTCTTTGAGCCCCGACCCTGAACCCTCGGTCCCGTGAAGATAGTACAATTCACCATCACGGTCCACAAGTGCAATGGCGTTCGGGTACTGAATCTGTTCTGGTTGGTGATTCTCGATAGAACTCGATTTGACATCATTTAAATCGTCATCATCCTGATCCGATGAATCATCAGAATTGTGGAGAGCGGAGGTGAGGATACTCTGTCGGAACTCAGAATAGCGGCGTTGATGATTATGATTATTATTATTATTAGGAGGGTGAGGGTGGAATATGATCTGGTGGGATAGGGCTAAGGCAGTGGTCTCTTCGGAACCCATTCTTCCTTTTTGATTTCGGGATAATAAAAACCCAAACCCTCTCTCAGAATTTCATTAATTTTAGGGATGGATGGATGATGAAATTCAATTGTTAAGAAAGGGAATGGATTCTTGTGGATGGATGATACAAGCAAGGAAGAAACAACAAGTTATGTCGTCTATCAAGGAAGGAAGTTGATGATGATGATGATGATGATGATGATGATGATGACCGGACTTCCAAACTTACATCACATGTCCACGCCCAATGGAAAGACGGGTACCCGCGCGATATGACATCGAATGTGTAAATAATGTTATCATGTGTGTGAATTCACACATCAATCTGAGGTGAAAATATCGGGACGTGAGCATGATTGTTCACGAAGATACTATCATAAATAAAATGCGACAATATCTATTAAATTAATTATTTCCAAATACAGTGAACAAATATTCTAAACACAAATACATTATTTAATATAGGTAGTCCATTCAAGATTTAAATAATAATTGTCTTCATTAAAACCCTAAGTACCAGTAACGTATTCACAATGTCCTTATCATCTCAACATTTGTACCGTTACTCAAACTACTTTCGGTTCTAGATCATGACACACTATTGTACGTATTATGAATTCTATGCGAGGACTTGGATAATTATGTTCGCGACCATAATTACTCTTATCGTCAAATGGTCCGCACAATCCGTTCCATCATGTGGGTTATAAAACATTGAAAATAAAATTTTAAGAGAAAGCAAATGTTTTTGGAAATTTTAATTTTAAATTCAAAAGATAATTAATAAGTGTTCGAGTTGAATTAATAAAACCGTGTAATTTCTAAAACACCTTTTCCTTATAAAAGTGAAATTTTGGAGATTGAAAGGAAACGAATTTCTTGGAGCAGATGTTATTATGAATTGTGATAATCGAGAATAAGGAGATCAGATAGAAGTACAGGATCCTAATTAACTTTGATAAAAGAAACTTTATTCATGAGGTGAAACGCTCAAAATAGTTCAAATTTAAATTAACCAATATCACAAATAACTAAAAAGTCGATACAATGCATAAATGGAAAAGATAAGATAACTTAAGATAGGAATAATGAAGGCAACAAAAGTCTTCAGGGTCTTCAAGAATCTTCAGTTACGGTTGACTTGATTCACTTGACTTGGAGCACTTGAAGTAGTGGGATCCATAATAACTTGAGCAGTCGATGCAGGTGGATTTGGAATAGTTTGGGTAGGTTGAGCCCGAAAGGTTGACACTAGTGAGGTTTGAGTGGTGTAAGCTTGGTAGACTTGAGCTTGCGGGTACGGTCTTTGATAAAGTTGAGCTAAGTAAGAAGGATCTTGATTGAAGAGAAGAGTTTTGAGAATATAAGACTGATGGGTTTGGACTTGATAAACATTGGTAATGTAGTAGAGTGCAGTCCAAGTTTGAGCTTGGTGAACATGGATTAGTTGAGGGCATATTTTGCGAAGATGACTAGGATCTCCACAATGGTAGCAGGTACGGGTATTAGGAACACCGGTTTGAGCATGTGGGGGTAGTAGTGGTTCTAGGGGTAGGCTGAACAAATCGTTGTGGAGCAGCTTGAGTACCGGGCGGTACACGGCAACTCGTCAAGTGTTAGCAATGTGACCATAACGGTTGCAGTTGATGCATAAACGACATGGAGATTGAGTCGGGTGATGGTAGTTACAAATAGAGCATAACGGGAAAGGTCCGGAATAGGGTTCTTGTTAGGAGCATTTTGGTTGAAGGTTTTAAGGTTGGTTTGGTTAGCAGCATAGTTTTGGTGGTTGGATTTTCGTTTGTGGTGAGAAGGGTCACTATGGTGCGGAGTGGGTTTGGGTTCGGCCTTAGCATTGGTTGAAGATTTGGTGTTGGAGTTTTTAGAGGTAGGGTTAGAGTTCTTACGAGGTAGGGTTTCATCTCTAACACGGTCATTGGAAAGTGAGGCAGCACGAGCAATAGCTTCCTTGAGTTCCTCCCAATGCATCCTCGTAGCAATCCCAAGCATAGTAGCAGCAAATTCCTTAGTGATTCTAGCAGCTAAACGACGATCATGAGTAGCCAACGAACGACGTTGATTACGACGATAAATTCTTAGGGAAGACATTCTATGAGGTCCAAAAATGAAATTTTATGAGATGATGGGTAAGTTGTGCAAATGAGTCAATATGAGATGATGGGGAAATGCGATATAATCGTGCTAGTGATGACTCGAGGATGAGTCGGGATTTAAAATAATGTGAATATTTTTTTTGAGATAATAAATAATGTCTATAAAATTCCAAAAGTAAAATGTTATTGGGTTGAGCTTTCCATGGACTTTCCATCGTAGCTTGTGAACCCAAATTAAATAACTAAATATATTCAATGAGTTGGCCTCCCATGAGCTTTTCATGGCAATTTAAATGACACAACTAAATAGCGCAATATAAATTTTGTGAATTGGGCTTCCCATGAGCATTTCATGGCAATTTATTGGCCCAATTAAAATAACGAGTAACAAGCAATTGAGTTGGTCAGCCCATGAGCGTTACATGGCATTTAACTAACCCAACTAATTAACGAATTATCAAATCAATGGAGTTGTCCGCCCATGAGCGTTGCATGACATTTTAACCGACCCAACTAAATATCGAATTAACAAATCAAATATGAATAATTGGTGTATCTCGGGAACCACCCCGGACGATACGTTCCAACAAAAAAATCAATTGGAAAACGGGTTGAGAAATGGATAATTGGAGTGCCCGTGGATTTCCATGGATTTTTCACCCAACCAAACATTTAAAATAACAAAAAATACAAATTTGAAAGTTTTCCCGAATTTAGCCACGAACCACCGTGAATTCGGTTTTTATAAAAGGAGTGCAACCGTTTAGCCGGTTACGTTAAACCACTTAGGGGTCCGGTCATATGGCATTTTGTTCTACTTTGGTCTAGATGCTCGAGTATTGTTATCAGGTTATCCTCCAAGTAAGGAATAGCGTCTTACATTGGGTTCTTGGAACCGTTTTGCCAAGGTCCAACTCATAGTTTCTCGCACCCCCTACAGTTACTTACCGAACATGTCATACTCCCATGCCCTAAAGAGAGGAAGTAAAAACAAAACTCGGGAATTCTTAAGAAATTTCCCAAAATAAAAAGAAATCTACTAAAATAAAGATTAAGAAAATATTTTGAAGGTGAGGCAAAACCTCGGAATTTGTGTGTGTACAGTAAATAAATAAGATAAAATTTAAATTAAAATAATTAACCTATATAAGTTGTAAACAAATAAATAGCACATAAGGCAGTTCAGATAAGCGCGTATAGGGTCCTAAGCATATGACTAGGACAATTTATAACGACTTATTTTATAGCCTTCGGCTCTGATATCAATCTGTCACACCTCAAGCTAAGGCGGAAATGCCGGGGCGTGAGCTTATTGTTCACAGCTCGAAGATACTATTATAAATAAAATGCGACAATATATATTAAGTTAATTATTTCCGAATACGGTGCACAAATATTCTAAACACAGATACATTATTTAATACAGGTAATCCATTCAAGATTTAAATAATAATTGTCTTCATTAAAACCCTAAGGTCTTTCTAAGTGTCCATACTTCAACTTCAATTCAATGGCAACCCGCTATGCGTAGAAAACAGAGTTTGTCAACAACACATGCTGAGTGAGTTTATCACTAGTTTTTGTGTAATGATATAGTATTAATAATAATATAAGAAATAAGCAAAACGCAATAAATGCGGTAATGAAATCAAACCGTGAGCAAATAAGGTGTCAGTTAACCATTGCCAAGCGAATCGGGCGTCGGTAATCAACCATGAGCAAATAATAATAAGACTGTTTCCAAGCAAATCGGGTGCGGGTAAATAGTAATGAGCACCCTATACAAGGGAATATGTTGGATCTCTCCGAATGCGATAAAGTAAACAAATAAGCACGTAACAAGTATAGTTGATCAATCACACACAATTACACGTTTGCTATTTTTGAGTTATATAGATAATACGAAATACTAATAAGTACGCATATGTACCTAAAACATTTGAAAACAAGGTAAAATAGGGGAATGATAAAACTCACCTTAGATTGAAGGCAAGTGAATAAATTAATGTTAAGCGAGTTAATAATTAAGCGAGTCGTCCACTAACGCGTCAAACTAGATACATAATAAGAACCTGAAACTTTGAGATATGATAATATAAGTAAAAACGAACGTAATTCCGCTGGAATCGATCCAAACGGACGTCTAGAACTCTGGTTATGTTAAATTAAATACTTAAGCAAGCTGGTATTGACCAGAATCCAAATAGCGAGTCGGAAGTCAGGTTTTGTTTAGTAGCCTTAAAATTGAATTCGACCAGAAGTATGAGAAAACGTAAAGTCAAACTTGTTAACTGTTTTTGCCCTTTAACGAGTTTAAAACGAATTGACCAGTCAACACCCTTGAACCACCGAAATTGATTGAAGGTTATTGACTAGGGAATATGTAAAAATTATTTACAGCTTACAACTTACCCGAAAAGCGAAAGGATTAACCACGAAGATGAGTCAAAGGTCGGTGCATAATCAAAGTCAAACTTCAAGGCGTCTATCTTCAAACAAAACGACAACACGAGCAAGATGATGAAGTTCAGAGATAAGTGACGGCTGGGGAAGGATGAATTAGGGTTTAAGTCAAGTATGGCAAAGGAAAATATGTCATGTTTATATAGAAAACACAAAAACGAACCAAATAAGGATAGTTTACTCGTTTAAGAAACCGAATATGTTTTAAATAATCAAATCTAGGGATGTGCAAGTCACGGTTACAACCCGTGAAACCTGTGTACCCAGTTTACAAAACCCGTATAATGGAACCGTTATATGAAACCATGTACGGGTCCGGTTCTGAAATTCAGCTTAAAACGGGAAACGGGTTGGTTTCGGGTCGTACCTGGTGGACCAAGTCGGAACTGTGAAACCCATCTCCCGCTTCTCTCTGCTTTTCTCAAACACCTGATTTCAATAATTTAAACATGTATTGGTGAGGCATATGCACCTTTTATATATTATGGTTCTTTTAAATCGCTAATATTTTAACTTTTCATGGTTCAAATTTCATTTCTTTATTGATTATAATTTTTAGCTTTCTTTATGTTCAACTTACTAGTTAAAATACTTTTATCAGATTTTTATATTCAAACTTTTATATAATGGAAAAAATAACATTAACCCGATTTGTTTGATCTATAATTTTTTTTAAATCTATGTTGCTTACATTGTTTATTACTTGATAAACAAAGATAAAAGAGTAACCAAAAAACCTATTGGGCTATAACAGGTTTTGTGAATTGCTAAAATATGATTGGCCTACTAGCTGATTTTTATATCCTCTTATTTTAATGGTAATTGCCACTAAATCTTTGAACCCATAATCATGTTAGGCCTCAAAATAGATCTCATCAAATGTTGTCAAATCATCTGCTCCATGAAAGTTCCTCTTTGTTTACCGGTTAAGTTAGTCTATCTGTATCAAAAAAAACCCTAAAAGTATAACGAAGAATACAACTAAACGGTAGAGCAACGTTGAATGTGGTCCAACCCGTGAAAACCGCTAACCCGTCCCGTAGAACCCGTTTCAAAACCCGGATCAACCCATTTGTAGATGGTCCGGTTCCGGGTTTCAAATTCCATGTAAACGGTTCCGATTCCAGTCCGGGTTCCATGTAAACGATCCGGGTCGTACCCGTTGCACACCCCTAATCAAATCAATGCAAATATTAGTAAAATTCATTCTTGGACAACAAGTAATGAATATGGACATGTATCTAAGTTATGGGAGATTTCTTGGGGCTTAAAACACTTTATTTGGTCCAAGATTTCGGGTCAAAAACAAACTAGGAAACGAAATCAACTAAAAAATCTGCACAGGGAAGCAATGGTGGCGCGCGGCCACAAGGGAGCCTGCCCACAGCGCGGCGCTCCGGCAGCCTAGGGGAAAGTTTGGGTTTTTTACAACTTTGGTCCTTTAACTTTTCTAAAATGCCTAATTTTTTTTATTATTTTAAAGTTTAAGCAAAAGTGAACAATCTTAAGAACATGAAGGGTATAAAATGAAAATGAAACGATTTGATTAATAATAATGATCCGAAAATGTTCCCAGTCGTGTTAAACGTAAACAAATACAGGTTTGAAAAATCCGAGATGTTACAATACCATACTCAAATTAAAGAGAATAAAATACTCTTTTTTATGGCATAATGTTTTTTAAAAAATATTAACGTGTGAAAAAGTTATAAACGTTTAAACTTCGTGGGGGTAATTGGTTTAAAATAAGGGGTATATTTGTAACTATTCAATAAATTAACAAAATATGATTGAAATTAAAGGATCAAACTTGTAATTATTTTTTAATAAATTAAAATTAGTGTACATGATTTTGCTAAAAGACAATATTGCCCCTAAAATGTCTTAATTTTATGCATTATGTTTGTAATTAAAGCAATAAGTTTGGTACCTCTTAAAATTTAAGTGGTCCCTGATGTGTTGAAAGTAGTTTAATAATTATTAACTAAATTAACTAAAAATAAACACTAAGTAATACTTTAGACTCTCTAAAACTCGACTAAACTATTAACCGGCAAGTTAACCGATCGACTTTAGTAAAGCTAAGTAAGTCCGGATATAGAACCCACGAGACTCTCTAAATTACGTTTATTAGTTATTAGACTCGACTACAAACACGACTTATTAATTTATATTTGTTTGGGGGGGGGGGGGGGGTTTATTTAAAATACTAAGTTAATATTGTAATTAAAAACTAATTAAGAAAACAAAGTTTGTTATGAAAATAAGATGGTGATAAGAAAACTACCTAGGCTAGAATCCCCTAGATTTCAGTAATGAATTAACCCAGGAAAATATTTAGTTATGGACTGGAATCGTAAAATAGACGCTTAAAAGAAAACCTGAACAGGACCCCTGACCCTTCTCAAGAGACACCTATGGATTTCTAACAAGTTTTAACGCACACCAGTATTGTAAATCAAGTTCCCTTACGGTTACCTAATTATTTATAATTTAGTTCCTATATACGAAATCCTACCTTACAGCGCGGAAATCAAAGGCAATTTATTATATTTAATTGATTTGATAAACAATAATAAATAATCAACCCTAGACGTACTCCTTACGAAGAACTAAATCTAGCAAGATTAAATATTAAAGACTTATCAATAACCTAGCACTTTACAGATTTAGGTTATCAGCACACTTAGGTTTATTTGACAATATTATTCCTATGATCTTATCTCTAAATCAAATCATAAAATAATCAAGAACACAAAGTAATTGACATAATAGCAATCCTATCATATGACAAACAATAATCAAAGAAAGCTATGGAATGAAACTCATCAAACAATCCTAAGCATTCATACGCATCAATTTAATATAAATAAATCTTTTACTAAATCATAAAAACCTTAACGATAAACAATCCCAAAGTCAAATCAAAACATCAAAATAAGTTCATCTTAAGCCTAGATAGTTCATGCAATTTAGCCTAGCATCTTAGGTTTAAACAAAACAAGAAGATAAGAATTCATGACGATAAAATAACGAAAACGAAAGAAACAAAAGATAAAACCCGTGTTCTTCGTCTTCAACTAATACGCGCAAAACCAACTGATTCTTCAACTCCAAAGCTACTGGAAACTGCTCTCGGGTGCCTCGGAACATACCAAATTCGGATGGAACTTCAGGGTGTGCTTAATGGTGAGTTTAGGGGTCTTTATATAGGAAATAAGCAGCCAAAAATACATTAAGACAGTTAACAGCTGGAACGTTCTGGAACTAGCTTGACATTAAAGCCGTCGCGCCGCGCGACGGGCCTGGCCACCCTGGCCGCGCGGCGCTCCGGCGGGTGGGGGGAGGCCTGGCCGGCCTAGCCGGTTCGGTTCGCTCCTGGTTCGGTCCGCTTCGTTTCCTGATGCTTTGGTTCTCTGGTTCGGTCCGCTTCGTTTTTGCTCTTTTTTCGCCCTTTTTTCACTGGAATTAAAAGCCAAAATCTAAAACATAAAACCATGTTAGTAGTATACAAATCTTACGAGAAAACGAACAAAACTAATAAAATAATAAATTAAATGGACACGGGATTAATATATATTAAACGTTATCTCAGTCCCTCACTCAAGATTTATATATAGTATAGATATAGATAATAAATAATAAATTGTCCTTTGTTTTTTTAACAACTAATTATTAATTTCCATTCCAATATTTTGGTCTCTTGTAAGGCTTGAATTCTAATTTTTGTTTTGTTAGGTAATTTCCATTCCACACTACAATAGATGAAGCAATAAATTGTACTTTTGGTTTGTTGATTTCGGCTATTTTGGTTTAATAGATAAACCTTTAACAATTTGAGTCTTTTTTACATCATTGTAATTTGAAAAAAAAATCATATTAATTTAAATTAAAGAGGGCCAATCTTCACCCTACCCCAACCTCCCCCCCCCCAAATTCCCTTTTCTAAACAGGAGTAGAAGTTACTGTGACCACCAGTAATTGATTTTTCGATAGCCACACATAGGGTTGCTCAAATGAAGATAACTGGACCGAACCGGGTTAATCCCGACCCGAGAACCGACAACCTCTCAATATGAGAACCGAGGACTGGACTTCGACATAAATTTCGGGTACCTGATTTGTTGGGTTCGGTGGTTCGGGTAAGTTGTGAAAGACCGAGGACCGATTTTCTCCCTTATGATTACCATTCTAGTGTTAACTACCATTGGAAACACAGAGAAAGATCGTTGTGGAACGGATCCAAACTTCAAATCATCATCTTGAAACTTATAGCATCTTGAAAGCTAGTGGTAGTAAGCTTCTTTGAGTTCTTGAAGGCAATGTTGTAAAACTCGCTAGGCGATCCCTAAGCGGCTGACCCCATTGCAGGGAGTACTCGACTTATACTCGGACAAGATAAATATAACATAAAATAATTATTGGATATCATATATTTGTTAAGACAAGCATAATTCACGTCAAACTAAACATAATTCATATGAAAAAAAAACATAATTTAAAAAATTCATGTTTTGTTGTTATTTTTAACTTTATACTAAAAAAATAAAATAAAATAATTGGTGGCTGAGTTAACTTGGAGGCCGAGTAATCCCGAGTACTCCGACTTTTAACCGAGTTAGACCTTGGCGAGTAATGGTGGCCGAGTTGGGAAAAGGCAGCAAGGTTGATGTCCGAGGATCTTAGAATCATCGATTCCAAAGCCTTGGAATCCGACTTTTACAACACTACTTAAAGGTCTTGATGAAGGGATTCAATGTCGTGAATCATACTTTGAAGATATTAAAGGTAAAGTTACCTGATGAGTTGAGAGAAAAGAAAAAACAAAATTTTGAAAAACTAACGGTTGCAAAGAAAGAAAAACAAAGCTTTTGTTTTCTTGAGCCAACAAAAGAATTTATTCCATCATCCACTATTAGACTTTCACTTTCAGAGTGTCTAGGGTTGGGTTTTCTATGGATGGTAATTATGCACGTCACTTAAGCCTTTTTAAATTTTTATTTTTTCATTTTTGATAAAACAATATAAAAGACACATGGGGAAAAGTAAAGCCAGCTGTTTACCATTTCTTGTAAACCAAAGTTTGAAAAAAAGGGTTAAAAAAGGGTATCACCGGCCATCTTCTTCTTCTCCTTTTCTGATTTCTAAATTCTTTTTGTTTCACCATTGCCGATGTCTTCAAATCCATCAATATTAGCATGTGCTTTCACCTAAGCCTTGAAAACCACATGCATACATGTCCCCTTCCTTTTTTCGGCCACATCGATCTCCTCGTTTAGGAACATGATATAACTTCAATCTTGAACCATCGCTATTGTGACATTTCATCATTTCTAGTTGTATTTGTATTTGTATTTATATACCTAACCCGGGTTTTGTATTAAGATTCATTTTAACAATAAAATAATGGATTCATGGGTTATTTTTATTTGTTATCTTGTCGTGTTGTTATGATATCCAAATCGTGCCTTAAGTCACTTAAATCTTGCTCGAAATTGTATTTTGAAAAGTCGAAAGGCTAAAACGATCAAGAAACATAAGTCTGTCGAAAGGACACCCGTCACGCTATGCGACGGGGGTATCTCTAGCTGGCCGTGATGCGCGACTAGCCGGTAGATTAGCAAAGTTGTTTGTTTTTTCGTTTTCGATCGTTTATGCATCCGAACTCGATTCTTTTCCATCCTAATAAACCAAAATCCGCACCATTAACAATTTACCAACCTCAAAACTTATTCTTTTATTTTAAAGTAATTGCTTTTACTTTAATTCAAACTATCCAACCACATTACATGCAAAAGCAAAGTGGTTGAGAGTTAATACACTCCAGTGGTTGCATTTGCACTCTTTGCCTAAAAATATATAAGCCTTTCCTTCATTCACTTGCTATTCATTTCATTTCCTTATTCTAATTTTCGTATTTGCAAGTCTTAATCTCATTTTCTTTACGGTTTGACTTTTTAAGTCAAACAAAAGCAAAAGATAGCTTTCAATCCGATTCGAGTAATTAGATGTTATATTTTCAGTTTTTACTTGTCATATAACTATATTGGAATGATTCCCCTTCATCAATTTCATTTGATTAATGTGTTTCACCATCCAATTACATATTTTTGCACTTGTTTAAGTTTCTGGTCGTTTAAGATTCTGACTTTTTGTAATTTCATACATATTCTTATGATATGGATGTGGTGGAATCGGACTTGATTTCATACCAAGTCTCGGACCAACTATATCAAACAACCCAAACTAAAACGAATCCTCGCTTAAACACACTAATTGGTGTTTAAAGCAAGCGATTCATACACTTTCATTTTAAGTTTCTGTAACATTCGTTACTTTTCAAACCCGAAAACCCGACACATTTCGAATTTTCGGTTTTTGTTTACAAATATATACACATATATATTATTTCATATCTCAAGTTCATTTCATGTACTTTATGTGTCATTCGTTATTTTTATTTGGATTTGTATTCGTAATCATTAAATCGACCTATTTCGTCGTTTCGTTATATTCGTGGCTAACGTTCATCGTTAATATAAGGTACACGTAGATTTACGTTTATCGTTCGTTCGTTTCTCATTCATTTTGTTCAAATAACAAATCTGCAGGATTTAAAGTTTCTATTTAAACGAGTAGCAATATTACATTAAATATCCAAATTATAACTTCTCATTAAGTTTAGTAACGCATCTTAAAGTTCGGGATCAAATTCGTAAATTATATTTAATTTCTGATCTTGAAATATTCCAAAGTGCAAGGTTTAAATTGTGATACTTTCATTTCAGTTTTAAAGATATATGAAAGATCAAGGACCAGAATTGTAAATTCAGTTAAATTATAATACTTTTTAAAATTCCCGAACCTTTACCCCGTCAGCAACCCCGGTTTTTTGGAGCGGATTGTTCCGGCGACCATTAATGATTTCCGGCAACTTCAAAATGCAATCGAAACGCCATAATAAATCAAATTACAACTCGTAACATTTCTCCCTGCTAACGGCGTCTAGCAATCAACCACCATAACGTGTATTAACATCCAATAATTGCCGATTTATACCCAGAAATGGCCGATATATTATTAAAATCGTAATAACAAATAATTAACATTGTACGCTTCAATTTAATGCTATATAAGGCCTCTAAAGTACCATCTAAACCTGCCACAACTAACAATCCAATCTAAAATACACTCTATAATTCGTTTTTGATCATTCAAAGTCGTTTTAGATGAGTCTCCGTTCGTCGTCAAACAAGAACATCTACATGTACATCTTATATGCATTATGATTGATTTAAGCCGTATAACAAAACCGTAACTTAATTTCATCAAACTTGGAACGGATTAATGGATTGCAATGCTAGGGTTTTAAAGTTAGAAGATGAACATGGTTATTTGTATATATGTTATTGTTTTCATTTTTTAAACAACTAAACAAGCTAGTGCAATTGGATAGTGTATTTGGGTATAGATGGGAGTACCCGTGTTTGAACCCGAGTCAGGCCAGATTGTTTTTTTTAATCATTTTCCTTTATACTTTTTAATCAAATTAAATTATTAAAAATTATTAAAAATCAAATAAAATTATTTGAAGTTAAATAAAATTAATTATAAACCATATTATCACTTTTCACCTTAAACTTTTGTTTTCGTTAAAGTTCGTAAACCCGAATTATTATAATATTAAATACCTTTTCGTTAATATTATAATTCTTTTTGTTAACTTTAAATACGCTAAAACAATTGTAAAAGAGAATGAGATTAGACCAATAAAAATTCGTTTTCTATTAGAACATAATGTCTATTGCTAGGGTCTTAGATATGATTGTATAGGGCTTTAACTGTCAAATGTATGTTTTGTGTATAGGATTAACGCATAAGTCTCAAGGGACGCATATGTTATCCGGTGCATAACATATGCGCCGTATATCATATCCGCTCCTTGTGTCTTTCATGTGTTTCCTATAAATTGGAGACTTATGCGTGAATCCACAGACTTTTGGTGATTGTTAGAGTGAGAGACTAGAGAGAAAAAGTTACTAAAGTGTCATCTTGTAATGATTTGAAGTTATCAATGAAGAATATGCTTAATGTTTACTTGTGTTGTTCAATCTCATTGGATTCCGCACTTTGAGATACAAACTGTAATATCTAGAGATCCTTATCGATGTCTACATCAGTTCAACAGCCTCTTTCAAGTGGTATCAGAGCATTATGGCTTATTACTAGCTTAAACATCACAAGTTTTCAAGGTTTTTGTCTCTATCTACAATTTCAACCGTAAAAAGATTTTCAAACTCTCACAGTATATTCCTTACATATCCGTGTCAAACCCTTCAAGTTTTCATCCAATTTCATCAACATTTGATCCTTCAAATTGTCAGATTAACAAGATGAATCTTGTTCACGCATATGTTTGTATAGCGTATATGTTATCCACGTATAACATATACGGCGCATAACTTATACGTCGTATATGTTATAAGGTGAACATATACGTTGGTAGACATATACGGGTACATATCCGTTGACCACTAGAGTTATCCGTTGACTTTTCATACAACATATCCGTTGAATCTTAGACATATCTGTTGACCAGATCAAGAAGTTATTCGTGACCAACATGGACAATCTAAGTGCTTTTGTGTCACAACCTTCTGCATTGCTTCAGAACATTAACCTCGAGAATGAAATGGGAACATCAAACAAGTCTCTGAAGCTTCTTCGTATGGAAGATTATTCGTCTTGGGCCGACAAGTTTGAGACTTACGTACAAGCCTTGAATTACGAGACGCGGACGGCTGATGAGGAAGAATACATTATCCTGAAGAATGAAAATGGCAGCAACTATAGGTTGTCACAGATTGCAGACGGTGACAAAAATCAGTTTTTAAGAGAAAAGAATATGTTGAATTTGTTTCAACAAGCCATTAAAGCAGAATTCTTTCAACTGTTACAACACAATGGCTCGTGCTACTCCATTTAGCAAGCTCTAATGAATAAAGATAAAGGAAACCCTGACATGAGGAAAAGCAAGATGGCATTGCTAAAGAAAGAATTTGATATCTTTACTCTAGTCAAAGGGGAAACTTTTGCACAGTTGGTTGAGAGATATTGTCATTTGGTTAATGAAATGAAGAGGTTAGGCATTGACAAGCCTGATTATGAGTACATTGATAAACTGGCTGATGCATTACCTGAAGAGTGGAACACATTCATAATGATTCAATAATCAAATCCTGTTGCATATGCCTGACTGTACCTTGCAAGATTTATTGAGAAGCTTGAAGCACACGAATTGGAGCTTAGGAAAAAGCAGAAGATGAAATCAACAGCAGTTTCACAGGATGTTGGGTTGTATTTCAAAGGTTCACAATCTGCTACTTCATCAAATCCTAAGATTCACATAACTTTTTGTGCAGAACAAACTGGACAAGCCCGTGTAACCAATATTCCTATTACTCCACATTACAGTAGTAGTTATTCAGGAACAATTCCAGTATCTCAAGCCTCGAACACACAAGATTCAGATTTAATACAGTGCAACATTGCTGTAAATCTAAAGAATACAGGAAACCTGACCACTGACACTGTAAAGGAACATATGGTATTTCTTGGATCATTTTTAGAGTCATACGAGTGTTTAGTTGCTGGTCGTATTGGAAATTATAACATGACAAAAGAGGACTACGACCAAATTGATCCAGAGGAAATGGAAATGATTGATATACGGTGGTGCATAGAAAGTGTGATAAGGAGAGCTCAAAGGTTCAAGGAAATAATTGGAAGAAATGTGCTAGATAGTACAACATCAAAGTAAGGTTTTGATAAATCTAAGGTGATAATGCAGCAAATCCCTTTGGAAGAGATTACTACAAGCAAGCAATATATCATCGTCTCGAGGCAGAATCATCAAAAAGCAAGAAACCTACAAAGGCATCTGCCTCACAACAAAAGGCCGCTACAGCTCAAATGGATAAGGGTTTTAATTGGAACTCGGTATTTCAAGAGAATGTGGCAAAAATGGTTGATGAGGGTAATCAAAAGTTGTTATGTGAAAAGGTGGATGAGGATAAGAAAAGTTACTGTGTTGAGAATGTGGTTGTGGACAAAGGGAATGATTGTGTTGATCAGTTGGTTGAAAATGAAGTGGTTAATGATCAGAGTATGGACAAGGTTTTCAAAGATGAGAATGAAGAGATTGACATGGTTTTTCAAGAGGATGATCAAAATACTTCAGATGACGAACTTCCATGAACATATGACAAACTTAACGAGGTTCCTTCTGACTATCTTATTTCATTATTTCCACCTGATATCATAGAAATTTTTGCAAGATGGTTTAATGGAGAAGAAGTACCTCATGGAAAAATTGACTTTGGAGACAAAGAAGATTTGGTGCTTCTTGAAGTCAAAAGTTCAGGTGATGAAGAGGAATATGGTGAGGTAAAAGATGAGTTCGTTGAGGGATTGGTTGAAGATATTACTGATGAAGATTCTGAAAGTTCAAGAGAAGAATGCTCTCCAACAGATCAGGCACTCATGGCACATCAGGTAACTCTAAACTCGAATATTTGTGAAAAGTGTGAATTGCCATGTAATGAGTGTGATTTTAAAACTCTTGAAATTAAAGAGTTGAAAAGACATTATGACCAAGCTTTGTTAGATCTTAAAAGA
The DNA here is from genome assembly GCF_021521415.1 of Bidens hawaiensis. Lineage (NCBI taxonomy): Eukaryota > Viridiplantae > Streptophyta > Magnoliopsida > Asterales > Asteraceae > Bidens > Bidens hawaiensis. Next base: position 596,293 of record NW_027492013.1, on the reverse strand, counting down.
GTTAATGAGGCTTTTATGAAATTGCAAAAATGTGAAAAGAACTTGTGGGCAAGTATCCAACAGAATCAAAAGACAATTTCTATGTTAAAACATACTGTTGAAGATAAACAAATTGCCATTAACAGACACATTGATGAAAATGCAGCTCTCAAACTTGAGTTGTAAACACTCCAGATTGAGACAGAAAGAGTAAACTTGAATGGTGTAAACGAGAACATAACATCAAGTGTGGATTATCATGTCGTGCCTCCATTTATGTGGAATGCTTATATTCCTATGAAACCTAAGGGTTTAAAAAAGGCACTTAATGTGGAAATTGAGACTCCATTGCATGATATCACTGAGTCTGGTAATGATGATTGTGTTGAATCTAAAAAAGTTGATAATAACAGTTCTAGTTGTGATATGACAACTGGAATCAAAGTAGCAGAATCTGTGTTAACTGAAGAAAAAGTTTTTGAAAAGGAGATTCATGTTGACTCGAAGAGATTTGCTAAAACGAGTTTTTATTCTAAGCAATCTCATCGGGTTAAACCAATTAATGATAAAAATATTGTGTTTGTTCATGGAAAGACTTCGGAATCTGAAAAGGAAGCAATTTTTAGAAATCAATCTAACCGAGAGTTTTATCAACAAAAGGTCGAGTGTGAACAATCTGAAATGACATCTCAGGTTAACACGTTTGCTGACCGAAGACGTTGGTTTTGTTGTAATGAAATTGGGCATGTTTTCTATGCATGTCCCAATCGATTTAAGAATGATCATGTTCCATCTCAAAAGTCGGTTAACAAGAAACCAGGGTTATGAGAATATGAATAAACCAGTATGTGTTCCCGAACCTGTGAAAATTCTAAAACGTGGTGAATCAATTAAAAATGAGATGATTAAAACAAATGTTTCAAAGACAACACAAACCTCTTTTTACAGCAAGAAACATGTTGTAGGTAAAAATTGGGTGGCTAAACTGTTGTTAAACCACCAGAGGTTGAGAAAATGAAAACTGAATCTGAGACACAAGTAACCAGTGAGGATTGTGATTCAGATATTGATAATGTTAGGTTGTTGCATAAAACCTTCAAACAACCCAAGACCAAGAAGGCTTGGGTTTCCTTGTTTCACTAAAACTGTTTACTGTATGTGCAGGGGCTTCCAAGATCTCACGATTCTCATTGCATTATGGATAGTGGAGCCACTAGGCATATGACGGGTACTCTTCATCTTCTCAAAGATGTCAAATCTATTCATGGAGGGTATGTCGGTTTTGTAGGAAACCAAGGAGGACAAATTGTTGGGAAAGGCACATTGACAAATGGGAAAGTCACCTTTGAGAATGTCAACTACATTTCTGAATTGGAGAACAATTTGCTTAGCATATCACAAATTTGTGATAAAAACTTCTCTACACATTTCACTGATAGAGAATGTTTAATTTTGAAACCAGGTTTCAAAATTCCTGAAGAGTGGATTCTTATGTGTGCTCCTCGAGAGAATGATCTTTATGTCATGAACATGGGTATAGCATCCACATCTTCGGGATCTGCTCAATGTTTCATTTCTAGGGCATCAGAACGAGAGTCAATTTTATGGCATCGAATGATGAGACATATCAGTGTGAGGAAGATGAATCATCTGGTTCAAAAGAACTTGGTAGAGGGAGTAAATTTGAGAAATTTTCAGTTAAATGAAGAGTGTTTGGATTGTAAGAAGGGAAAACAGACAAAGAAACCACATCCGAAGAAAATTGTCAACTCCATCAACTTACCGTTTAAACGTCTACATATGGATCTATTTGGTCTGGTGAATGTCAAAAGTATCACAGGAGAACTTTATTGTCTTGTGGTTACCGATGATTATTCGATATTCTCGTGGGTAATGTTTTTGGAATCAAAGGATGAGACGTATGATTCCCTAATGATCTTATTCAAAAAGCTGGAGAATTTGTACAATCTACCGATTCGGCGAATAAGAAGTGACAATGGGACGGAGTTCAATAACAACAAAATGCTTGAGTACTGTAATGACCGGGGGATTCTTCATGAAATCAATGCACCGTATACTCCATAACAAAATGAGGTCGCTAAACGAAAGAATTGAACCTTGATTGAAACAGCCGAACTATGCTCTCTGATACAAAATTACCTGTAAATTTTTGGTCGGAAGTAGTAGCGGCAGCTTGTTATACACTTAACCCCGTGCTTACAGTTAAGAAATTCGGCAAGACGTGTTTCGAGCTACTAATTCGTCGAAAACCTAATCTTAAGTGGCTTGAACCGTTTGGATCAACGTGTACCGTTCTTGAACCGAGTGGAAAATTTGGTCCCAAATCAGTTGAAGGTTTCTTTGTGGGGTATGCTAGCCCACTAAGACATGTATACATTCCTAGCCTCCACAAGATTGTTCAAGTCCAAAATGTTGATTGTAAAAGATATACTCCTACCATTCAACGACCAGGAAATTCTAGACTGTTTGATTACGAAAGCCTTTGGGAGAGTTTCAAGCTCTCTGAGGAAGTTCTTTCTGATGAGACTTTGACGATGTTATACAATCAACAATTATCATAAGACTATGTAACAGCACCTAAAGTTCCTGTGTCAGTTCCTCAAGATATACCAAATCATGTTCAAACTGATGACATGCCAGAGACTACTCCTATTTTTGATGAGGATGGTGAATCAGATGAGGAGATTATCTAGGCTATCTCTCCATCCATCTTTTCTGCTAAAGAGAATGAAAACAATCTCCAACCTGAAGTGTCAGTACCTACAGAAGTGGTGCCAAGAAGTTTATCCTACCATCCTGAGGACAACATAATAGGAGATTTGAATACTGGAGTTCAAAGAGACGTCAAATCTATAAAAATCTCCAGTGTTTCTACTCAAGTGTATCTCCTTTACAAAATCAATTCTCATTCAAGGGTTTTATTTCGCAGATTGAACCTAAAATGTACAAAGAAGCCCTGACCGAAGAGAGCTGGGTCAATGCAATGCAAAAAGAACTACTGCAATTTGAGAAGCTCAGGGTCTGGAAACTTGTTGATTTGCCTGAGGATAAGAAGCAGATTAACACCAAATGGGTGTTTAAATGTTAATGGGATGAGAATGGAATGTTAGTCAGAAACAAAGCAAGACTGTTGTGTTGGGTTTTAACCAGAGGGAAGGTATCGACTGCAATGAGGTTTATGCACCAGTTGTAAGGCTAGAAGCTATTTGGGTCTTTCTAGCGTTTGCTTCTTGGAAAGGTTTCAAAGTTTACCAGTTAGATGTCAAGTCTGCATTCCTTAACGGAAAAATCAATGAAGAAGTCTATGTGGGACAACCACCGGGGTTTGTTGATCCGATCCACAAAGACAAAGTGTACCTCCTTGATAAAGCCCTCTACGGTCTCCATCAGGCCCCAAGAGCCTGGTATGAGACATTGTCCCAACATCTTTTAGACAACGGGTTTATCAGAGGAATCGTCGACTATACACTCTTCACCAAATTTGTTGATGGACATCTGCTGATCGTGTAAATATACGTCGATGATATCATCTTTGGGTCGACAAACGATGTTCTATGCAAGCAGTTTGAAGAAGTAATGAAGAAGAAGTTTGAGATGAGTGCAATGGGGGAGAGGAAATTTTTCCTTGGACTTCAAGTAGAACAGTTGTCAGATGGTATCTTTATCCATGACACCAAGTATGTTAATGACGTATTGGCGAAGTTCAACATGACTGATGCATCGGCGATCAGTACTCCTCTACCATTGTCCCAACATCTTTTGGACAAAGGGCTAATCAGAGGAACCGTCGACTGTACACTCTTCACCAAATTTATTGATGGACATCTACTGATCGTGCAAATATACGTCGATGATATCATCTTTGGGTCGACAAATGACGTTCTATGTAAGCAGTTTGAAGAAGTAATGAAAAAGAAGTTTGAGATGAGTGCAATGGGGGAGATGAAATTTTTCCTTGGACTTCAAGTAGAACAGTTGTCAGATGGTATCTTTATCCATTGTACCAAGTATGTTAATGACGTATTGGCGAAGTTCAACATGACTGGTGCATCGGCAATTAGTACTCCTCTACCATTGAGTCATGGTATCGGTCCTGATCCCAACGAGGAAAAGGTTGACCAAACATTATACCGATCCATGATAGGCTCATTGATGTATCTTACTGCTCCTCGGCCAGACATCATGTATGTCACATGTTTGTGCGGCCGATATCAATCAAATCCAAAGGTCTCACATCTCATGATCATCAAAAGAATCCTACGTTATCTCAAGGGATGTCCGGGGGTCGGTCTCTGGTATCCAAAAGACGATGAGTTTGTGCTGAGGGCATACTCAGATTCAGATTGTGGAAGCTGTAAGCTGAATGCCAAATCTACAACGGCAGGGTGTCTGTTCTTCGGCAAGCGACTTGCCACCTGGCAATGCAAGAAACAAACCAAGGTTTCGTTGTCTACCTGTGAAGCTGAGTATGTAGCTACTTCCAGTTGCTGTTTTCAGGTTCTTTGGATACAACAACAGATGCGGGACTATGGTTTGAATTTTCTTACTACCCCTATCTTCGTAGATAATAATGCAACTATATCGATTACTAAGAATCCGAAAAAACCACTCTAAAACTAAGCATATTGAGATACGATATCACTTCATTCATGATTGCTATGAAAAGAAGTTGATTATATTGAGTTTTAACAAGACTATCAAAGCCATAAATACCATTTTTATGAAAAACGCAGCGGAAATAAGTTTTTTAAATCTTGTTAATTTGATGTGTATAGAACCGATTTATACATGCAAAACCCAAATCCCGGATCCAAATACGAAATACATAACATGCAACCACAAGAAATTGATACATGTTAATATACCTTTCTAGAAACCAAAATCCGGGTGAAGAAGATGATGATTGAAAGGCAAGAACTTCAATGGAGAAGCTCCTCAAGCTTGTATACCCCAAGCCTCTAACTAACACCCTTGTAGCTAGGAATTGCTTCACTTCAAAACCCTTTCTTCCGTTCTTTTTCTTTGGCCGAATTGAAGGGAGGAAGAAGATTGGGATTTTTGTGTCTTGTGTAATGAAAGAGAGAGAGTTGTGTGTCTTCAAAGCACCACCCACTTAGCCAATGAAAAGATTTGCATGTTGATATAAACAAGAAAAGAAAGAGAAAGGAAGCATGTGGGGGGGGGGGGGGGGCTTTAGCTCCAATTCAAAATTTAAAATATTTTTTTTCTTTCTTTCTTTCTTTATATCATAATATATATATATATATATATATATGTTATTTCCAAAAATAAACATAATATATATTATAAGTAACATGCAAGGTAACAATTTTCACATATTGTTATTTAACCAGCTTAAATAACATTATGAAATGTCTTCTCTCAAAATATAAATCATCCATATGATTTATTTATTACACAAGTACAATGTATTTAGAAACCTCTTTCCAAATAACATAAGTGTTAATATTTATTTACTATGATCATATCATATATAAACAAATATAACTGGTGTTAGTCTAGCTTGTTGTTGGGTATGACCCGACTTAGATCATAACGTACTAGCCACATCAATAATAATATGTGTCTTGGGAAGACCGAGTCCAACAGATTACCGTAGACAAAATTCACACCGATGAACAAAAAGCATATCTTTTCACCAAATGTTTTGATAAGTCACGATTTCAATATTTACTTAAGCTTAATGGTTTAAAAGTTTTGGGCGGTGTCGATAAGAGGGTTACCGAGATAACAAGTGTGTTGGATACCTTGTGATCCTAAACATCAGAGTCAAATTTTTGCTTTTGTAAATAGTTTTTCATATGGTTTTTGATTTTAGAGGGAGAAAATTTCAAGAAAAACCATAAACATTGAAAAATTGTGAAAACGCCAAAAACATTAAAAATTGTTGCTCCTCAAAAAATGAGTTGTTGCTCCTCAGAAAATGAGTTTTTTTTTAAGCAAAAATGGAAAATGATAGTACATTGATCATCTGGTCCCAAATCCAGTAAAAAGTAGGCATAAAAGGCTGAGTGCTTAAATGTATTGGTGCTTTGATAGGCCTTTAAAACAAACAAGGAAAAGTAAGTGATATAAACCTAAATACAGCTGAATCTAGTGGGAAACATCTTGAAGCTTAGTTAATATCTGCATAAAGAAAATGAAAATTTAAAGATTGCTGTGTGTGCATGCGTTCATTTTTGAAAAGAAAATTCAACTTATTTTACATTTTATTTTTCAAAGAAATTCAACATGATTTTTTCTTTATTTTTATTCAAATCTTTGATCCACTCCTACGTGATAAGATTATCCGACCTGAGGCTTAAGATTTGGGTATTCTGCATTATTTCTTGGTGTTTCGTATAAAGCTTTGGACTTTCTCCGCACGATAATACGGTATTATCCGAACTGACTGTTAAAGCTTTATACAATTTCAACTTATTTTATCTTTTTCTTTATGTTAAAATGGAACCTTATTTGCGTGTAGTAATACCGATCTTAAGGGAAAATTTTAACGTTCTGAGTTGTTTTGTTTTGTTATTTTTGCATGAGTCACAGCTAATAGATTTTGAGTAAAAAGTGAAGAAGTATACATGTAAAAAACTCACTGTATAAAGATATACAAATTATGTCTGATGGGTGGGGTCCACATAAGATTCGTGCTTAATTGAACCAATTAAATGTATCACTGAAATTCCTGAATCAATTGTTTGGAAGGTTTAACTAGACAACAATACCATTAACCAACTTAATACCAGTCATATTAAACGCTGAAAATAAAACTGTGATAGAAGGGCAATTTGGTCAATATGATTTCCTGCTCAAATTCACAAAAATATGTGATTTCTGTAGTGATAAATTTTAAGTTTCATTTGTTAAGTTTCATGTTTGTTTCTGTTGAAAAACCGAAAAGATTTTTCTTTCTGATTTAGATTTCGACTCTTGATGTGCGGATGAACTATCTCTCTGGGGTTTTTCTAAAACAATGAAATCTTGTTATGTTGTTTCTAAATTTCAAATCATAAAAGATCAAAACAGTTATCTATTTTATGCAAGGTCATTAATTTGGACTTGATAAGCAGTATATTTTCAAAATGAGCTTAATTAAGTTATTCTTTTAATGTACAAGGAAATTAATTTGTACTTGAGACATTACATTGGTGTGAATTGGACATAAAATCATATCTTTCCAGGACATACTTATGCAACGTATAAGTTTTGGAACTTATACGGCGCATAAGTTATGCGCCGCATAAGTTCCTTTACTTATACGCCGCATATGTGAGAGTATATATACATGACTGACTTTTCAAAACCTCTCTGTCCTAAAATCATTGAAAGTGTGTTTTTGACATCAAGTATACTGAGTTGATTTATGTTTTGGTGATTTACACACCGATTTATTTTGATAAGGTGAGAATGGTTCTTTGATTGGTCAGATCTCATGAAGAACAGTAACCCAGATTCCGTATATGTCTGATTTGATGATTTTAATCATTATTAGATATCTTAAATAATCATTTGAGTCTCGAAATGGTATTACGAGTTCATTGATCACACTTAATTATCATTTTGATTTTAGTTACAGATCAGAGTCATACACATATCCGTGAGTTTAAATTGTCATAAAGTCAAGTTAAAACCATAAAATTTGAAAATTGACAATAAATTTAGTCTAAACATGCAAAAACGATGAATACTGGTTGATTAGTCTGTTCAAGAGAGTTTTGGATCTTGAACGTTGATTTTGGTCAAAATAATTGTAAATACGTTATTACGAGCCAGGAATCTAGTCGCAAATCGATACGTTAACCCGTGTTCAATACGTTAATGGAGGTCAATACATTAATCCTGGAGAGAATCCGGCAGCATAACGTTACAATGGAATAGATAAGCACAGATCGCTATGCACATTCACTAGGGAAGGCCTATTTATAGGCAGTCCTCCTCATTCGTTAATATCACTAAGGAATGAGGCTTCCCATAGCGAATGACCTCCCATTCGATAAACATCCTTGGCGAATGGGCATTACTTTAAAGAGTGAGCCTCCATTCGTTACATAGTAGTAACGAATGAGCTCTTACATTAACTAATATGTCTAATCTTTAACGAATGAGGCCCATTCGCTAAACATCCTTAGCGAATGTGCCTTTATACATTAATATAAAGACTAAACAACCCCTATCCTATTCGAACAGCTACGGACACCAAATCCGTGCACTTACAAACTCCCCCTTTTCCGTAGCTGTCGAATGCTTTCCAATACTTTAGCACCCAATACTTTAGTCTTCAATAATTTAATGAAGAATACGTTAACGTCGAATACTTTAGTGACGAATATGTTAACGTCGAATACTTTAGTGACGAATACGTTAACGTTGAATACTTTAACCGTGAATTCTTTATCTGCATATCATCATCCGTACAGTCAACCTCCCCCTTGGCTGATGATTTTCGGGCTTGTGTAATCAGACAAAATATAACTCTTTGTAAGCAAACCAACAACTTGTAGCTAGTTGTATCAGATCTCCCCCTCAAATAAGCATCTCCAGGTGATCATTTCGATCATCCAATTGGCATAGGATATGGTTCGATCAAGCGAATCAATCAGTAGCAAGTTATCGTCTATCTGTCGCACCAGTAACATAAAAATGTCTTTACGTTTAACCTCGTCACACATCTTCATGAACAACCCGATTATTCCACATCTTTCGCATCGGTCTTCACTCTCTCGATAACGTCTATCCCAAAATATAACTCTTTAAAGCTCTTCGGCAACCAATACGCTTGGATGCGCTAATGCTTTGGGCATATAATTCAGAGTTGCAACCTTCGTTAATCAATCCCGAACGATCACATTCTTCAATTTGATGACAAGACTCGTATATTTCTCAACAAGATCAACCCATTCAAGAATTGTCCCCTTCAATAGAAGCAATCTACCGAATACTCATAGCCAACATTGTTAGGATCAAAGTCCCTCAGAAAGAAGTAATCGGACAGACACTCGTATCCCACATAATCAGCTTTCAATATCGAAAAAATCAATCCACGATCGAAGAACAAACACAGTCTTGAACTCGGTCAAACATAGCTTTGCAATCATGAATTACCTCCCGAATTGCAGTAATTTTTCAAGAAATCCTTGCAAACATAGGAAGATACGAATCGAATAACCTCTTTGAAAGTTTTATCTCCCCCTTTTCTTGACAAATTAGGCAAGGTCTTGAACAATTCTTCAAAAATCTTCATTAAAATTCTCGTTAACTTAGTCGGTTACTCCCCCTCGGCCCCTCGATATGCGTGAAAAGTCGGCCGAAAAATATATCACCAAATTTTGCCAAAAGAGTATCCCACATGTTTAAAATATCCCCAAAAAATTTCGTTTAAAAAATGTTTCCAAAAATACTCTTTTTTTTAATCCCATACATTATTTGTTCATATTCGTTTGAACAATGTACAACGAATGGCACTCCTCATTCGTTATCCTTGAATGAAAGACTCACATTCGTTATAAATAACAAGCCTTTCAACATTCGTTAAATCTTGAACGAATAGGAATACATTCGTTACTCACATTCGTTATGGAACTAACGGGTGTCAGAGAAAAAAATAACGAAAGAGTATTGATGACGAATGAGTCCATCTTTGTAACAAATCCACACATAACGAAAGAAGTAAATATTCGTTAAACCCTTTAACGAATCACTCATTCGCTAAACTTCCGTAACTAATGAGTACTTAAGTTAACGAATGAGTCGTTAAACGGTTACTGTAGCCGGAAAACGGAATATCGCCGGAAAAACGGTTACAGCCACCGGAAAAAAGCAAATCTTCATCCAATCTTCATATTATCATCCCATATCTTCAAAAAATACTCAGAAATACATTAGCAACTTACTTAAATCGTCAATTTCATTCCAAATACAATTACCTGATGTTAATTTTAATTTTGAAACTTCGAAGCTTCAACCATGGCATCCATGGTGGATTCCGATACAACAACCAATTAACCATCAGAATACGATACATAGCTTCTGATTTTGATCAGAAACTTGAATCATCAATCAATTCCATCAAACACTCATCGATTCATCAAAATTTCGATCAAACAGAAACTTCACACGAAGAACACGAACCGAACCGTATCACGAGCAACTGCTGGCTCTGATACCAGATGTAAATACCTTATTACGAGCCAGGAATCTAGTTGCAAATCGATACGTTAACTCGTGTTCAATACGTTAATGGAGATCAATACATTAATCCTGGAGAGAATCCGGCAGCATAATGTTACAATGGAATAAATAAGCACATATCGCTATGCACATTCACTAGGGAAGGCCTATTTATAGGTAGTCTTCCTCATTCGTTAACATCACCAACGAATGAGGCTTCCCATAGCGAATGACCTCCCATTCGCTAAACATCCTTAGCGAGTGGGCATTACTTTTACGAATGAGCCTCCATTCGTTACACAGTAGTAACGAATGAGCTCTTACATTAACGAATATGTCTAGTCTTTAACGAATGAGGCCCATTCGCTAAACATCCTTAGCAAATGTGCCTTTATACATTAATATAAAGACTAAACAACCCCTATCCTATTCGAACAGCTGCGGACACCAAATCCGTGCACTTACAATAATGCATATACGTTGCATATGTCAAGACATATGCGGAGTATATGTTATACATTGACTTTGGTCAATGATTCAAACATATGCGTAGTGGCGTACATTTACGTTAGTTAGAACATATCCGCGGTTACAACCTATACGCTAAGTCAAACATATGCGTACATAATGACATATACGTGATCACACATATACGTTAATATCCACATATACGTTGATGTTACTTATACATTGTTTTAACATATCCGCTAAACATATGCGTTGATTGTTGACACTTGTATTAACATGTTTATCTGTTTGTGCTTGCAGATGGGTAAGAAAGTGAAAATCACAGATCCTAAGCATAATATTTGTGCTTATCTGAGCGAGGAAGATCCAAAAGCAAATAAGTTTAAAGTGATCATGCCATTCCTGAAGAGATCCAGAATTTACAAAGCTATTACACATTCGGTGGATCCGTACGAGAGCATTGTATCTGAATTTTGGAAAAATGCTAAAGTAGTGGGGAAGAATATTCATTCTAAAGTACAAGATAAAGATATTGTGGTGGATGAAGCATTGATCAGGAAAGTCTTGGAGTTCAGGGATGAATTGTCAGATCCGGTTGATCTTGATGAGAAGGTGGTGAAAGGGTGCATGCTTCGTATGGGTTATAGAGATTCATTAAACCATTTAGCATTCAAGAGGACCACTTTATCTCGACCGTACAAGTATTTGGTGCATGTGGTGGTTCATTGTCTTGGACATCGCAAAGGAGGATATGATATATTAGATTATCAGATGAGTACCATGGCTGCATTGTGCTTGAATCTAAAGTATAACTTCTCCCGGATGATATTGGATAACATGAAGATGAATTTGGAGATGATCAATGGTTGCAGTATCCTAGGTTCGTACATATGTTTGTTGAGGACGTGTTTCCTAATGTCAAGAGGGAGGGGCCTAAAATTTTTCTTGATCACGTAACTGGTAATAATCTAGCCAAGCTAGCTTCGTATAAGAATGCCAAAGAAGCTGATATTCCCAAGTTCAAAGGATTGTTTGAACATTTGAAGAATCCTAATTATGTGGCTCCTACAGAGAACAAGTGGAGACATGATAATAGTGTTTCAGATCGTGAAGAGGATATTAGGCTGATGTTGGAATTTAAACCTGTTGGTAAGCGTTTCATAAAGATTGAGTCTAATGAGAAGGCGAATCGGTTGGTCCAAAGAAAAAGAAACAAAAGTCAGTGAAGAAATAAGTGGTGACACCTGTAACTCAAGAAGATGTGTATTCAGCTACATCTGAAAAGGATCCAGAGGAAACAGAATCAGATTCTGAAGGCATGAGAATGATATTAGCCAATCCACATGCTAAGTTTGAGAAAAGGGCTGAAAGTTCCAAGAAACGTAAGTCTACTGATGAGCAGGATGAGACTTATATTCCTAAGGTTGTTGTTGAAAAGCCTGTGAAGCCAAAGGGAGTTCGTATTAAAAAGAAGACAAAGAGGTAGAGTTGGGCAAGGTTGTTAGTATTGCTTACCTGAAAAAGGTAAGAAAGATTGTTGTGAGGAGAACTTATGGGGTGCAGTACTTTGAAAGTTTATATGAATTAAAATGTGTACCCTGGATGGATGTGGTAGACATAGTGGACAAGGAATTGTTGTATTGTCCGAAGTGTGGACCGGTGAAAGAAATATGGGATTTTATCAAGAGACAGGCCAAGTGTAGATTTAGAAGTTGGATGCCACAGACACCATTTTTACATGTATCTCGTGTGAAAAAGGACCCTGAGACTGATGACTTTGTTAAGACTTGGAGATACAAGCAGCCTGAAACCTTGAAAGTAATTCCAATGTATCCAATGGAACAAGACTTCCATGTATATTTCAGATGGTGGTACTATGATGAGGCTCGTGATGAAGCTCAGATTGTATTAAACAGAGATGGTGTATGGGATGTCATTGATGTAATGGATCCAATGTGGTTGATTAACTGTTCAGAGAAGGACATCGAGGCCTTGTACAAGTGTAAGATACAAGTTGCAAACAAGAAGCATTATGATTCTGCAATGTAATATCACAAGGTGGTGAGAATCTGTCATAAGTACAAGATACATTCTGGGGAAGTGTGGAAGAGTAAATGGTTCAAGATGGGAGAAGAGGAAGAGTAGAAGGAGAAGGAGAGAGAGAGCAGGAGATTAAAGAAAAGATAAGGATTGCTTCATTGAAGAAATACCAATACAAGGGTATTGGAGTGTCTATTCCCACAAATCAGAAGCCCTCAAATAAACGTTCATGGGAGGATATGAGGAGGTAGTATCAAGAACGGTTTTTGGGATGAAGGACTGAAGACTGAAGATCGAAGACCTAGCAACATCCAAGGGGGAGTTTGTTAGAACATAATGTCTATTGCTAGGGTCTTAGATATGATTGTATAATGCTTTAACTGTCAAATGTATGTTTTGTGTATAGGACTAATGCATGAGTCTCAAGGGATGCATATGTTATAAGACGCATAATATATGCGTCGTATTTCATATCTGCTCCTTGTGTCTTTCATGTGTTTCCTATAAATAGGAGACTTATGCGTGAATCCACAGACTTTTGGTGATTGTTAGTGTGAGAGACTAGACAGAGAAAGTTACTAAAGTGTCATATCTTATAATGATTTGAAGTTATCAATGAAGAATATGCTTAATGTTTACTTGTGTTGTTCAATCTCATTGGATTCCGCACTTTGAGATACAAGCTGTAATATTTAGAGATCCTTATCATTGTCTACATCAGTTCAACAGCCTCTTTCATTTTCCATAAGTATTAAAGTTCTCGTATTAATAATAAATTTAGACAGTTAAACTTAATTTACAATTCGTTAGCTTTTATTTTGGTAAACCTTATAAATCGTTAACATTATCATTTCCAAGTTAAAACTATCGTTAAAATCCGTAACTCGAAAATATTATATTCCTCGAAATAGTGCAAAACTATTATTCTAACGTTAGTTAAAATATTACTTAATTAGTTTAAAACGTTAAATTTCCGTTAAGACTTAAAAATAATATTATAAAATGCCTTATGCTAATAAAATATATTAAAATAAGACAATATCCCTTTAACCAAAATATTTAACTTTTGTAATCCCGTTAGTTAGAGTTTGTTTTTGTTTTAATTATAGTTCAAGATGTTCAAACGTTTCGGGTTCTTTAATGCACATTCGGTTGCTTCGGTTCGTTATTGTGCTTTGGGTTTATATTTCAAGTTATCTTCGATTCTGAGGTAAGTTTCTCACATCCCATTTTTAACGCTTTTATACATTTTGGGGTAGCATATATATCCTATCTATTCAATGGTTTATCGAGTCACTTACAAAACTGCGATTCATATCCTGGACTTATGTGTTTACTTGCGTACTTCCTTACGTGCGTTGATTTTAATTTCAAGTGGTTGCCTTATGATCATACGCCCCCCTTTGCACTCAGGACCATTTTGTTACTAGTGTAAAAGGGACCCCGATCCGAGTACGTTGGTTGTTACCGATTGGAAAGGACATTGCATGCGAAGTAGTTATAATTTTCACAAGTTTCATGGGATTGCATGATTTTTATGTACTTATATAAAACTTGTGTGAACTCACCAAATATTCAATTAGTTGACCATATTTTATGTATATGCTATAGGTACCATTAGTAGAAGATGACACACGGAGAAAATACTAGACTTAGGTCATTTAAACCAATTAGCAAACTGCTTAGTTGTATCTATTTTCCTTGTATTTCTTGTTTCAAACTTGTGTACTTGACTTGTAAATTAACTAATGATAATATTGTCACTTAATAGTGTCACATGTGTTTTGAACTATCTGTACGTCACACTCAAGCGTTTCCGCTTTAGCCGGGGTGTTACAGTTTTTGATCTTTTTTAGTTTCTAAATATTTATTATGTCTTTAGCAAGTCGAAACCTAACTCGGTCTCATACCGAGCTTCAAACTGACAAAACCAAACACTCGCTTAAGACTAAATTTTGGGGTTTTGTTTGATAAAAGTTCCAACGTATCTAAGCTTCTGACTTTTATGAGTATTCTCATATATTTTATCATTTAGGAGTGTTGGGTTTGAACTTGATGCCATACCAAGCCTCGGACCGACTAAACCAAACACTCATTAAAGTCCCGTTTTGGTGTTTACATACAAAGGGGTCGTGCACTCTTGCATTAAACCAATCCCCTCATGCTAACTCAACCAATGTTGAGTGAAACCAATAACTAAAACAGCAAGAGTCAATTTCGTCTTATTTATTTCTTAAACTCGTTTATTTAACTATCTAAATTACTTATTCATAAGATAAAAATCCCAAAACACTAAAACTAAGCTTTTGATATTTATTTCCTTTTGTTTCATTTTACTTTATCTTTACAAACAATATCTATTCGAACCCTTGCAATCTAGGACTCACGCGCTAAACTGAACCTTTCGGTTTGTCTTCTTGAGGATCTTCGAAGTCTTCACCAAAGTCGTCTTTCCAAGTAAGTAGTTAATTCCCCGTTTTCCATTTTATATTTTGGGGATAGCTTGTATAACTTATTCAGACCACAAAGTTTTTAGACTAAGATCCTCAACCCACAATTCTAGATTATGTGTTACTTAAATAAATTCCTCGATTGATATTATATGTCTCATATGTGGACTATGTGTTTATTTATTGTTGTTGTTGGGCCTCACCTTTTAACTACTTTGGTTATTACCATTTATAAAGGAGCCTCATAACTTGTGTTTCATATACTTTGATTGTTGCTTTTATTTAAAGTTTCACGTATGGATTGTTACTTTGGCCTCATATCTTACATCTTACATCTTATCTTACATCTTATATCTTACATAAGTAATAAAAGAAAACCCCTAATGCCACATGGCAACTCTTGACACCTCTCTATCCTATGTGTCACTTCATAAGGCTTTATAAGCCGCCACTTTGCCACATGTGAACTAATAAATACAAATAAATAATAAATACTCATAATGAATACAAACTAATAATTTATAAAAACTAATAATTAATAAATACTAATAATAACAATGAAATAAAAATAATATTATTGTTACTAATATTATTTATATCATTATTACTATTATAAGTAGCCTTTTAGTAACAAAAAAAGAGGTGTGAAAAAGCAACAAAGCAGCTAAGAAAGTAAGAATCGATCATCATAATTTTATAAGTTTCTGAGTGCAAAAGAGTATTTTTTTTTCATAGCCAATTTTTTACAGTAGATTAGTTAAAACTGAATCAAGGGTTTTGGACAATATGAAAAAAAATAAATTTTAGGTTATAATCTCTAGCAAGGGAAGTTTAGGAACAACGTGTTTTTACTACAAAATATTGTTATCAATTCAAATTTTGATATAGGTTAAAAGCATTTTTATCTAAAAAGAGTTAGTAGGCCAAAGTATGTTTCAACTTTCTGGTCATGACTTTGGCGACAAATCTTTGGGGTCATAACTTTGGTGACAAATCAAAAGATTGATTTTGGAAATTTAAAATTTGGTTTCGGATTAGATTCAGAGTCAATATTTTTGTCATGTATTTTTTATTTGATAGAGGTCAAATTTCTAAAAATCACTTTTGACGCATCTTCGTTTCTTTTAAACTACTAACGGGTCAAAGAAGAATCAAATTGTGATGAAGTTTGAAGAGGTACATATGTTAGTCTATTTAGATTATTTGCTAGCCCATATTAATATCTCATTGTACGTATAATTTGTCTGAGTTGTTAAAATTCGTGCATGACATGGTGATATAGGCCACAAGAAAAAAAATTAATAATGTCATCTATTTACAGAAGTTTGAAATGATTTATGGTTCAAATGTAATTTAGCAATATGCATGTTTATTAAACATTTCATATATGTTGAGTTTTTTATTACTAACATAATTTAAATTGTTAAACCCGTGTAATATACGGGTAGCTAAGCTAGTTATACATATAAAAAAAACTACTGAATTGCTCATCAACATTCTTGTTGATCAAATATATTTTTATGCAGGATTGCAGGTTTAATAATATGTTGATTGAAGATTTGAAGACATTATCAGTTAGTTTTCCCACTAGGTTATTTTCAAATAGACAAGTTTTATTGGTCGTGTTGGTTATTTGTTTTGAATTGGTTATAATTCCGTAGTTGAACAAGTTGTACTTTGAGATTTGAATTAATGAATGAGTTGTTTAGTTATTGTCACCTAAATAGTGGCATGCGTTCATGTGCAATTGTTTTTCCCGAACACAATCGGTTAACGCTTTAACACAATATTCAGCGATTAGACGTAGAATCGAGCACCAAAAGATCTGATACCACTTGTCTTTCCCGATAAGGATCGATGAACTACGAAACCAAAAAATGCACGGTGTTTCTTTCGGTGCGTTTCGGTACTAATGGGTGAACGAAAACAACCGAGCATGTACACAAGATGTAAATAATAACGCGTTTAAGTTCATTAGAAATTTTGGCAGAGTTTCGGTACAATTCGGTGTCGCGTAAAGTGAAGGGTTCTTACTGACTAAAATGAAACTAAATGAATCCTATTTATAGCTATGCATACATTCGTTACTAATCAGCTCACATTCGTTACCTGCTTCCATCCATTCGTTATCTTCCCATATGCATCCCCCATTCGTTAAACATAAACTGGCCATGTATGCTTCCATTTCATTAGCCATGTCGTTCTCCCATTCGTTATTCCTAGAATATCTCCCATTCGTTAACATTGCATGCTTCTCATTCGCTACATTCTACAACTCATTCGTTAATCTTGATCGGCTCATTCGTCTCCCATGCACACTCCTTTATCTTTTGCATCACATACAAAGAGAAAGCTAATCATCGGTTCAACTCCCAGCATTTTTCACATTTCATGTACTAACAAACTCCCTCTTGACAATTTGCTGGAGTTCGTTAACTTTTAGTCTTTGTCACTTTCAGTTGGTCTTCACGTGTGTCTTTATACATATAATGCCATGAAGAAATGCACTAAAAACTCCCTCTTGGCATTAGCTGTATGTCTCCGATCTTTATCAGCAGCAAGCTTGTACACACGATCAACATCTTCACTCCCCCTTAACTCGAATACTCTGCCATACCTCAAAATTAACCATCTTGAGAAGATTCAGGGATTGAATAATCATCACTCTTATTATAATTGCAGTAATCAACACATTCCATCAATAAACCGTAAAGTTTATCTTGATTTATTATTTTAGCACAAAATGTATAACAAGCATGTGTAATGGTTAAACATGTTTGTAACACGATAAAAACATTTGAAAATGTATATCACTTGTCGGAAGATCAAAAATAAATTTGAAAGAAAAATCTTTTTGGTTTTTACAAACTTTATACTAAAACCCAAAATATTTTTGATTTTTCAAAGTTTATATCAAAACACACATAAAATCTTTTTACATTTTTCTCAAAATAACGAAAAGAAATTAAATCAGTAAATATAAGCAGTAATATTTTTGTGGGAAAGATCGCGACATGGGATCAAAATAATAAGATAAAATATATTGAAGTTGTATACGGCCTTAACAATCAATTCGGACAATACCATATTATCGCGCGGAGAAAGGTCAAGGCTTTAGACGAAACACCAAGAAAATAAAGCAGCATATCCAAATACTAACTCTCAGATCGGATATTACTATCACGCAATAGAGAATCCAAAATTTTGAACAAAAATAAAGAAAAAATAAAGTTGAATTTTTTTGCAAAATAAAAGGAAAATGAGCTGAAGTTCTTAGCAAAATGAATGCATGCATACACAGTAATCTTTAAATTTTTTGGTCTTACAAATTAGATATTAACTATACATCAAGATGTAGCACCACTAGATTTGGCAAGCATTTAGGTTTATATTTTTTCAGCACTTATACGATCTATTCATCCTATTATACTAATCATGCAATTGATCTTGCGGCACTTTTAGTCTAGTTTATTCATGTGTTAGGTCCGCTAAGTCAATGTACTATCATTTCCTATATATGTCGGATCACATTTCTCAAGTTTTATATTTTTCAAAATTAACAACATATTTTTGTATGTTTATACTTTTCATACAGAGAAAACACAATATTTTTGAATTTTTCTAATCTTCTCCCCTCTAAAATATAAACAATAACAAAAATTCGCAGAAAAATAACGAAAAATGAAAAATGATCTTCCAGCATGGATAAATCTTTTTAAGATCTTGTTCACCAAAAAGAAATTTCACATTTAAAAAGTGTGAATGGTGAGCAAGTTTGTCGATTGAAAATTTTATGAATTTTAAATCTCTACAGTTAACAGTCAAATCAAACTAAACCAATATGCCGAGATAATCCACTATCAACAAATTTGATTTAGCAACAATCCATATAGCGTTGATAGATCTTCTTGGATATCCCTGCACAAAAACTAAATAATTAATGAGAAACTGGAACCCAGACCATAGTCTTAGGTCGACCAGTATCATCAACATGATCAGCACATACAGTTAGAATCTTTGGTTTCCAAGCTGGTAACAGTTTATCAGCTTGTTGTCTCAAAAGTTTAACATTATAAGAACTGTGAGACGTTTCAAGAGACTTTAACAATGAATTAAGATAAACTCTTTGTTGTTTAGCTTTTCATTCAAGTGTCTCAAATTGCCCAAAAGTTAAAGAAACCTTGTTAAAAGCATTAGGCAATTTGAGTCTTCTCCTGTAAGGACAATCAACAATCAAATGTCCTTTGAAATTATAATAAAAACACTTTCTCAATTCAACCCACGTCGAAGAAGATTCTGTTTACAAGCTTAGACGCGGGAGGTTAAATTTTCTCACTTTTTTTCTTTTGGAAAAATTCAAGATTTGAACACTGTGCAAAATTTTTCAATACACTAGAACCAGTAGATTTGACCAATTTATTTTGTTAAAACAACACTGGTTTGGATTACTTTAGGGGTTTTGATTTTAACCATTTTGCTTTCCCCAATAGGCATCCCTGATGCATCACAATCAAGAAAACCTGAGTGATCACAATTATAAACTTTTTCAACACACCCAGGTTTAACAAGAGCTATCAGAAAGAGCTCATCAGCAAACATCTTGTCAACACCTTTTAATTTATAAACCTTCCAGTTTTTACCCTTAACTCTCGGTTTTGAAAATGATTTTAATATCCTTTCAGAAACAACTTTCTTCTCACATTTCCTTGGTGTAACAATCGTTTTTGGTTTACCAGTTTTGATTTCTCAGCTGTTTGTGGTTCGCAAAGAATATGATTTTCAACAGATATATTTTCATTCTTGTGAACCACCACTGGTTCATCCACATCTTCAATAAGAACATCATTATTAGTCTGACAAAAAACCAGATTGCTTTGAAAATGAGATTTTGGAGTTAAACAATTTGTTTCTTTCTTAACAGTCGTCTTTGGATCAAATAGTTTAACTTTCTCCTCATTGATTATTTTAACCTTACTAACAGTCACAGCTCCTGTCAGTGGATAGTTAATGTCCACTTCTTTTAGATCTACTGTGTCTGGTCGTATTGTGTAATCATTTTGAAATGGAGGAGGGATTTCAACAAACCCTAAACCAGTTTTACCACCTTTTTGGTGATTCCTGTTAATTCAATAATTTCATTGAGTAGAAAAATGAATTTCTAAATTTACCCAATTTATTCTTTAACTCCAACACCTCATTTTCAAGCTCAGTTATTTTGGTTCTCAATTCCAAAATTTTTTGAAACTGTTTTTCGATGATTATTAATTTACATGAAACCTCAACTTTCAAATCATGATTACTATCAGACACGACATCAATATATCTTTAGATTGTTCACCACTTGTCGATAGTTATCACGAATACATGTTAAATCAAATACTAATTTCTCATTATGGTGACGAATTTATTCAAGTTTAGACTTGTATTCAACACAATGAGAACAATCAATTTTCTGAGTTTCATCAACAACAGATGAATTTAAATTCTTAGCACAAGTTTAAACAAATGATTTAGATGGTTTAGAAGATACCTCCGGTGATGTTGGCATGGAATCATAATGTTCATAAAGATTATCAGGAAGAATCACCTGGGAATGCATGATAATTTCCATCTCATTTGGATCATCATTCACATTCATTGATGAAGTGGTCTTGGATATATCATCAGCAAGCATAGACCGGCCATCATCAACATGAGCTTTCTTCAAATCCATTAACCACTCTTCGTCAACTTCAAACTCAAATAACATGGTGTCACAAGTTGAGGACAAATCTGAAGATAATATTTCCTCTAATGAAACAGGAACTTCATGAGTCACCGCTGATGTCTGAGAAGATTCAGATGATGATGTTGAAACAATCTTTCCAAGAATAACTCCTGAATCTTGAACGTGGAGGATGTCAACCAATCTTTCTTTATTCTCTTCATTTGATACATGAATTTTGTTTTCATCCATTTCCTTTAACAGATTTAAAATTCTCTCAATCATCACGATTATACTTTCATTCGGCAAATGCTTGAATGTATCAAAATCAGGGTTAAGACTGCAATAATAAGCATATCGACGATCAAGAGACATCCAAATCTCATATGAATTTAGGCATTATGCGTATGCTCTAGATTCTTTGGGTTCATGTAACATCCGTATTTTGAGAATTAATAAATAACGGAAAGTTTTATTTTTATAGGTGTGTCGTTAGTTTGGTTGTGTGCGTGTTTGTATTTGAATAAGATTGGAATGGAGGTGGATGGTGGGACCCATGGCTCCCTATATATGGTCATTCCCCATCCTTTCACCATTTCTTTACACAACACACACACTAGAAAACACACACTTTCTCTCTAGCAATTCGGATTCGGATCCAAGCAAAAGGAAGGAAGAATCTTGGGTGCAAACACCATAAAACAACATGAAACACCACCAAGCTCCACGAATCTGTACAGATCCGAACCCGAGACCAACAAAAGGTGAGTTTTGGTTTTAAAGGTTAAGTTTTAGGTCGGATTCGACATGCAAATCGATATCTTGGTAGATCGGGTTGTAAGATGTAAGAAAAACATAAACTTGGTGAGTCTTAGCCTCACGAGTATGAAATAGGACAAAAAGGTGATGTTCGGACCTCATAAAACACAGGTATACAAAGTTGGTACGACCCAAAACCCATAAAAAGGGTAAAACCGGGTCCTAAGGAGGAAAAAAGGAGAAAAATAGCTTTAAAATGGTAAAAGCGAAGAAAAAGGTTGTTTCGCATCGCACAGCCATGCGAAGCGAAAAAGGTTGTTTCGTATCGCACAGCCATGCGAAGCAAAAAAGGTCGTTTCGCATCGCACAACCATGCGAAGCGAAAAAGTTCCATGCGAAGCGAAGTTTCCATGCGAAATTTCATGAAACTAATTTTCTGATGCGTTTTTGTTAAAGGACTGTTAATGAAAATAAAAAATTTCCGAGCTGACCTAGCAGCTCAACCCCAGCCAGGGGCTCTGCCCCTTGGACCCTGCTAGGAGCTGCCGCCGCTAGACCCCGCTACCAGGGGCGCTGCCCCCGGACCCCCGTTAGTTGAGAGTTCATAAACTTAAATGTAGGAAGTAGTGGTAATAGATAATTGACACGTGTAATGTATTGTACAGTTAGCCGTACACAACTAAAGAAGGGCTTTACCATTAACGACGCGAGAAACCGACTCCATGTAAGTTTCTAGCCCCATTTCTGTGTTATGTTTTGGGGCTGTGTGCATACTCAATGTGATTAGTTAATACACTTACCTTAAGTGGTAAGTGTATGTCGTATGAATGTTTATAAATATACCTAATTAGTGTAGAAAGAGTTAAACGTATGTGTGAAGAGGTATATGAGAACAGATATAGCTAATGAAAGAAAGGTATGTACGATATGTGTCGTGTATGAATGGTATGTATGATATGTAGAGCTGAAGAATAAAGGGTTGCCTACCATAATAATATAGGCGAAGAGTAAAGGGTTGCCTACCCTAATAATATAGGCGAAGAGTAAAGGGTTGCCTACCCTAATAATATAGGCGAAGAATGAAGGGTTGCCTACCCTAATAATATAGGCGAAAAATTAAGGGTTGCCTACCCTAATAATATAGGCGAAGAATGAAGGGTTGCATACACTAATAATGTATGCGAAGGTTATAGAGCGAAAGACTCTTTAAAAACGTAGGAAGGTTATGTATGTATAAAATAATGAAGGTAAGTAAAAGTAGGAATGTATGGAAGTAAGAATATAAAGAATGAGAATGAAATGTATGTACCTGCTTAACTAGAACTCACTCAGCGTAGCTGACTTTTAGTATGCACGCATGCAAATAGGTTGAGGCAGCTGGCTTGAGGAGGGACACATGGCATGAGCTAAAGAGACGGGTATCTATGAAGAAGCGTCATGACTGTTTTATGTTGTCTATGAATGGATAATTTGTATGTTAAGTCAAGATTCGATGTTTTGTAATGTAATGCATGAAGTTTTTAATTATTCCGCGAAATTTTTAATTAACTCTGACTTTAGAACTGTGTTTATGAGTAAATCCAACGCCAAGGTAGGGTTTCCGGGATCAGGGCCTTACAGTTCATATGGTACAACAAACGATATTGCTGATTCAAGTGTAATAAACGCCCTCATTTCACGATCATACTTAGCTTTCTCACAAGCATTCCATTCAAACTCTGATTTGTACATACTGTACATAGTGTACACATTATGTGGTTTAATAATTAGTGGACGGCGATAAGCCCTTTCTTTGATCTGTCTCAACAAATATTTGTTAATCAAACTGATACATTTTTCAAAACGAACTTTCCAATCCATGAGATCAGCAATATTTGTAAGTTTAGGAACTTTGATTTTATTATTAGAAGAAGAACTGGTTTGACCGATCGAATTAGTAGCAACTGAAGAATAAAACGACTTCATCTTTGAAATTTAGTGAATATGTGAGCTAAGAACCAAAGCAAAAATCAGAAAAATTTTCTTGATCACAACTTCAAATGACGTATTGGAACGAATCAAACTTTAAGCTGCTGAAAAGTTTAATCAAAAGATGTTCGTTAAACTCATAAAATCTTTCAGCTTGAGTTTTTGCAATATTTACCAAACTACCACCGATTGATATTTATCAAGCTGCCACTGCTGCAATATTACCATTGTCATTGTAGTTAATTACAAAAATGTAAGGCCCCCCGACCCGGGAACCCTACTTTCTCGCTGGTTGGATTTACTCATTCACATAATTCGTAAAATCATAGTTAATTAAAACATTTCGCGGAATAAAAGTCATTCATTCATACATAACATAAACATCTTGTCTTAAAATAACATAACATAAGTCTTAAACATAAAACAAAAATGACACGGGTGTCTTCTTCATAGTGATGCCAGTCTTCCTGTTATTGCCACGTGTCCACATCAAGCAACTTGCCTCATTCTACTTGCCTGCGTGCATACTAAAAGCCAGCTACGCTGAGTAAGTTCTAGTTAATTAACATACATTATATTCACTTACTTACTAATACGCGTCCGAAGATACGTATTAATACTTACATGTTCGTCTATCATCAATCATACATACATACATTCATACTTCTTACTGACCACATACCTCGGATACTATAAAGATCCGGTCCTCACTTACCTTGGATATTATAAGGGTCCAAACCCTACATACCTCGGAGTAATAAGGATCCGGTGTCCTACATACCTTGGATATTCTCAGAATCCAGTCCCTACTTACCTTGGATATTATAAGGGTCCAGTGCTCTACATACCTCGGTTATTATTAGGGCTCGGTGCCCTCTAACATACCATACCATTCTACCTTCATTACATCTTTCTTTCTACTTCTTTCAATCATAACTAATATAACAACTACGTGCATACTACTTAAACAATCCATAACATTTACATTCATACGTAAACATATATCTAATATACACTTACCATTTAAGTTAAGTATATAACTCTAAACACATCGTAGTATGCGCACAGCCCCGAAAACATAACATATAAAAGGGGCTAGAACTCACCTGTAGGCGATTCCTCTCCGAATTAATAGTAATGTCTTTCTTCAACTGTGCACAGCTAACTGTTATATTGTATAAATATTATTTAACTGATCTAACGAAACCATCTCAACTAGCACGATCAGTTAGCTTAGTTTAACCAAGTTAACGGGGTTAACTAAGTTAGCTAAATTATCTGGCCTCATTAATTAAGATCTTGTTTAATTTCTAACTTCGCTAACTTTATATAACTAGAGCTAACGGGATGATGAACTATCTAAATTTATTAACGGTGTTAACCAAGACCAACTATTTCATTTTAACTCTTGCATTTAATGGAATGTACTAACTGGGCTTAACTGGACTGACGAGTCAGCCGGGTTAACCGGGTCAACACTGGTCAACCAACGTACTGCATGAAATCACTTGATCTATTTACCAACTTGGGTTAATTAACTTATTTTGGAAACTGGACCAGGCTTGTTTAAACGGACCAGGCCCAACTTACCATTCAACGAACTCCCATTTGTTTAGTGGATGGAATTTGTCGTTAACAAATATTTTACACAAGCACACTCCCAAGTCCAATAATTGTTTGTTATTTTATTATTAACGCATTATTGATTTATGCACATACAAACTCCCAGACAACTTTTTCATCCTCATGCTGGCCCACCACCTTAAGATTCTATTCCATTTCTATCTTTTCTTATATTAATTGCATTTTCAAAAGGCCACTTAACAGGTTTGCTTAAGGTCTGGTCCTTCATACATACATATGTATTTTTACTAGATAATAACTTGCTTTGGACTTATTCACGTACCGGATCAAAACCAGCCATTGTTTGCTTGAGATCTAAACTTCAAGGTTTATTATTTAGGTTAAAAGTTTGTGACTTTCCTTTAGTACTAGACCCGATCTAGTTCTATCCCAATTTTTATACCAAACCGACCTTAAATGCATAACCTTTTTGATAAAAGCATACCTTATTGAGTGAGATCCGAAACTTATGCGACATTTGATGACGGCCCCTTTACGTTTTCTTTTTGTCTAGCACGGATCTACACGTTTATGAAGTCGGATCTTGAATTCTTTAATAAAAATGAATCCTTCAAATCTTGAGCTTTATGTGTGTGTTTTGAAACGTGAAATATGAAGAGATTTAGGATTCACGGGTTTTAAGTGGGTATTTATATCTTAAGATCATGGACCTTAGGCCTATATTCCTTCCCTAAGTCCATGTTTATTTCTAACTACTCCACCCTTCAATTATTATTATTTATTCAAAATAAATAATTTTCTCCAATACGACATATAATATTTTATTGTTATTTTTTTAGAATTTCCGGATGTTACAAAAAACGCCACCAGCAGCTAAAATTCAACAAAACGATGAGATGACCCGGGAACAAAATTTCTCCAAATATATCCTTTCGAACGCGCCACACTCGCTTTGACGAAAAACTTGGTCAAAAATTTCTCCGAAAAAGTCTAATAAAAATTCTTTCCATTTTGGCCCGTTTGACTAATAAAAGTCAAATAACCAATCTACAACCAAACGTCCAAATTCACCACACACGTTCAATAACCAAATATGAACCAAACTTTATATCCGAGCAAAAACACCAAATACTCGTATAAACCGTATTTTCTGCAATCTTCAAATTGCCCCCTTTCACTAGCAATCAGTGATCAATTGTAACCCTCAATGTTGCCTCCAAACTAATAACACAGAGGTTTGAATTTGGAGCATGTGTGGGCCCTTTTATTCCAACTTAATATTAGAATTGTTGATTGATACGTAGGAGCCAAAACAACAAAAGCTTCTCTTTCTTCTCGATTAGCTTGTCTCGGGCTAAGGCGAGCAGGCCCGCTGTTCCAAGTGGTTCAGTCTCTTGTGAACACGATATATTTATCCTGAGTGTAGCCTCAGAATCCTTCAAAAAGTTAAGCATCACCAGAGAAATAATATTAAATTTGAAAAAAATATAATTTTTGTCCTTTTGAATTAGCAAAATTATGGAATTGGTCCTTTTTAAAAATGAGTTTCACTCTATATCCTTTATTTGCATGTTTGGCTCGGCTTTAGTCCTTTACACCAACAAATGTTAAGTTTTTCAGTTAAGTTATGTCATGTGCATTGAATATTAGGGCATTTTACCCATTGAAGGACTATTTATGTATATAAATGATTTGGTCTTCTACTTTATGATTAAAAATTAATTAAAGGGTATTAAACAAAACTAATGAATACTAAATAAATTAAAAAATATATATACAATATAATGTTGTAGCCACCACAAATAATATTATAATGCCATTACCACCACCGTCATAGCTCTTAGCATGCAGATGAAGGCTACGAACCACCACCAAAAAAGCTAAATTTGTCTCATTCAATCACCACAACCCACACTCGTTTAACCCTAAAAAGTCGATATGTAACTTTTCGAGTAACATCATCGACCTACAGCTTATCCAGTAGCGTTAACCGCACGACGCCACACCCAAGGTGGTTCAGACCTGAACTGTCGGCCATATCGTTTTCTGATTCTATCTCTCTCCCGCCTTGACCAAATCGTTTTTCAACGCTCCAACATCGGCAGATCTGGATGAATCCTTTTTTCCATATTTAGGTTTTTAGTGGAACAATTTTTAACTGAAAGAGGAAGTGATGCATGATGTTGGTTGCGGTAGACTTCACCCCCATCACCTAAACCCCAACCCTCATTTCCGCCGCCACATCTCAAGGTGGTTTAGATAGGTAGTTCTTGGAGATAGAGGAGTCGATGGTGGGTCTAATAGTTTTAGTCAGTTGAATTTGATAGAGACTTGGTGATGTTGAAGCTGAAAAGGTTTTAACAAACAGAAACTCTAGCAAATCAAATGGGTAGTGGAGAACTGGATACATTGGATTCAATCGGTTGTTGGATTTGGGAAACAATCAATCCTTTTACCATACCATCTTTAATATTATGTAAATAAAAAACCAAATCTATTTTGAATCAAGAACCAAATTTTTAGGTTAACTACGTAAAGAGTCCTTCAATGGGTAAAAGGACTAAAATACCCTCATGCACATGACATACTTAATTGAAAAACTTAACATCCTTTAGTATAAAGGACTAAAGCCAAACCAAACATGCAAATAAAAGATAAAGAGTGAAACTTATTTTCAAAAAGAACCCATTCCATAAGTTTGCTAATTCAAAAGAACAAAAATTATAATTTTTTCAATTAAATTTTGCATAAATTATATTATACACAAGAAACAAACAAAAAACTTCAAAACTTTACCTCGGGCTGATAGTTAATAGTCAGAACCACTTCAGTATCTCCAATAGCCTTCAAAGCCTTAATCTAATACAAATCACAAACATAATTTTAAATAATTGATTTATAAGAAAAAAAGGATGTTTATGAATAATAAACCTAGAAGAACATGAGGTTTGCCCCTCTTAACCTGTAAAACACCAGAAACAACACTTAAGCATCCTAAAACTTGAAACTCTTCAACAGGCTTGGAAAAGGGTGCAAGTGTTAAGTCAGTACCAACTCTTTTTGTTGTAATCAAACCCTAATTATGAATAATACAACTTCTCAAAAATGAAAAATAAACTGTACACTGGTGAACAATTATTCTTATTCTGTAGTCGAGTTGTTGAAGAGTACTCGAGCAAAAATTTACAGTTTTACTGGTCCCGAATTGAGCTTGTTGAATCATATCTGGACCCTTTGTTGAATTGCTACTGGCTTCTCAATGCCTATACTCAATAACTTAAATGTCAAAAATATAAATATAAAAGTATCTAGCTATACACATATAGATCCTTTTAGAAGTCCAAACTTCCGTATGCAAATCATATTTACTCTTTCAAAACACTAAAACCACCACATTTATCCATTACATAGTATATAATTTTAAACCTTTACAAAGATATGTAACAACAGGTAAACTCACCATATGCATTTGCCTCTCAAAAGGTTTTCTTGCAAACCCGTAGAATCAAAGTTTTCATAAACTTCATCAGATGATGTAAAGAAGTTTTGTCCATTAGTTGAAAGCGTGCATAATGAATCAAAATATATAAGCATTTGAAAAATAAGCAACATCTTAGACACACATTCAGACGACAATCAATTTGCAATTAACGAATGAAGACTGTTCAGAAGATGAACAACAATTGCCCTTATATTTATGCTTTTGAAAAAAAAAAGAGAAAAAAACTAAGGCAGAACATCATAAGAGAGATATCCCTACGTATCACATACAAACTCACTTCCTGTTCTGATTCAAGCTCATTCTGATAATTGTTAATTGGGCCAAGAGTAAAGTGTCATTTTCGTCATCGTGGTTTGACAAATAATACGAATTTAGTCCAAAAAATCTATTTTTTGCATATGGACCATCCACGTTTTCTAATTCTTGCCAATTACATCCAAATCACTAACCCCGTTAAATTTAATCATTAAGTCAGGGATAAACATGTCTTTTCACTTTTCTTTATTATAAGAGTAAAGAGCCAAAATCGTCCCTGAGGTTTGGTCACATTTGCGAATTTCGTCCAAAGATATTTTTTCCGCAGTTAGACACTCAATGTTTCCAAATCGTTGCTAATTTCGTCCAAATTCTTAACTGGTCTAAGTTCAACGTTAACTCAGGGGTGTTACTTTTCATTTACATATTTATTATTATTATTATTATTATTATTATTATTATTATTATTATTATTATTATTATTACACTGATCCAAACCATTTATATGACTAAAGGTCAAGAAAAATAAACAAACGGATACTATATTGGATTCAAACATAGGAATCGTGAGATGTTATATATTTCATCGAACAAACACATAATAATAATAATAATAATAATAATAATAATAATAATAATAATAATAATAATAATAAACATCTAAAATGACAGTAACACCCCTGAGTTAACGTTGAATTTATATCGAGTTAGCAATTTGAACGAAGTTGGCAACGGTTGGGAAAAATCGAGGGTCTAATTGAGAAAAAAAATATTTTTGGACGAAATTCGCAAATGTGACCAAACCTCAGAGATAATTTTGGCTCTTTACTCTTATAATAAAAAAAGAGTGAAAAGACATATCCACCCCTTACTTAACGATTAAATTTAACGGGATTAGTGATTTGGATGTAATTTGCAAGAATTAGAAAACGTGGATGGTCCATATGAAAAAAAATAGATTTTTTGAACCAAATTTGTATTATTTGTCAAACCTTGGGGACGAAAATAGCACTTTATTTACTCTCTGGCCAAAGAAGCGAAACAAAAAGAATAGGAGGTGAAGGGAGTAAATATGCAAATTTATATTAATGAAGGAACTAAAGTTGCATTTGACTGACGGTCCATCCTCTCCTCTGAAAACCGAAAACGACAATGGCAACATCATCATCAACCTCCAACAGCAATTACTCTCGATTGAAGCTGCTGCCTACAAATTCAACTCTTCACCCGATAGTAGTATGTTTGGCGGCAACAGAGCCACCGCCACCGCCACCGGTGGAAGTTAGACGGAAAATCGTGAGAGTCGCCTGGGAGAAGCTCGTCCGCTGGTCTCGTTCCTTGCGCTCCAAGGCCAAAACCGACGTTCTTGAACGCACTAATAAAGTAAGTAAGTAACTCATTTATTATTATTGGATTTAAACCTTCTTTTCATAGAATTGAATGGATGGCAATTTGTAGGTTGTCGTTCTTGGTGGTGGCTCTTTTGGCACAGCAATGGCTTCCCATGTTGCAGGTAGAAAGGAGCAAATGGAAGTCAATATGCTCGTACGCGATCCTCATATTTGTCAGTCTATTAACCAAAACCATTGTAATCGGTCGGTAACAACTATACTCCTCTCTAAATCACTTCATTTACTCATTCTTACACTATAAATTCAATGCTTTTATCGCTTTGCAGTAAATATTTTCCAGATCACAGGCTACCAGATAATGTCGTTGCAACTATGGATGCAAAAACTGCTTTCACCGGTGCTGACTTTTGTCTCCATGCTGTACCTGTACAGGTTCTCACTCACCATCTTTCACTTTAATAGGAAAATTATATGCATTAGATTTTTCAAGACGGCCCGTTTCTAGTATGTCTCAAGTTGGGTCGACCGTCAGGGTTTTTTTTTTTTATAAATAACTAATGCGTTGTATATCAAAAACACTATGATAATCTATATCTTTGAATAAACTGATTTAGATCATATGAAGTAAAAAGGCATATTCGGTAACTTTCAACCTGTTTGACCCGTTTCCTTTTAAGCTAAAAAATTTGACCCGTTTGACTCTTGAGACAAACATCTCAAATTTACCAGACTGTGGACTGGAAGATTGATCTTTCAAGTTTCATAACCTTATTTATATCTTTTAAACATACATGTCGATTCTTTAATGCACGAAAATGTATTCTAATTATTCCAGTGCCTAAGTTCCACAGATCATCTTTATATTTCAATTACTTTCATGCCTTTTAAAGAATTTCGAAATCAGATCGCATGAATATTTTCTTGAAATTCCTTTCAAATTGGTGACAATTCACAACTGTCTTTATCTTTTCTTTTCTATTTTTTTTAAATTATTTATCTTGCAGTTTAGTGGTTCCTTCTTGGAGGGTGTTGCTGATTATGTAGAGCCGGGACTTCCTTTTATATCCCTCAGTAAAGGTTTAGAGCTAAACACATTGAGAATGATGTCTCAGATAATTCCACAAACACTTAAAAACTCTAGACAACCGTACGTTGCACTTTCCGGGCCTTCGTTTGCACTCGAGTTGATGAACAAGTTGCCTACAGGTTTGCTATTAATGCATTTGATCCATGTTCCTTATTTCTCCAATTTTTATTTCGTGGGTCACATAATCAATTTTCTCTCTTCTCCAACTATATAAATTAGAGAGGGCAGTTTTTGAACAGTCCCTATTGTCAATGCATACAAACCTCCTAAATTCGGCTTCTAAATGAACCAATCGTTCAGTGAATTGTGCAACTGGAAGTTTGTTTATTTAATGAACAATCAAACATGAAAAAAGTTTTTGTTCAGTTAGTTAAACGAACAAACATGAACACATGTCTTGTTTGTTCATTTATGTTCGTGAACCTTCGTTTGTTTATGCCTGTTTATGTTCATTTAAGTTCGTTCGATTATATATTCATTAGAAAATTTAAAGCGACTACAATTTAGACTAGTTTGATTTGTTTTAGACTGGTTGATGTTCACATTTACTTGTAACTCAGTTATGTTCGTTTGTTTACGTTCGTGAACCATTCATTTATACTATTAACAAATGAACATAAAACAAACACGAACACACTCATTTTCTTAATGAACAAACACGGAACAACAAGCCCCGTTTGTTTAATTGTCCATGTTCAACCTTTTGTTCGGTTAAAAAAACAAACGAACACAAACATGTCCCGTTTGTTAGGTTCCTTTAATGGCCTGTCCGAATTTGATTTTTTTTAAAGATTCACATCATTATTATTGTAACCGTAATATGCCCTAAATTCTTACTTATTTACAGCAATGGTGGTCGCATCAAAAGACAAAAAGTTGGCAAAAGCAGTTCAGCAACTTCTAGCTTCTAGAAACTTGAGAATCAGCACAACAAGGTGCGATGTTTTTTGACACCTATTAATCATCTTGCTATGGTGTGTGGCATAATAAGCACAGAAATTTAATGTAACATAATGAAAGATTTTAAAAGAGGAAATTCCTAAAATGTCAAAAGATTTATGAAAACTTTCCAAATTGTCTCTTCAAATCCAATGTCAGCGACGGATTTGTTTTTGAAATTGTGCCTCTCCGACGGAATTAGAAAAATGTGCGTCCCCCGCTAATTTTAAGCTGAAATTGTGCGTTTCCGACCCAGTTTAATTTGAAAGTTTGATTTTGAAATATTAATATAATTAATTTTACTCATGTTTAGTTTTTCTTTTGTAACTTTTAAAATATAAAGTTTTACGAAATTCCGAATATGCTGTTAAGACGTGCTTCTTTTTATGTACGTGCCAACATAAATTTTGTCTAAAACCGAGCCGGGTCAAATTTATATCAAAATGTTTAATAAAAATTGACAGTATATTTGGAATTTTTGTAAAACTTTATATTGTAAAAGTTATTAAAGAAAAATACGAGTAATAATTATATTAATATAATATTCAAACTTAAAAAAAAGCCCTTTTTATTGATGGTTGCAGTTTGATGGTACAGTGATGTTACAGGGGTGGAGATTGCTGGTGCACTGAAGAATGTGCTTGCAATTGCAGCTGGGATTGTGGAAGGTTTGGATCTTGGTAATAATTCCATGGCAGCTCTTGTTGCACAAGGTTGTTCTGAGATACGGTGGTTATCAACCAAGGTATGGTTGATTCATACATGCATATGCTATGGTTGGTTCAACGGGTTAAGTGGAGGTTAAAACGGGTCAACTTTTGGTTGGTTCCTAAAACACTTTTTCTTCAACATTTTTAAATTATTATTTGTCATGGTTGGCTGAGTTTTGGTCAGTTTCGGGTCAAACGTGTTAGCTAAATGATTTCGCAGCTTGTTCTGTTTAACCTATTTCTTTTTTTTCTTTTTTTAAATGTGTTTAAAGTAATAAATTAAATTGTTTGGGTATCTTAAGCAAAAATTTAAAACTAAAAAGGAAATTGACATAAGATTTTACAATTAAAATGTAATTGCTTTATATAAATTTGTGTTTCTAATTGTAAAAATGTAAATTTAAAGTATTAGTATGTTAAAACAATTAAAAAAAGAAAAAGCTTTCGGGTCGAACGGTTTGTGTTCGGGTCAACCCGCAAATATGCGTGTCGTGTTCGATTTTACGTACACAACCTATTTAGCACCGCCCTTGATAAAATTACACATTTGGGCAACTCTCAAACCTGCATGACTCATTCCATTTTTAGCCAAATTTTTTGTAGAGATAAGACACAATCTTAATCGACCCATAAGTAAATGGGTCAAAATCGCCACATCATCATTCATTTCTTGTTACACTGTTTAAATGAGACCCACCACATGAACATGTTCATTGAGCATAACGAATAGGATCTATTGAGATCTGCTTTTCGGGCACAAATAAAATTTCCTTGTAAATTAGTGTATTTATTAATGCGGTCTAATTAATGCTCTAAATTAACAAAGATGGGTGCCAAGTCAACAACAATATCCGGCTTATCTGGCACAGGGGACATAATGCTTACATGCTTCGTTAGCCTCTCGCGAAACAGAACAGTTGGAGTCCGATTGGGTTCGGGGGAAACACTTGATGATATACTCTCGTCCATGAACCAGGTCACTATACAATCTTTTAAAGTAAATAAATTAATTAAATTAAAATTTCACAGTTATTTATTTAGCATTCGTCTAAAATTTAGGTGGCTGAAGGTGTATCAACTGCAGGAGCTGTGATTGCATTGGCACAAAAATACAATGTTAAAATGCCGGTTTTAACGGCAGTTGCAAGGATTATAGATAATGAGTTGACCCCACAAAAGGCTGTTCTTGAGTTGATGAATCTGCCACAGGTATGCATATGTTTGTGAACGATTATTTTTTTCAGTTTTGATTCATATTGCGGGTAATGGGTTGAAACATGTTCTTTTTGAAACGGGTCCTTTAGTGGGTCGGGTTGGTTGTGATCCATTAAGGCATTTTTTTTACTCTTTTTAGGAAAGCAAACTGTGTTCATCATAACTCCCGAAAGAATATTATTACCATAATAATCTGGAATTTTGTTCTAAATTTGACGATTTTAGGTTGAAGAAGTGTAAATACATGAAGCGAGTTCTTTTCGTTGCACCCGGTTATAGCACAGATGAAATGTCCCGTTTATACTTTGGATATATTGTTGGGCGGAAGTCGGTATTTTTCTCAGAATTATGATTCTGAAATATTATACAGAATTTGGCAAGCTACAATTTTTTCTTGACAGAATAGTACTTTTTTTTTTCTTAGCTAGGTTAAAAAGGTCAATTTGGTCTAATGAATCCTCAATTTGAAGTCAAAACAGGTGCAAAAGCACCAGCATTGTATAAAGACTTTAATATGTTAGGCTTATTTTAAGCTTCTTTTATTTGGTATGGTGTTTTGATGATTATGATGGTTTTACAATAACTAAACTAGGGATGAGAAACTATTTGAGGTTTTGGGATTGGTACCGGTACAGTTTGGTACTGGTATTTACTAAACTGAGCATTTTCAGTACCGGTAGAGTACCAAGTTGGCACTGGTATCTACCAAGCTCGTTCCTATATAGAAAATTTTCAAAATTAACTTGTTCTCCACTTTTCTCACTCCAAACTCAAACATTTGATCTTCCATGTGAAACAACCTATACTAGTTCACAAATATGTCAAGTTACAACTCTCTCAATCGCATGTTTAGTTTATTGTGAAAGTAACTAATCAAGCATTTGATTTGGAATCTGATATGGCTCCTTAATGACTGACGCTTAGTTAAACACTTATGATAACTAATGGAATATCAATAATGTTGATTGAGACTATTCCGTCTAGTAAAACAATTTATGCTTTGGGTTTTGATCAAATACAAATGAAATTAACTTGCTAATTGTGAGAATCAGGTAGAGTAATTATGTAATTACATTATGATGTAATTACGTAATTACTCTACTTGTATATATAATCAGTCATGTATGATGCAATTACATAATTACTCTACTTGAATCTCTTAATTAGCACGTTTTTATTTGTATGTTAACTTTCCCCTTATGTTTTTAAGTTTTCCTTTTCGAAAATCTAATTCTCAGCTTGAAATGATCCGGTTTTGAACTGGAATCAAACTGATTCTGTAACCACATTTGTACGCCAAACTACCACAGGCTACAAATACTTTACACACGCATCAACTGATTTAAAGACATCAACCAATGGATTGACACCTTAACGTGAAGCAGATCAAGTCTAGACAACTCTAGTTTGTACATAGTAATACCAATAATAATTCAACCTAATACAAAATAAACCATTAATTCATACCATTGAAGCAATCATCACCCTTTTAGGCATCTAATCTGAGGTTAGATCTTCATGAATAAAATCTTTAAATGAATAGAACAAGTCATTTTCCACAATTAACAGCAAAATGAACATCGTTTTTAACTGAACATTTCATACTTTTATATATTAATAAGACATCCAAACGATTACAATGAAGTGACTGATGATAATATACACACAAATTGATTGTAAAAAACAGGACTTGTTTGGTGAAAAACTATTCGTCTTGTTTACCACAGTAGCCAACACCATTAGTTAGTTCCGTTGACGAAAACGCGTCGATGACATACTACACACATTAATTGCAGTAGATATAACAATAAAGATTGTAGCATATTAATATTGATCATAAAGTAAATCTCATGTTTATTTTTTAAACAAGGTTATTTTTAGGCTTTTGGTCGTTTTCACCCGGCTCAAAAAGCAAGCGGATCTCAAGTAGCTCATGAGTGGGTTGGCTCGTTTACACCCCTACCTACCCGAACCAATCCAAATAAATATTGCTTTTACTAACCCATATAGGCCAATCTTTCCCACCTGCAATTCTGTAATTTTGTAAAACCAGCTGCCACAATAGCGACAAAACAGCCCATGAATGCAGCTACGTGTAAGTGAATAGATTCAAGATCAAAAAACGTTAATATCTGCATTACCCTTAGACCTCAAAGTGACCCACTTAAAATATATGACCGATTACCGCTGGACCTCAAATTGAAAAAGAAAAGTGAAAAAAAAATAGAACAGTTGGATTAGCGGACTAAAAAGATTCTGATTGTCCCATTCAAAATGTATGACCGATTACCCTTGGACCTCCAATTTTTTTAGAAAGTTGTCATATGAGTTAAATTTCTTAATTTACCCCTGTACGTCTAAATAAGCGGAAAAAAGTGTTTCAATCAATTTGGTTTTTGTCTATGACTTCATGCCAAAATAATAAACATTTAAAAATAAAAAATAAAACTTGGGACAAAAAATTTGAAACCAAAGCATTTAAAACGATTTCATGGTTTTAAATCGAACCGTAACACGAACATTCAATCTAACATATGATAGTGTCACTTGGAACACAAACAAATAAAAAATAAAACATTTTGGAGCATATGCCTATTATATGAACCTTCACAACAGATAAGTATTATATTACAATGGCGATTCGTAAATCAAAAAATTTATGAAACAAGATGTTACCTGTAGGCTCATTTCAAAATATCCAACGCTTTTATGGCTCAATGTCTTGGCATCTCAACCAAAGCTAGGCGTATGATAAAATATAATTTCCAAGAGAAGCTACTTCAGGCTGCATAAAAATAACTTGCATATTATTATAGTATATTAATGTTTTTGTGATGACGTTGCAAACATTAAATATTTATAAAAAAAGTTTTAAAATTGATCAAAATAATGGTTGCAGTTAGACAACATGGACCGTCACTATCCACAACAAAAAATCCATTTTAAATTGAACTCATTACCCAATCCACCAACCCGGTGACCTGCCACCTGTAACAGAGAAGGTAAACGACCTTGCAGGCTGGGTCGCCACTGTCGATGGACAAAAACAATACAAGTTAAAGAGTCATTCATAACCAGGATTCAGTAAATTTTGGACGAAACTCAAGCCCCTCTCATCACCAATCCTCAAAAGGTTTTGGTTTCGGTTATGTTTCCCAATTTCACACAACTCAAGATTAATAGCAACAAGTTACATGATGACAATTGTACCATCCAATTGCAGGGAGTTTGACCTGAAGACCAATCAAGATATGGACTGGTTTTACACATTGAACTGCAGCAATGTCTGCTTCTATCTGAATAAAAAATAAATGACCAAATCAAACCATTAATCTAAAAAGAACAATCCTGATAAGGAAAGGAGGTTATTATCCTGAGTTGATTTTGAAGATTTCAATTCATCATGAAGTCATAATCATAAACTACACAATAGTAATAGTAATAATAATAATAATAATCAGTATAATATCTATTATCATCAACAACAATCAAAGAAACTTACAGCGGCAATCCATCTATTTTGCACTCACTGAGCAACCGAAAACCAGTTGATCGGGAGATGATAAAGACCATCGGTGGGTAGTGGGCACAGAAGTGCATTAAATCGTTCGGTCCATTCATTATCGCATTCAATCGAAATCAATAACCCAACGTTTCAATTGAACGACAATCAATTGAAGGGGTGCTTGATTGAAGGGGTATCAATAAGGGGTGCTTGCAATTATTTACTTAAAACACAAGAATTGAATGAGTAATGAATGGATTGATTAAAACCGTATTGAATGGTGAAGGAACGGGCGAGAAGTTGTAACTGATGAACGTTGCCGGGGAAGTTG
This sequence comes from Bidens hawaiensis, assembly GCF_021521415.1. Lineage (NCBI taxonomy): Eukaryota > Viridiplantae > Streptophyta > Magnoliopsida > Asterales > Asteraceae > Bidens > Bidens hawaiensis. Next base: position 558,245 of record NW_027492013.1, on the reverse strand, counting down.
TAACTGATAGTCGACGGTGGAGGTTATTAATTTTAGTGGCGTCTCCAAAATTAAGTTTAGGGGCGTCTTAATCTTATCAAATTACCTTCTTGTCCATCTTATATGTTTTATAAGTAATATAGATAAGCCTAAGTGTACTGCTAACTTAAGGGGTGTTTGGCCTAGCTTTTATTTTTTAGCTTGTGCTTTTATTTTTTAGCTTGTGGCTTTTTTTCTATCATTTGATATGTGTTTGAATTAGCTTATATTTTACAAGTTGATAAGCTCTTTTCAAGTGTTTTTGTATTAGCTTTTTTTATTTAGCTTATTTTAGGAAAATGACCAAAAGGGGCTGAAGAGGTATGTACCCGCCTCAACACCGAGCAAGGCGGGTCAACCCACAAGATATAGGCAAGAGGCTTGAAATCAAGACACTATGAAGGCATAAAGCCAAAACCTATGCGCATGGCGCATATCACATATGCTCATGCATCACATGCTCAGGCATCATATGCCCAGGCACCACACATGCCCAGGCATCATATGCCCAGGCATCACATATGCTCACGCATCACATATGCTCACGCATATCACATATGCGCGTGGCACATAAGCGCGCGACGCATATCACATGCTCGTGCATATCACATCTGCGCATGAAACATCTGCGCGTGAGAATAAAGAGAAGACCTCGCGCATCCTCAGGATTGGCGCATATCACACATGCGCATAATCAATATCGTCCTTATCCAAATCAGGATTAGGGCAACCTTGATTGTGCACGTCAGACAACCTTCCAGAAGGTATCTTTTTAAGGAATAAGAATATGCTGATGTTGACAGCTGCCAAATGAAAGGTGACCAACTCAGCATGACACATGTGCTACCACGTGATTACAACCAATGAGAAAGCACCAGGTGTCCCAGAAGACACGTGGCGCAGAGCAATTGGAGGAGGCCAACAAGGCTGAGCCCAATCAGTGGAAACCCTAGCACTATAAATACAGCATCAACTCCACAAGGAGAGGGATTCATCCAATCACATTCAATCATATTCAATTACATTCAATCACAGACAGTTACAGTCAGTAACACACATCAGACAACATCCAATTACAGAGTATTCAGCTATTAAGCAATACACTCCAAATTCCTTACTCTCACATATTATTATCTTCTCCCACAAATACTTATTCTCACACCGGAGGGTTACCCCAAAGAGGACCCCTCTGTCCCTTTCTGACGGTGCTGTTCATTTTGTAGGTGGAAGAACCCAGATCCAAGAAAACCATCGGTGAAATAGTATAATCATACCCGAGGAAAGTAGATCGTCTACCAGTGAGTCGATCCACGCTTCTTCATTGGCGCCATCCGCTGTTACAACGGCAATCAGATCTCATCAGATCTATATATAAAAACAAATTTTCACCATGGTTTCTGGTGCTCGTAACGTCGATCAAGTTCTGGAGGATATTGAACGTGAGGATGTTAATGAGGGACAGCAGTTTCTGAGGGGGCCGCGTGATTCTACGCGCACCACCAGTAACCGTCCCTTCATCACAACTCCTCACGGCCAGACTGAAACTCCTCCAGACGATCTCACGTTACAAAATCTTGCCGGCGCGAAACAAAAAGGACCAATGGGTCCAGAAGATGAAACAAATGATCCTAAAGAATGGCTCATAAACGAGCAGCGCCGTCTAATGGACAAGTACAATGAGATGGTCAAACAGAAAAAGCTAGCCGACTTAACACAAAGGCAAGCGTTTGATAAGCAAACTGTTCATGGAACAAAAAGGCCGCGCGCGCCGGAAGAAGGACATTCTGTTCACACTGCACACACTGAGTTCAGTGATGAAGAAGTGCACAGCATGAGGAAGACGCGAGATACTCATGCAGGAGGCTCACAGCTCCGCGCGCCTGTGAACATGGCGCCTGGAGCCAGAGCCGATCTGGATCTGCACATGCCGTACAGCCCACCAGTTAGAGGGCAAGTGGACGTAACCACACCGTATAGACCAGCCATCTTGGTGAAACATTCAAAGTTCACTGAGCGCATCGCGAAGGCTCCCATCCAGCACAAAACCAAGATGCCAAGTGGTTTGGGTAAATATGACGGCACAACAGATCTAGACGATTTCTTGCAAGGTTTTTGCAACACGGGAAACCTAGAGAGCTGGACGATGCCAACATGGTGTCACATGTTTGCTCGCTGCCTCATGGGCGCGGCGCGTGTCTGGTTCGAGAGCTTGCCGACTCGGCAAATCGATGGGTTCGAGGAACTATTGGAAAAGTTCCAAGCCCACTTCGTACAGCAGCGCAGACACACGCACGACCCTGACGACATCATGCACTGCGTGCGCAGGAATGATGAAACGATTGAAGACTACATAACATGTTTTAATCAGGAGTCTCTGGCAATCGGAGGTATAACGGAGCAACTCCTGCGCGTGGCCTTTATACAAGGCGCGCGCAGCGATCAACTACGCCGAGCTCTCGTAAGCAGAGATGGCATGCCCACCACTTGGGCAAAACTAATGGAAGCATCGCGAGTCTTCGCGAGAAATGAAAAACAAATTGCCCAAGATAGGGCAAGAGAAAGAGCGCATCAAGCTGAGTCACCGCGCAGTAAAGAAAAGAGGGGCAAACAGAACTCTGTATGGTCCAGGTTGCAACCAACCAGTTTTTCTTCCGCAGAAAAGCAGGCGCAACCAAGCTCACCCCAGCCCCAAAAAGGTGTTCGTAATCGCGGGGAGGGTGACAAGAGGGAAGGCGGCAGAGATCTTAACAGACCTCTGCCAAGAATATGGACTCCCCTCACTAAAACGCCTTCACAGGTGTTAAGCACTGAGAATGTCCAATTCAAAAGCCCCAAGCCACTACACTACAAGGGACCATCAGACAGTGGCAAGTACTGTGAGTTTCACAAGTCCACAGGGCACAATACTGATGCATGCCACCACTTGAAGGATGCAATTGAAAAGGATGTGAAATCAGGCAAGCTGGCTCACCTGGTGAAAAACTCAAGGCCAGAAAATGAACAACCAGAAGGAGCCTCTGCCAGCAAAAAGTACAAAAGAATCTGTGTAGCCGAGGGAGGAAGGCAAGGGCAAACATCAAGAAAGAGAAGCGCGCAAATACAAGGAGATTGGCGCGAGCAACAAGTAATCTTCCCAAGAATCAGGGGAGGCCCTTCCATCAGCAGTCCTCTTGTTATCACTACACACATTGCTCATTACGAGGTGTCAAAAGTCCTGGTGGACACTGGCAGCGAATCAGACATCATGTATGAGCAATGTTTCAGAAAACTTGATCCGGCAGACCAAGCAAGGCTTGAAATTGTGAACGCACCAATCTCTGGTGTTTCAAATGAAATCATTCATCCCCTAGGTCAAATACAATCTGAGCTAACTATGGGGGATGAGAAACACAAGCGAGCCGAAGTTGTTAACTTCTTGGTCTTGCCCACCACTTCTTGCCACAATATGATCTTGGGTAGGGGAACGATCGCCCAATTCAACGCCATACCGTCGCCAGCGCACGGCGCGTTGGGGTTCCCAACACCAACAGGTGTAACTTTTGTATATCGAGATCATTTGTGCGCAGTGACAAGTACTCCGCGGGAGGGGAGAATGAAAATTCCAATGGCAGAAAACGCGCCAGAGGAATGGATTCTCAACCCGAAATTCCCGGAGCAAAAAATCACAATTGGCGCTACGATATCAGACGACACGAGGTTGAGAATGAAAAGGTTGCTCACATCGTATATGTCGGTCTTCGCGTGGCAACACTTTGATATGACTGGGGTTCCGCGAGACCTGGCACAACATTCTCTCAACACGTTCAAGTCTGTAGAGCCAATTGCTCAAAAGAAGAGAGTCATGGGGGATGAGAAAGCGAGGGCCATGAATGAGCAGGTTGAGGATTTACTGCGCGCAAACATCATCCGCCCGATACGATACCAGACGTGGGTAGCCAATCCAGTGATGGTAAAGAAAAGTAACGGGTCGTGGAGGATGTGCATTGACTTCAAAGACCTCAACAAAGCGTGCCCAAAAGATTGTTACCCCCTCCCAAACATCGACGCAAAGGTGGACTCCGTGGCGCCATTCAAGCTAAAATGTTTCCTGGATGCCTACAAAGGCTATCACCAGATTCAAATGGCACCACAAGATGAGGACAAGACAGCCTTCAGAACCGACAAGGGTGTTTTTTGCTACACAAAAATGCCCTTTGGTTTGAAGAATGCGGGCGCCACCTACCAAAGACTTATGGATGCCGTTTTCAGCGAGCAAATCGGGAGAAACCTAGAAGTCTATGTGGATGATCTGGTGATCAAGAGCAGGGAGGAAAAGCAAATGCTCAAAGACATCGAAGAAACACTTGGGCGCCTAAAGGAAGTTAACATGAAGCTCAATCCGAGCAAATGCACTTTCGGCGTACTAGAGGGAAAATTTCTAGGTGTAATGGTCACCAAGGATGGTTTCAAGGTGAACCCTGAGAAGGTGGAGGCCATCCTTGACATGCCCTCGCCATCCACCATGAAAGAAGTTCAGAAGCTGAATGGTAGATTGGTATCAATCAACAGGTTCCTAGCGAACCATGCAAGCAAATCTACCCCATTTGTCAATACATTGAGAAACTGCTTAAAGAAAAGCCAGTTCAAATGGACTCCTGAGGCCGAACAAGCTTTCAGTGAGATTAAAGAATGTTTGGTAAATCTGCCCGCGCTCACAGCTCCACTTCCTGGTGAAACTTTGACATTGTATCTATCAGCAGGAGAGCGCGCCATCGGCGCAGTATTGTTGGTGGATCGCAAGGGAATCCAAACGCCAATATACTATGTGATTCAGGTGCTGACGGATCCTGAGACGCACTACTCCATCATGGAAAAGTTAGTTTTATCACTAACACACGCGTCGCGCAAGCTTCATAGATATTTCAATGGTCATCCCATTGAAGTTCTGACTGGTTACAACATCCAGCAAGTCTTGCGGCGTCCCGCGCTCTCAAGAAGGCTGACAAAGTGGGCGCTGGAATTAGGTGAGCACACGATCGCCTATAAGCCCCGTCCAGCAATAAAGGGACAAGTCTTGGCTGATTTCATCGCAGAAGTCCCCGAAGGAAAAATTGAAGAGGCTCAGCGCGAGGTAGACCCTCCGCGAGCCAATGATGAAGAAAATGTTTGGAGATTGTTCACTGACGGAGCTTCAAACAACGAAGGGTCCGGCGCAGGTCTCAAGCTGGTGGATCCAGAGAGTCATGAATATACTTATGCCATCAGGTTGGACTTCAAGAGCACCAACAATGAGGCTGAGTATGAAGCCCTCCTGGCTGGCCTACGCATCGCGCAAAAATTCGCAGTTAAAAAGCTAGAGGCCCATGTTGATTCTTACTTGGTAGCAGCACAGGTCAATGGCCTTTATGATGCCAAGGAGAACACCATGCCTCTATATCTAGAGCAGGCAAAAAAGCTCATCGAGCAATTTGACAGCTTCAGAATCATTCATATTCCGCGCAGTGAAAACAAATCTGCAGACGCGCTGAGTAAGATGGCATCAACCAGTTTTGATCACTTTGGCAAAGATGTCAGGGTAGAAGTAATGAGCAACCCGTCGGTGGTAGCGAAGTCTGTCCTGGTAACTCATACAACCCCTTCATCATGGATAACTCCAATAATGGAATTCTTGAAGGAGGGAAAGGTACCAGATGATCGCGCACAAGCGAGGAAGATAAGACACAAGGCGCAGAACTATGAACTGCTTGACGGTACATTATATCGACGCTCTTATCTTGGGCCGCTCATGAAATGCCTAGATGCTGAGGAAGCAAGCTATGTGATCAGAGAGATACACGAAGGAATCTGTGGAATTCATGCTGGCCCGCGCATGGTGGTTGCCAAGGCAATGAGTGCAGGCTACTATTGGCCAGGCATGTACTTGGACGCTCTAAAGGAGATCCAAAAATGCAAAGCATGTCAGAGCTATGCGCCAAACACCATGCGGCCAAAGAACAACTTGATTCCAGTAACCTCAGCATGGCCTTTCCACAAATGGGCAATCGACATTGTGGGTCCCCTACCGCAAGCGCCAGGGCGAGTAAAATTTTTGGTAGTGGCAGTAGACTATTTCACAAAATGGGTTGAAGCCAAGCCACTAGCAAAAATCACAGCCGAAGCGATGAAGCAGTTTATATGGAGCCACATCATATGCCGTTTTGGCTTGCCCATGGAAATTGTGAGCGACAATGGCAAACAATTCACTGACAAGAAGATATCCAGCTGGCTCAAGGAATTGCGCATCAACCAAATTTTCACCTCAGTTTATCACCCTCAGGGGAATGGACAAGTGGAACGCGCGAACCAAAGCTTGTTAAATGGGCTGAAGAAAAGGTTAGAAGGAGAATCCCATTCTTGGGTCGAAGAGCTACCTAATGTCTTGTGGGCACACAGGACATTAAGCAAAACCAGCAATGGCGAATCCCCGTTCAGCCTAACCTATGGAACAGAGGCAATGATTCCAGCAGAAATTGGATGCCCATCCCATAGAGTGCTCAGGATGAGCAAGATTGATAACGAGCGCGAAAGAAGGTTGGATCTCAACTTACTTGAAGGGCGCAGAGAGGCGGCTATCATCAGTGAAGCCAAGTACAAGAAAAAACTGGAAAAATATTACAACCAGCGTGTGAAAGAATGCCACTTCAAGAAAAATGATTTTGTCCTTCGAAACAATGAAGCTAGCCGCGCGATACCCCCAGGAAAAATGTCACCCAATTGGGAAGGACCGTATCAAATCTCAGAAGAATTGGGGAAAGGCGCATATGCTTTAAAAGATTTGAATGGAAAGAAGATCCCGCGCGCATGGAACGCGGCACAGCTTAGAAAATGTTTCATGTAAAAAATATCAAGTTTGTAATCAAGGCTTTTTAAGCAATTATGAATAATGATACGCGCTATCTTCTCTTAATGTGGATTCTATTTTGCATACATGTTTCACACTTCCCTTTATTAGTTTTGAGCAATATGACAATATTGTATTGACATCAAAACGAAATAAAAACGAAGTAAAACATACATGCGCGAGCTTCAAGCTCAAACGCGTTAACGAGTCTTAACTCTAAAACGTCAGGGCCTTAGCCCATTTCTATTACCTTTTGCATACATGTTTCACACTTCCCTTTATTAATTTTGAGCAATATGACAACATTGTATTGACATCAAAACAAAATAAAACGAAGTAAAACATACATGCGCGAGCAACAAGCTCAAACGCGTTAACGAGTCTTAACTCTAAAACGTCAGGGCCTTAGCCCAATAATGTGAGCCTTAGCTCAAATCACTCACAACATCCATTCGACATGCTGCGCAGACTGACCATAAAAATACCTAAGCACAACTAAGGCAAAGCGAATGCCAAAACATAGTTGTTAAGGTCTCAGGTCGAGGTCGCGCATAAAATTGTAATGGATATCTGAGTAACGCATTGACGCGTAAGGCTAAAAAACTCATAATTCCATAAACGCGCGATAACGTCGCGCAAAAGAGGAATAATGACAGCGCCAAGACACGTGTCAACATAATCAAGATATGGCAAAATCACTTACAATATGACAAGGGTTAAGTATAATAAATTCCTTACAACCTTGTTCTTATTCCAACGTGCAAGCATATCTTATATAAAGAGATGAATGGGAATGCGCAAGATGCGAAGAAGGGAAAAACAAAATTTCATTCCAAAGCATTGAAATTTACAAGTTTACAAGATGAGATTAAAACTACAAATAAAAAAAAAATGAAGGGCTTCTCAAGTCTCCACGTTGACATCAGCCTCTTCATCATCCTCATCACTGCCCTCAGCATCTGGCGCAGCCTGCTCCTCGTCATCTCCAAACTGACCATAGTCAAGTTGTTCGTCTTGAATGGAGTCTTCTATCGCAACAGTGTCAGGAGCGGATCCTTTGGCCACGCCAGAGCCGCTAGCAACGCCAGCATTCCCCGCGCCATCATCGCCGCTACCAGCCCCTTCGCACTCGTCAAGTAATTTCTTTAGCGCGCCGAGGTCGGGCTGGTCAGCAAGCGCGGATATCTGCAAATCATAAGCAAAAATATGAGTACAAAAAGACTTAGAAAATAAGTCAAGGTAATCTCATTAAGGTTAAAATACCTGCGCAAGGATGGGAATGGGAGTATTCATATACTTCTCCCCCATCGCGGCCATTTCCGCGCAGGCAGCATCGCTCTGATAAGGGTACTCGGATGGGTTCTTCTTCAACATGCCATATTCATAACCATCCATGAACCCTTCAGCTCGGCCCACCAAGCGCGCGGCAGCGTTGCAATCCATCACCAGGGCCTGAAACTCGCCTGAGTATTTCATCGCGTAAGCGCAACGAGTCATGCCCTGTGAGATCAGCCATTGGCGATCCTGCGCGAGGCCAGCAACAGACGTCTCGAGGGCAGGAACCTGAGAGTTTAATAACTCAACAGTTTCCTTAGTCTTTTTAAGCTCCTCTTTGTCGGACGCCGCTGCCGCCAAGATTTCTTCTTTTTCCGCCCGCGCAGCATCAAGTGCTTCCTGGCTGGACGCTGCCGTCGCCAGGGCTTCATCTTTATCGGCCTGCGCGGCCGCCAGCTCTTTCTTCAGGCGCGCAACCTCACTCTCCAGTGATGATTTTTCAGTGATAGACTAGACAAGAGCTCGGTCACGCGCCTCCGCCTCCAGCTCCAAGTCGCGCGCTCGGCGCGCGTACTTGGCCGCGTCCGCCGCATGCAGCTTCTCCCGCGCAGCCTGAAGCTCATGACCGCGCTTCACGAAGGCGCTGTTGGCACTGGCTCTGTTCTCACTGAGCTCTGCTTGGAGCTTTTCAGCTCTCTCGCGAGCATCAGAAAGATGCCAAGCAGACACCTTAGCCTCTTGCTTGGCTTCCGCAAGAGCATCACGTACTTTTACGTAATCAGAGCGAAGCTCTTGGGAGGCAGCAAAGAAGGCCGACCCAGCAAACATATGATCATTGAGCAAGTCGTCGCGAGCGCGGTCCTCCTGGAACCTCCTTTCAGATGGAGGCACAGCATGAGCCCAGAATTCCGCACACACACCCATGGACTGAAATGTGCTGTCTTCAGTTATATTCCATCTCGGGCGGTAAATGTGATCGGCTTCCTGCAAAAGCAAAGTAATTATCTAAGTTATCAAAACATTAAGATGGAAGTCCGCGCAGCGGAGCAAAAAAGAAACTATACCAGCGGGGATGAAGCAGAAAAGTCAGCGCCAGCCCCACGAGAAGGCTCCGCCGCGAAGCCTCGTGACGCTGCAGGACTGGCGCGACCGCGGTCGGAGTCTTCAACTTCAAACTCCTCATCCTCCTCGGAAACAGGCCTTTTCTCTTGCGACCTAGAGCCAAAATCGGTCTCGCGAGGAGGGCTGTGCGCAGGAGGAGGTGAGGGAGGTCTCGACGCCGCCAGGTCGGCGCGCAAAACGGCCTCCTGCTCCTTAGTAATCCCGATGAGGGGAGATTCATCGATTGCAGGAGCAGGGGCAGAGCCAACGGCGCTGGCACCGGCGCCAGGAGTGCCGCCAGCAGCTTGTGCGCCAGCTACGGCTTCTATGAAAAAATCAACAAAAACAAACGGTTCATGACTTGATCTAAAAGAAAGTCAGAAAAAAAAAAAAAAAAAAAGAGAGCGCAATACGTACCTTGGCGCAACTCCGTTCGCGAGGCAAACATCGCCATGAAGTCCATTCTACCCTTCTTTGAGGGTAAAACAGGGGACTTCGAAGCGACCTCCGGCGCGGCCTCGGCATCTTGTTGCGCTGTTGCCGGCTCTACAAACATTTGAGTGAGCAAAGATTCATTAGTAATTCTATCAGAATCGCGCTCATAGAAACATAAAGGATAAGCAAAGTATACCTGTCGAAGGCGCAACACCGCTTCCCTTTTCCGCAGCGCGAAGGGAGGAGGTAGTGGCACCATGCCTCAGGTGGACAGGAGGTCTGCCCACTTTTTGAGGCAGGGAAGACAAGGAAACCTTGGTGGTAAACTCCTGGGTTTTCCCAAATCCCCCCGCCTGAGTAGGAGGATCCTGAACAACAGGGGCGACATCTTTCTTCTGTTTCTTACTGGCCCCCGCGCCAGTTTTCCCCTTAGCTTTACGCTTTAGTTGGGGCGCCTCCTCCTCCTCCTCCTCTTCCACGAGCTCCAGCTCGTAGTTTTCGAGCGCATCTACAATACACGCAACAGAAGTGTTAGCAAAATAAGGTATTATAAAGGAAAATGCATAAGTACAAGGGCTTACCAGGCGCATCGCTGTCGAAGACAAATCCCAGATCAACAGGGATGAACATGTCATCGAAGCGATCGGGGAAACCAACCTCCCCAGCGCCGAGCGCGACGGAGCCACCCTCCATATGCTCATCATATGCGGCGTGGATATACTCCTTGGTGACTGCACAAAACAAGTCGAATGATATCAGCAAAAGGAATTATATTCGCGCAGAAGTAAAGCAATGAGATAAACTTACACAAGCCGTCGACTTGGATAACGGGCTCAAGCGCGCTGTCCGCCCACCTCTTGCTCATACCAACCCCCACCAGCGCCTCCTCACAAATGTTCTTGGCGGGGGATGGTTCAGCGGTCAACTTATTAACCCAGGCGCCAGTTGGGTTCTTGAGGACACCCACATCCGCAGGCGCAGAAAAGATCTCGCGCATGGTCATGCGGATGGGGATCACGCCAGCCCTGATGTAAAAAAACCTCTCAGACCAGTCGTGAAGGCTCTTGAATGAAACAGTGGAGCACTTCACCTTCTGACTGCGAGGAATAAAAGAGAACCAAGAGTCTTGGATCTTGGGCTTGTAAAAAAATTGAAAGCGCCGAGGGGTGGGCTCCTCGCGCTGGGATTTGCACATGAACTCAAAGTGAGTCATGCGCACAAGTCCAAACGGATGGACTTGGGATATATGAATCCCATAGAACTTAAGCAGCGCACCCACAAACCTTGTCATCGGGAGACGAAGGTTGCAGTGGGTGAAAAAATGGCTATAAAGGGATATATAGCCGGTGGGCGGGTCCGCCGCCGTTTGCCCGGCCACAGGCAACATGCAGCCAAACAGAGGGGGAAAACCCTAAGAGGCGATAAGGCTGTCAAGATCAGCCTGCCTCAGTTTGCAGGGGATTTCATTCCACCTCTTCACGGCCTTGGCCCTCCCTACCTCTTCCGATGAGACCTCAGCAGCCTTCTTCCCCTTGCCGGTCTTCTTCAATGTAGACATTACTAACGATTTTCTACGGCAATGGATGGGGGAGATTGTGTTGTCTGAGCTATCAGACATACAACTGTAAAATCGAACAGGAGAAACTTCTGAAGAACAGATAGCTGGAAGCAGAACAAGGGTAATTGGAATAGAATGAAAGAAAGAAAAGCTCTGAATAATAAACAACAAGATGAAGGATAAAAAACTCTAAGGGCTGGCTTTTATAGGCCCAGGAGAGAGAAAAATGGGTGCTGATCGGACTTCACGCGCCCACACTCGCAGGTGTAGGCCAACGGAAGCGCGACACGTGTCAATCACACTGTGTGAGGGGACACGAAAAGAAACTCTACAGCTGTTGCCAGAATTCACGCGCCACCACTCGCAGGAACGGACCAACGCGAGCGCGACACGTGTCCCTGACACCATGTGAGGGGACACGAAAGGCAACTGTAGCACCTCGAGCACACGAAAGGTCTGACACGTCTCCATCACTGGCCCACGTCAGCAACAACCAACCACGTACAGGGACGATTCGTTTGCAACCAAAAGGATAGAATTTCGCGCAACGATGAATAATAAGAAGAAAAAGACAAACCCCTACTAAAAGAACAAATTGTTAAGTCTAATATCTATCTTGCCTCGCTAGCCGCGAGACAAGACACACATTAGACTGGGGGGGCTTGAAGAGGTATGTACCCGCCTCAACACCGAGCAAGGCGGGTCAACCCACAAGATATAGGCAAGAGGCTTGAAATCAAGACACTATGAAGGCACAAAGCCAAAACCTATGCGCATGGCGCATATCACATATGCTCATGCATCACATGCTCAGGCATCATATGCCCAGGCACCACACATGCCCAGGCATCATATGCCCAGGCATCACATATGCTCACGCATCACATATGCTCACGCATCACATATGCTCACGCATATCACATATGCGCGTGGCGCATAAGCGCCCGGCGCATATCACATGCTCGTGCATATCACATCTGCGCATGAAACATCTGCGCGTGAGAATAAAGAGAAGACCTCACGCATCCTCAGGATTGGCGCATATCACACATGCGCATAATCAACCTCGTCCTTATCCAAATCAGGATTAGGGCAACCTTGATTGTGCACGTCAGACAACCTTCCAGAAGGTATCTTTTTAAGGAATAAGAATATGCTGATGTTGACAGCTGCCAAATGAAAGGTGACCAACTCAGCATGACACATGTGCTACCACGTGATTACAACCAATGAGAAAGCACCAGGTGTCCCAGAAGACACGTGGCGCAGAGCAATTGGAGGAGGCCAACAAGGCTGAGCCCAATCAGTGGAAACCCTAGCACTATAAATACAGCATCAACTCCACAAGGAGAGGGATTCATCCAATCACATTCAATCATATTCAATTACATTCAATCACAGACAGTTACAGTCAGTAACACACATCAGACAACATCCAATTACAGAGTATTCAGCTATTAAGCAATACACTCCAAATTCCTTACTCTCACATATTATTATCTTCTCCCACAAATACTTATTCTCACACCGGAGGGTTACCCCAAAGAGGACCCCTCTGTCCCTTTCTGAGGGGTAAGTTGACGGTGCTGTTCATTTTGTAGGTGGAAGAACCCGGATCCAAGAAAACCATCGGTGAAATAGTATAATCATACCCGAGGAAAGTAGATCGTCTACCAGTGAGTCGATCCACGCTTCTTCATATTGTTACATATTATCACATAACTTATATTTTATATGTATCTACTTTATTTTTATGAGTTATACCATCATTTTTGGATAAATTTATATCGAGAATGACATAAAATTTCTACAAAAATACATTAATATTCAATAAACATTCATTTTTGTTTGGCTAGATCTCATGCAATCATATCTCTAACTGCGCTCATGTATAAATCATCTATTCTACGTTGTATACTCGTGTCTTCATCTATTTCATTAATGTCACTAGACTCTCGACCATCAATACCATCATTTGGAGTGTAAGATTCTTGTTGCGCCTTGTTAAATCCTTCATCACATGCATCTTTTTTTCTAATATAATTATGAATTGCCATAGATGCTAGCACGACATTCACTTGTGTCTCGTATTTCGACATCGCGCTTCACGGCGAGTGAAACCATTCGATCAATTAATTGCCTATTCTCCGAAAATCCACCATTTACCTATTATTAATTATGCGTCAATAAGTTGTTAAATTGCTACAATAATAAGTTGTCTCTTATTAATTATCCATCATTTGCCTCTTAGGCCATGAGATATAATTTAACGCCCAACACAGGTTAGGGTGAAATGACACTTTAAATATGTTTTTCACGGGTTAAAATGAACAATATGCATTACTTATATATTAATTACTTATTGATTTGTTAAAAATTAATAGGAGTGAAATGGAGTTAAATAGATTAAACCATTTCCTTTGAGGGCAAATGGGTAACTTAACAAACTTACACAAATAAGCTTCCTTAAATAAGCTTAAAAACCATCTTCCAACTAGCTTCTTAAAATTAGCTTATATAAGCATAAGCTTGAAAAGCTAAAACAAACACCAAACTAAGCTTGTTTTGTAAAAAAAAGCTAAAAAAGCTATAAGCATGTTAAAAAAAGCTAGGCCAAACACCCCCTAAATCTGTAAAGTGCTAGGTTATTGATAGATCTTTACTATTTGATCTTGCTAGATGTAGTTCTTCGTAAGGAGTCCGTCTAGGTTTGATTATTTAATTATCGTCTATTGAATCGATTAAATATATTAAACTGCCTTTGATTTCCGCATTGTAAGGTAGGATTTCGTATAAAGGAACTAAGTCATAAATAATTAGGTAATCATAAGGAAATTTAATTTTTAATATTGGTGTTCACTAAAACTTATTAGATAGGTGTCTCTTGAGAAGGGTCAGGGGTCCTGTTCGGGTTTTCTCTTAAGTGTCTATTTTTCGATCCCAATCCATAACTTAATATTTTCCCGGTTAATTCATAACTGAAATTTAGGGGATTATAGCCTAGGTAGTTTTCTTATCATCATCTGATTTAATCAAACTTGTGTTTTCACTTATTTTACTTGTTTTCCTTAATTAATTTTTAATTTAGTATTTTAAACAAATCCCCCCTTAAACAAATAATAAATAAAAAAGTTGTGTCTATAGTTGAGTCTAATTAGCTAGTAAACGTAATTTAAAGAGTCCTGTGGGTTCGATATCCGACTTACTTAGTTGTACTAGAGTCGATCGGTTCACTTGCCGGTTAGTAGTTTAGTTAAGTTTAAGAGTCTAGAATTTATTACTTAGTGTCTAGAATAACGTAATTTTAGTTAAATAATTATTAGACTACTTCAAGCACATCAAGTTTTTGGCGCCGTTGCCGGGGACTCTTGGCGATTGCATTATTAGCTTTGATTAGACTTGCTTGCTATATACGTGCTATTTGTATTGTGTTTTGTTTTTGAGTCGTAGTAGTTTGGTTAATATAGTTTATTTTAATTGTTAGTTTTATTTAGAAGTTTTTTAGTAGAGTCTACATACTTGCTATTTTATTTTTATTTTGATTCGTAGGATTCTAATTGTCCGTGTCTTTTATTTCTTTTGAGTTTCGTAAATATGTGTGAGATTTGTGGTGGACCCTATTTTACGCTTATATGTCCATAATATGTGGGGTGTTTATCACATTATTATACTAACCCTCTTGTGCAGCCGCAAAAATTTTTTTACAGGAGCCTCCTTCGTATTATTATGATGATCTACATCAGCAGCCTCAGCATAATCAGGGTCAATTTGATGGTCAATATTCTAGTAACAACCCTGTTGAGAATAGTTTGTCCGAGAGTAGTATGAAGAATTTAGAGAATATGTTGGCTCAATATCTGGCCTTAGATTCCCAACAGAAGTTAGTTGAGCACCGTTTCATCTTGAAAAATCAGCAGAGCGTTATTACAGATCTCCAACGTATAATAGAAAGCATTAATAGGAGATTGGATGAGGAAGAAGAAGAAGAAAAGAGATTGAAGTTATTGGAATATGTGGACGAGTCTGATGAGGAGATCACTCAAGTAACGAAGACGAAAATGGACGATGAAGTCCCACCTCTGGATCCACAGGTTACTATTGTTAATTACTGGAGTGATTCTGATGATGAGATCAATGAAGAAAAGCGGGCTGCATATCAAAAGTCGTTAGTGAAGAAAGAAGAGATAGAGGAGGAAGTGGATTTAGGAGATTCACTAGAGTTGATGTTTGGTGTTGAGGAAGAGGTTGAGAATAAGTTGTGTGAGGAGGACGAGTTTTTGGATTTGGAGTTAGAAGGTTTGCTTGAGTACGATGAAATAGGTGAGTTAGATTCGGAGGGTGACTTAGCATTTTTTGAAGCCCTGCTAGAAGATATAGAAGTGGTGGTAGTGGAAGACCTCCATAGCTGGCCCGTGACACTTATAATAAATGTTTCTTATAAATCAAAACCACGGGAGAAGGTGAAGAGAATAGCGTCTGTAAATCGGAATAATTTGCAAGTCAGAAGATGGTCTACAGGAAAGAGGAAGCCATTGAAGTTCAAGAACGACCAGTCTTCTCAATACATGTCATACATCCGGATCATGCTAGGTAAGTTTAAATTTTGGTGGTCTGACCCGTTAAGGATTTTTAAATAATTTTTCAATTCCACCAAGAAAATTTCAATGTTTAACAAGTACCGGGTGGAACTGAACGGGTTAAATAGTGTCCAGGTCAAAGAAAAACCTCCTGATTAAGTTTAAGTGTGGGGTGGTTCTGCGGAGTTTTTTGTATAATTGTCGAGTCACTAATGTAGTCTTTTGTAGTTTTTCTTTGTTTTTGTGTTTTTAAGTTTTGTAGGTTTTGAGATAGAAGATCCCCATGAAGTATAATGCAAAATTCAGTGTGGAGATGGAGCAGCCGACTGACGTAGGATGTCGCGGTCTATCCAAAAACAATTATTTAAAGACTTAAATACCTATAACTAGTACGGGTAAGTAAGGTCGTCTCCACAGGAACTCAAGGAAAGTGCTAATTTAATATTACTAAATTAATTATTAAACTAAGGCGGACAGACGATGTCAAGCGGTTTTTAGAAAAAGATTAAAACTAACAATTACTTAAAAACGATTTGTAAATAATATTAATAAAAGCATTCATTCTAGGTTCGGGTAATGTGATATTCAACTTAATCACAAATTTACTTGTCTTGATTGCGCAGTAATTACTAGACCTAGTAGTTTGATTGTGATGACAAACGATACCCTAACCGAATTGTTGACACAATTGAACTCGATCTACACAATTACCAATTTATGTTTATGACAACTAATTAGTAACATGAACCGATGATTATAAGTTCAATGACATAAGAGGCTAACCCTAATTGTTGATGAACAAAACCAAACAAGTGATGCACTAATCAATAATCGTAAATATAAATTGTTTAAACAACCAAGCAATCAATTAAACAAGATAAAATCAATAACTCAAATCAAGTTTATAACTTTAAGCATAGCAAATCTGGTCTCAAGAGGAATTACACAAAACCCTAGCCTAGAATGAACAAAGGCCTTAGCCAAACATAATCATAATGTCAAAACACTTATCTTTGATGAACATTCAAACCCAAGATAAACCGGAAGCTTCGGGATGATGGAAGATCGTCCTAAATAGCCTCTTTTGCCTTTGGAAGTCATAATTAGCCGAATGGGGAGGTTAAGGGGTTTAAATAGGGAAAACCTAAATTTTTGGCCGACTTAAGCATCTTCGCGTATCACAAAGATGTAAAGGATGCTTCTTCGCGTATCGTGAAGGACAAAATAGTCGCGGCCGTAATGCTGCAACTTCGCGTATCGTGAAGTTGCCCTTCTTTGCATCTTCGCGTATCGCGAAGATGTAACTTTTCAGCATTTTTTAATTTCTTTTTTTTACTGCCTCGTGATGCGTGCACTTCCAATCTTTCACTTCTCGATCTTCATTCCAAGCCCGTAAATATCCTCGTTAAGCTCCAAAGCTTCCAATATCCTGAAACACGTAAACAATGCTTGAAGTACCAATGTTCATTCATTTATTTACCTAAATATAGCTAATTAATATATAGTAATAACTAACTTTTACCCAACCATCACCGACCTGTATACTTTTTATTATTTACTTCTATTTATTCATGTTTTATTTATTGGTTGGGTTGGTTGGTCTGGTAAAGTACTTTGAATGTTTAACATCTATCAAGTTGATAAGATGTGTTTTTAGATATTGTTTGTGTTTGCAGCTTCTGTTTGTATGAGAGAGAAGGAAATACCGTTTGCTGAGCACGTTTGGAGTTGGAGGGCAGTCATGAAAGAAGACTTTGGCATCATATTTCATGCGCATATTACCAGCTAAGTCTTTTCCATTATTTATCTTGCTTGTTTATTTTTATTTTTTGTTTTTGGTTTTTTGGTTTTTAGTTTTTTGTATTCCGATTTTATTTTTATTTTTAGTCCTTATCCTTGCATTGAGGACAATGCAAAATTTAAGTGTGGGGATAGGACATTTGAGTCATAGTTAAATTTTAATCATAAATTGAAAAAAAAAAAAGTTTTGAAAAATGTTCTTTGAAATTGTTTCTTTTTGCTTTTAAATGGGAGATGAGGATACTTATCGGGAATCAGTTTTTCAAACTGCTAATAATAAGATATAATTAAAATAACACGCACTTAACTTGGCATGCGTCGGTGGGCTCAGCTTTGAGAATGAAAGGGTAGTTTGATATTTGGTTTAAATGAAAAAATATGATTTGTAGTGGGAAACATGTTAAGTCTGTATAAAATACGAGATGAAAGGTCGGGCCATACTCAAGCCTCATTTTTAGTTTTATTGTAGAAAATTATAAATTTTACAGAAATCAGAATACGTTATCATACGATGCTTGGGTTGGTTTAACGCTAGAGTATGCCATGTAGCCGGTGATATAAACTTAAGCTTACACTTCTAGTTTTAGTAGTTAACACTTCATAGGCGTATGGTTTTATAGCCTTAAATCTTGTATTGATGGGATGCTCCGGGGTTCAGAGACCATAGGTCTGTATGCAGTTATTCATCTGGGTATTCATATTTCCTAAATGGATTTATGGATATTTCAAATAGCCTAAAAAGAGCAAACTCGCAGTTTATCTGCCAAATTATAAGTCATTAAACATGATCACAACGTACTTTAAAAGTACAAATTCACTACTAACTTGATCATACACGTTGTTAGTCATATGAGGTCCCCATGCTCGCGCCTCATTACCATTAAGAAACGGACCACACGGGACACGTCATATGTAAGACCTACAGATGAATTTGTGCATACTCACATATAGTGATGGACTTTGGAGTGTTGCTTGATAATGGGGGTATGCCATGTAATGGGGAGCACTAGCTAGTTAGTTGAATAATTGAACCTTAATCGTATCTAATGGATGCTTGGTAGACTTTGATACTTAAACTTAGGTGGATAAAAACTATCCTTGATCGTCTTAGCTATTCACGAAAAATGTACAACAATGTTTTAATCTGCTTTTTATGAGGTTTATGTCAAGTTGGGGTGGTTTGCTCCGGTAAAATCTAAAATAAAACGGGTCTTGACTGTGGGTTCCACTAGATTATATAAAATAAATAAATAAATAATAATAATAATAATAATAATAATAATAATAATAATAAATAGTTGGATCTTACTTGTCCCAGTAAAGACTAAGGCATGGGTTTAAGTGGATAATAATATCGGTGATCGCAGTTTTTACGTTGTTCTAAATTTTAAGATACCCTATGATATAATGCTAAATATATATAATTCCCTTGTATATTTTATATAATATTTTATTAGTTTTTGTTTCGTTTCTATTAGAATTTGTATATTACTAACATATTTGAATAATGTAGGTTCCGGAGGTTTATCGTGGTTAATAAGAGTGAAAAATGAGCTAAAACAACCCAAACCGATGAACCGGACCGCATCAGAATTGAATCGAACCGCATCAGGAAACGAACCGGACTGCATCAGAATTGAACCATATTCCAACTAGCTTCTTAAAAACCATCTTCCAACTAGCTTCTTAAAATTAGCTTATATAAGCTTATAAGCATAAGCTTAAAAAGCTAAAACAAACACCAAACTAAGCTTATTTTGTAAAAAAGAGCTAAAAAAGCTATAAGCATGTTAAAAAAAAGCTAGGCCAAACACCCCCCAAATCTGTAAAGTGCTAGGTTATTGATGGATCTTTATTATTTGATCTTGCTAGATGTAGTTCTTCGTAAGGAGTTATCGTCTATTGAATCAATTAAATATATTAAACTACCTTTGATTTCCGCGTTGTAAGGTAGGATTTCGTATAAAGGAACTAAGTCATAAATAATTAGGTGACCGTAAGGAAACTTAATTTTTAATACTGGTGTTCACTAAAACTTATTAGATAGGTGTCTCTTGAGAAGGGTCAGGGGTCCTGTTCGGGTTTTCTCTTAAGTGTCTATTTTTCGATCCCAATCCATAACTTAATATTTTCCCGGTTAATTCATAACTGAAATTTAGGGAATTCTAGCCTAGGTAGTTTTCTTATCATCATCTGATTTAATCAAACTTGTGTTTTCGCTTATTTTACTTGTTTTCCTTAATTAATTTTTAATTTAATATTTTAAACAACCCCCCCCCCCTTAAACAAATAATAAATAAAAAAGCCGTGTCTGTAGTTGAGTCTAATTAGCTAGTATACGTAATTTAAAGAGTCCTATGGGTTCGATATCCGACTTACTTAGTTGTAATAGAGTCGATCGGTTCACTTGCCGGTTAGTAGTTTAGTTAAGTTTAAGAGTCTAGAATTTATTACTTAGTGTCTAGAATAACGTAATTTTAGTTAAATAATTATTAGACTACTTCAAGCACATCAACCACCAGAGCGAATATTCCTCTTTGTGCTACCACGTATTGCCGCCGTCACGAAACCCTAGACATTACATGCAACATTAAATCAATGTTCATTAAACGATATATCAATATAATGAATCTTTGTCTACTGCTTTTATTGATATTATTGAGTATTTATTATCATATAAATCTTCATTCCCAATCTCTGAATATACTGATACCGCCGGTTTATTCAAGAGGTCTTTAGGTTATAAGATCTAGTGTGTTCTTGTCAACCTATATAGGTTTTGCACTAGGTCTGGTCCTTACAAGTGGTATCAGAGCTATGTAAGCTCCATGAAGGCCACGGGATTGAAGGTTGTAACACCCGTTAATTTTCGGTTTAAAGATTTAAAGTTTGTAAAGAATGTATATCTCTCGAGACTTAACCGACATTCCTTGGGAACCTTCTCGTCATCCCGGTACGTTAACACATTTAAAATTTTCCTCAAGATGCTATATCTTTCCAACTCTAAGGACTAAAGTGTAACATTTTTAATTATAACACAAAACTTAGCTCACCCCTCTCCTTTCTGCGATCGGCACTCCAGCGGCCTCCCCTACATGCGATTTTCTTTTTTTCCAGCCATCATTAGGGTCTAAAACTTCAATTCAAGGTAAGTTTTATGTTTCCCCAAGTCTTTTACTCGTTAATTGATCATATTAACGCGCTTATTGGTTGTTAGGGTTGAGTTTTGGTTATAACAATTTCTGACAGATTCGTACTTGTTTATTGTTCGGTCTGTAACTCGATGAAAATATTTTTTTTTTTTGATAGATTTGTGTTTCTATGATGTTCTACTTTGAGTCTAGTTTCCAGAAAGGTATAATTTATAATTTTTGGACGAGAATTGAATGGTTTTTATGATTTTATAAGATCGAGTGTCAAAGCTGATGTAGGATGCGGATTCTGGTCTGTCTTCCCGACATCATAACTCTTTTTCGACAAGTCCAAATTGGTTGGTTCCACTTCTGGAAGTTAATATTTTGAGTTAGGAACCAAACCCAATTAGAATCGTTTAATTTGGCTGGGTAATGATTTTTATAAAAATAAAACCATTTTGTTACGCACTGAAATAGCTACACATACATTTCTATGTTGGAGGAATTTTTATGATTTTTGTGTACACTAGAAAAATATAAAAAAAATATTTTTATAAACCTAAGACATTTATTAATGTCTGGTAAAAATTTAATAATTTATTTCAAAGGTTATCCTATATAATTAAATGCATCTTCGCATGCTAAAATCTGCACGTTTTACTTGTTATTGATCGATAAGTTCGTTTTAGGCTTAACCGGTGGATGTTCAATTGTGATCTTTTCGGGGCTGTTTGAAGTGAGTTTTTGCACCAAAATCTTCCTAGGTATGTCTAGTATTACATACTTTAAAATCATGTCCTTTGGTGTTCGTTTGATTGGTCAACTAGTTGTAGTTTGAAATATTGTTTTCGGTTGGCTAGAATAGTGTTTTGTTGCGTTTAACGCGAGGGATGAAGTAAGTGATGACCAATTCAGTTCGAATAGTTTCGGGTTAATGTACGGGCTGTTGGAAAATGATTTTTATGGGTATTGGGGCTGAATTGGTTGTCGGTTACTCAAACGGGTCGGTACAACGCGCATTCTCGTTTATTAATTAGTTGGTGTGTTGTGCTTCGAGTTACCGACCCATTTGACTCGTGTAGTGTCATGTGGACTTGTTGGCTGTGAAATTATCATAACGGGTCCACACAGGGCTAAGTTGGATGTTAATTTCCTAAACAACTCTTAAACGCGCATACTAGTACCACCTAGTGCTTCCGGGGGTAATTTGGGAATTCTTTATTCCCGGGAGTATCTAAGGGTTGTTTTGGCGTATACAAGGCCTCGGGGGCTGTTATAATTGAACTTATTGAGGTCAAGGCTTTAGGTGACTCGAACCATGTTTGAACGCCTCGTAGGATAAACGAGTGATTTCGGTGTCGTTAGTGATGTTGTATGTAAACTGACAGGCGTTTGAGTTGTGAGGATACTTATGGGTCCTCTAGCTCGTGGTGATTTCGTGCCTTGTGTCAGGTGAGTTCATGATGCCCCTTTTTAATCTTTTTACGTTTTGGGCTGGCATACACACTCAATTACAATTTTACTCGTTAAAATAATTTGAAGGTCATTGTATTGTTTTGCTAATGTTTGTGCAATTATGAAAATCCAGTGTGAGTTACATTATGTGCCTTAGGATATTTTAGACTCGTTTGGTCATAAATTCCTTAAGGTTATATACCTGGTTATGGTCTAGACTCGATGATGTTAATAGGCTTGGTAGTAATTGAATACGAGTAGACCTATTTACTTAGTTCATATATTGGACTGATTATTATATATTACCATATGCCCATAGGCTTACTTGTAATATGGTATATTTTGGGATGATATATATATATATATATATATATGTATGTATGTATGTATGTATGTATGTATGTATGTATGTATGTATGTATGTATGTATGTATGTATGTATGTATGTGCACGTGTGACCCTATGGTTAGTGCTGTTAGTTAGCCATTCGTGACTAAGGATGGCTTACTTACGATATGGTATATTTCGGAATTATATATATGTATGAGTATGTGTTACCTTATAGCCTACGGTTGTGTGATGACATTTAGTTCCTTGTGACTAAGAATGATGTGAATAGGCTTATTGATGTGTGTGCATGGTGATTATGGCCGGGTCAAATATATTACTCGGGTTTGCA
This sequence comes from Bidens hawaiensis, assembly GCF_021521415.1. NCBI lineage: Eukaryota > Viridiplantae > Streptophyta > Magnoliopsida > Asterales > Asteraceae > Bidens > Bidens hawaiensis. Next base: position 535,354 of record NW_027492013.1, on the reverse strand, counting down.
AATCCGTGGTGGAGAGGCCCGTGTGGCGTGATCATCATTTTGGCGGGTCAAATATATTACTCGGGTTTTAAAATCCCGTGGTGAAGAGGCCCGTTGTATGTTAGACCGTGATCGGGTCAAATATATTACTCGGGTTGTACTCGTGGTGGGGAGGCCCGTATCACGTGTTTGGATGTGTAAGCTGTGACCGAGTCAAATATGTTACTCCGGGTCAAATATATTACTCGAGTCTTGACTCGTGGTGGAGAAGCCCGTGTACATGTGTTCGACGATTAATGTATTATTTGGTGAACTATAATTATTTATTTTATTATTATCCTTTCTTCTGTTTAGAGCTATAACTTTGAAATAAAGCATGAATTAGTTTATGAAAACTTGAACTCACTCAGCTCTAGCTGACTTTGTGTGTATGTTAGATTGACTTTCAGGTTAAGGAGTGGATGCTACTCGGAGTTGAAGGCATTTCTAGACGAGGACTTTAAAATAAAACAAACACTTCACTTTGTATTCAGTTTTGGGATTTTAGATACTTAACTTTTTCCCACTGTTTATCATTTGGTATTTTTCCGATTTTGGGAATTTTTGATGCTTATGAATTTCCGCTGTTAAATTACTCTGAAATGGTTTTAAATAAAATGAAACGTTTGGTTTTAAATTTTTGGGGAAATTATGGATGTGATTACCAACTGTAGGATTCCCGAGATTCAGGATCTTACAAAGGTTAAGTGTCAAAGTTTGAAGCTTGGAAGAGTTTATTAGTGACTGAGTTCATATCTGAAGAGAAGTCAAAATATGGATGAATAAGAAGTGTCGACTAACAAGATACCAAGATTACTTGATCAAGAAAACTATATCAAGTGGAAAGTCTTGTTTGAGGCTGTTGTTAATTACAATGACACGGAACTGTGGAACTCCATTAAGGATGGACCTTATGTTCCTTCTCTTGCCCCAAACAACAATGCTACTGTGGAAAGGCAGATGAAAAAGAGAGACGACAAAGCCTTATCCATGCTGAAGTTAGGACTTTCTTGGGAGATTTTGACCAGTGTGAGATGTTTAAGGGGAATGTCGAGCTGAAGGATGATGCAGTTGTTGAGATGTTTAAGGGGAATGTCGAGCTGAAGGATATTAAGAAGGATTGATTGAAACAACAGCTTGACAGGTTCAAGTTCAAGGACGGTGAGAGATTAAAGTCTGTACTGCAAAGATTCATGGCTATAGTGAATGAAATCATAACCACATACCTACAGATCTCTGATTTCGATTTAAACAAGAAACTGCTCATATCCTTATCTGGTGAATGGTACACAGCAAGCAAATTTATTAGAGAGAAGATAAGTTTTCCCAACTTTAAGTTGGATGATGTGATTTCATTTCTGTAGGCTGCAAAGCATGAAATGATTGAAAATCACATGTTGAAGGAGGAGAAACCCAGTTTTCCAGTGACCAATGCACTTGTTGCACCAATGGGTAATCTTTCAATAAAATCTCAACAGATGCACCCAATTATTGAAGAACCATATAATACAAGCTCAATGTGTGGTGCAAGTCAGCAGAGGTTTAACATTCAGATGTTAGAAAATGATAGTGTATCAACAGCTAGTGGACATCCACCATATGTTCAAACTTTAAGTCAAGGGAATGAATATCAAGCATTGTTTTCCATGTTTACAGATTCATACAATGCCTTTGTGGCTAAGAATATCATTCACACCAGTATGGTTAAAGAAGATTTGGAACAAATTGATGCTGATGAGCTGGAGGACATGGATCTCAAGTGGTAAGCTGCCATGCTAGCTGTGGGGAGCAAGAGACTGTACAACAGAACTGGAAGGTTAACTTTTGCACCAATGGGTAATCTTTCAACAAAATCTCAACAGATGCACCCAATTATTAAAGAACCATCTGATACAAGCTCAATGGGTGGTGCAAGTCAGCAGAGGTTTAACATTCAGATGTTAGAAGATGATAGTGCATCAACAGCTAGTGGCCATCCACCATATGTTCAAACTTCAAGTCAAGGGAATGAATATCAAGCATTGTTCTCCATGTTTACAGAATCATACAATGCCTTTGTGGCTAAGAATATCATTCACACCAGTATGGTTAAAGAAGATTTGGAACAAATTGATGCTGATGAGCTGGAGGACATGGATCTCAAGTGGCAAGCTGCCATGCTAGCTGTGAGGAGCAAGAGACTGTACAACAGAACTGGAAGGTCAACTTTTGCTGGGCCAAGTGATAGGATTGAATTTGATAAATCCAAAGCTATTTGTTACAACTGTCAGCAACCTGGGCATTTTGCCAGATAGTGCAATCTTCCCAGACAGTTTGGGAATCATGTGAATCAGACTCAGTTTTATCAGAATCAAAATCAGAACCAGTAGGGTTACCAACAAAGAGTTCAACCTGTGAACCAAAATCCTTATCAATAGAACATGCCACAACAGCAAACTCAACCACAGCAGAGAAATAACCAGTTGCAAATTCAAGGGAATCAAAACAGGGGAGTTGCTAATGCCACTAATCAAAACAGGGATCAAGGAAATGTGGCTGTTACTATGGTTCCACAAGATGGTGATTTTGACTGGAGCAATCATGCAGCTGAGATAGAAAAGGCAAATGTAGCATACATGGCGAAAGTGAATGAAGCTAGGGAATCTTCAAACTCCAAGGTAACCACTGAACTTTCTACTTCTGATCTTCTAATCATTATTGATGATCTTAACAAAGAGGTTAGAAACTGGAAAAGTGAGTGTGGAAGAAAAGATGTGTTGTTGAATGTATATGGAACAAGTGAAGCTATGAGAATCAAATCAAGAGTTTGGAAGAAGATCGTATGCAAGCTCACATGGTTCAGTCCAAACTAAATTTGGAGATTGAAGGGTTTAAAAAGCTGTATACAGAAGAAAAGGTCAAAAACACATAACTGCAAATTCAAGTGGACTTTCTTAAAAATCTTGTGTCCACTGGAAATATTGTGGGACACATAGAGAAGATGAACCTTGATGAGAAGTATAAGAAAGTACCACCCCCTTTTTGTGACAAGTATCCATGGAAGGTGGATAAAGAGCAGAGAGAAGAATATTTGCAACAGTTTAAAAGTGTCTTTGAAGACAGAAGGGAGTTTGTGAACTATATGACAATGTGATTGTAGATAAGGAAGGTGAGTTTGTGATAACAGAGAAGGTTGCACCTACTGAAAATGAAAATAAGCAGGTTAAAGTTAAAGAAAAAGAAGAATGAATACTCAAGTGAAAGAAGCACATGTAGCTGCAAGAGCAGAAATTCAAATGATAAAAGGACAGTGAGGAATCCTGCTAAGAAGAAAGATGATGAGAGAATTCTAAAAGTGCCCAGATCAACTACTAAACTGAAGAGGCACTATGAGAAGAGGAGAAGAGAACATCAGGTGTTTGACTTCTGTGAAAGATCAAAATCCAAAAATGACAAAGCTGGAAGTTCTACAAATGTTAATGTCACTACTCCTATCTATCCAGCATTTGATTTTTGATTAATTATAAAGATCTAAAATATTCCTGGGTCAGGTTTAACGTAAATGAATACAAGTTCAAAAAATCCGAGATGTTGCATACTACAATTGAAAATTCATGCATTCTCTCTTTTTTATTTTTTAATTATTTTTCAACCCGTGCGCCACACGAGCATATCTTACTATACTAATAAACAAAAACCATCTAATGCCACATGTCCTTCTCTAGCTCCTTTCAATCCTATGTGACAACTTTCTAGTCCCTCAAATTGCCATGTGTCATTTAACTCAAAATTAAAAAATTCAACCTTTTGGGTTCTCCATATTTAATTAAGATTAACATTAAAATTAACATCTACATATAAACTCTCATTTAAAACCTTATATATTATGTGTGCTTCTAAATCCAAAATCTAATATAATGTTGAAAACATTGATCAGAATGAGATTGATCAGGCGATGAACAATAGTAAATTTGACATTATTAAATAATCACGTTTACTTCGATTACCTCTTAATACAGATTAAAACTTATTTCTTAACAGATTCTCATAGGAATTTTTGGCTTATTCAATCTGCAGATGACTTAAACAAAGTGTTAGATCATTTTGTCCAATTAATAAGTTAAGCAAAGAATTACAAATTTATATACGACAAGAATCTCTACTGAAAACGATTCACTCACATAATAGCCTTACTTATATATGTTAAGCACTGGTTTAGTAAAACAAAATCTAAAGCTACTTTAGGAGAATGATAACATCCATGTTTCTATAAATTGATAATATGGGAAGCGGCATATTTTATCATAATTTTGCACCTTGAATTAAAGCATGACCAAAAATATGTTATTTGTAATTTTATGTAGGAATTATAAATATTTATAATTATTAATAATATATTTTGTATTTATTTTTTGTTAATTTTGTTTTATTATCACCCCGTGTAATACACGGGATCTAACCTAGTAACCTAATATAACACTAAGGTTGTGTTTGTATTCTGAAAAAGCTCTTCACGAGCTCTTCTGTCTGTGCCGTGCAGACCATGCGCGGATGTCACACCCCGGCTTAAGGCCTAGGCGTGTGACTCGTAAGTTGGTACATGTTTTGTAAATATATCAGAGTTTAAGGTTGTAAAGTGGAAGACTTAGTAAAATTTTATTATTATATTCATATGACGGGATTTTAAAACACCCGTTTGATTTATACAAAAGTTTTTGGAAAATAAAACCATGATTTACATTATTTTAATAATAAAATATCCCTTGAGCCATCAGATCGTCTAACGGCTATCCCTCGTCTCAAAACACCTATTCTCTATTACTTGTAAAACAGTTATAAAAATATGTCAGCAACACATGCTAGTGAACACGCTGACACAAAACATTTAAGTTACATAGTTACCCTCTCGGGTATCTTCTGACCCGGCCCATCGTGGCTTAGGAAATAACCAAGCTAAATTTACTATTATAAATATCCAGTTATGGTTGAAACCTCTCAGCGATACCGCAGCATCGAGGACTTAGCAACTACTAATATACACGAGATAATCCCCCCTCGTACATTGCTTAGGTCCGGCCCAACGTGGCGGAGGCATTAGCAAGTGTGGTGCGGTATGCCCATCGTCTCAAGTTTTAAGGATATAATCCCATGCAAACATTCACAGACTTGTTTTATAAAAAGTTGGGCGTATTCACCTTTCTTCTCAGTTGGTGGTTCTAACTAATTTATCTTGTTACCTCGGACCTATAGTACGAGAATAACGTTTTATAAGTACTAGATCAATGATCTAGCTTCAGACCTTTAGTCCGATTGCATAACCTTTACCTTGATATTTATCTCTTTTATAAAATATAAGGACCTCTAGTCCTTTCCTTTGTTAGTCATTTATAAACTTTGTTTCTTCTTCATGAAGAAACGTACAATTCAATTTTCTTTTATTATCAGAAATCTGTATATATAATAAAGAAATATTATTTCATTTATAATCTCAACTTTATAAAAATCTATTTTCTCCCTTTATTATATATTCAAGGTATAGGCTATATCTCCGACTAGAGTCTGAGCCATTTATAATATAATAACCGGGCAGGACCCCTACCTTTAAGGGCTTGTAATATGAAATGCTTATGCTTTACTTGGACCGCACTTCTACTTGGAAGAAAGTCAAGAAAGAAATTGTGTAGAGTTTTAGCACGAACTTCGAGGCTATAACCCTCTGGATATCGACATATCGGGATCGTGGCACGCTTTTCAAGGTAATGTATGTGTTTTTGGAGTGTGTGGGATGAATGAGAAACCTCCCCATGGCTGCCCTATTTATAGCGAAAATTCTGCATCTTCGCGTATCGCGAAGATGCACTAGCTTCGATGAGTCGTTGCGTAGGCTTGCCACGTGTCGCCACGTGTCACCTAGGCCTTCCACGTGTCACCGCGTGGTGACACGTGTCCCGTGATGTGTCTTGCAACTTCGAGTATCGCGAAGATGCAACTTGGATTCTTCGTGTATCGGGAAGATGCAAAATTTCAAATCTGTTTATTTTAGTCCCTGATCTTTTGGTAACTCGCCATATTTTGATTTCATCTCATTATCCAAAAATACAAAGGCGGCTCTTTAAGCGGCTCGCGACAATGCGAGCGTGTGCCATCAAAGCGTCACATTGCGCCCATCACCCTTCACCCGAGCCCGTGCCCGTGCCCGTGCGCGTCGGGTGCTTCGCACCCTCCGCTAGGACTAGGGAGAGTGGTTGGCCGCATAAGAACATTATCATGGAAAGTGCCTTCCTTATAAAGTGATTTCTTTTCTTTACTACTTTCCATGTGGGATGAAGTCTCCTTACTTTATTCCTTAACATAAGCTTATTTCCATTCTTTGTCTTATTTTTCTTTTTACTTTTACCATGAATATTTTTAGTCCATAAGTTTTATTAGTTTGTTAAATTTGGACCAAATTTTTCGTGATGTTACATCCTCCCCACCTTAGAATGAATCTCGTCCTCGAGATTTGCTAGAACAGATGTGGGTACTTTCTTCTCATTCCGATTCTAGCTACCAAGTAAACTAGGGTCCTCTTCGAGAGTTCCATTGTATCTTGACTAATTTTAGCCTTCGACTTGGAAATCTTCAACTTGTCGGGGTTGTTCTACAAATTTTAGATTTTCGTTGACTTCGACATCCTTTAAGGGCATGGCTAAAGTTTCGTCAGCCAGACATTTACGTAAGTTAGAGACATGAAATACATCGTGTATTCCTTTCATCTTTTCTGGCAATCGTAAGCGATAAGCAACAGTACCGATTCATTCTGGTACTTCAAATGGTCCTACGAAACGTGGACTTAACTTTCCTTTCTTGCCAAATCGTACAACTCCTTTCCATTGTGATACTTTTAGTAAAACCTTATCTCCTACTTGGAATTCCAACGGCTTACGGCAGACGTCTGCATAACTCTTTTGTCGATCTCTTGCCGTCTTAAGTCGTTCACGGATTTGTAATACTTTATCCGTTGTTTCTTGGACTACTTCAGGTCTAGATATTTGATTGTCTCCAGGTCCGGACCAACATACAGGCGTTCTAAATTTTCGTCCATACAAAGCTTCAAATGGTGCATCCTGAATACTTGTGTGATAACTGTTGTTATACGAGAATTCCATCAGAGGAAGGTGATCATCCCAACATCCGCCTAAATCGATCACACAAGCTCGGAGCATGTCCTCAAGCGTTTGAATTGTTCTTTCGCTCTGCCCATCAGTTTGAGGATGATAAGCAGTTTGCTAAGATTCAACTGAGTTCCTAACGCTTTTTGAAAACTATTCCAGAAATGAGACGTAAATCTACTATCTCGATCGAATATAATAGATAGTGGCACACCATGCAATGCTACGATGTTGTTCACGTAAATTCGGGCCAATCTATCCATAGAATAAGATTCATTGATAGGTATGAAATGAGCGGATTTAGTTAACCTATCAACGATTACCCAAATAGCATTGTGCTGTCGGGTGTCTTAAGGAGTTTCGTAATGAAATCCATTGTTATCATCTCCCATTTCCATACAGGAAGTTCAGGTTGTTGGAGCAAACCTGAAGGCTTTTGATGCTCTGCCTTGACTTGTAAAAATGTTAAGCACTTAGCGACATATAAAGCAATATCTCTCTTCATCCCATTCCACCAATTGTTTGGCTTAAGATTTTGATACATTTTATCACTACCGGGATGACACATATACTTTGATTTATGAGCTTCACTCATGATCCTTTCACGTAAATCGCCAACAATTGGTACCCAGATTCGGTTCCCAAGTCTGAGTATGTCGTCGTCTCCTTTTAGTAAAGAATCAATAGTGCCGTTACACTTTTCTTCGGAGATATGGTTTTCTTCAATTGCTTGTTTCTGAGCTTTCTTGATTTGTTCGATTAGATCTATTTGTAGTTCTAATCTCAAGGCTCGAACCCTTTTCTCACGTTCTTTCCGGCTCAATGCGTCAGCTACCACATTTGCTTTTCCTTCATGATAGATGATTTCACAGTCGTAATCGTTTAAGGTTTCCGTCCATCTTCTTTGACGCATGTTAAGTTCCTTCTGATCAAAGATGTGCTTTAAAGTTTTATGATTAGTGTACACGATAAACTTGACTCCATAACTTTAAGGCAAAAATTATGGCACCTAATTCTAGATCGTGAGTCGTATAATTCTTTTCGTGTACTTTCAATTGTCGAGAAGCATAAGCTTTTACTTTCTTCCTTTGCATTAGTACGCAACACAAACCTGAATGAGATGCGTCACTAAATACAACGAAATCCTTTGTGCCCTGTGGCAAAGCCAGTATAGGTGCATTTGTGAGCTTTTGTTTAAGTAAATCAAATGCTTCTTGTTGTTAGATTCCCCATTCATACTTAACATTCTTTCAGGTTAATGAAGTTAGGGGAACTGCTATACGGGAGAAGTTCTCAATGAATCTTCTATAATATCCAGCCAAACCTAAGAAACTTCGAACCTCGGTTGGCGATCTAGGAATCTCCCATTTAGCTATTGCTTCAATCTTTGCGGGGTCCACTTGAATTCCACCTGCATTGATAACGTGTTCAAGAAATTGTACTTCATGCAGCCAGAACTCGCACTTGGAAAATTTAGCATACAGCTTCTCATTTTAGAGTATCTCAAGTAAGGTCCTAAGATGAACTTTATGATCTTCTTCAGATTTAGAATAAATAAGTATATCGTCGATGAATACGATTACAAACTTATCTAAATAAGGCTTACAAACTCTGTTCATCAAGTCCATAAAAGCAACTGGGGCATTAGTGAGTCCAAATGGCATTACGGTGAACTCATAATGTCCATATCTTGTCCGAAAGGCTGTTTTCGGAATATCTTCTTCTTGAACTTTCAACTGATGGTATCCATAACGTAAATCTATTTTCGAAAAGAAACTCGCTCCTTGCAATTGATCAAATAGGTCGTCAATTCTAGGTAGCGATTCTTAATAGTTACTTTGTTTAATACCCTGTAGTCGATACGCATCCTCATGGAACCATCTTTCTTCTTAACGAATAATATCAGAGCTCCCCAAGGTGATGAGCTTGGACGAATAAATTCTTTCTCTAACAACTCATCCAACTGTTTCTTCAACTCCTTCATTTCCGTTGGAGCCAAACGATAGGGGGGTTTGGCTATTGGAGCTGTTCCAGGAATTAAGTCTATTCTGAATTCGACTTCTCGATTGGGTGGAATTCCCGGAAGTTCATCTGGAAAAACGTCAGGAAATTCGGATACTATAGGTATGTCTTTGATTTCCTTCGGTTTTGATTCTTCCGTTACATAAGTCATAAATGTTAAACATCCTTGGTTTAAACATTTGTTAGCCTTCATCATGGAAATTATGCTAACATGACCAGCGTCTTTGTCACCCGTGATTTGAATTGTTCGCTTGTCAGGGGCTTGGAGTTCTATAGTTTTCTTATTGCAAATGATACGGGCATGGTTGTCGGATAACCAGTCCATACCTAGAACTATATCAAAGCCGGCTAATGTCATGGGCAATAATTGTACAGGGATGACGTAGCCTGCCAACAAGATCTTTCCAATTTCTAAGGTCTCAGAAATTTTAACTATCTCACCACTGGCCATCTCGACGTTTATAGTTTTATTTAATTTCCTTAAAGGTTCGTTTAATAGACTACAAAACTTATAATCTATAAAACTTTGATTTACACCAGAATCAAATAAAACTATCGCATAAACGTTATTAACTAAGAACGTACCGGTGATGGTTTCCGGTATGTTGGCGGCCTTCTGGGTGTCAAGTACAAAGACTCGAGCATTCCCCTTCTTTCCTTCATTCTTGGTGTGATGCCTATTACAAATCTTGCATAACGGGTAGTTGGAATTGAAACCACCCCTCCTCCTATCCACATCTTTCCCTTGAAACGGTTATTTCCCATTTCCTTTCTTGTCATTCGTTGAGTATTCCTTCCTGTCCTCTTCTTTGTTGTGGATCAGACCATTCATCAAATAACCACCCAGTTCCATGGCGGATTCAGCTGTCTACGGCAGATAAGACCTTACCATGTCTCGTATCTCTCTCAGTAAACCCCATATGTAGCGGGTTACCATGTTCGATTCGGGTGTTACCAACTGGGGCACAAGTCTACAATACTCTTGGAACTTGGTATTGTAGTCTCTCAAATTAGTCCTGACTACCTTGTGATTGAGAAACTTGGTTCGGATTAAGTCAGTCTCATGCATTGGACAAAACTTCTGCAAAACCATATCTTTAAACTCTTCCCATGTTAACTGATACATGGTTCTCCTACCTCTTGTCATTAACAGAGTGTTCCACCACTCTAACGCTTCCCCTTTAAACATTTGCGCCGTGATTTTAATCTTCTCTTCCTTACTGCACTTGCTTATTATGACGATTGATTCCATTTCTTCAAGCCATCTTATGGCTGCAACGGCTCCTTTATCGCTATAAAACTCCTTCGGCCCACAGTTTTTGAAGTCTTTGAACAAACAGCCCTCAATTCATAACTTCTTTTTAAAGTTTTGGTGGAACTCATCACCATTGGTCGATCCTTGATCACTCTCTTCTTTTCGAGGGGTAGGATTCGGACGGGTTTTGGATTTGACAGACTTATGGGGTTGTCGATTTTCACTTTGATGGACAGATTTTTCATTCATGGCGGGTGATAAGGTATTCATGGCATTAATCATTTCTTGCATTTTGGTTATCAACTGCTTATGGTTTCCTTGAGCAGGCTCAGTTTTTGATTGGTTGCTTTTAGCGTTCGAAGCTTCCTTATTTTGGGATGGATTACTTTGTTTCGATATTCTGAAATTATAAGGAAATTGATTCATAACTAAAAGTTTTTATTTATATCACAAATAGGAGTACATTATGACAACGACAACTCCTATTACCATGAACTTTAGGAACAACGATACCATCACAAGTACAACGGACTTATTCTAGAAACAACCGGTACTACTACAACGGAGCAGGGAACAAACGATGCAACTACAACGGAACAGGGAACAAATGGTACGACTATAGCAGAACGGGATCCTCAATCCTTCATGTATTTATTGATTATTCTCTTCAACTTACTACATTTGTGTAGTAACTTCTTTTCCACCTTCTTCTTCTTGCTACTCTCCGTAGCCATCTTTTTTCGCAACTCATCGGTCTCATGGAGTGCCCGATCAAGATGCTCTTCTTGGGACTGAGGGATGAAACTTGGATATCCGTACTGGGGCGGTGGATCATGGTATCTCATTATGACTATGTCCTAATGGTTCCTTGGATATGGCGGTGGTGGACTGGATTCAACTGGCATGTTATGAAAAACTTCCACAACCTCTCCTTGCTGCCTGATCTCCTTTGCTTGTTCTGAGATGGTTGGAACAACAATAGCGTAGGGTGGAAAACCACTTGTAAGTGCTTGGACATACGGATCTTGTGGATCATAATAAGGGGACAGGTGAAACAACGGTTGCGGACAGCCCATACTCGATGGACAGTCACATCCTGGGTGGTTTTGCATCTCATGGTTCCTCTCATCAATGCTCATTTCCTTTGAAGCCTCCTCCTCTGGATCTTCTTCCGAGTCTTCTTCTGATTCTTCTTCTGGTTTTTCCTCTACTTCCTCTTCTGGCTCAACTTCTTCTTCGGGGTCTTCTTCCGGTTCAACTTCCACATTACCTTCATTCATATAAACCTGAATGGTCACTTTTTCAAGAGGTTGCATAACTCTCATCTTGGGTCTCCCTGATGAACCTGAAACAGAATGAGGAGAATCTGTGGGGTTATAGACTGGGGTTCTTGGGTCAGAGTAAATCTGCATCCAGCTTGGGGTACCCTCCTTGGGATTAGACTTAGATGGCTCGTCAACTTCCATTTTATCGGAAGGATGATTCTTCGGGGTTGGCGGGTCACTTGGAATGTTGATAGGCATTTGCTCTGTGCTTGGGAAATGAATGGGTTGAATCCCATATGGGACCACTGGTGTGATGGGTCTGTCCTGGTCGAAGAAGTTAGCGTAGTAATCATCACTTTCACCATCGGGAGGAACGATGGGTTTCGGACATCCTGCCTGTCTCATCTCTACATAGAAGGATTCTATCATCTTTTTGAATGCTGACATCTATAAGGATTAGAATAATAAGGGATAAGAAATAATACCAACCTATCTTATCCATATAAAAATAAAACATTGAAACTTATCTTTGATCAAAGCTTAGGTATACTTATATACGTAATTCGCTAAGATTGATGGCTCTGATACCAACCCTGTCACACCCCGGCTTAGGGCCTAGGCGTGTGACTCGTAAGTTGGTACATGTTTTGTAAATATATCAGAGTTTAAGGTTGTAAAGTGGAAGACTTCATAAAATTTTATTATTATATTAATATGACTGGATTTTATAACACCCGTTTGATTTATACAAAAGTGTTTGGAAAATAAAACCACGATTTACATTATTTTAATAATAAAATATCCCTTGAGCCATCAGATCGTCTAAGGGCTATCCCTCGTCTCCAAACACATATTCTCCATTACCTGTATAACAGTTATAAAAATACGCCAGCAACACATGTTGGTGAACACGCTGACACAAAACATTTAAGTTACTTAGTTATCCCCTCGGGTATCTTATGACCCGGCCCATCGTGGCTTAGGAAATAACCAAGCTAAATTTACTATTATAAACATCCAGTTATACTTGAAAACTCTCAGCGATACCGCAACATCGAGGACTTAGCAGCTACTAATATACACGAGATAATCTCCTCTCGGACATTACTTAGGTCCGGCCCAACATGGCGAAGGCATTAGCAAGTGTGGTGCGGTTTGCCCACCGTCTACCCACATATGTAAGGATCCAAACAAACGTATACCACAGCTTGAAGGCCAACATTACTTTTGTTTATAAAGTTTTAGGGATATAATCCCATGCAAACATTCACAGACTTGTTTTATAAAAAGTTGGGCGTATTCACCTTTCTTCTCGGTTGGTGGTTCTCACCAATTTGTCTTGTTACCTCGGACCTATAGTACGAGAATAACGTTTTATAAGTACTAGATCAATGATCTAGCTTCAGACCTTTAGTCCGATTGCATAACCTTTACCTTGATATTTATCTATTTTATAAAATATAAGGACCTCTAGTCCTTTCCTTTGTTCGTCATTTATAAACTTTGTTTCTTCTTCATGAAGAAACGACATTTCAATTTTCTTTTATTATAATAAATCTTTATATATAATAAAGAAAAAGAATTATTAATTCATTTATAATCTCAACTTTATAAAAATCTATTTTCTCCCTTTTATTATATATTCAAGGTATAAGCTATATCCCCGACTAGGGTCTGAGCCATTTATAGTATAATAATCGGGCAGGACCCCTACCTTGAACGTCTTGTAATACGAAATGCTTATGCTCTACTTGGACCGCACTTCTACTTGGAAGAAAGTCGAGAGAGTAATTGTGTAGAGTTTTAGCACGAACTTCGAGGCTATAACCCTCGGGATATCGACATATCGGGATCATGGCACACTTTTCAAGGTAATGTATGTGTTTTTGGAGTGTATGGGAGGAATGAGAAACCTCCCCATGGCTGCCCTAATTATAGCGAAAATTCTGCATCTTCGCGTATCGCGAAAATTCTGCATCTTCGCGTATCAGCTTCGATGAGTCGTCGCGTAGGCTTGCCACGTGTCGCCACGTGTCACCTAGGCCTGCCACGTATCACCGCGTGGTGACACGTGTCCCGTGATGTGTCTTGCAACTTCGAGTATCGCGAAGATGCAACTTGGATTCTTCGCGTATCGGGAAGATGCAAAATTTCAAATCTATTTATTATAGTCCCTGATCTTTTGGTAACTCGCCACATTTTGATTTCATCTCATTATCCAAAAATACAAAGGCGGCTCTTTAAGCGGCTCACGGCAATGCGAGCGTGTGCCATCAAAGCGTCACATTGCGCCCATCACCCTCCACATCCCCTACTCCACCGATCGAAATCTAACATTCGAGACATAAACCTAATTTACCCTGTTTCGTTACCTCTCGTCCTCACTGCTCTCCGCCATCGCCTACCGTCTCTTTCGAACTTCGATGTTACTGTAAGTGAAATTAACAGCATTTGAATTTTTCAATTGCTAATTTCTCGTGATGAGATTGAAATTAGTCATTAAGTTTTCGTGTATTTTAAAATTGAAATTAATGTATATAGCATTTGAGAACATATTGAAAAGACCTAGGTTTATTTTTAATGTTGAAAAACTCATTTAAGTTAAAACAAAAGGCCTTCTTATTACAGACTACATCTGCAGCAGTTAAAAACAAGAAGACTTTTTATTACAAACTACAGACCTTTGGTCCACCTCTTCTTTTGTAGAGGTTTGCAAATATGATTCGCAGACTGCAACATTTTACCTTTTAAAAAACGAAGGACAAGTGGCACAACATTTTTATTTATTAGGTTAGAGATTCTATATTACAGAAGTTCTAAAAGCAACCCCAACCCATCCTTCATTTCCAACTCATCTTCGTATTTTAAATACTTTCCAGCCCGTCTCTCATCTCTATCTTATAATTACATTAAAAAATACTAAATTTATCTCTCCTTTTCAATTAAGTAATATTTTTATACCTTTATTATTACAGTTTTCTCTCTGCTCTATTCATAACCAATTCAACAAATATTAAAAAATAAATAGGGGCAAACAAAGTTCCCCAAATTTAAAAAATCGCTACCTTTTCTATCTCCACCCTGTAATTTACGCTCACAACCACCCACAAGCCCACTCTATAATTTGCAAATTCCACTCACATAATTTTAGAGGATGGATCGAGAATGCTCTCACTCATTTCTTTCCTCATCTCCAAACCTTAACCCCATGTTTTTAGAGGAAAACAAGCACATCCCCTATATTTGATTTGTCACTGTTAACTCTAAATTTATTTTCTTTTAATATTTTTTGTGTGTAGAAGAAAGAGAAATGATTAAAAACAAAATAATAATGCATTGTTTAATTGAATAGGGTTAGATATAAGAAATGTGATGTGTGAGATGTTTTTAGAAAATGAAATATTAATTTAAAAAATGATACATTTTAGTTAAGTTAAAGGGACATGGACATGGAATGGACAGTTAATGCTTTAGCGTTGTGTTCCCGAGCTCACTTAACGAAGGAAATGAAAGGAAATAAAAACATTTTCATTCATTTCCTTTCTTTTCATTTTCCTTTCCATTCATTCATTTTCCTTTCCTTTCCATCCATACAATTCCTTCCAAAATGAAAAGAAAGAAATTACACTATAAAGGCCTCAATTTTCCTTTGCTTTGCTTTGCTTTGCTTTCTTTCCTTTATACTGCATTCTCAGGTTTAAAATACAAGGAAAAGAAATGATAAGATTGGACAGGGGAAGAAAGGAAAAGAAATTATATACTTAAAGCGCATTCTCGAGTTAAAATAAAAGAAAATAAAAGAAAGTGTTAATTACATTCTTGAGTTAGATCGGAAGGAAAAGATAGGAAAAAAAAATTATAACTTTACAATTATGTCCTCATAGCCAAATGAAAAAGAGAATTAAAATAGGGTAACTTAGTAATATTATAATGTAATATAAACTTTCCTTCACAATCCGGCCATATTTGGCAGGAAACTTTTAGAGGAAAAAAGACCCCACTTTTCTTTCCATTCTCTTTCTTTTCTTTTAAAATAAAAACTCAAGAATGAAAAAAGAAAAATTTTCTTATCTTTTCTTTTCCAAACCTTGAAATAAAAAACTCAAGAATGCAGTGTTAATGAAACTCGGGAACACACGTATTGTTCTTTCTTTCCTTTAATGAAACTTAGGAAACCAACATTTTCTTTCTATCCATTCATTTCTTTTCCTTTCCCTTGTTAAATGAAACTCGGGAATAGAGCGTAAAAGCATTCACATCCCTTCTCATGTTTCGATGCATAAAATTATACTAAAATTCATTACGTTTTTACTTTTTTTTTCAAGTAAATAATACTAAATATACCTTTATCATTACATTTTCAAATATACAGATGAACCGTAACAATCTCTCTTTTTCACTCACAACATCCTAAACTTTTCTCTATATTATAAAAACCCACTCATAAAAAAACAAGGGACAGTTATTCCTTTATTTTGTAATCTATATATTTAGAAAAAAAACAAATTTAGAAGCTCGGCCTTAGAGGTGGGCAAAACAACCGTTTAACTGAACTGACCAGAAGTCAAATCAAAACCAAACCGGTTTGAAACAGATTATGCAAAAACCAGTTTGGAGCCAATTAAAACCGTAGATTTGGAGCTGTTTTGTAATTCTCTCTACGATTAACCGAACATCAACCGATAAAAATCACCAAAACCCGAATTGAAACCAGCAAAAAAACCGACCATAAACCGGTTTTGTCTTTTGCTGACCAAAGCGAACCTGTTTGGGGTTTGAAACCGGTTTGTGCACATCTACATTCGGCCGTAACAAAGAAAAAGTAAGAATCGAACATTGAAGCATAACTAGAGGGAGTAAAGTGTAATATATAAAAAGAGAAGATAAATTACAGAGGAGCCCCTGATTAGTGTAGATGTGTCCAATGCAATCCCTTAGCTTCTTCTCTCACAGACCAACTCTTGTCACCTCAAACCCTAACGCCGTCATGAACTTGAATCCGGACAATTCTTCATCCTCAACCCGAACCACCACTAATCTTCTTCATCTCTTCTCCAATCCACAGATGACCTCCTGTTTATCTCAAGGCAACGGTTTTTCATCGGTGGCTATTTCGCGAATCGAAGATTCCAGAGATGACGAGGAGCCTCAGCTTGTGGTGGTGTCGTGAAGAAACACCAGTCGAACCCCGACAGGTTACGAGTAACCTGAGGGTTAGATAGACGTTTCCCACGAGAGGTTAATTCCGGCAAGATGGTTCTTCCGATAACCTGCAAAACAGACACCGTGAGCTCGTCACTAAGAAAGTGGGGGTTCCTCCTTGTGACCACCCTCCGGCGTGAGAATCAGTCTATATTACTCTTTGAATATAAAAGTATATTAAGAATACTAGAGCAGTTATCAGGTAAATTATACAAGATATTAGATGATGAAATGATAATACCATTTGATGTCTTTTATAGCCGAATGTGGGTTTCCAAGGAGGTTTAGCCGGCCTACTACTCTGCCAACTGTGGCCTACACACGTGCTCTGCTGGTAATTGGTGGATAGGCAGCGGCTAACAGTGACCAGGCGTGCTGTTCACTTTCCCTTTTCCACCAACTACAGGCTAGGCACGTGGTATGGCAGGAGTTGGTGAGCAGGCGGCGGCTATTGGTCACAGTGCTGTGGCGTGTTGTCTGCCATGCTGCTGTCAGTGAGCTGTCGTATCGTTGGTCAGATCTTTTGTCCATACCTCGTCAGGTATCACACAAAAGATCCTCCATTATTATACGGACTGGCTCATTTAGGCGGGAGTTTTCCCCCTCCCGCCTTTATGCGGGAATGTTCCCGGCTTTGCTCATTCCTTCTTCAGGTGACTACTGAATTATTACGAGTTTGAGCCTTATGCGTGTAGCCATGCTGCGCGGGTGGCCAGTCCCTAATGGCGGGTATCCGCACCTGCGGGAACAGGCGGATACTTGGAAACCATAGGGAGGCATTTCCTGCGGGACCAGCTTGCGTACCGCATGTGAGGTCGTCACAACTCTGAGCGTGGTGGGTCCTGCGGGTTTGGTAGGTCGCGGCGCAGACGTCCCTATGGTGAAGTCTGCGGGTTCAACTGCGCAGACGTCCGTTTAAGGAGTCTTGCGTGTTCAACTGCGCAGACGTCTCCTTTTAAGGGAGTCTTGCGGGTCCTAACCACCTCTGCTGGGACCTACCTCTTCAAGTCCCCCCAGTCCAATGTTCATCTCATGAATGTTTAATAAAGTGAGGTGAACTTTTGGACTTAAGCAAGGGGTTTTTGAAAAGGGTTTAGTTTTATGGGTTTTCCGCGGGAAGTCTTACCCACGGGTTTCCCAATGTCACGCAGAATTTCCCAATGTTCTGCTTGATCTCTGGGATGATGCGGATAGGTCTGTAACCTCCCCGCAAGTCAGGAGCGTTTAGAACCTTTTGTGTAGATTCTCCATGAGGTCTTGGTGGTTTTGAATATAGTGATCAATCATGTTATAACCACCAATTCCATCCTGAAGTTTCCAACAATCTAGTTCTTGACGTTCCCGCTATGCGGGGATGTTAATCCCGTTTCTGCAAGCATGGCCCAGAGGATCCTTCTTGGTTTCAATTCCCATGGAGTGCTCGGTATGCGAAGGGTTTTGCCTTGACGCTGTACCCGCACTTCGTCTTATTAGTTACTTTACTCCCAAGGTATCCCTGGCTTTAAATCCCTGCAGGGCTAGGTGCGTGAAGGGTTTTGCCTTAACACTGTACCCGCACCTGACTTATGGTTGCCGAGGTGTTCCTGGCGTTTAATCCCCTGCGGGCGCTAGGTATGTGAAGGGTTTTGCCTTAACACTGTACCCGCGCCCGACTTACAATTGGGTGCCGAGGTCTGACTTTTTACGGGTGTTAGGTATGTGGATGGTTTTGCCTTAACACTGTACCTGTGCCCGTTTTGTAGTTGGGTGGAATGCCAAGATTTTCTCGGCTTCACTTCCCTGTGGGTGCTAGGTATGTGAAGGGTTTTGCCTTAACACTGTACCCGCACCCGGCTTTATAGTCTGGTTTTTTCCGGTTTCCGTTCCCTGCGGGTGCTAGGTATGTGAAGGGTTTTGCCTGAACACTGTACCCGCACCCGACTTCATAGTTGGGTATTCTTGGCCTCTGTTCCCTGCGGGTGCTAGGTATGTGAAGGGTTTTGCCTTAACACTGTACCCGCAGCCGTCTTACGGTCAACTGGATAGCCAGGGTAAGGGGTTTTTCCCGCTTACTTTTCGAATCTTTTTGAATCTTTGAAATTTGAAGAGTTGGTGAAAGGATAAGAACAGTCGTCGTGCGACGGTTTCTTCTGACTGTGTCAGGACGTGCTGGAAGTTATGGCGACGTGACATTATATGGTCATTCCAGACGCTTTTTACGGCGCGTGGGCGCGATTTTTCGGGCGCGTGGCCGCAAAATTAATGGCACTCGTCCTTTTAACAGCTGTTGCCAGCTTGCCTGGTGCCACATGTCACGGTTTCATTGCACCTTCAATTTCTCTCTCCTCCGCATTAAATTCATCGCATTAATTGCGATCACTATATAAAGGGGAAGAAGGTCCTTTGTAATTCACACCTTCACTTCTTCTCTTCATCTCTAAGGCGATTTCTGGTGAATACTCCCTTATTCAGTTGAGCATTCCTCCGAAATCGTTTCTTCATCCTCTGCAATATGTCTTCCCATGATGCTGAAGCTGTAGTCGACGATAAGAGTACTGTTGGCGAGTGCCAGTGTGCTCTACCTGTCGATCTGTACCAGTACGTCGTCAGGAAATTCATGCTTGAGTCTCTTGAGCCTGAGTTTCCTGAACCCCAGCAGACTATGTACGATGCCCCTAGCGGCAAGATCGGGGTATATGCTGCATTCTTCGTTTATGGGAACCTTAGGTTCCCATTGACAAAGTTTGTGTACCGTGTCCTGGAGAGGCACGGTGTGCACCTGACCGAGGTGCATCCGATGGCGATTGCCAAGATTCGGCACTTCGAGTGGGTGTGCCGGATTCTGGGCATTGAGCCCTATGTGGACCGCCTGATGACCTTCTATACTTGGAGGTGCATCCAGGGGTGGTACATCCTGACAACCCGGATCAAGGGTTTGAAGATTTGCGCAACCGAGCGCAGTCTCCGTTCGTGGAAGCGGGAGTTCTTCTACATTTCTGCCCGCGCCATCCCCATTGCCATGAAGTTTAAAAATGGCCAAGCAATTCCGAGCCTTCACGCCACCAACTACCAGGAGGCGGAATGGTTTTCGAAGATATCCCGGGTCCAATCTCCGGTTTACCGGTTTGCGGAGTCCGGGATGGTGATGCTGGGGATGAGCCGGGTGTGGAAGGAGGCGTCTCGGGTTCCCATCCTTCTCGAATACGGTTTGAACTCTATTCCTTATGGTACGTCTTGTCTTTCTTGCTGATATGAGTTTGTCTTCTAACTGTTTCTTTTCTTTCAGAGGGGAACGATTTGGAGTCGCTCCTGTACCCGCGGGAAGCTGACGGTCCCGTGCGGGTGGGTACTCGTGCTCTAGACGAGAACGAGTTGCCCATCCTGGAACAAACGGCGGATCGGTTTGTGGAGGTCTATCCGCTGGGCCACGAGATCCTAAGCCACCGGCGGCCAGGTAAGGCGATACTCTATCCTCAACCCCTCAATGCTGTACCCGCTGCTGGAATTCCTGACATCCTGTCTTCTTCTGAGGAATCCGCAGATGGTCCTCCGTTGGTGCGGAAGAAGAGGGCTGCCGGCGGGAAAGGAAAGGAGAAGGTGGCCTCCACAGCTGATCCGGTGCTTCTATCTGACACCGAGTCAGATAGTGAAGAGGTGGCGGGGAATCCCGGTGGTGAGAAGACCATTGCTCCGGAGGCTACGACTGTTACCTCCGGAGAACCAACGACGACGACGGTGACCGGCATCAAGAGACCGGCTCCATCGGGCTCGTCCCCGCCCGTCCGTACGTTCAGGCTCAAGAAAACCCGTAAGTACAAACATCCTTATCTTTGTAGATTTATCACTTTATAAATTTATTGAGACACTTATCTTCTTGTGTAGGCGTGGATGTTGATGCATTCCAGGGTGGAGCGCAGAGGAGTACCCCTCCGCCGATGACGGTAGGCTCGGTCAGCCTACCTGAGGCGACGACCCAGGCGCCTGCGCCTACTTCCGCTGGATCAGTTGCTCACTCCCTTGAGCCGACTGTTCCAGCTGAGATGACGTCACCGCCGGTGGTAAGTGCGATTTTTACAGCATCTTTCACCGAGCCGGCGGTTACGATTGCTGCGGATTTTGCGGCGCCGACCGCGGCGGCGACCACGGCGGCCGCTACTATGCCTCCGCCACCGGCAACGACGGCCGGCCCATCAGGTACGCGCAGGGCTTCTCGCCAATCTTTGTCACCTTCCCATCTGCCCGACCTTTTGGATGGATTTCCCTTAGGTTCAGGCGATGGGTTCGGTGGCTATCGGCCTGTGATCGACCCTACAGGTGCGTAGGGTTCTTTTGGCCTTTATATTTTTTCTTCATCTTTTCCTAACTGCTTTGTTTCTTTTGCAGTGTCGGATTCCAATGAAGTGTATGTTCCGCGATGGAACATCCGCCGAGGAACAACCCTTCGTACCCCTGTGGAGTGCGTGGAATGGGCTCGCCACGCTGCTCCCCATGGTGCGTTGGGGGAAGCCATGGCTAGCTACCAGGAGGGTAGGCTAACCAATGAGCTTCGGGTTCTCCAGGCCCGGATGCAGCCGCGCGTCGAGCTGCTTTGTCGTGAAAACGACAAGTTGAAAGCAGCTCGCGCCAAGGAAGTATCTCAAGCGCGGGCTCTTCGGGAGGAGAACCAACAGTTGGCCGCAGCTGCTGCGGAGAAGGAGAAGGCCTTCAAGGCCCTCGAGGTTGAGGTTCAAGCGCGACTCGAGGCCCGCTCCAAGGCTGCCCAAGCTGTTAACGAACAGCTTCGGCTGGCTAAGGAGACTGCGAGGAACGCAACCGAGAGGGCCACCAAGGCTGAAGCCGTTGCTGAGCCTTTACGCGTGGAGAACGAGGAGCTCAAGGCCAAATTAGAGGCTCTCCAACGTGCTCATGATGCCTTGGCGATGGAAGATGCCAAGAAGCTCCAAGAGATCCTGGACCAGAGGGGCGTGCTTGACCACACCGAGCAGAAGCTTAAGGGCGTTGAAGAGGCTGCTGCAAAGGAAGTGCTACTTGCCAACCTTAACAAAAGCGAAGCCGAACGCGCCCGCACCCAAGCTCAAGCCGCCCTTCAAGAAGCTCTGGTTGCCAAGGAATGGCTTCTTCGAGAAGCGTTGTCTCAGGTATGTTTAGCTTTACGTCTTCACGCTTTCCTTTGTACATAGAAAAGGTGTTTTGACACTTGTATTTTCTTTGTAGGTTGTGCATCGGGTCTTCTCAGAGACTACTTACGATGATGCCATGAGCGCAGCCCTCAACGCTTCTCATGAGGATGGGGAAAAGGCCGGCTTCCTGCTTGGTCTAGGGTTCGTTGAGAAAGGCGTCCCGCCTTCCAACTTCCCTTTGTTCGATGTGGACACCGAAGCTGCATATGACCAAGCGGTGAACCAATATGCCGCCTTCCCGCATCCGGTGGTGGAGAAGGTGAAGGAAGTCGCTGCTGCTGATGATGGACTTGCTATCCTCAAGGCTTTCCTTGAACCGCCACGCTCTACTGATGGGGCGGGTCCAAGTGGAAGTGGTCCTGAAGCTTGATTCTGAAGATCCCTTCCCGCTGCTAGGATAGACTAGATTTTGTTTTGTATGCGGGTAGTTACCCGGCCATTCTTGTAATATATCTTTTGTGAAATACAAATCTTTTTGTGGATGAGACTGTTATTTCCTTTGGGTTCATTGCTTTATAAACCTTATATGACTTGCATACTTAGTTTAAATTAGCGATTTCCCAAGTGTTTAGAATAAGTTAACCTTGAATGTGGTTGACAGTAGGTTGAAGTTTTGCTTCCCCCTTTGTGAGTGTGCGGATAGGACCGGCACTTGCACTTGGTAGGATGGCTAAACTCTTCCCCTTTAACTGTCCTGCGTGAAGGTCTTGTCATTTTCTGGGTTTATGCGGGTTTTGCCGCCTTCCCCACGCAACGATTCTTCACTTGATGCGGTGAATACCGGCATTAGTGTTCGAATCGACCGTTCAACGCGTGGTTGTTAATAGGTTAGTGTTCAGCTTCCTCTACCAGGATTCATGCGGATATACCGGCACTTTCACATAGTGGGACGGCTGAACCTTTCCCCTTTAACTGACCAGCGTGAAGGTTCTGTCGTTTTTTGGGTTTATGCGGGTTTTGCCGCCTTCCCCACGCAATGACTCTTGTTGATGCGATGACTACCGGCATTAGTGTTCGAATCGACCGTTCAACGCGTGGTTGTTAATAGGTTAGTGTTCAGCTTCCTCTACCAGGATTCATGCGGATATACCGGCACTTTCACATAGTGGGATGGCTGAACCTTTCCCCTTTAACTGACCTGCGTGAAGGTTTGATGCTTTTGGGTTTGTGCGGGTGTTGCCGCCTTCCCTGCGCAACGATTCTTCACTTGATGCGGCGGATACCGGCATCTCCATGTGCAAAGTTCATAAAATATAAATGTAAAATCATCAGCTTCAATTTGAAGGAGAATCGTTTCCATTAGAAGTGGCTCTAGGCCTTTTCTTTACAAATTTGGAATTGATCTACATACAAACTGTGTAATTGAGCTCCCATTAGGCGTGGCTTGGATGGGAGTACCATCGAGCCGACATGTATCTTGTTCGGGATCTCGTTGTTTACGCAGTATGTAGTCTCCGTTGGAAGCTGCGATTTTTATTCGTGAGTTTCCCCAGCTGGGGTTCACGCATCAGCCTGCTCGACGCTCACTTCGCCACAAGGTGCGCGAGTGTCCCATCCTTGACAAATGCTTCGACCAAGTCCTTTACGTCTAAGCATTCTTCAGTGTTGTGACCTTTGGTTTTGTGGAAATCACAATATTTTCTCCGATCAGCATTGTGGCGATGTCGGATGTATGGAGCCTTCGGCCACGGGAGCTCCTCCGTTGCGAATATCTCAGTCACACTCTTTGTGAGTGGCGTCCACCTGGAGTTCTTCTCCGGTTTCACGTTATCTCTTCCGCCCAACCGATGTTGGAAGCCGGACGGGGTGTCAAAGTTTACCCTTGACTGCCAAATGCCCAGCTTCCGTTTTTTGTTCAATCGGGCGGTAAGGACGTTGTTTTCCCTCGTCTTCTGGGTGTAGAGGTTCGTGCTCTGCGGAAGATCTCTGCCCAGTTGCCTCTCAGTTTCCGCAAAGCGTTTAGCTGCGGTCATGATGGCATCCCATGTGGATGGCATGCCATCTTTGCCCTTTAGGGTGCGGATGAGTTCCGGATCGTTTGCGCCCTGGATGAAAGCGGCGCGAACGAGATCTTCGCTAACGTTGCCCAGGCTTAGCTTCTTCGAGTTGAAGCGAGTGATGAAGTCAGGCAAAGATTCTTCCTCCTCTCGGACGCACTTGAGGATTGTCCACTGCTCCTCAGTGTACTTTCTTTGCTGACTGAAGTGTTGGCTGAACTTCTGTTGGAAGTCTGCCCAATCGTAAATGTGGTGGACCGGCAGACGGTCGAACCACGCTCTAGCTGCCCCGACCAGCGTCATTTGGAACATATAACACCACGTGGGTTCCGTCCAGTTACTGACGGTCGCCCCTGCGATGAATCTGTTCAAGTGATCGTCAGGGTCAGAAATACCATCGTACGTGCCTATGTTGGACATTTGTTTGGCACTTCTTGGGGCGATTGCTTCCGCAATGTCCCTTGCGAATTTGGACGTTCCCGCCCTTGCCGCAGTTGGCGTGAATGTTTTGGAGAAGTCCCGTGGGCTATTGCCCACGTTTATTGGACTGAATGCTTCTCCAAAACGCCTTCTCGGTTGGGAATCCGTTTTTTTACGCTTCCCTTTCGCCCTATGACGAGGGTTCGCGTCTTCCTCGGATTCCTCCGAATCATCGTCGTACTCGAATTCTTTCACTTGTTGGAGTGAACGTAAACGTTCATCCAACTCAGCTTGGAATTCTTTTTGACGTTCTTCGGCCCACGCTTTAACCTCATCGAGTGTTTGGCAGGGGAGCCTCATCTGTTGATTTTCTAACTGGGTATCGGTGAATCCTAGTGTCTGATTATTTACTTCACTTGCCCCGGCTTGGGTAGCTGGGGTAGTGTTCGTAAAGTTTGTGTACTCGGTATTCCCCCTTATAGCTGGGGTCATAATTACCGGAGTCTCTTGGTTACTCGGTTTTGGGACCGGAGTATCCTTAACCATCTTTCCAGAAATTTTGAAAAAACTGGAGAAAAATAAAGTTATAGCTTTATGCACGGATGGCGCCAATGAAGAAACACCAGTCGAACCCCGACAGATTACGAGTAACCTGAGGGTTAGATAGACGTTTCCCACGAGAGGTTAATTCCGGCAAGATGGTTCTTCCGATAACCTGCAAAACAGACACCGTGAGCTCGTCACTAAGAAAGGGGGGGGGGGTTCCTCCTTGTGACCACCCTCCGGCGTGAGAATCAGTCTATATTACTCTTTGAATATAAAAGTATATTAAGAATACTAGAGCAGTTATCAGGTAAATTATACAAGATATTAGATGATGAAATGATAATACCATTTGATGTCTTTTATAGCCGAAGGTGGGTTTCCAAGGAGGTTTAGCCGGCCTACTATTCTGCCAACTGTGGCCTACACACGTGCTCTGCTGGTAATTGGTGGATAGGCAGCGGCTAACAGTGACCAGGCGTGCTGTTCACTTTCCCTTTTCCACCAACTACAGGCTAGGCACGTGGTATGGCAGGAGTTGGTGAGCAGGCGGCGGCTATTGGTCACAGTGCTGTGGCGTGTTGTCTGCCATGCTGCTGTCAGTGAGCTGTCGTATCGTTGGTCAGATCTTTTGTCCATACCTCGTCAGGTATCACACAAAAGATCCTCCATTATTATACGGACTGGCTCATTTAGGCGGGAGTTTTCCCCCTCCCGCCTTTATGCGGGAATGTTCCCGGCTTTGCTCATTCCTTCTTCAGGTGACTACTGAATTATTACGAGTTTGAGCCTTATGCGTGTAGCCATGCTGCGCGGGTGGCCAGTCCCTAATGGCGGGTATCCGCACCTGCGGGAACAGGCGGATACTTGGAAACCATAGGGAGGCATTTCCTGCGGGACCAGCTTGCGTACCGCATATGAGGTCGTCACAACTCTGAGCGTGGTGGGTCCTGCGGGTTTGGTAGGTCGCGGCGCAGACGTCCCTATGGTGAAGTCTGCGGGTTCAACTGCGCAGACGTCCGTTTAAGGAGTCTTGCGTGTTCAACTGCGCAGACGTCTCCTTTTAAGGGAGTCTTGCGGGTCCTAACCACCTCTGCTGGGACCTACCTCTTCATGTCGTTTTACAAGTTTGCTGATTTTCCTGACCATGCCGATCTTCGTAAACCCTTGAAAGACCTGTGCGAGAAGCTCGTAAGTATTATTATCCAGTGGGCTGATTTATATGCAATTTTTCAATTTTGACCAAGTAACCTTGCTTGTTGCTCAATTAAGTTCAGTTGATAAATTAAGCTACGAATTTGCATCAATGACAACCTTTCTTAGTTCTTGTCATAGTTACATGATCCTTTATATCCCTGTCAGTAATACCCCTTACCAAACTTATACTTTTCAGGCGGTATCATTCTTGCACCGGAGGGAATCAACGGCAGCATATGCGGCATCCGGAAATCAGTTGAACAAGTTCTTGACTTTATTCAGTCTGATGGTCGCTTAAAGGGTCTCCGGCAAATAGAATCACCTGTAAGCCCTGAAGAAGAAGCTATTCACCACGGACACACAAGCAGTTCTCCACTCGCTGCAGGCACCCTTCAGGTGGGACCACGTGAGAGTCAAGCTTAAAAAAGAGTACATATTTTGGTATGCATTAAACATATACATTGGATGACTTTTGTCCCGTTGGACACATTTGTCATGTTTCCTTCATTATTGCAAACTTATGTTTGGTGCAGATCGTTTCGCTTGGAATGCCATCTGTATCACCTAATGAGAGAGTCGGGACGTATGTCAGTCCAAATGAGTGGAATTTATTGATCAGTGATCCAGATACAGTAACAATTCTCTCCATTTAATCATGAGTTGGTTATTTTCTGTTTCCAAGCTTATTCTATCATGATGAATTGAAACAAACTTCTGTTTTTTGGATGTGCTGTTAGGTTGTAATTGACGTGCGCAACGACTATGAAACCCGTATCGGCAAATTTAAAGGATGTACCACCGCTTTCAGGGAATTCCCATCATGGGTGGATGATGAATTCCAACTTTCGCCATCAGATACCCAAGTGGATACCAGAGATTCAGCCGAGGAATCTGGGAATGAGGGACTGAAAGCTCCACCTCGTGTTGCAATGTATTGTACGGGTGGCATTCGGTGTGAAAAAGCTTCAAGTTTTCTCCTCAGCAAAGGCTTTAAAGAGGTAATCCTTAAAATGGATTGATCTAGGTTTTTTTTTGTATGACAGGTCAATCGGTCAAAATGAACATAATAGCTTAAAGCAAAACAAACCATCAGAAATTGTATAATTAAGTTACAGAACCTTTTAAAGATGATTTTATCAAAAAGATTAGATTACTGCTGATTTTAAACTATGATGCACAGAAACGCCACTCTAATTGAGTCCCCGTCCCGGGGACGGGTACGCCGGAGAAATGCCGCCGGGACGTTTCACGGCCGCTTCAGAAACTCTGGGACGGCGTAGGGAGGTTTTGGAAACGTATCGTTGAATATTCTGGGTTTTTTTTAATTGATTTATCATCTCAATTCCAAAAATAGTGTTATAGATAAACTATAGTAAGTATATATACTTATGGAGTTATGGGCTTATGGCGGTGACGGACTGACGGCATGTATATATGTATATATTAATATATTATTAATTTATTATCTCTTTATTTACTTGTGTAGCAATTCTCCAAATCAGCAATACTAATTTACGAATTACGAATTTACGATTTTCGATCAGTTTATAAAATTATAATACAATTATTTTGTTTATCAATATTCATCAATTTGATAAATGCTAATTAATTACCTACGGTTGATGTAGTTTTTTTTTGAAGTTTGCACTTTATATTTATATAAATCTATTTTGGACTTTGTACTATATTTATATTTTTTATATATATTTTGTTTGCCGTACCCTTGCCGTACCCGTATCTTGGATTTTTGATTTTTGCCGTTTCCCGTACCCGTAACGTCCCCGTATCCTGGTGTCGTACCCGTTTCCGTGCTGCTTAGATTTTAAATCATTTAATCATAGTTGACACAGATCAACCAGGCCTGCACTACATTGGAAATAATAGGATTTTGTAATCTGATTTATAACACTGTTAATTTAATGATATGTTTAACAACTAATGGGGTTTGGTCGCGCGCTGCTGCGTGGTTTGAGATTGGTACAGTATCAGATACCAAAATCGAAAATGAGTAAAAAAACACAGGCGGTACAATACTGGTCCAGTACAAGTAGTGGAAGAATATCGAAAAATACTGGAATCGAAAAACATAAAAATGAATACTATTGGTACTAGAGTGTTGTTTGGTCGGTAAAAATGATAATTCGTAGTTTACGATACCAAAAAATACGTTATTGTGAATACAACTTTGTTTCCAATAAAATTCAGAAAATAATAAACGTAGCTGTGTATTTAGATTTTTAGGAAAAAAAAAGTATCGAAGAAAAATTAGATAAAAATAAAATGAAATGATAAATAAGGAGTGGTATTGACACATTGAAAAAAACTAGCTTGCCAAGCGTCAACATTTAACATTGAAAAAAAGTAGCTTGCTAAATATCAGCATTTCATCTGTATGGGCACTATTCACGATATCTCGTTTCTATATAAATATATATATAAATTTTGGACAAATATGTTTGGGTCAATCCAACCCAACCCGAACCGAAACAGCTCGTTTTGACCTGTTATTGAAGTATTTGTCCATGTATTTACCTCTTGATATCATCTTTTTTGGAAATACTAGTAATTTATTATTTTAGGTTTACCATTTAAAAGGCAGGATCTTAAAATACCTGGAGGAAGTTCCCAAAACCGAGTCGCTCTGGGAGGGTGAGTGTTTTGTGTTTGACAAGCGAGTCTCGGTCAAGCACGGGTTGGTGCCTGGAAACTTCAAACTATACTATGGTTGCAAGAAACCTGTGAGTGATGCTGACATGGAATCGCCAGAATGGGAATACGGGGTTACGTGTCCCTACTGTTATGCTTCAAAATCTAAAGAAGAGAAAGAGAGGGCTAGAGCAAGACAAAGGCAGTTTGATGAATGGGGTGTGATTGGTGGGCCCGACAAAGGTCGTAGGCCTGTGAAAGCGAAGGATGCTAACGACACAAATGGTGCTCAAATGCCAAGGTCCGTGTGACATTGACTAAGGTCAACTTTAGTCGACCGCACCATGAATGCTGTAACTGTAATCGAATGTGGTCATATAGAGGTGTTTCGTGATAGATGTATTTTTATTTTGGTATGTCATGAATTTGAGACTGTTTTCTTTTGTTGCATGTAGTGAAAGTATTTCATTTAATGCACTGTGGAGGTAGGGTCCCAAATACCCGGTACGACATTTTACTTATTGTGTTTTATATTATATTTGATATATTATTATTGCCCAATGGGCTTGGGGGTTGTGAAGGTAACCCCTAACGGCCTAACCGGGCTTGGCCCAATACAGGTAGGGTTTCATGATAGTTGCCATGGAGTTTCTATATAAAGGGTCTGCATCTTTCACTTAGGGGATCCCTTCTTGGACATTGGGCTTCCATATACATTTTTGTGTCTATAAACAAGAGGAAACTCTTAACAGTCACCTCTACTTCCCCCTATTTCCATGGCAGATCTCGAGCAACCAGTGAAAAAGACGAAGTCGTGGTTCGTTCATCTCGAAGACCGGGGAACATTGTCTTGGATCAGGTCAGATTCATTTCATGTTTCTTCATTGGCGCCATCCGTGGGACCGGCAACGAGCTACCCTTCGATTTTCGTCTCGGTTCTCAGATCTGTTCATCCATTATTCTAGATCTGTGATTTTTTTCTCCCAAGAAAAATCCAGATCTGGAAGTTTACAGAAAGATGCTTCAAGATTTGTTCTATTAAAGCTCAAAAAGATCCATAGATCTAAAAGATGCTTCCAGATCTGTGCAAAAATGAAGCTGAAAAAGATTTGTAGATCCAAAAAAGAAACTACCTGATTCGGACGGTCAAGCCTCCGGATCTGTGATGGTTTTAAATTCTCTCCACTCCGAGCTTCAGATCTATTTTCGAGGAGGAATTTTTACACGATCCAAAAACTAAAAATATACGGATCTGGTTTACAGATCTAGATCTAGGTTATAGATCTGGATTTTAGGTTTAAAATTACAGATCTAACTTTCAATTTGTAGATCCAAAAATCTTTCAGATTTGTCTGCTTTATAAACAAGAAAAAAATATTAATTGATGTGGATCTGTATTCTTTTCAAATGAATAAAACGAGGCTCTCCTTTTGAGAGAAACGACTGATGGGGTCAATTGATATGTCACTTTTCTTTTACTGTTAAAAAATTATATAATAATAAGATAGAGAAAAAAGTCATTTTCTCTCATCCTCAAAATGGAAGAGACATCATATACTGCGCCATCGCCATCGCGGAAAAATGTGATGGCCGCACGTGCGCCATCGCAGATCAGTACTCCGTCATCACGTGCGCTCCAGCGAACAAGACTCCCGACGCCGTGCATGCGCGCCCGCGAGTCATCACTTCGCCGCCATGCATGCATGCCCGCGAGTCACCACTCCGCCGCCATGCATGCGCTCCCATGGAAACCAACATGTGGGTTGGAAGACGACTCCATGCCTTTGGTTTGGCGCAGAAGACTCCACCGCCATGCATGCGCATCCGCAAAAACCCACCATGCTGGTCGGAAGACGACTCCATGCCTTTGGTTTTGTGTAGAAGACTCCGCCGCCATGCATGAGCGCCCGCGGAAACCACCATGTGGGTCGTGCCTTTGGTTTTGCGCAGAAGACTTCGCCGCCATGCAAGGGCACTGCGGAGGATCAAGATTCTGCTACCATGCATGCGCGCCACCGGAGATCAAGTCTCCGCTTCCATGCATGCGCAGTGCCGAAGATCAAGACTTCGCCACCATGCATGTGCGCCCACGAGTCACCACTCCGCCGCCATGCATGCGCACTACCAAGGATCAAGATTCCGCTGCCATGCATACGCGCCATCGGAGATCAAGTCTCCGCTTCCATGCATGCACACCGTTAAGGATCACCCACCACCTCCGCCGAGGAGCCGCGCCTCTAACTTGTTAGATCCACGGAGTCCGCTTGTCTGCACCGCGCTTGATAAAAAGCAAATTTTACAAAGTATAAAATGTCCAAGAAAGTTTATACACGTACGAAGGAAAAACCTGTTTATAACCGCAATCCGGATATCAACACCTGCGGGTTGGCAACGCCACCCACGGATCATAGCTGCGATCCGCGTATCAACACCTGCGGGTTGGCAATGCCATCAACACCTGCGGGAAGAGAAGTTAACCTCGGACTCCGGCAGGTTAAGTTATTGATGGCGTGTTAATCACTCATGGCGGGACCCTCTCGTTTCGCATGCAAGCTATGATAGATCAACACAATATTCACCAACAATCACGGTAATCCAAAGCATCTGGTGGACCGCCTCGGGCTCCCGCGAGCTACGTGCAAAACTTTCGGCGAATGAATTCCACCACTATGGCTTCCGCAGACCACATGAAAGCTCCGAGTAAAACTAGGGCGGGTCGATTCCGCCTCCCGCAGGCATTATGCGTGCTCCATACTCCCTCTAGTAGACCAACTCCACCACCAATCACATGTGAGTAGACGTGCTAAAAGCCGTCCGTGGCAGGTCATATACGCGGACTGCAAGACGTGACAGCCGCTCCCGCGGGTGACATAAGCGCTCAGATATTCCAGCCCCGACACAGTGCCACCATGAAACACTAACGGCGTGTCATCTGGGCACTCACGAGGATCAACTAGCAACCATAAAGAGCCGCATGCGCACTCCCACAAGTTAACTTCAGCCATCATGGATGTATCGCGGGTCATTTCTGGCTCCCGCAGATCACGAGAGAGTTCCATAGCGGGTTGATTCGCGCCATTCCGCGTCCGTAAACAACTTTTGCGGGTTACTACCGGGGCTCGTCACGCTTCCGCATGGATGAAATTCACTCTACCACCATCATCGGGGACTGAAGAAGCGATCTGGATGTCTTTCGTATGATGAATGAAGGTGTTTTCTTGATG
This sequence comes from Bidens hawaiensis, assembly GCF_021521415.1. Taxonomy (NCBI): domain Eukaryota; kingdom Viridiplantae; phylum Streptophyta; class Magnoliopsida; order Asterales; family Asteraceae; genus Bidens; species Bidens hawaiensis. Next base: position 503,276 of record NW_027492013.1, on the reverse strand, counting down.
TATGAGTTAACTCTTTATATCTCTCGATATATATATATATATACATACACATATGCAGATGTGTAAGCAAAGCACATGTCGTGTGCAATGATGGTACTTTTTGAAGGAGATGGAATTAATTTCCAAATTTTCAAAACAGCCCCCTCAACTCTTGAGCCATATTTATTATGATAACAAAATAAGGATTTAAGCTGTTTACATTTACCCCTCTCGGGTTACTACAATTATAACAAGGAAACCTTCCTCGATCTAAAAGAAGTCTCGTGTCAGAGGCGCGGAACACTCGCGTTAGAGGCGTGGAATTCTCATGGCAAAGCGAAAAGAATTCTCGCGTCAGAGGCACGGAACACTCGTGTCGGAGGCGTGGAATACTCACGGCCAAATCCCGGAACGCTAACAATAGCACATGCTTGGTTACAAGTTCATCAAATAAGTGAATTACTTCACAAGTTTTTACAAAAAACCTCAAACTTTTCGCCTATATTGATTTTGGTTTGCATAGCAAACAAAAAAAAACGAAAAGTATGAGTATATAGGATTTGCATGAAATGGCACAAAAAGTGCTTATATTAATGCAAAATATATGGCTACGCGCCAAACTTAAAGGTTGGGAATCCTAATAAACCCGCTCGGCTATGCGTCGAATATTAGGTTGGGCACACCTCATAATTCGCCTAAGGATGGAAGACATCCGAATATATAGGTTGGGAATCCTAATAAACCCGCTCGGCTACGCGCCGAATATTAGGTTGGGCACACCTCATAATTCGCCTAAGGATGGCAGACATCCGAATATATAGGTTGGGAATCCTAATAAACCCCGAATACTAGGTTGGGCACACCTCATAATTCGCCTGAGGATTGAAGACATCCGAATATATAGGTTGGGAATCCTCATAAATCCATACGGCTACACGCCATACTTAAAGGTTGAGAATCCTTATAAACCCATACGGCCACGCGCCAAACTTAAAGGTTGGGAATCCTTATAAACCCATACGACCACGCGCCAAACTTAAAGGTTGGGAATCCTCATAAACCCATACGACCACGCGCCAAACTTAAAGGTTGGGAATCCTCATAAACCCATACGGCCATGCGCCAAACTTAAAGGTTGGGAATCCTCATAAACCCATACGGCTACACGCCATATTTAAAGGTTGGGAATCCTTATAAACCCATACGGCTACGCGCCAAACTTAAAGGTTGGGAATCCTCATAAACCCATAAGGCCACGCGCCAAACTTAAAGGTTGGGAATCCTCATAAACCCATACGGCCATCGGCCACGCGCCAAACTTAAAGGTTGCGAATCCTCATAAACCCATACGGCTTCGCGCCGAATACAAGACCGAACGCGGCTCCGCTCCGCTCAACACGCCATCATGATTAAACCTCTTACAACCCGAAGCAAAGTATACATATGCAAAAAGGTACATTTGGGAAGCACCGGGTCCAAAAAACCGTACAAGCTCTCTTAATAAGTCCAGAACTCCACCTAACCGCTTGCACGCCCAGGAGCAGCACTGGACTAGGGGGACTTGTGGAGGTAGGGTCCTAAATGCCCGGTACAACCTTTTACTTATTGTGTTTTATATTATATTTGATATATTATTATTGTTTACTAACCAATGCCCAATGGGCTGGGGGGTTGTGGAGGTAACCCCTAACCGGGCCTGGCCTAATACGGTTAGGGTTTCATGATGGTTGCCATGGGGTTCCTATATAAGGGGTCTTCATCTTTCACTTGGGGGATCCCTTCTTATACATTAGGCCTCCACATACATTTTTCTATCTGTAAACGAGAGGATACTCTTAGCTGTCACCTCCACTTCCCCCATATTTCCATGGCAGATCTCAAGCAACCGGCGAAGAAGATGAAGTTGTGGTTCGTTCATCTCGAAGACCAGGGAACATCGTCTTGGATCAGGTCAGATTCATTTCATGTTTCTTCATGCACGAATATAAATAAAGCAACGCAGAAAGTCAAAAAACCCTTTTACAAGTTGTCCATGACATCTAGCATATCCAAAACCTGAAAATCTTCTGGACTGTACATGATGCGAGGACACTCAAGGTCTACTCAAATTAAACAGTGGTTGGAAGGTGTTGCAAGAATTAGGCAGCTTTCCAGGAGCCGTTGTAATTGCAACGAGTAGTTTAAGTAAGCTTTTCAATCCCTTTGTTTTGTTCTAGTTTCTAATTATTGTATCTTGTGTTGGATTCGAATTTATCAACTGTTTGCCTACTAAATTCCTTTTTCTTTTTTTGAACAGTGCGTGCTAAATTTCTAACCCTAACATTCTGGTTCCATTGCCGGGACTCCTATGACACCCTCTACTTGGAATTCACATTTGTGCCAATGAACCAAACACCATAGCCGCTCGATTGTTTACAATCGCTGCCAACTTAGAGTCCTTGAAAGAGGACAGATGCCCTTAAGGCACGAGCTTTGTCACAGGGGAGGTCCTAATTCCTAAGGTGGAAACGACCGTTCCTGGAGACATACACAAAAGTTGATTGTCATGCTTATGACAGGGGAGACCCATGAGGGTGGATCCTAAAAGCATACAAATATTTGTGGTATTACAATATTCCCCATTATGTAAAAGTCGATGTGTCCTCTATGGGGCAACACGTTAGATCTCTTCTCCTAGTCCTTAGCTGAACAACCATTCTCTTTTCAAGAATATCCCAATCTTGAAAAAAATAATGTGAGAAAATGGGACTTGGAGACCACTCCATCTCTTCTAATAAACCGTCTAGAGTTCGGAACTCGAGGCATTGGTTATTCATACACCCTTTGACTTCATACGATCGTATAGATCTTATACTATTGTATGAGATTCAGAATTTTTCAGCTTTTTTTGGCTACCCGGGGACCAGCGGGATTCAATTTCCGACAGTATAGGACCCATACGATAGTATAGTGGCCATAGGATCGCATGACTCCCTTTTTTGAACTTTTTACATCATTTTATGATTAACCGGGTTTTCGATCTTATAGCTTTGTTTAGTTCTTTCTACTTCAGTCTCGTTTCTATTTTTTTACATGGCTAAATTTTAACTATTTTTATAAGATTGTAAAAAAAAAAGTTTTAAATTTTCATACGATCGTATAGACCCTATACTATCGTATGACTTTTCTGTAAAATTCGTACAGACTTCTTTATCAATATACAATATACGATGTCAGATCAAGCTTTACAGTGGGTTTCACACGATAGCCTCCGTACAATTCTATAATTGGTGTGTAAAAAAAAGGTTGGAAAAGTTAGGTTGGTTTGTGGGTGTGGCCTTGTACTTTCTGTTAGAAATTTTGGACAATAATTAATATTTATTAGTACGTGTTACTAATAAATAAATAAATAAATTAGTAACCTGTCCAAAGAGTAAAGATGAATGCGATATCGATACTCTAAAGTGTGTAGTTGAGAGCTTGAACGTTTGAGAGCCACCTTAGTATTTTTGGTGGTTGGACCAGGTCTTGAGACAGATGTCAGTATGAATGGTGAGTCGTCCCGACAAGTGTCGACACCGGGAGTTTCATGACAAGTGTCAAGTGTGTGTGAGATCTACCGCCATGTGTCGTGTGCATATGATGAGTCAGCGGTTAGGTGTCAACTCCTGGTGATGTGTGCTCCATAAGCCGCCATGTGTCATGCTGACTCATCTCGTGTATTGCTATATATAGAAAGGTGGTGATCAGATTTAGATGCAACCATAACCACAACATATTCATGCAAAGCACATATTCCATGCTAATGTCAACACACCAAACTCAATAGTCACAACAAAAGCTCTAACTAGTTCGTGATCTCGACTCACGTTACAAATATGGTTCGAGTGCTAGGGTAATCCCGGCAGTACATACTGCTTCGGCTGTTGTACCCGGGGAAACAGACGGGCTCGCGGAGGTGGCCCGAAATCTGTTTTAAGGGACCTCTGTTTAACGAAAATCCTCAGCCACAACCGAGAACCACAGTTTGTTCAGTATTGCAGCTAGAAAGGTGTACACGTTTTCGGGTGATCAAGACGGGTTCACCAAGGGAAGAGGTGTACAAGAAGACATGACTCGGAGGTGATGCTCGGATCTCGGTGAACACGAGCTAGACGATGTGAGCTTGGTTCCGGTGCGGTTTCAACACGATGATCAACTCGGCTCCGGTCGAGTTTCAACTCGTCAAAGAATTCGACGTTCGAGCACAAGTTAAGGACTTCCTTATGAATCAGGACATGCATATATATGTTATATTTGTTGTTATTCTTGTTTAAATTTGTATACGATATATATACTATAACTTCCCACTTTAGTATAAAAAGATTATTTATTTATTTTATTGATATTGTTTGATAAATTCTTTACTCATGATCTACACTTTCCTTCTCGTTTGGTGTCTCTGTCCTGAGACATACATAATGTCCGCTTCACTATTTCTATTTCTATTTCTTTCGATCCACTGTCCTTTTCTTCATATATATTAATGTTAAGAAATATCTTGTCTCAGTTACAGTTTATGATTCCAACTTGAAGAACATTAGGGTTTTGTTTGATGGAACCGGCAGCAGCAGCAGGCGTTGGTGTTCCGACGAATTCCGATACCGTAACTAATTCTTCTATTTCGTTTTCATCTCATACGACGTCGTTTCATCTCCTCCGATTCTTACGAGCTCCGGTCACCACTCTATTCGAATACTCCGGTTTTCTTCGGCCTAGGTCAACTCACCAATCGGAGGCCTTCCTTCCGTCTCCTCATCCTAATAATAACAACAATAATGAAGGTGAGGTTTCCATTCGTATAATCGGTGACGAGGAACGTGAATCTGCGGGAGATGGTGGTGCTACTAGTACGGAGATGCCTGATTCTAGGGTTTTGGATCGTAATAATAATAATGCTAGTGATTCTTCAAATCAACAGAGGTATGATTTGCAGCAGCTTTCCAGGTGGATTGAGCAGATTCTTCCGTTTTCTTTGTTGTTGATTGTCGTCTTCATTCGCCAACACCTTCAAGGTACTTACGACTAATTATCGCACTTTGTGTTGTACAAATCGTTAATCGGGCAGTGCGGTAGGGGCTAGCGAGATTAATAAGGATTAATGGTATTGGATTTTATATGGGACACCCTGCTTGCGGTGTGCGCATATAATGTATACATGTGTGAGCCCTTTTTTTTCGGGGGGGGGGGGGGGTGGGGTGGGGAGTGAAATTGCAATAATTTTGACTCGATTTTATTAATTTTGTAAAAATAATGTTAAAAGTGGTGGAAGGTTTGACGTTATTTTACTAATTTCGTAAAAAATAACATTAAAAGTGGCGAAAGGTTAATCATGCATCATGTGGTGGTGTTGCCGAAAGATAAGAGTGCATGCACCAATCATCCAGTATCCTGATGGTTGAGTGCTATGTGCCTTATGTCCAAGGCTTGATGCAAAACTACTATCGAGCCGGGGGTCTCATCGGAAGCAACCTCTCTATTCCTATGGGGTAGTGGTAAGGTTGTCTACATCTTACCCTTCTCAGACCTACCATAGCTTTGCTATTGGTGGGATTTACTGAGTAGGATGATGATGATTTTATATGTGGATTTTATATCCAAATTTTCAATTTTGTATACATGCCAAGTTTTATATACAAAATTTTCAATTTTGACCAGTTTTGACCAAATAGCGATTAATCGGCAACTAGTCAGTGGGAATTGGATACCGACTAGCAATTAATAAGTGCCTAGGCGTGATTTTTATAACCATACCTGATTGTTATAATTTAGTGACTGTATTTAATTAAAGAAATTGACAAATTTTCTGCTACTTAACCTAATTACTATAATTGGTTGTAGGTTTCTTTGTAACAATATATGTAACTGCTTTCATGTACAAGTCAAATGATATTCTTCGAAAACAAACAGCTTTAAAGGTATGAAATTCACTATTACTTATTGATTCAGAACAACTTTTAACAATTGGTGTGTTTTGCAGGGTGAGAGAAAACTATCTGTTCTTGTTGGCTATAGTATAATATTCATCCTTCATGTGGTTGGAGTATACTGGTGGTATCAAAATGATGATCTGAGCTACCCTCTGTTTATGGTTCCACCAAAAACGATACCACCATTTTGGCATGCCATATTCATAATAATTGTAAATGGTACGAAAGTAATAATATTTAATGAGTATGTTTTGGTTTTTGATGAACCATATATTGTCTGCAGATACAATGGTTCGACAAGCAGCTATGACTTTAAAATTGGTACTTCTTATGTATTATAAGAATTGTAGGGGTCATAATTTCCGTAGGCAGGTAGGCGATGTAATTTTATAATGGCATGGGTGATAAATTAATAAAATCTGATAGCTTTCTGATGGGTTCTTTTGGTATTTTACCATTTTTAGGGTCAAATGTTGACATTGGTTGAGTATGCTTTGTTGTTGTACCGTGCATTTCTGCCTGCTCCGGTTTGGTATCGATTCTTTTTGAATAAAGAATACGGGAGCTTGTTTTCTTCTTTGATAACGGGGTTATATTTGACTTTTAAGCTTACGTCAGTAGTGGAGAAGGTATGCAATCAAGATTTTCTGATGTTATTTGTTTTACTTTTGATCTTGTGAATAATATATCATCCATCTTTCTGCAGGTTGGATCTTTCTACGCTGCATTGAAGGCTTTATCACGAAAGGAAATGCATTATGGATCATATGCAACATCAGAACAGGTTTGATAATCAAACATAATATAAAAAAAAATTGTATTCAAAGTTACCTTACTGCCCTTTGGTAATGATTACAAAGCACATATGACATTGATTTGTTATTGAGGGGTATATTAGACACTTAGAGCATGTTTGGGATTGAGTTTGAAAATGCTTATTGGCTTATTGGTGTTTTCAAAAAGCCAATAAATTAAAATGTGTTTGGCAATCATAAAAAACTTTCTTATTTTAGATTTTTGAAAGGGTTGAAAAGCAGTTTTCCAAAAGCCCCAAATCCTGGCTTTTCAAAATGGCTTTTTCAATAAGCATTTTTCAAACTCAATCCCAAACATGCTCTTAAAAGTTGTGCGTCTAGTTTGAGTGTCAAAGTTTGGTTTTTATGTGAGACGGGAATGTGGTTTTTTTGCATGCGTTCTGTTTATATATATATTGTTTATTAATAACAGGTGAGTGAGGCAGGTGACATGTGTGCCATATGCCAAGAAAAGATGCAGGCCCCAGTTTTGCTATGCTGCAACCACATCTTCTGTGAAGACTGTGTTTCAGAATGGTTAGATTCACTTTAAACTACACACATACATATGCGTGTGTGTGTGCTTGTTTGTTTGTTTGATGTATTTTAGTTATATCATAAAAAAGTAAACCAACATACTTTCTTGTTTTTAGGAAAAAGTCTCCCAACCAACCCAGTTTTTGTTTATCAAAGTCCGTAAACGTTAGGAGCTGTAAACGAGTCGAGTTGAACCGAGCCAGGCTGGGCACGGGCTTGGCTTGGTTTGTTTATCTTAAATGAGCTGAGTTTTGTTGAATCTGAGATCAGCTTGTAAAAAGCTCTAACCAACTCGCTTATATTTAATAAAAAAGTTTTTTATATTTATATACATAAAGATGTGTATAAAAAGAAAAAAAAGTAATATTTTTGTTATTCACATAATGCATAATTGATAAACTACAAAAGTTTTGTAATTTATATGTATTAAAGTTTGAGTTATACTATTGAGTTATTATTTATCTATATTGAAAATTTGGGCTATAATTTAAACGAGCCAGCTAAACAAGCCTAACGAGCAAGCCAATGATCTGTGCTTACCTCGGCAGTCGGCTGGGGATTGACTCATTTCAAACGTGCTTATTTCGAGATAGCTACGCGCTTTCTGAACAACCCTAGTAAACTGGGAAAAAAATCCTTGAGCCAATTTGCTATATAAAAAATTTATCTGTTCTGGAATGCATGTGAGTGTGAAAAGATATTTAAATAACTTGTTATCCCTTTAAATTAGTCAAAATTTGTTGAAGTTACACTCAACATAAAATAGAAAAGAAATTGTATCATCTTATTTTGACAAATTTAGCAATAACATTAACAAGTCATTATTTAAATATTTATTTACAAGTACGTGTGTTCTACATGTAACTTGATGACATTTTCATGTTATGTTTGTGGACTCTAATATACAAAAAAAGCAGGTTGGAGACTTTTTCATGAAAAACAAGAAAGTGTGTTGGTTTTTAAGGATATTAATCATGCATTATGTTAAGCTTATGCCGTGTTTCTAAAACTTGGATGTTTTATTTTAAGGTTTGAAAGAGAGAGAACATGCCCTTTATGCAGAGCCCTGGTTAGACCAGCTGACATACGGTCATTTGGTGACGGTTCTACAACTCTTTTCTTCCGGTTATTTTAAAGTTCTATACCGACACATGTTCTTTACCACGGTTGCTGATGCCACTAAACTCTTCGCCATGGAGTCCTCTTGGTTTATTCTCAATCTTAAACTGAAGAGAGTAATTATTTTCTTGCATTTTTTTCCTCTTTTTTCCCGAGTTGTACAGCCGGGCTTTCTTATATATTTTGGTCGTATAATACGCAAGAGGATTGACAACCAAAGAAGTGATTAATAGCAAGATGGAGGCATGCTTGTAGTTAGATGTTTGGTCAGTTGTAGTCAACAAACAACTCAAACGCGGGTCTCGGTTCGGTTTAGTTGTGTGGTTAAATCTTCTATTAGAGGCATGTATTTGATAGTTTGCAGTTTATAAAATTGTTACCTTTGTTAAATAGACAAGAAATGTTAAGTCATTCTGAATCATATGAACAATGATTTGTAATGATTGTGAAAAGTTGTATGTAAAACATATGAACCAAGGTACTGGCTTTATGACAAAATGGAGAGCTCTTCAGGTTCTTACAAATCACTGTCCTGACTTATCTTCATGTGGCAGTTCACGAGCCGAGCCAAGCTAGGGCAAGCTTGAACTTAAACGAGTCTGCTTGGCTCGAATTTTCTTCTTTTTTTTTTTGTTATTCTTTACAAGTTGAGATGTCACTCGTGGAATAAGGGGAATGGGAGAGTCTTGTTGAAAGAGTGGTTGGTGGAAGGAACCGACAAGTCTTGTTGAAAGAGTGAGTGAAATGGGAGAATCTGTTCAAGATAATCACCTCTATTAGCTGGAATAAGGGGGAGGATAGATGGAGTTGGGTGGGGGGTTTCTCTGTCCGCGGTCAAAAAGGCGTTGATTCTAAGCTCAATCCATTCTGAAGGCGTGGTTTTTAATTGGTGTAAATGGGTTCCGTTTAAATGTAATATAATTGCTTGGAGGGCTGTTTTGAACAGGTTACCTACCTTTGAAGCTTTATCGAAGAGGAATATAGAGGTGTCTTCTTTGAGCTGCATACTTTGTAATTCCGGTGATGATACGATTGAGCATATCCTCACTGGATGTTGGGCTGCAATGATGGTTTGGCATCATATTGGGGTGTGGTGTAAGGTCCCTCCGATTTTCCCTTTTTCTACCAAGGATGTTTTCAACTCGCATGAGTCCATGAAGGTGGGGGAAAAAGAGATCAATCTTACAAGGTATTTTGATTATAGCTAGCTGGAGAATCTGGAAAGCTAGAAACGAGAAACCGCATGAAGATAGAGAGGTAAAAATGGAGGAAATCATTGGAGATATAAAGCATCTAAGCTACTTGTGGATTAAAAATAGATCAAGGTTTTTTGTGGGGAATTGGGAGGAGTGGTGTAAGTTTGAGATTATGTAATTTTTTCTGTTTGTTTTGGTGTTGGCACCTCCGTGCTCGGTGGAGGTGTCTTGCCTCTCCCTGTAGCTTTTCTTGTGTTATTGAAGTTCACTGTTCAAAAAGAAAAGAAAAGATGTCACTCGTGAGCTTGGCTTGTTAAGCTGTAGCTGGTTTGTTACTTTTTTATAATAGAATTTTTCAAATTAGCAAGAAAAATGCAGCTGCATGCTTCTTATTATTATTCTATTCATTGTTTCTTTTATGGCACCAGCTTGATACAGTGTAATATTGTGACCGAAAGTGGCCAAAACACAATGCTAAAAGAGAAAGGGAGGAAATACATAGGATGACAATTAACAAGTGCAAAATATAAGACTATTACAAAACACTCAACAAAGATGGTGCTGCATAAAAGGCGGAGGTGTAGAAGAACAAAATGATTTGGTGTGAACATGAATATTATAACTCTTCATCTTCATGTTCGTATTAGAGTAGGGGATTTTTGATTTGGTGTTTGTAGGTTTCCATGTGGTTTATGTTTACTTCAGCTCCTTGTTGAGTTTTCGTTGTTGGTTATGAAAGTTCGTTTTAGTTGGTAAAATAAAAAGATACCTTGCAACTGATGATTATTGGGTACTCATGGGTTATGGTTTTTAGAGAAATATATCATAAAATGAATTGAATGCATGTCCTATGCTTATCAAGTTATAATTATAAATTAATTTTGGTGTGATATTATAATGTATCATGTTGACATTAGATAATTAAATACGCCTTTTGATGTCTAGGAACATACTTTCTGAAGAAGATGAAGGGAAACCTCAAGTTTTAGTCATTAATATACAATGAGAATAATGTTGGAGTAAATTCCCGAACCGAGTTATGGGTCGGGAAGGTGGGACCGATTCGAGCTAATGGATCGATCTCATTAATTAATTAATTATTATAATTAGAGATAATTATCTATTTTATTTATTAGATAGAGATGGAATTTTATTTAATAGATAAATAGGAGTTTGTATTTTACTCTAATTGTAATCGAGCCTCTATATAACCCCAAAGAATTCATGTAAGGGTTATTGGAGATTGATCAAGTTTTGAGTTATTTTCTTGATTAATAAAATTGGTGAGTTGTGCCAAAATATTCTCCGGTGTTTAATTCGATCTGGGTCATTATTAAAATCGAAAATCGGAGATGATCGGGTTTTATCCTATGTTTATTTTATACCAAGTTTTAAAAATAATATAATAAGTCTCGTTCAAGCAACGGAGAACGGGTGTGATGTTCGTATGAAGGAGAATTATTTGCTCTTGTATGATGACGGGGGTAAACTTATGATGAAGGCGTTTCGAACGAGAAACCGGTTATACACGATTAAATTAATAGTGGGAGTTCCGGGTTGTGTTAAGAAATCCACGGCGATTCCGGAAAAGTTAAACGATTCTAGAACAAAAGATGATCAAGGAAAATTGTTGTTCGCTCGATTAGATGACAAGAATCGTAACCAAAGGAGCGGTTATGCGAGTTCATGCAGCCGGGGGAATGGTCGGGTACATGGCCATAAAGGAGGTCGAGTTCGGGAGAGCCGAAAGAACAAAGTCATGGATCAAGAGAAGTTCCAAGAGGTGAAGACCAAGATGATGAGGACCAATATGGTTGTGAAAGCCGAGAAGGTCAAGATCGTGGGTCAAATCAAAAGGAACAAAAGAGACGTGTTAGAAGTTAAAGGTCCGCTTATTCCGATTCGGAAATTAAGGGGGTGATTGTTGGAGTTAATTCCCGAACCGAGTTATGGGTCGGGAAGGTGGGGCCGGTTCGAGCTAATGGATCGATCTCATTAATTAATTAATTATTATAATTAGAGATAATTATCTATTTTATTTATTAGATAGAGATGGGATTTTATTTAATAGATAATAGGAGTTTATATTTTACTCTAATTGTAATCGAGCCTCTATATAACCCCAAAGAATTCATGTAAGGGTTATTGGATAATTGATCAAGTTTTGAGTTATTTTCTTGATTAATAAAATTGGTGAGTTGTGCCAAAATATTCTCCGGTGTTTAATTCGATGTGGGCTATTAAATAATATATTTTTGAGATACATGGAGAAAGTGATAGCCAGTTCGTTCACGATACAGAATGGGGTTTATAAGGCATTGAGTATATGACCACTTTACGTGAAGAGATAACTACTCAACTAATTTCAAATGAATAAAACTCAGATTGTACGTAAACTCTTTTGTATTTTGTTTTTATAGTTATTTATCATTCAGAGTTTAACCAAACAGATGCATTTCATTCGGCATGAAATAGTTCAGAGGGGTAAGATAGTCATTTTGCTTAGCTATTCGGAGGTCCAACCAAACTAGTTAGCACGTTACTAGTTCAGTGCCTCTTAACCATTGTTCAACACTTAATGGCTCAGCAGTTACCAAACATCCCCTAATACGTGGTTTTTATGATAAAAAAGGTGTTATTTTAAGAATTTGGCTAACAATTTCTTATTAACGGGCCAATCCATTTAAACCCAAACCAGCATTTTCAAACGCAACAGCATAGGAGGGAAACGTACATACACATATCTTTAGGGTTTTATGTGATCTGAAGACGACCATGGAGCAACAACTTTCAGACGAACAAAGGGCTCGCATTTCCAGAAATTTCCGAGCAGCCAAAGCTCTATTCCATCGGAAGTAACTAACCAACCCACCCCCTTTTATTACCTACTTTTCAATTTAACATCCAAATTAAACCAACCGCCGATTATTTTTTTGTAGAATTGGGGCTGAACCTCCACCTGCCGCTGTCAATAGAGTCCCTCTTTCAGACATGTCATCCAACGCCTCAGGCGCGGCTAAGTATCTCAAGTTAAATCATACAGACTCCCATTTTGGGACTCCGAGACGAGTAAATGCAAGTCATTCCAACTTGATAGTTTCCACTGCCTCTCCAGAGATTGGTCAGAATAACCTAAGCTTGGATTCATTCAAGACTCCAGTCAAGCCTTTCCCTTCTAATGATAATGATTATTATCGTTCCGGTGTTGAAATGAGTTTGGATGATTTTAAGGAAAACCATATTGGAACCGGGTTTATGATGCCAACGAAACAACACTCGAGCTCTAGTTTAAGTGAGCCGTCGACAATATTTCCCACAATTTTTTATGAAGATTTTGATGACTCCGTTTTAGCTGAAATTGATGCAATATGTGAGTCTGGGGTAAAGCCTAAGGCAGCAGTTGACGAGTCCGTTCGGTTGAAGAGCGAGCATGCTATAACCAACGGCTGCGAGATTACAACTGATGTGGGTCCTGTTGTTTTGGATGGGTTAACTGAAGGTATGCCTGATGAGTATGCGAAATATATGCAGTCGTTAAATGATAGACAACGTGGAGCAGCATGCAGTGATATTTCAATACCTTTGATGATTGTTGCTGGACCTGGAAGTGGCAAGGTTTTTTTTTTCCATAAACATTGTGTGATTAAGTTTTTTCTAATTTTCTTTTGTGTATTTCAGACATCCACCATGGTTGGGCGTGTTTTAATGCTTCTTCACAAGGTATGACCTACTTATGTATGGGCCGGTTTGGGTTTTGTTTTGTCTTTTAATAGGTTAAACGGCTAAATACTAAAATAGTTGCTTAAAAGGAAACGGGTCAAAAGTTAACTAAAGTAGTAAAGTGTATATTCGTTAGGGGGGGTGCTGAAACGGGTTTGCAGGTCGAACACGACATGAACCTGACACTCGAACCCACACACAATTCATGCATCCATGTTTTGAAATAAACACGGCTCGTTTAACCTGGATTTTTGTTTTTTGCGTATTTCATTTTTTCCTTTCTAAAGTTGCAAATTTGCACCAAGAAACACATATGGTTATGTAACAATTGTGTTTAAACTACAAAACCGGACACAGTTTCTCTTTTAACTTCTAAGTTTTGACACCAAGTTAAGTTATGATATATAATGCATTATGGAAGAATTTTAAAAAATAATGGGGGCAATCTGCAAATCTGCCAGCTGAGTGAACTGGACATGTTTTAGGTGTTTAGCTAAACATGTTTGTAGGTTTGACCTGAACCTCAAACTGTTTAGGCTACGCCCAACTCGCAAATTTCGTGTTAGGTTTGTGTTGTGTCGTGTTGGAAGTTCACACCCCTAAATTTAATGCATAAAACCTCGTAAATGATTTTAATCAAATTATAGATTCTTGTATTTATGGTTTTCACATTAACGATTTATAAGTTATTTACAAACTCCTGAATGTTTGGAGGGCGAATATTGACAACCATAACTCATCAAGCATTTGGTTATTTTCATTTTTGTTTGTCCTTGTGATGGAGTCTAGTGACTTATAAAATTTCTACATGTGCTTGTTTTGACTTTTGACCAACCAACCAACACATAAATTAGGGCATTGAAGCATCCAACATATTGGCTATGACATTCACTACTGCTGCTGCTTCAGAAATGCGGGACCGGATCGGATCAGTGGCTGGGAAGACAGCAGCAAAGGAACTCATGATCAGCACCTTTCACGCATTCTCATTGCAACTTTGCCGTTTGCATGCGGAAAAGTACTAACTTATTATGGATATATTCATTTGAAAACATATAACATGTTTACTTTATTTCATTTGTTTTTACTATTATAACATGCTTTTCATATTATAGGCTAGGTCGTACACCAGAGTTTTTGCTATATGGTCAGGGACAGCAAAGAAAGGCGGTTTTTGAAGCTGTACGTCTCACAGAGACTTCAGATTCTGGCAAACTTTGTAACGAGGCTGATGTGACAAAGAACCGTCTGGAAGACTTTAGAGAGAAGTCAAAGAAGTGGTTGAAGTTTGTGTCAAAAGTAATTTATCATTTATTCTTTAGTTATGTTCTTTCCAAGTTATAACACACGATTCATCTTAAATTTACATTATGTTCCACTATATATTCAGGCTAAAGCTTCTGGGAAAACTTCAGAAGATTGTCAGAGGCAAGGAAATGCTACAGGAGTAAGATTGCTTTAGAATTTAGATAAAACAATTATATCATTTATAGTTTTTAAAATAGAAGTTTGATAATAAATCTTGAATCAATCAGGCTGCAATTCTTAGGAAATACGAGGATATATTAAAATCATGTAATGCTCTGGATTACTATGACTTAATTAGCTGCTCTGTCAATCTGCTTACTGGTTTTCCTGAAGGTTAGAAATCTGTGCATTCTATTTATATATTTCTTCTCGGTAAATGTAAATATTCTCATTTTGACATATATTAGTTGTATATCATTTGAAGTTTTCAAGGAGTGTCAGGAGTCATGGCAAGCAATTGTGATAGATGAGTTTCAAGACACAAGTACTATGCAATATGATTTATTACGCGTTCTGGCATCACATAAACGCATAACAATTGTTGGAGATGAAGATCAGGTAGTACATATTTTAAAATCCCACCTTTTATAAACTTATATAAATTTGATCTTAGATTTACAAATCATAATGCAGTCGATCTTCAGTTTCAATGGCGCTGATGTAAGCGGATTCAAGTCATTTCGCAGAGATTTTCAACCTCACAAGGAGGTCTGACCCGACTTAACAGTTGCAAAGTTCTTATTGTTTTAAAGTTCTTATTGTTTTTTCTTTAAAGATTGAATATTCTAATATACTAAAATATATCTTACTATTTTACATGAGCTCGTTCCAGATCAGACTAAATAAGAATTATCGTTCTACTCGCTGTATTGTTGATGCTGCTTCGTTTCTCATACGGAATAATTCAAAACGATGCCAGTTAAATAAGGTTCTCACTGATAATTCTTCTGGTTCTAAGGTAACTTTGTTTAAATACTTATTATTGATAGAATATGCATAGTATATGTCTGATTTGCATGATCTGTTACCTACTCAGATTGTTGTCAAAGAATGTTGTAATGAGGATGCACAATGTTCATTTGTTGTTGACAAGATATTAGAACTCACTTCTTCAGGCTCATCCGCTAAAGGCAGTTTTGGAGAGATTGCTGTTCTTTACCGTCGACAGGTCAGCTTTTATCTCTTTATGTGAATTTTTTGAGCTGTTATTGACTTTAAAGTCTATGTAACAGGTGTCAGGGAAGATGTTTCAAACAGTTTTTCGCGAAAGAAAAATTCCTTTTAATGTTCACGGGGTCGCATTTTACAGAAAAAAGGTAGTAAAGGCTATTATATCCATGCTCAAAACAACATTGGTGGCCTGTGATGACGGGTCATATAGGCGTGTATTCAAGGCCTTGTTAAATCTAGAGAAAGACGAAAAGAAAAGGGTATACATTTTTAACAGCATTTCTGTTTTCTAATTTTCAAATTCCGTTACTTTTTCAAAAAATGTATTTCTCACTTTCTCTTTTTGCAGATAATTGATCATATTAATAAGGTTTCAAATGTAAGAAAATGCAGCTTCATATTTGCTGCTTCTGATATATTCAGTTCAAAGATCTCCGGTACCTTCAAAAGGTTTGATGCATTAAAAATATACACTTGTAGATTTAAATTGTTTTATGATCTTTCAAGCTATTATTACTTTATTTCTAGTTTACAACTTTACATAGAAAAACTTATGTAATTTTTAGCAGAATTCTACAATAACCCCTTATTGTGTTATGGGTACATACATATTTAGTGAATTTATTATTGGCATTGCACTTATTTAATTCCATCTCTCATTGTAGGAGTCAGCTCACTCAAGGCCGTAAGGTGTTGACTACTTTAGAAATGATTTCAAAACTTGTTCACAGGGTAAGCATAGCTATCTACTTTGTTGCACAACTATCTATTTTGTTCCAAAATGACAGTTATTAGTCAGTTTGTGGTTATTGAACTGTGTTCTATTTTCATCAATTTAAATCTCATACGTATTATTTGGCTATTCCCTGTTTCGGTAAACAAGTAAATGCCATAAAAAAAATAAGAAAACCAAGAGTGATCAACATATTAACAGATAAGCATTATAATGACAGGAACAATCTATTACAGCCGTCATCAGATCAGTAGCAAACATGATACCTCAGGCATGTCATCCTTTCAATTTAACCTAGCTGTGCAAGAAGATAAATTTTTATGGCTTAAATACTTAATTATATTAGCATTTCAAATGTTTGTTTGTTTGTTTTTTTTCTCGTCTCTTTGTTACAGAAGTATCTTCTTGAGCAACGAGCTGTTCTTGATGTTGATGGAGGGAAGTTGCTAAACGAAGAGCATGATCTTAGATCGGTGAGTTTTTTAACAGTTACTATAAAAGATACCTAGATTATTAATTTTTTAATGCCTTTTCAGGTTCTTCAATATCTGTTGGATGATGTGTCCGAGTTTCTAAAATCATACAACTTTGATATCAAGGTGAACAATAATGCAACAGAAGAAAAAGGATGTGTAAATGTACTTAAAGAATTTATAGACTTTATATCTGAAAGGGAAACTGAGAACTTTCGTGTGAGGCGGCATGATAATAATCATGCTGTTACTCTTACTACCATTCATCAGGTACACTTTTGTCTAATTTAGCCATGTATCATAATATACCTGATTTGCTGTATAATCTTGAATTTAGTTAACAAATTTGTTACTTTATTATCTTATCTTATTCTTCCATTAGTCAAAAGGTCTGGAGTGGGACACTGTCTTCATAGTTAAGGTACTAATTATGATTTCAATATTTTATTCTTTCACAATAATTTGAATTTTTAAATAATAACATCCATTCATAAGCACATGGATTGAAAACCTTTACTGAAATATATTTACATAACAAACTACTTATGGATCAATTTTTCAGGCAAATGAATCTGAAATCCCCCTTTTGCATGAAAATAATGGTATCGTAAAAGACACCTGTGCTTCGCTTGAGGTAAGCATGTTTGTGAAGTTATATTAATTTATCTTTGTATTTTACTTGAAAGATTATTATTTGAAAAAACCATGATGATTTTCTTTTTTGAATAATGACAGGAAGAACGCCGGTTACTATATGTGGCAATAACTCGTGCAAGAAAGAAACTTTTTGTTCTATATGTCACTATGGATTCAAATTGGCAGGTAAAACTGTAAAAGAGTCATCTTTTATAATATAACTGACTGTTGATCGTAGTTTATGATGAAACAATTACTGGTGGGAAAATGGTCGGGTTGGATAATCGGTCAACACAAACTTATACTCAAAGCGGGTCGTGTTTTGTTGATCATAGGCACTTTTTATTTAATCTTTTTAAAATTTAATAAAAACGGCTGTGATATGATTAAAATGTTATATATTCCAATCCACTCATTTAGTTAACTAAAAATATGCTTTGGCGACTTCAACTCGTTTGGCCAGATCAACCCATTCGGCCCATTTATTTTCAGCTAACTTGTATACTCACCTGTTTTACCAGTTATAGATGAAAATAGTTCCCTCGTTTACTAGTAACCTAACCTATTTATCTACCCGTTTGACATTTCAGAGATTTACATGACCCAAGTTGACATTTTTATTAGTAAACGGGCCAAAATTTCCTTAATCTGATTAAGTCATTAAACACCATTTCGTTCTCAGGTTCTTCAACCTTCACGTTTCCTAAAAGAAATTCCAAAGCATCTTCTTGAAATTCAGGTGCATGTTCTTTTAAGTTTCAAAATGTTATTTACAATTTAACATCATAGCAAAGGTCAGTTTTGACATTCTACATCATTGAATTTTGTTTGTAGGATGAGTCAAGTTCAGTATACATGCAAGCAAATCATCAAAAACTTCAAAAAAAACAATCTTGTCTTACTGATGATCTGCAAGACATCGAACACACAACAGAAAAACCGGGGAGCAGTGAAACTGTTGATAATTTATTCAATGAAGATTCCAAAGAATCAGATGAAACAATCTTGCCATGTAATGGCAATGATTTCTTGAAAAGGTTAGGTTTGTCGAATTTGAATGAGCAAGTCTCATTATTCTATTGTTAAATTAACGAAAATGGATCTTAAATAACTGATAATACAGATTCAGCAGTGAAGAACGAGCAACTGTTTCCCATTTATTTCATCAATGGGCCAAGAAGGCAGCATTCAAAGAACCAAAGAGGTTACTTAACAAGGTACTTTCCTACGCATCCTTGCTTTTGTTTATTTTACGGATTGGGGAACTGGTCAAAATCAGTTTAGGTCGAAGCAGGTCGGGTTGATCTGACACAACAATTTTTCTACAGTTTTTACTTAAATAAATAATTAGTATGTTAACTAGGATCACAAAAGATATATGATTTCAGTGATGATATATATATTTTTCAAATAAAATTATTTAGTACGGTTATGAATAAAAAATACAGTTTTTTATTTATTTGTGTTACCTTTTAACTTGTTAGAGATAAAACATGACCTGTTCATGAAATATAAGGCAACTTCATATTTATGTTTTTTTGTGTCATGACTAATGAGTAGAGTTTGATTCTTAATTTCTGGTCGTTTACAGGTTGCGTTTGTGATCGATGAAAGGCTTAGAGTGAAGAAAACTGCACAAAAGGTGACACTTTTCTTGAATCTTAGGGGAGCAAATATACTATAGAAAAGTTGGTTAAAGCATTGGGTGGACGGTGAACCTGACGGGATTTTAAAAAAAATCGTTAATTTATTATTTTAATTTATTTAACCAGGATGTTCTTCGGTCCCTGAAGTCGTGCTTGAAGACCGATGAAGCATTCCAGTATGCTGAAAATGTAGGTTTAACAGTCAGTGTTTCATCAAATTCAGTGTCATTGTATTTTCTGTAAAACATATAATTAATATGATCATTCTTTTTCTCAAACATCAGGTTCTACAATGGTTACGA
This sequence comes from Bidens hawaiensis, assembly GCF_021521415.1. Taxonomy (NCBI): domain Eukaryota; kingdom Viridiplantae; phylum Streptophyta; class Magnoliopsida; order Asterales; family Asteraceae; genus Bidens; species Bidens hawaiensis. The sequence continues at coordinate 483,715 of NW_027492013.1, read as the reverse complement.
ATTCCTGCAGAAAAGCGTGTTTATATCACAAGGGAAAAACAGGTTTGTCTGGTGCTTAGTAATGGGCTAGTTAAATCTTGAACGAGTCAAATGGGCGAACATAATGGGCTTGTTTTTCGGTCTTACTCATTTAGGATCAAGAATCACCCTCATAAAGTTGTCTTTATTTTTTATTTTTTTTATTACAGGAACATTTCCAGAAATTAAGGATTGAGACTGCAATGGGTTCCTCAGAAGCTACATCTAAGCAGGTCAGTAACAGCTTTTTGTTATATATATATGTGTGTGTGTGTGTGGGGGGGGGGGGTTTGGATCAAATACAAATGAAATTAACGTGCTAATTGTGAGAATCAAGTAGAGTAATTATATGTACAAGTAGAGTAATTATGTAATTACATCATAGAGTACCTAATTTCGTCATTGATAATAATACTTATCATTTTAAATTATTTCTTGACAGATTGCTTATCTACAGAGTCTAGGATGTACTACTATCCCAACTTCGCGTCTCCATGCATCTCGCTTAATCGAACAATACAAGTCACTGTAACGTGATTTGTTAATTGTGTATCATTTTTGGGTAAATTATCGTTTCTTTAGTAGGTAATGTTTGGCATGATGTAATCAAAGAACGGATGAAATGGCTAGTTCAGAACGAAAAACTGTGTTTTTTTAGATGGTTTGAACTGGCATGAGTGTCCCAGTTTGGTTTTGGCAGTTTAATCTTTTACCTCCATACTCTTTAAAAGCATCCCAACTCATCCACTAAAATTGTCAGAGGTTTTTGTAAATTACAGGACAGAGCTAAGAGTGGTTGTGAGTAAAAGAAAGAAAAGTTAGTAATTTTTTTTGTAAATTTGGAGAAAAGTTGTTGCCTGTTTATTTTTTAATATTTGTGAGTTAATTTTCCAAAGTTGCTTTAGACATATGGGTAGGCCAAAAGCTGTCCTACTTCATAAGAATTGAAATAGTTGCCTACTTAGATCAATTATCCCGTTTGGTTTTGACTTTGAGCGGCCCTTGATGCTTGATATTAATAGGAAAAAGAAAATATATAAGAACAATACAAGGAAACCTTTTCTTATGATTTTAGATCAATCCATTAAAAAGAAGCATGTATCGAGTCAATAATTTTAATTGAGTTTAAGCCACGTGGGATAATTACACACGCAAAAATTCTACGAATAGTGGCCCACCCGGTGAGAGCATCGAAGATCTTCCTGTACCTAGACGTGCACAAAAAAACCGGTTCCGTACCCGACCTGGTGAAACTGACCCGGAACCGGTTCCCTATACTGATTTGGGTATTATTGTACCCGGAAAACCCTACCCGGTTCTATATATTTTCCTAGAAATCGGTTCTTACCCGGAATAACCAGTTCCGCCGGGTTTTTTCGAAAAATAGCCGTTGTAACCGGATCCAACGGTAATATAGCCTTTGGAACCGGTTTTTGAGCTAAAACAACTATATAATGCTTTGTATGATCTCTTGTTTTACCACTCTAACTCAAAAACATCAAGAAAACTTATCGGTTTACACTTTACACTCCAATTTTTTTCACTTCCACCACCACTTGATAACAAGTTATTATGCAAGCCAAAACAAGGGCAAAAGGAAGGCGGTTACCGATTCCGTTTTTATTGACCCGGTTCGTGTTGAAGATGACCCCAAAGTTGCCGGTCGTCCCTCATAACCGCAACGAAGACGTATGGCGGAATTGGGATTTGGTTGAGTTGCTCAATGGAGACCTTAAGGCTCGTTACAAATTGTGTGGCACTTATTTAAAGCATGGTTCAAACTCTACTTTAAAAAATCACACCGAGAAGAAATTTTTCAAGGCGTTGAAAGAAGTTCCCGCAACGGTCCAAGCCGAATTGGGTAAAGATGGGACAATATTTCGTTACAACGTGAAAGCGGTTCACAATAGGATGACGAAGTTCGTGAGTCAACAAGGTTTGCCGTTTAACCACTTCGACAACCCTCAATTGACGGCCTTGATTAGAGAGACTCTTCAACCGCGCTACACCCATGTAAGTCGTACCACCCATTGACGTCATTGTCTAAGCAAAAAAAAAAGATTCAATTGAGTTTTTTGACACTATACAAACGGGTGTCAATTTAACTAGTGATGTTTGGTCGGCACCACATGGGTTACCGAAATCGTACCTTTGTGTCACCGTTCATTGGATCGATCCGATTTCTTGGCAAACGATGAAACGCACCATCGCGTTTGAAAACTTTTCGTTTTCACATACCGCCGATAAATTGTTTGAAATTTTGGATGAGGTAATAATGACTTATAACTTGAGAAATTTTTTTTTTCAATGTCGTTTGATAACGCATTTAACAATACAAAGGCAGTAGGCAAATTATATTTAAAATATTCACTACCTTGCTACGGAAAGTTCTTTCATACTCGATGTGTTGCCCACATTATCAATTTGGTTGTTCAAGATGGTCTTGACAATGAAACCATGGAAGCCGGTTTGAGATTCTTTAGATTGATGTTACAAGATATTTTCGAAAGTGGGAAAATAAGACATCTTGAATACAAAAACTATTGCAAGTCGGTTGATAAAAAATATTTGGGGCCGAATTGGGACGTTCCAACCCGTTGGAACTCAACTTGTAATATGCTCTCTTGTGCTTTCTCCCAACAAGAAACTTTACAAGCGTTTCATAGAACGCTTGTGGATCGGTGCGAAGCCGATATGTTTCCTGATGGTGCTTGGCAAAATATTGGTTATTTCTTGGAGTATCTTGATGTTTTCAAAACCGTAACAACTAAATTGTCGGGGGTTTACTATCTTACTAGTTGTTGGGTGTTGCAAGAATTATACAACATCTCATTGAATTTCAAAGAGTTTGAAAACAAAAATGATCTTTCGAGCATGTTGTTGAGCCAATGAAGAAGTTCCTAAATTATTTTGAAGGAATACCACCCATGTTTACTTGTTCCGCCGCTTTAAACCCCTACTTGAATGTTGCCGGGGTTGAGGCGTTGATCGAGGAAATATATGACAACATGGGTGCGCACGAGATCGATCCGACGTTGTCGTCGGAATCAAAGGATTCTTTCAACAAATCCCTTCAAGAAATCTATGATCATTATTTCAAAATTTATGGTCCAAGCTCATAGTTGACTTTTGTGAGGCAAGCAACAATAAGTAAGCCTTGTAAGGACAAGCTTATAAACATGATGAATGCGGTTCATGAGTCGGTGGCTAAGCGGCAAAGGGGTAACACACCAACAAGGGAACTTGGGCGATATAGTGGAGCAAACTATGTGGAAGGTGCATCGGTCGAGGAAGTTCGCAACCTTGATATTTTGGCATGGTGGAAAGGAAAGCAAAACGAATTTCCTATTCTTTCCGCCATGGCTCGTGACTTGCTACGCGTCCAAGCTTCAACGGTTGCTTCGGAATCGGTTTTTTCACTTAGTGGAAGGATATTATCGATGCGAAGAACCAAACTCACTCCGGAGTCCTTAGAGATGTGTATTTGCCTAAAGGATCATTTGGACGCGGTGGATCGTACACAAGACAAGGCGAACTTTGAAGACGAAATACCATTTGAACTTCCAATTCAAGAGATGGAAGAAGGACAATCTTCGTGAAGAAGATGAAGGCGAAGACGTTTGACAAATTTTAATTTGTATTTGTTCTAGTAATATGTATTATGTAACACGAATTACTTAATTAATGTAACAAGTTTTTAAAGTGTTATTTGTTTGTGTTAAATAAAAAACTTGTCTTAAACTAACTCTTAAAGTCATAGATAATAAACATATATATATATATATAGAGGATGGATCTTACGAGAAGTCAAGTTACAGCGAGAAATGCGAGAAATCAATCTGGACCATTAATTATGTGTAATCAATGAATTAGAAAATTTATGGCAAACTTGTAATTATAAAGATATTAATCTACCAAAATTTTAATGAAGAAGGATAGTTTGGTATTTACTTTTTAGACTTTTCAAAGTGAAACTTAAGTCATTAATAGCATTTATTTGTTATTGTTAACTAATTGTTTAATTGTTATTTTTGAATTGATGTTATTAATCAAACTAATGTTAAACAAATATAATTTTAATCAAATACTGTAATATCTTCAATCATATTTCTTCAAATGCGTTAAATATTATGTATTGCCTACCGTATATATGGTATTTCGAATTGTGTATATATAATTTTTATCGTGTAGGCTCATTTATGTACTGTGTAGGTTCGATATGTACCGTGTATATGGTATTTTGAATTGTGTATATGTAATTTCTATCGTGTAGGTTCATTTATGTACTGTGGAGGTTCGTATATGCACTGTGTATATGGTATTTTGAATTATGTATGTGTAATTTTTATCGTGTGTAGGTTCATTTATATACTGTGTAGGTTTACATATTATTGTGTAGGTTTATATATGCACTGTGTAGGTGATATTTCCAATGGTGTATGTGTAATTTTTATCGTGTGTTGGTTCATTTAGTACTGTGTAGGTTCATATATGTTCTATGTACGTGGTATTTCGAATTGTGTATTTGTAATTTTATTCATGTGCATGTTCATTTATGTACCGTGTAAACTTATCGGCGATACTGAATTTAAGAACTATTATCTGGATGAAGGTATGATATTGAAATTACGAGAATAAAAAAATAATATTGATAAATCAACAAAATTGAATTTGATAAAATAACAAAAAAAAAAAAACAAGAATTCAATAATGGTTGATTTGACTAAATTTTTAAAAAATATTAAAACAAATTAATTGTAACTTCTTCATACATTATGACCTACCAAATATGAAAAAATGCACATTTTACTATAACACCCCTGTTATTAAATAAATGATAAAATAAAAGAAAAAATGTGATTGGTTGGATTAATTTCTCGCACTTCTCGTAATAAGAAACACTTCTGAAATGAACCAAATCCTATATATATATATATATATATATATATATATATATATATATATATATATATATATATAGGGTAAGGATCCTAAGAGAACCATTGGCAAATTGAGAACTTTGAGAATCATTTTGGACCACTAAAAAAACCCTCTAAAAAATTTTAAAAAAATTATAAAACAAACAAAACCGAAAATTTTAAAAAAGTAAAAAAACCAAAATTCTTATATTTCATTCCGGTTTCATTAAAAAAAAACCGAAATTTTTTTTTCTTTTTAATTCGTATTATACCTATACACATATGTATACTTTCGTTTAATCCTTAGTTACGTAATATACACATATGTACATTATTATTTACCTTAAATTATACATATGTGTATAGGAAAAACATGTGTGTACATATTATACATATATGTATAATAAAAAAAAACCGATTTTTTTTTCTTTTTAATTCGTATTATACCTATACACATATGTATACTTTCATTTAATCTCTAGTTATGTAATGTACACATATGTACATTATCATTTACCTTAAATTATACATACGTGTATAGGAAAAAAACATGTGTGTACATATATGTACATATTATACATATATGTATATGTATAATTTAGCTAAACCGAGAATTTTTTTTTATGTTTTTTTAGAAACCGGGATGATAAATAAAAACTTTGGTTTTTTTAATTTTTTAATTTTTGTGTTTTTTTTGCTTTATGATTTTTTTTATTTTTGGGTTTTTTTGTAGTCCAAAATGGTTCTCATAGTTTTCAATTCCCAAAAAGTTCTCACATGATCCTGATCCTATATATATATATATATATATATATATATATATATATATATTACATATATATAAAACAACTAACAACCACTTCATTATAACACAACGAACATTATTACAAAACGATTAATTACAAACATTATTAAATATAAAACTAAAAATAACAAACACTGTTCATTGTTTTTATCCCACTCTCTACGACCATCAAGCTTTGTTACCGGCGGCGGGGGCTTGACTTGCAGAGCCGGATGACTGTCCGACTTCCGCTTTTTTGGCATCCAAATATTTTTTTTTTCTTGCAATACTTATTGGTATGCTTACGAAGAGTGAAATTCGACCCCGCCTTCAAAAACTTGCCACAGTATTTGCAGCGCGCCTTCTCCTGTGTGTCGATCATAACACACAGGTCATAGTGAACCCAAACATCAGGGTATCTCGGGGTGTCGATGACCATAACAGCATCATCGTTGGTTGCCATTGGTTTAAACTAAGAGTTAGGGAAGTGGTTTAACAAGTAATGGAAGCGTTTAACAAGTTAGGGAAGTTGCTTAACAAGTTCTAAACCTAGTATAGCTATATATAGTATGTGTGTGTGTGTGTTTGAACATTCAAAACCGGTTCTAACGGTCTAAAATCGGTAATATAGCCATTGGAACCGGTTCCCAACGATCAAATTTCATTTAAATAAGGAAAACCCGGTGGAACCGGTTTTTCGGTATAAACTAGACCCGGTTCCTACCCTACCCGGTTCCACTGGTTCCTGATTTTTGGCTACCGGGTCGGGTCCGGTTCCTACCTGGTTCTTGACAGAACCAGTTCCATTTGTACCCGGTTCCTAAAAAAACGATTCCTACCCGGTTCCGGGTTTTAAAAATACCCGATTTGTGCGCGTCTACATGTACGTCATTGAAAATGTTTCTTGTGTATATATTGTTAGCTTGCCTTTCAATTTCAAGTTTGGTGACGTAATCAGGTACTGTATACTGTGTGTCATGGCCGTTCTTTTGGTGCTTGTAATGTTGATACTCCATTGCAGTTTCAAAGTGAGCTAAGAACTCCACTAGTGTTAGGTTGCTATCAGAAACTTGACCAAAAAAATGATTCTCACTCTCGGACCGCGATGTTGTTCGCATGAGGCCTGACATATGTTCATTTCGGTAATATGCAGGTATCCAATCATGTCACACCCCAACCTAAGGCAGAAATGCCGGGGCGTGATCCGATTGCTCACAACTCGAAGATACTATCATAATATAAAAGTGACAATACCTAATTAATTATTTTAATTCCAATATACACACACGTTTACAAATACGGTAACCAATTTAAATAAACAAATATGATTTCAAATAAAGTTTAACTTGATTATATCCTAAAGTCTTGTCTACGTGTCCAAGCTTCAATCTTCCATACAAGTAACCTGCATATGCGTATAAAATGGAGTTTTGTCAACATAAAGTTGAGTGAGAATATCACCAGTTTGACACAACAATAAAATAAGCATAACGTGATAAGTGCGTTAAATGAAATCAAACCATAAACAAGTATGTGGACCGTTGCCAAGCGAATCGGGCATTGGTTACCAGCAGGAACACTCGCTATATGATTGATTGAATAGTAATCCCAATATACGAATGATTGAATGATAACATAAGTAAGCAAGTAGTACGTATGTTTGATTAAATCACTCACAATAACACGTATGCATTTGTTTGAATATATATGTAGTATGAAAATACGAATACGTACGCATATGTCCCCAAAACGTTTGAAAACAGTGTATAAAATGGGGAATGATAAACTTACCTGATTGAATAAGCCAAACGGGAATGTATACGACAAGAAAGCGGAAAAATCACGCTCTTCGAGAATTACCGACAAGAATCCTGCAACAATGATTCAATCAGGGAGAACCACCACCACCACCGTCGTGACGGCAAGACAGAATGAGAACGAAGGTTTACGACCACAATCAATGTAATTAGGTTTAGGGCTTATGGTCGTGGGGTTATATAGAAGGTGCAGAAACAAGTAATTAAATTCTTATGAACCCTAAGTTATAATACCGATCCTAGATCAAGTCGGTTTAGAAATTATATAAATTCGTATCCAATTTTGATTTTGTTTCCCAATTGTTGATGTCAATTAAGCCGAATATAGTATGAGAAATCAAAAACGGGATTCGATTCCTAATTTAGGTCGATAATTGTGGCACAATTAAGGTAAATGGGTCGTGGTTACGGGTTAACGGGTCTTGGATCATGGGTTAACGGGTCCTTTGGATCAAAAGATTAAATAATATGTAAAACTTGCGGTTTAGTCCCTGGAGACTTGGGATGAAAACAACAAAGGATCAAACTCTATGTTTGGGTTAAAAATGTAATATATATTACATAAAATATAATAATCAAATATAAATCGTATAATAGTTTTTCGATGAACGCGAAACTTTTTAGTGATAAATTTCCCGAACCTAAGACAGGTCGGGTTATGGATATAATTCGTACGTGGAAAACCCGAGTTGTTACAAATCACTCCTGATTGAGTACATATCACTCAACCATTTGTTGCTTGTTAAATTAATATCTCGCATTATGTTCATAAATTCAGTTTCAAACTGAACAGTTTCAATTAAATCCGTTCATACAATGTCACAAATACGTTGTTTAAAGGTTTTATCTTTCTTCAAAGTTTTTCCAACCTGATAATAAAAAAAATATAGTTGGTTAATTTTAGGGAAAAAAATATAATACAAAATCTAAAATAAACTACTGACCTTTTCATAAACTTTTTCGCATAATGTGCCACATGCACAACCTGTGTCTTGACGTGGCAAAAACATGTTGCATGGCCTTTTTCATAGCAGGATCCTGGTCGGTGACAACAACAAGAGGCTCCCTACCAAACGATCTCTTAAAAACTTGTAACAACTACTTATAGGACTCGGTAGTTTCGGATCCTAGCAATGTTGCACCAAATGTTATATTTCTATGGTGGACTGGTGGTTGTCGATTCCGGTAAATGCAACAAACACAATATCGTACCTATGAAAAAGTTAAAATAAATTCCAGCACATAAAAAAAATACAATAAAAGCTATCGTAAAATGAGATATAAGACATAATTATTTGAACGATAGGCTGCATCAAATGACATTACATCCCCGAACGTAATATAATTACATTTCATCTCTTCGTCAGCCCAAAATAGACCAAGATGGTTACTCTCATCACCAGTTATGTGCTCACATGAAAATTTTGATAGATACTCCTTTTTATCCATTAATCTCTTAACAACCATTTGAGCATCAGACTTACCAATATACTAGTTAATGTTCCTTTTGAAGTTCTTACAATCAACAGCAGTTGCACCAACTTCTTCAAACCCACTGAAATGTGTTCTCATGAAATTAAAGGCCTTGACAGGTCCTATGTTCATTTTTGGCAAACTCATAATCAATGCATGTTTAACAAATGTAAGTTGTCTTGCAGGACTCATAAACTGATAATCCGAAGCCTCGACAAGTGGATAGTTATGTTCTTGTAACACCCCGTAACCGCAGCGGAAACGTTACCGGAGCGCCACAGACACCTCTGATATCAACCACATTGTTTATAAAGAAAACTGAATACATTAATATACTTCAAATTACATTATCTCATATTTCATTACCGTCTAGGTGATACACACATCGTACAATACGATACATAATTCTATTTAATATAATGTATCATAACATCCCGCACGCAAATCTTACACACATCAAGCACTTAGCACGTAAGCAATCACTTCATCTTAATCGTACCTGAAAAGCATGTGAGAAAACGGGTCAACTACGAATAGTTGGTGAGTTTCACAATTCGAGTAAACCATGATAAATCAATATCATAAAATAATATTATCGATGTAATTATGCTGAGCCCACAAGTGAAACCTCTGACTATCCACATACAACCCCGTGGCATACTCCGCCCACGAACCTGCCCCAAACCGCTATGTCTAACATTACATAGCAAAATAAATAACAACAAAATAGACATGTGCAACTGGCTGGGAAACATCAGCAAATCCATGCCGGACCAGTTGGGTTTGTCAGACCAATAGTACTATTCACACTCTACCGGCTTTCAGTTAATCACTCGTGTTGCGGGGCCTTACAATGTTAGCAACTCAGACAATTACCATCTTAGTACATTTCCGTACGATTCCCGTACAATAAAATATATATAAATCCACGCAAATCTATGCGTTCGGTATGTAATTAAACATTTCAGTAGTAACATGCTTCCGCCCCGGGAAAATATTTATAAACAATTCAGAAAAAGGGGCTCGTGAAACTCACCTTAGCACATGCAAGCAGGTAACAACAGTCATTATCAGTTAACACGTCCAATCTGTAATATGATCCCTACGATCGTTACTATACAATCACTATTAATATAACTTTAACCGTGTTAACCGGTACATCTGGGGACACTGTTAACCCAGTACTGTACCCGTTCCGGGGGCAATGTTAACCCAGAAACACTTCTAGGGATATATGGGGACACTGTTAACCCAGTACTGTACCCATTCCGGGGGCAATGTTAACCCAGAAACACTTCTCCGGACTCAGATTGTGATATCGTTTAGAGTTCAGTAGTCAAAATTACAATTAGTTTGTTTTCCCCGTTTTGCGTGCCTAGCACGGTTATCCATTTTTACGTTTCAAAATGAGTTTGGTCACACACGAACCGAAAATAGTTGTTGACTGATAATTTAGTTAAAGATGTGGAATTAGAGCTCGGTTTAGACGCCCCGATTGGCCGCGGGACCCGTTTCCGTCTTTAGTGCACCGGAAACTGTTAAATCGGATAAAATTACTCAAATCATCCGAATTATTTTCGGATGATTTATTTTTACTTGTTTAACTCAGTTATATGAAAATAGTTCATTTTTAGGGTTTTTATACACCGGTCAGCTCGTTTAGGCGAACTTTACCGGTTTAAGCGTTTTAAGCCTTAAAAGTTTGTTTTTATTTTCTTTTTAGCACAAATAATTATCCGTTTAATCTCGGATCTTGAAATTTTGCACAAATCACTTTTTGACAGTGGGAAATTTTATAAAAATATTTCCAGAATTAATTTTTATATTTAAAATTTATTTATCTATTTTTAAACACCATTTAAACACTAAATATGTCGTAAATACCAAACGACCTTAGAAAAATCCCAAATTTTTCCTGGATGACCCCTGCCATCCACATAGTCCCCTGTAATATTTCTAGAACCAAAATCTCTTTTTACATGCCATTTTCACTAAAACCGAGCTAGAAAACCCTAGAACTCGTTTAACCGAAAAACCTACTTAGACTTCTCCAACTGACCTAAAATTTTGTGTGTGACTTTTAAATGTTATAAAAAGCTTATATGGAATTTTCCAGAATTTTTCATGATATTTAAATATTTTTCGCCATTTTTAGCCAAAACCGAGCATTAAATTCACCAAATATTCATCCTTTATCCAAAAATTACCAAATTTTCACAGAACTCATATTTTCATGTATTTAACACCTCTGTCAAATTTCATGACCTAACTCTAAACCGTCAACAATCTGTCCAAAAACTCATAACCGAACATAAACCGAATATACCCTTTGTTTTCCGCCACTACAAGCTACAAACTCGTCTTTCCGCCTTATTTACCACTAAATACAGAACCTACAACCAACATACTACAATACCAAGCAAGTTACACTCACAATCAAGCCTCTTACACTATAGTTTCGGTTATTGTTTCAAAACTAAAGTTTAAACCGTAAAAATTCGTTTTTGGTTCGTTTAACTCCTTTCTTGGACCAAGATCCCTTGTATAACCTGTATACATCACTTGATCAAGCAAGAATCGGTTTTCATCTTTGAAACCTCATTTTCTTGCAAATAAACTCAAGAAACGAAGATGGAAACGTAAATAACTCGACTTTTTACCTCGGTTTTCTTGCTAAAATCTCGGTTTTTGAGTGATAATGTGGAGAGGAAGAAGGATAATGCCATGGTTGTGTTTAAAAAAAACAACAAGAGCTTGGGGTAGAACCCCTTTGGTCCGATCGGATTATGAGGGGGGTGGGGTGGGACCCACCTCTCCATTCTTAGCCACCCATTTAGATTTCGGCAATCTGGATAATGTTTTGGATAATCTGGTTCATTTCGTTTTTCGGTTAAATGTTTAATTCGGCTTAAAACGAGGCTAAAACGGTCGTTTTCGGCTTAAAAATGAAATTTATATAAAACCACTTTAAAAACTTTAAAAAACTTAAACCATGACATTTATTAACTTAAAACATCATATTATTAATAATTGCGCATCTTTTTCGGCTTGATCGATCGTCTCTTGCTTGGTTTGGTATTAAATGTTTCGTTTAACGTACCGACGTACCATTAAATCGAAAATTCTTTTTCTGTGCTTTAATTCACTTATCCCGAAGCTTTAACACTTCATAAACATCACTAAATATTATATATATCGTCTATAATTGAACCCTCGATTCGTTCGGGTTTTAATAACTGTCGATCGATTAATCGCATATTCAATACGATGAATTATATATTCACGTGCAATCAATACAGTGAACCATGTATTCTCGTATAATTACTATGGTAATTCATGTACCCGACATTAAATATAACGTAACTATTGTCTACCGGTTAGGGTATACCTGGTTTAGTCGGAATCGTTACAGTTCTTCCAAAAACCCATAAACCTTGTATGTATTGTTATCAGATTGTTGTAGCCTCAAATGTGAATGACATCCTGTTCAAACAGACGACCTGGAACGACGTTGTTTGGTAGGATCTGAAGCCTCACAATCAATCAAGGTGTCCACTTTTTATAAGTTTTATGACCTTCTTTCGAACAAACAAAGTATTTTAACGTAATCAAACCATGTTTGGTTGCTTGTGTAGTCCTCCTAACAGTGAAACCGCCAAGTTTGGCATATTCACGATAGAATGCAAGGCATTGATCAACGGTTTGAAATTTCATATCCATCTGTGTCCTTTTAGAAAGTGAAACATCTGGTATGTAGTACTTCTTACCAGTTCTCGGGGATGTCTGAACTATACCAGCATCATAGTCTGTTTGTCAACTAAAAATATGACATAAAATAATGTGTGTTTGAAATAAAATTAAACATAAATAAAACAACAATGAAATAAACAAACTGTACATTAGGTCTTAAAGGCCTGACAGGTCTTACGCAAACTTCAAACATTAATTTTAACAAAACAACACTTAATTTGATGGAACATACACATACGCATCGTATGACAAAACAAAGAGCAGATAAAAACTTCAAATCACTAAGGAAGACTCATTCACTAAATATAAACCACATAAATCATCACCGAATTTAATAGAAAAACAACACATAAACAATAAATAAAACCAACATTTAAACAATAAGTACAAACAAAACGTAAGCAAAGATAATACATTTGATGACAACATTCACTAATAGTACGGATGATAAGAAAACTAAACAAATACTATGTATAACGTATCATGGTGTAAGTTATAAACTAAACCAGCACACCAAAAACCATTAGAAACAAAGTATGTAAAAGATAAATTCCTACCGAATCCTGTTTGTTCGTCCAAAGCTGGGTTGTTTTCAGTGTCATCATCATCATGCGCATCATTGTTTTGTTGAACATCTATGATACGTGTGAAGTTGCTAACAACATTAATGATCGACACACACAATAAGATAACAAAAAGTTAATAAACATGCATGGATACCTGGAATCGGATCGTCCATTGTGCTAAGAACGAAATGCAATTGACGATCGTGGAAAAAAAGCAACAGAATCATGTAGTGAGTGATTCATGAATAATTGGTAGGGTTTATTGTAACTGCTTACTGCCGCATGTTTCATGAAAATAGGAATGGGTTGGACTTTGATTTTGTTAATTACAATAATACCCTTTTCTATTTATTTATTAATTTCTATTTGGTGACATGTAATTGGTTCTTACCATTCTAAAAAAACATATTTCTCATTTGATCATGCCTTCTATTATAGATATATGAAGTTAGTTATTAGATAAACATTAAATTTCATTTTGTAAGTATGAGGCTAATATTAAAATAAAATTTAAGTAATAATATTTTGTTTTGTAACTTGCTAATAGTAATTAATAGTTATCAAAACAATAGTTATTTATTTGCCTAATATGCCCTTTTAATTAATAATTAAATTAATATAAAGAAAAATTACGATTGGTTGTAATGACTTCTTGCACTAAGAAACACTTTTGTAATGAACCTAATCATATATATAGTATTGTTAGATGCCGTTACTGATTTTATTTGAGAAAAAACAAAAAATAATTAATAGGCCATAGTTACACGAAAATGGCTGCATACAACCAATATTTTCATGTGGTCGGGTACCTTTTAGCCATGGTTTTTTGAAATGTATGTGGCTGAAACCTAATTTTTTGTGACCAGATAACAAAGGAGGCCACTTACAATACATTCATGTGGTTGTTGGTACTTTTTAGCCATAATTATTTGGACAACATGCTTGATTACAACTATCCTTTAGTCACCATGTTTTGAAATGGATGTGGCAAAAACATAATTTTTTTGTGACTATAGAACAGAAATGACCACACTTATAATAAATTCATGTGGCGAAAAGTTCCGTTTAGCAACACTTATTGGTATAAAATGGATTATTTCAACAACACTTTGACGTGAGGTCGAAGACTCACTCAAAAATAAACTAAATACTACTAAATAGATAGCAGTAAGTGGGTATCGAACACGAGGAGTTTGTGAAAAATGTGTTAATAAGTAGCTTAATGACTAAACTAATATAAATGTAATTGACACAAAGTAATTTCCAAGTTGGTTTTGATTTGATTTTGTGAACTAAAATAAACTAAACGAAAGTTATAAACGATTGATTAAACAAGCATTCCTCTTGGAGTTTGGATTATTACGCAACACTCTTGTTAAAGTTCAATGGATAAATCACAATATCTTGATTTTGTGTAAATGTAATTGTTTGTGATTAATCAAGAACTAAGTATTCGGGTTCCTAGAACGTGAGGTTGTTACTTGGTAATCAATCAATATATTTCTAGCCTAGTTCCTTCTACTAAATCTCAATTGTCAACGACACCAAGAACGCATAGAATGAAACTAGGTTTAAGCACTATGGACAAGTTACAAACAATCAAATAAACATCATGATTATACTAACATAAACAATTAGATAATCAATCCAAGTGCAAGAACAATAAGCAAAGAGTGTTTTGTAAATAACCTTACATCCAAGAGAAATACCAAAGAAACTAGCCACTCATGGCTTGAAAGATCATTCTTACATCAAAGTCTTGTTTATAGCAATTCAAAACATAAACAAATGAATACAAACACCCAAAATATTGTTTTTCTCTTCAAAAATCGCCCTTGGCCGTCTCCAAGTGAAAAGGTAGGTGAAAAGGCACCCCAAAACTGCTTAATAAAAGACATGCAAGTGGCCCTACGCCTCGGACCGTTTCTTATTTTCTTCGTACTTTTCTCGTTTTAGCTCTGATTTCTTCACCGTTTCACCCGTGTTCTTGTAACGTCATTCTCTAGCTCCTCAAACCTGCAATCACACGAATAACCGTAGTCAACTAATTCTACGAAATTAACTTAATCCCGCAAGTATATTTATATCTTTTAATTCATTTAGTTGCTTCCCTATGGGTCACTCGTCACATCCCCACACTTAACAGTTGCTTGCCCCCAAGCAACACTTCAAACCACAATTGCTTTCAAAACACAACCACCAAACAAACCACAAGCCCGGCTCAGTCAAGGTCCCCAATCATACCCTATTCCCTCATTATTAGAGGTTTGCATTAGTATACTTGATATTATATTTAAAACATAGAATTCTAGTCAACCTTAACATGCTTTCGGTTTTTGCTCACACATACTCATTAACTCTCTTATCGGTGATCGTTCCATATATTTCAATAATACTCAATTTTCCTTGCATACGCTTGTACCACCATCAAATCTCCACCTATTCATGCTTTAACACAAATGCAAATCAAAAGGTCTTAAAACGGGTTGTAATGGGGCTATGTGTAAAGGTATGGAATGGGAATATTGAAAGTGGCTCACGTGATCCGATCTGGCTTGTTACATCAAAACTAAATAAACAATAAAATACACTACTATATACCAACAACTTGTATCACAAACTCGATACACATTACTTTGGATATTGAATTAACTTTTTCTGTCTTTTCTTTTTTTTCTTTTTCTCTTTTTTCTCTCTCTTTTTTTTAAATAACCTTACACACATGCATGAAAATACTACTCTCTATTGATTAATAACAAAACAACTACAATTACAAAGAAAAACCTACAAAGCCGGTTCGTCTCACAACATCATCGGGGTTGATTGAATGAAAAGAATAAGTCCAATAAAGTTTTCTAAGGGAACCAACCCCCCGCCCCTCTCATTGCCCACGCTCATATGTGTAATGTATGAGGCCCAACCCCCAAAACCCACACTCACGCTCCTTCAGACGAGGCTTTAACCTAATTTCCTCTATCACTTTTGCACTTATGCCAAGCTAAGGTCTCGAAATGCATTGACAGCACAAATTCTAACGGAGAATATCCATTCCATCACCGCTCTTCGTTTTCCCAATACTCAAGTGACAAGGACATGTTATGTGATTTTTCATACCGAAAGCATGCTAACCTTGCCTAGAATACTTCTCAACCTCATTTTTAAAACAACTAAGCAAACTTGACTTTGAGGGAATTATGACCATGAAAGGGGACCAAAACTTTACCCCGCCATATTACCACTTTCCGGTGTTTTTTTTTTCAATTTTCTGTTTTTTTTATTTTTAATTTTTTAACGAAAAATTTCCCCATCCCCACACTTGGGATACAGTGTCCCCAATGTAGGGTTTTGAGAAACTAAAAACACAACAAAAACACCACCTCTTTCCGACCCACAACACTAATTCAAATGTTTCATCCTCCTCCCTTCCACCCAATTACGAAAACCGAAACACAAAATAAACAACTATACAAATAATATACAAAACACATGCACCTGACATGACGAAGTCCTCATCAATATTAGGGTGGCTGTGGCGGCCCGAAGATGGAGGTCATGAAGTCCGAAAATTCACCAAAGTTGAATGCTCCACCTCCCCCGCTACTACCTTTTCCTGATGATGGTGGTGGTGGCGCCATTGACTGCATCGGGTCCACCCACATGGTGATGCAATGGTGGTTCAGGATAGCGCACTGAACCGTCATATGGTGGGAGAGATGTGTAATCCACACTTGGTGGATCTAGAACAACCAGTTCACCGGCATGCCACTGATCATGCATTCTTCTATTTCTGTCATCCAAATAACGCGTGTTCATGTTATTTTCTCGCCCATAGGCTTTGGCACGGCTCCACATCTCTAACCGGTCATGCCTCTCCTTTTCAGCTCGTTCATGGTAGGACCCCATAAAAGTTTGGTGGTCAAATAAGGCCCGAGACTCCTTCGACCAATTATCAAAAGTGGAAGGCCGATGCCTCTCCACCACCTCGTTAATCGAGCCCAGATGGGCCCAATTTTCCCCATATGAAGCATATCCGATGAATAATCCCAACCCCCTTGTTGGGATCCACTACCACCAGCAGTATCCATATCCTTCGTATCACTTGGTTCCTCAATCTCTTCCTCCAACGCCTCACTTGTCTCTGGTTCAATATCTTCCCTCAATACTCTCCATCCCACGTTCTCGTTCTTTAACTGATGGTACCTTTCATCCTTCGTATATTTCCAGCCTGGACCCAAATCGTCCAACTTATGCTCCTTGAAATTCTTTGTTATTTCAACCGCATCATCTTGAATAACCCCATGATGCTTTAACAGGGCTGTAAGCAATCGACAATGGGGAATTAACTTTCTTTTATTGCTTTCCCGACTGATCCATATGTTCATCATAACCAAATAACGAAAGGAAATGAGTGGGCCTCCGTTCATCAAAGCATATAGAATAGGAATATCGCTATTCCTGACTATTGAAATATCTCCCTTCCGTGGCACAACATTAGATAAACAATTTGTCATTAATAACCTTGCCTCAATCTTCAAGTCTCTTCTTCTTATACTCGCACTCAAACCCCGACCCCCCTTCAACACTTTCGATAGCATATTATGCCATTGGGGATGCTTGTCTGGACTATCATACAAATCCTTAACTGAGGGGTACACATACAAATTAGAGGCTTTACAATCAAACAAAGCAATCTGATTGAACGTGTCAAAGGACATCACCACTTGAGTTCCTCCCACCGTACCAATTAACTTCATATCCGAACCCTTCTTGAATGGTGGGCACCTCAAGGTAGATACCCATTCTTCAATCTCCTTGTCATACAACGTATCGTTTTCTTCATCATAACATTTGAGGGCAGCTTCCCACCCCAACGCTTCGAATCTATTAAATACACCAAACGCTTCAAATCAAGGATCGGTCACTTCCTTTTCACACATAAATCCTTAAACAACTCCGGTTGCCATTCCAGAGCATAGCTTGATAATACCCCTCTCTCCAGTCGGGTTTCAGAATTTCCACTCGCACATGTTCTTGTTCCTCTCGCAACCGTTGTCTCTTAGCTTGAGCAGCCCGGCCACTAGAGGATGTAGCCTTTCCTTTTCCTTTGTCCGAAGTCCTCCCCATCTACACACATAAACCACCTAAAACAAACCAAGTCAATTCAATATGTTCCTCCCCACACTTGCTTGTAACTATGGTTGTGGATAATCAACCCATTATTCAATTAACCAATATCTCAAAACTCTAATAAACACTTAATTTTTTCAACTTTTCAATGAAAAATCATAAATTTCAAGCATTTATCTATTATCCATAACTATATTGTATAACCATTACAACTAACAAGCAAGTGGGTATTCTCAATTCAATACTACCTTAACAATTATTCCAATGCATACAAAGAATTGACAAAGACATACCTTGGTTGATGTTTAGGATGATAAACAGGTACTCTTTCACAAGCAAACAAGAAACCCCCAAAGTCCTTGAAATTTTCGGAACCCAAACCCTCACAATCGGATTAACACTTAAGAATGAAAGGAAATAAGATTTGGGTTGTTAATCCTCTAAAAAATTCAATCACAATATGGTTAAAAAAATTAGGTTTTGAAGATTAATTGAAGGAGATGATATGAAGGAATTAGGGTTAGAGGTTTGGAATAGGAAAAATAATGAAAGTAGAAGAGATTTTAGGTGAGTTGTGTGGTTGAAATATGTTATAAATAATTTAAAACTTCCTTTTTCTTACATATAACCCGTCAAACAGCAGAAGTGGAAGGCGCACCGTGGGCCACGGTGTGAACCGTGGTCCACGGTTGACCAAAGTCAACAAATCCAGCCAAGCCGGACCATGGGCCACGGTCTGGACTGTGGTCCACGGTTGAATTGAACCAAATCGAGCAGAGTGTACCGTACCGTGGAACATCCCTTGGACCGTGACCTACGGTGGCTGGACCGTGGGCCACGGTGGGAACCGTGGTCCATGGTGGACCTGGAATTTTTTAATTTATTTATTTATTTTTTTAAGATTATAAAAACAACACTAAACAAAAACCTAACAAAACAAAACTAAAAATTACCCTACCCGCATGAAAATCCCGAGTTATCCTCAACACGGTAAAGAAATTCCTAAGAATTTCCCCACACTTGACTCGAACACACTTGCAACGAGAAAGGTAATTTTAAAAAAATAAATTTTAACAAAAGTTATTTACACCATACAACATGCCTGGGTCTTTATGCTGTGGAACCATCCGGTGAGCTTAACAGGAAACTCACCTTGTCATTTTCAATATTCCCATCCTTCCCTTCTAAGTATGGCTTGAGGCGATATCCATTCACACCTTGTTTACTTTGACTTTGTGGGTCTTCAATCTTCACATCACCAAACCTCCCGACTCTTGTGATCACATACGGGCCCACCCATTTGCTTTTAAGCTTTCCGGGAAACAATTTGAGTCTTGAATTATAAAGCCACACTTTTTGCCCAACCTCAAATGTTCGTTTCCGTATCTTGGCATCATGCACCCTCTTTAATTTCTCTTTGTAATTCGAAGCACATTCATATGCCTCATCCCGGATTTCCTCCAATTCGTTCAACTTCAACTTCCTCAACTTACCGACTTCCTTGTAATGCAAATTAACATTCTTTATTGCCCATAATGCCCGGTGAGCCAACTCCATTGGCAAATGACAACCCTTCCCATACACCAACCGATAAGGAGTGGTACCAATCGGTGTCTTGTAGGCCGTGCGATAAGCCCACAATGCATCATCCAACTTAACTGACCAATCTTTTCTATCAACCCGAACCGTCTTCATTAAAATTTCTTTAATTTGTCGATTAGAAACTTCAACTTGGCCACTTTTTTGAGGATGGTAAGGCGTTGCAATTCGGTGATTAACACCATAACGCTTCAACAATTTGCCAAATGCAAAGTTCTTGAAATGTGATACACCATCACTTATGATAACTCTAGGAATCCCAAATCTTGAGAAGATGTTGGATTGAACAAACTTGCACACCACGGAATGATCATTAGTTCTTGTTGCAACCGCTTCGACCCACTTTGACACATAATCAACCGCAACAAGAATGACAAGTACCCGCATGAGTTTGGAAACGGGCCCATGAAATCTTTGCCCCACACATCAAAAATGTCAACAACCAAAGTGGGTTGTAAAGGCATTTCATTCCTTTTTGATATACACCCCTATTCGTTGGCAATTTAAACAATGCCGAGCATATTCATTAGCATCCTTAAAAATCACTGGCCAATAGAATCCACACATAAGTACCTTATACCCCGTTTTAGAGCCACTAAAATGGCCCCCACACGCCGATGAATGTGCGTGTTTCAAAATCTCTTGTATTTCATTCTCGGGTACACATCTTCTAACAACTTGATCCGCTCCAACCTTGAAAAGATCCGGTTAATCCCAAATGTATTGCTTGACTTGGGCCGTGAATTGTTGCCTTCTTTTTTTGGACCAATATTCCGGAATTGCACCCGTGGCCAAATAATTGACATAATGAGCATACCACGGTGCGGTCGACACAATGAGCAACAGTTTTGCTCGCATACACCACCGCAAGCAACTCCTTTTCGGTGGTGGTGTAGTTCAATTGTGCCTCGGATAAAGTTTTGCTCGCGTAATAAATCACCACCGGCTTTTTGTCCACTCTTTGACCCAAAACCGCTCCAACCGTGCTATCACTAGTATCACACATAATCTCAAACGGCTTAGACCAATCCGGTGATTACAGAATTGGTGCTTGCACTAACTTCTCCTTCAAACTGTCAAACGCTTGCAAACATTCATTAGTAAACTCAAAGGGGACATCTTTCAACAAAAGATTACATAAAGGTTTTGAAATTGCACTAAAACCTTTAATGAATTTCCTAAAGAACCCAGCATGTCCCAAAAACGATCTCACCCCTTTGACATATTTCGGGGGTGGCAAAGATGAAATTACTCTAATCTTTGCTTGATCAACTTCCATCCCCCTACTTGAAACTATATGACCCAACACAATACCTTCTTGCACCATGAAATGACTTTTCTCCCTACTTAAAACCAAGTTTTTCTCAACACATCGTTTTAAAACTTTTTCTAAATCATTGAGACAAGACTCGAAAGTTGAACCAAAAATGGAAAAGTCATCCATAAAAACTTCAAGTGAATCCCCGATCATGTCCGAAAATATGCTCATCATACATCTTTGAAAAGTGGCCGGGGCATTACACAATCCAAATGGCATCCGTCTAAACGCAAATGTGCAATATGGGCAAGTGAAAGTGGTTTTGTGTTGGTCATCGGGGTGGGTTGCAATTTGATTATACCCCAAATACCCACCCAAAAACCAGTAATATTTTTGACCCGAAAGTTTTTCAATTATTTAATCAATGAATGGTAACGAAAAATGGTCTTTTGAGGTGGCGGTATTTAATTTCCTATAATCGATGCACACTCGCCACCCGGTTACCGGTCGGGTAGCGATTTGTTCACCTTTATCATCTTTTATTACCTGGATGCCGGATTTCTTGGGTACTACCTGTGTCAAGCTCACCCATGAGCTGTCCGAAATGGGATAAATAATCCCCGCATCCAACCTGATCACCTCCTTTTTCACAACCACTTGATCACCTCCTTTTTTACCACTTCCCACAAGTTCGGGTTCAATCTCCTTTGAGTCTCTCTTATTGGTTTAGCCTCCTCATCTATAATAATTTTATGCATAACAATAGAAGGGCTAATACCTTTCAAATCTACAAGCGTCCATCCAATGGCTGCCTTATGTGCTCCCAACAACTTCACCAATGCCCGCTCTTGAACTTCCTCCAAATTTGAAGCAATGATAACCGGGAGGGTTTCATTTTCCCCTAAGAAATCAAACTTCAAGTGGCTTGGAAGCTCCTTCAATTCCACCATTGGTGGACACTCCAAAGATGGTTTTGTATCCGAGTTGATTTCCTTTGGTAAACTTTCCCATTGATGTGTCCATGGTGGTCTTCCCTCTTGCAATGACATAGCATCTTGTTTTTGTTCCTCCATCGGCAAAGCACACACGTGTACCTGTTCAGAATCATCACAAATACAAGCTTCCACACAATCCTCATTATATTCATGAGGATTACAATGATCTACCACATCTGCCAAAAAACATTCTTCACCACTCAAAGAATTAGCAACATTAGTAAAAACATTTAAACGCATTTTTCGGTTGCCAAACGCCATGTCAACAGTAACAAATCTACAATAAATGATTGCATGAGCCATCTTCAAGAATGGTCGACCCAAGATAACATTTTGTTGTTGACTTGAGTCACTGATATAACGTTTAATATACATTAATCCCTTGTATATTTTACTTAATATTTTAATCGTTTATGTTAGGTTTTTGTTAGGATTTGTATACTACTAACTTATTTGAATAATGTAGGTCCCGGGATTTGTTCGTGGTTAAAGAGGGTGAAAAACGATAAAAAACAAGCTAAACCGGCGAACCGGAGTATCAGGAAACGAACCGGACCGAACCAGGAGTGGACCAGGCCTGACCCCCCCTTTTGGCCGGAGCGCCGCGCGACGGGGAAAGCCAAGCCTGCCGCGCGGCGCGGCGGTGGTGTTTCCAGATCTTTCCAGCTTTTCCTTGACCAACTTTCATATTTTTGGACACCTGTTGCCTATTTAAAGACCCCTAAACTCACCTTTAAGCATACCCTGAAGTTCCAGGCGAATTTGGTGAGTTCCAAGGCGTCCGAGGTTAGTTTTCGGCAACTTTGGAGTGGAGGAATCAGCCGGCGAAGTGCTTAATATTCAAGGAAGAAGACTCCGGGTTTTATCACATTTATTCTTCCGTTCTTATTTATTTTCGCCATAATTTCGTCTATTATTGTTTTGTTTAATTTTATGATGCTAGGCTAAACATTATAGACTGCCTAGGCTTATGATGAACCTACTTTGATGTTGTGTTTTAATTTGGGATTTATTTATCGCTATGGTTTTATGAACTAGTAGAAGGTTTACTCATACTTAATTGATGCATATGGATATTTAGTATTGTTTGATTAATTATTATTATTCATAGTTGCCTTGATTATTGTTTGTCATTATGATAGGTTGCTATTAGGTCAATTACTTTGTTTTTTTGATTATTTTATGATTGATGTGCACTAAGATCATATGAATAATACTTATTAATTAAATAAACCTAAGTGTGCTGCTAACCTAAATAGCTGTAAGGTGCTAGATTATTGGTAGGTCTTTGTTGATCAGGATTACTAGATTTAGTTCTTCGTAAGGAGTCTGTCTAGGTTTGATTGGTTAACTTTGTCTATCGAGTCAATTGAATATATTAGACTGCCTTTGATTTCCGCGCTGTAAGGTAAGATTGCATATAAAGGAACTAGTTTGTAATTAATTAGGTGACCATAAGCGAACTTGATTTTTAATACTGGTGTGCGTTAAAACTTGTTAGAAATCCATAGGTTTCTCTTTAGAAGGGTCAGGGGTCCTGTTCGGGTTTTCTTATAAGTGTCTATTTTACGATCCCAGTCCAAAACTAAATAATTTCCCGAGTCAATTCATTACTGAAATTTAGGGGAGTCTAGCCTAGGTAGTTTTCTCATCATCATCTTATTTTCATAAACAAACTTCGTTTTCGTTTAAATTACTTGTTTTATTAATTAGTTTTTAATTATAGTATTAAATTAGTATTTTAAATAAAAACCCCCAAAACAAATATAAATAATAGGTCGTGTTTTGTAGTCGAGTCTAATTAGCTAATAACCGTAATTTAAAGAGTCTCGTGGGTTCGATATCCGGACTTACTTAGCTTTACTAGAGTCGATCGGTTTACTTGCCGGTTAGTAGTTTAGTCGAGTTTTAGAGAGTCTAGAGTATTACTTAGTATTTATTTTTAGTTAATTTAGTTAATAAATATTAAACTACTTCAAGCACATCAGTCACCTGATGAATAATCCAAAACCAAGAAATCCACAGGATAATAAAAATCCTCTACCTTCACAATTACATCTCGTATGATTCCACAAGGCAGTTTATGAGACAAATCGGCCAATACAACCGTGGTCTCCACACGTTTCAGGGGACCCAAGTCATATTGGTCATATAAACCTCCCGAGAGAATGCTCACTCCGGCCCCAAGATCCAATAACGCCATAGACATTTGAAAATCACCTACTTGAATGTTAATTAAGAGTGTTCCCGGATCTTGAAGCTTAGGAGGGAGATCTCATTTTAAAACCTCACTCACCCGCTCGGTTAAATCCACCCGTTTAAGCACTTTTTGTTGCCTCTTTTGAGTGCATAACTCTTTTAAAAAACTTTGCGTATGCAGGCACTTGTTTTATTGCTTCAAGTTAAGGTAAATTCACTTTAACCTGTTTAAACACTTCCCACATTTCCTCCTTTTGAGGACCTCGTTTTAAAATTACATTTTTCTTGCCCGGGTCAAGCAAAGCCGAAGGAAATGGAACTACCTTTGATTCCACTTCCTTGTTTTTATCATTTAAATTTGAGGCTTGACCCGAAACTTGTAATGGTTTCTCAAAAGTGACATGTTTAGTGGGTTTATTGGTTTCAACTTCTTCATCATCACTTTTTTTACCCGTGATATCCTCCACTTCACCATCAACCAAACTCGGTGACAAATTAGCCTTATACTCTTTACCACTTCTCATCACACTAACATGATTAATAGGGACATTACGAGATGAGTTATGAGATGGATTTACGTTGGTGTCACTTGGCAATTGACCTTTGTTTTTCTTCAATTCTGCCACCTCGGTTGCAAGTTGACCTATTTGTGTGGTCAATGATTGGATGGCCTTGTCACGAACTTCATCCTTTTGCATTCGGGCTTCATCAAGTTGATTCCTTTTCTGCATATCTTGTTGCATCGACTTTTACATATCCATCACTTCATTCCCACTTGATGAACCTTGACCCGAAGATCCACTTTGATTACCACCCGTTCCTTGAAATTGACTTTGACTTCCTTGATTTCCTTGGTTATTCCCACTTTGAGCATTGCCTTGATTGAAGTATTGTTTACGGGGTTTGAGAAGTCCCTTGAAAATTAGGATTGAGTTGAGTCGATTGGTTGCCATATCAAAAATTTGGATGATTTCCCAACCCGAGGTGGTAAGTGTTTGAATTCATATTATTGTTTCAACCACCTCCTTGTCCTTGAATTACATTTACCTCTTCAACTTGCTCTTCCACACCTGGACACATATCACTTGCATGTCCCAACCCGTTACAACTCGTGCACACATCATACACTTGATTAGAAACTTGAGGTTCTTCATTGTTAACCGCATGCACTTGTGGTCTTGTGATAGCCTTCTTCCTCTTCTTGCGGTTTGAGCCTTTCTCTTTGATGTGACCGAAATTTGCTCCAAGAATGCCCAATCATCTTGTTCATAGTTGGTACCGAATGTGCCATTTGTGCTTGACATTAAATCCCGCTCATCTTCCGTACTCAACCCCTCATGAAAAGCATTCAACAACTCCCAAAGAGCAAATCCCATGATGAGGACAATTCTTGATCATCATATTAAATCGCACAAATGCTTCATGAAACATCTCACCCGATTGTTGTTGGATGCTTCTCAAACTTCGTCTTGCATCATTTGTCTTTTGGGCCGTGTAAAATTCTTCCAACACCTTTGTTGCATCTCGGCCCAAGTGTAAATTGATGCAGAAGGCAATGTGTAGAACTATCTCTTTGCCTTATCTTCTAACGAAAATTGGAATAAAACCAACTTAACCTCATCCGGTGAAAAACCTTGACCCCCCATCGTGTTGCAAATCGAATCATATGCCTCCAAATGGAAATATGGTTTTTCGGTTGCTAAAACTTTATACTTTGGTAAACTTTGTAGCGCATTGGTTCTAACCTTAAATGTTCTTCCATTTTGATTTTGAGGGATAACCACCGGAGATGGGTTGTTTGTGATGATCGGTCAAAAGTTAGCTTCAACTCCCCTAGTCATCTCTCTTGCATGCCTTCTCGGTACCCTCAATGGTACTCTCGGTTGGCCCATTTGTCTATACACAGGCCTTGGCGGTGGATATTGTTGATATTGAGGTTGAGGTATTGGTTGTTGAGGTTGTGGAGGAATTTGTTGCAATGGTTGTGGTTGTTGCAATGGTGCTTGATTTACATGTGGTCCATCCCATTGTTGCATTTGTTATTGCGGAACATAACCAAATTGACCTTGCACCCGTAAGTGATTTCCATCTCCCCCACTTGAATATTCCTCTTCATACTCTTCAGACCCTTCATTATTATCGCCATAACGTGGCCCACCAAACGAATGCGGGCCCGACCTTAGAATCGGTGAGGTATGGACTATGGGTGGGTCTTGTGGTAATGTGTATGGTTGATTATAATTGGAAAGGTGATTGTTGTTGTGAGTTTGATGATTGTCCTTGAACAGGCATGGAGTTGTTTAAAGGTGGAAGGTTAGATGGTGGTTGAAAGCTAAACACAGTTGATGTAGGCTCACTCGTAAGACTTGTAGTGGTAACGATTTCATTGGGAGGAGGATTTTCTGGATTGATAGGTGGTACAGATATATCCGAAGCCATGTTTGTGGTGTCAGTTTTTCGACTGTGTGTGCTTGGTAACCTGATAATCTTATTCTCCCTTTGAAAAATCCGATTCTGATGAGTAGTTCTTTCAATTTCTAGTTCAAAAACTAACGGTGATGAAGACTGAGAGTTTCGCGTATGCATATACCTGTAGATACCTGCACACTAACACAACCCGCGTAAAACTGATAATAACAATTAAACAAAAACTACAAAAGTAACACACGTTGTGCACTACTCCCCGTCAACGGCGCCAAAATTGGACGTGAGGTCGAAGACTCACTCAAAAATAAACCAAATACTACTAAATAGATAGCGGTAAGTGGGTATTGAACACGAGGAGTTTGTGGAAAATGTGTTAATAAGTAGCTTAACGACAAAACTAATATAAATGTAAATGACACAAAGTAATTTCCAAGTTAGTTTTGATTTGATTTTGTGAACTAAAATAAACTAAACGAAAGTTGTAAACGATTGATTAAACAAGCATTCCTCTTGGAGTTTGGATTATTACGCAACACTCTTGTTAAAGTTCAATGGATAAATCACAATATCTTGATTTTGTGTAAATGTAATTGTTTGTGATTAATCAAGAACTAAGTACTCGGATTCCTAGAACGCGAGGTTGTTACTTGGTAATCAATCAATATATTTCTAGCCTAGTTCCTTCTACTAAATCTCAATTGTCAACGACACCAAGAACGCATAGAATGAAACTAGGTTTAAGCACTATGGACAAGTTACAAACAATCAAATAAACATCATGATTATACTAACATAAACAATTAGATAATCAATCCAAGTGCAAGAACAATAAGCAAAGAGTGTTTTGTAAATAACCTTACATCCAAGAGAAATACCAAAGAAACTAGCCACTCATGGCTTGAAAGATCATTCTTGCATCAAAGTCTTGTTTATAGCAATCCAAAACATAAACAAATGAATACAAACACCCAAAATATTGTTTTTCTCTTCAAAAATCGCCCTTGGCCGTCTCCAAGTGAAAAGGTAGGTGAAAAGGCACCCCAAAACTGCATAATAAAAGACATGCAAGTGGCCCTACGCCTCGGACCGTGGGCCACGGTCCACTCCACGGTGCCTCCAGAACCCCACGGTACGGTGGGTTCTTTGTTCTAGTTGGATCGTGGTCCACGGTCTGGACCGTGGGCCACGGTGGAGCTCGTTCCCGTTTCTTGTTTTCTTCGTACTTTTCTTGTTTTAGCTTCGATTTCTTCATCGTTTTCACCCGTGTTCTCGTAACGTCATATTCTAGCTTCTCAAACCTGCAATCACACGAATAACCGTAGTCAACTAATTCTACAAAATTAACTTAATCCCGCAAATATATTTATATCTTTTAATTTAATTAGTTGCTTCCCTACGGGTCACTCGTCACCCTTTAGCCACTCTTTTTTGAAATGGATGTGGCAAAAACATACTTTTTTGTGACTATAGAGCAGAAACGGCCACACTTTCATATGACCGTTGTTACAATTTAGCCACACCTATATGGACAAAATGCTTGATTACAACAGCCACCACTTTTTCAAATGGATGTGGCTAAAACAAACTTTTTCGTTACTATAGAATAGAAATGGCCACATTTACAATACAATCATGTGGCCATGGCTACCCTTTAGCCACGCTTATTGCGACAAAATGAATGATTCCTTTAACACTTTAGCCACATTTTTTTAAATGGATAAGGCCGAAACATTGTTTTTCATGACCATATAACACAGACGGCCACACTTTAATAAGTTCATGTAGTCGTTGGTACCGGTTAGCCACATTTATTACGTTGATCACAATGACCATTTAGTCACGGTTTTTGAAATGGATGTGAATTAAACATATTTTTTCCCATATAACACAAACTGCACACTTATAATAAATACATGCAGCTGTTGGTACCCTTTAGCCACACTTATTGGGAGAAACAACTAATTCCAGCAATAAATATTGGTACCCTTTATCCACACTTTCTAGTTGCTACGGCCACTAAAATGTAAGTGTGACGGTATGATACATACGGTAACGCAACCTTTGGTCACACTTGAAGTAAAATTATGTTTGGCCAAAGGCCTACGACCACGGTTTTTTCATGTGGCCGTAACCATTTTTGGCGTGTTGTAAAAAGCACTACTTGCTCCAGCTGGACGCCAATTTGTTTTGACAAAAAATTAACAAATATAATTATGTGATCAAATTAGTCAAGTGAGGTAGTATGCTTGTAATAAACGTGATAAATGACACGGGAAGTTACGAGGAAAGCCCTTGATCAATTTAGGATCTCCAGCCTAAAACCTCAAGAGGCAACTAAACATCGGGTTGTCTTAGAAATATTATTAGTGGAAAATGAAGTATAACTCGAGAATAGAAGATCGTAGGTAGGGTTTCAGTGTGTGTATGTTGCGAGTGTGTGTCGTGAACCTAACGATCATATCTACCTCATTGTATAAGAAAATGCTAATAACAAATAATCCGAGATATTTGGTTCTAAACTTGCCCAACACTTCTAGCTGTTAGGCTGTATGCTATAGTGAGGGGCATCGAAGCCCCTCCACAGCTCCACGTCAGCGCTATGTCAGCGCCACATCATCGCCTCGTAAAAAGCCGGGGCATCGAAGCCCGTCCTGCTATGGTTTAATGCCCCTTGGGCGCCCCAATATATATAATATATATATGCATATATATGTATGTGTGTATGTGAGAGAGGAGAGAGAGAGCTCTACCAATGGCGCCGGTCGTCCTCATGCCCGCCCCCCCTCCGCACCCGCCTCCACCGCGCCCCCCAACGGAGTTCCAACTCCAACGGCGCCCTTTCTCCCTCCTTGAAGGCGCCCATAATGCATAGTCTTATGGTCATCCCACATGTGAAATAATCCAGTCCACTAGCGAATAATAAGTGATGGCTAAGTCCATAGTCGTTTTCTATATTGATAAGTCCTATACAAAAGAGAAAATATTGGTTAGTTGTTAATGTTATTCAGGATATCGTATTCTACAAGGATCAAAGATACTACTGTGATTAATCCTTAATGTCAAAATCTACCCCTAACTCTCAAGTTGCCACAAAACTCTATTTTAATCCACAAAGTCTTCAATTAAGAATTCAGTTAAAGCTAAGGTAATGTGAGTGTCCATTACAGAGTATTTAACTTCCAACACCATCAAATTCGACATGCCTACTAACGTCGTATTAGCTTAGATGATGGATTCGCCTCCCATTGCGAAAGAAAAGAAGGAAACAGAGTTCGAGGAGAATAAATAAAGTTATAATTTGATTTGGAGTACCAGAGTTCGATAAAAATTGAAAATTTAATCTGTTCTCAAGTTTAATGGAAAAGAAAAGAAAGATTTTATGTTAAGCTTAAAAGTTGGTTGAGGGTAATTTGGAAAATTTTAAAGTGTCTATTTTCTTTTCTATCAAAATCTCTCCTAACTGAAAGTAGGAAAGAGTTTTATTTTTCTCATCACTTCTTCTTTAAAAAAAACTTTGGAACATGACTTCTCCACTCTTTCCTCTCAGATCCTTTGCTCTCTTATTATGTTACTAATACGCAATATTAAAGACATATATGTTCAGAAAAAACAAGGCAGATTTGAAGTTAGAAATTAGAATCCACCACCAAAACCCTAGTGGAACATCAAAAGGCAGGCAATATGCGCATGGACCCTACTCTAATAATGGGTGTCAATTCAGTCTTAAGATTCAACCTTTATCAATACTAATTTCTCTAACAATTAGTCCGTTTTTTCACTTCAATATGTCTCAATTTTTTATTATAAGCAAATGTATATATATTTCTTTTACATTGAAATAGTTGACAAACAGGCAATAAGCTGCTTCACCAGCTTTTTTGAATTACAAAACCAAGTATTTTATAAAACATTTTTACAACCTTGTTAAACCGTCTCAAGGGCAAGCGTCTTAGAGATATTTCCGGCCAGCCCGACACATAGTGTGATGACTCTATCCCTGTCTTATTACACCCACCTTCAAAGATTCAAACAAGTGTGCACTAGCACCATTCACGGTAATTCAGGCCCACTCTATGCAAACTAAATTACAGAAATACCCCTCATGCACTATACTCATCATCCCATCGTTGTTATTATATAATATACAGCGTTCACATTGGCATTATCACTAACAAAAGACAATGAAAATGCATTTCAAAACCTACCAAATTGCTGTGCTTGTTCTCTTATTATGTATCTCTATTGCCACTTTCGCCTACAATCCTAAAGGAGGAAGAAAGAACCTTGTTAACCAAATGTCCACTTCAAGTTCAACCGGATCAGCTCATGGTTCGAACTGGGACAGCAGTTGGGGCTATGGGTCAAGCCCTGGGGGTGGATGGGGTTATGGGTCTGGTTCGGGTCGGTCCCCTAATGGGTTTGGTAAGGGTTATGGATTTGGTTATGGTTATGGGAGTGGAGGTGGGAGTGGTTCAGGCTCGGGTTATGGTTATGGGTCTGGCGGTGGTGGAGCTCATGGAGGTGGCCATGGTGGTGGTGGAAGCGGCAGGAATCACGGATAAAGCTGCGCATTGCTGTCCTTATGAAAAATCTATGTTTGGTTTAATTGTATGATAACTTATTGTTTGAACATGGTAAGAATGCCTTAGACTCTAAGCAATCTAAGTGTATGTTATGTAGTGTGGTGTGCAAGATCATTGTGATTGTGATTGTGATTCTGAGTGTACGTGATTGTACGTACAGATGGTCGATATATATATATATATATATATATATATTTACGGTCATCCTAAGTTAAATTACATAATTAAGTGTTGTTTGCAACGTGTTTTCTTCAATAGAAATGATCATCCTTCTACTGTTTGAAACAACTTATTCTAAACTGTTTACTCTCTTAACAGTAAATAAGCATGCAATTAGTTTAAATGTATCACAAAACTTATTCTCACGCTGATGGATTGTGTGATGGAAATAAGTGGACTGAATATCACGGATCTTATAACGGGTCAAACTCGGCCGCCGCCCGCCATGTTTTTCGCTCGGTAGTGTATTTTTTTTTTCAAAATATCAAAAACATATATATGTATTGAGCACGTCCCAACCAAGTTAGTTAAGTCCGGCCCATCCATATTATTTGAGTTCGGGCTAGCTTATTTAAGAAATAAAGTTTGTTTAAAGATGAAGAATGAGAAATCGTATAAGAAATAAACGTAAAAATAAAGAAAGGATAAGAAATAAAACCCAATACTCCTAAGCAGTGCCCGCTTTGAGAAAGCAAAATCATTTTTGGGCCGAATGCGAAAATTTTTTTGGGCCTTAAGTAAAACTAGTTTTTTATTGGGTTTAAACAATTTAATTTTGATATGGTTTACTTGGTTATAATTTAGGTTGTGTAAAAATCTTTTATATAAAAATAGGATTAAACATGTCTCAAATGAGACCAGAACCCATAACTTTTTGGTTGGAAGTAATACCCCTTTGCTACCAGACCAAGCTAGCGGTTATGTAATTGAGTTTAAACACTAAATACATATTGTTTTAATAAAAATACATATAATTTATAAAAAAAATCGGGGATAGCCGGTGGTCGCGGGGTGTCGGGCCTATGGCCGTCGACCACCCCGCCACACCTTATGGCCGGCCCTGATCTTAAGCCCTAGCCCAAGCGCAAATAAATGATAAATGATAGTCATCCTATTGGGAAAGATAAAAACTATCCAATGTGTAAGAGAAGTTTAATATATCAAGTATCGGTCTCTCTTCTCTTTGGTCAAGACAAAACATTAATCAACTTCCTTCATTATTTCTGTGGTTAAACCTTGCTAATATGGTCGATATCAGTGTTCAGACACATTGAAATGAATTTGATTTTCAGATACAGACATACTCTGATAAGACTCTTGAAAATAAAAACTTTTAATTATGATAAAGTGTGATTTTTATCCATTTATTTTGATTAATTTAGTTACTTTCATCTGCAAATTTTTTTCCCCTATTGTAAAATCCTAAAGTTTTGTTCACATAATAATTAATTAGATTTTAATTTATTACTTATTTATGAGTATTAAAAGATGAGTGTTAAAAGAAATTATTACAAAGGTTAAGGAGGTGTTATGACAATCTTAGTACACGGTTTTTCGTCTCGGTCTTTGTTAAAGTATTATTATATTAGTTTAATTGTATAGAGAGTATTTTGGTAATTGTATAAGTCTTTATGACTCATTCGTTAAGTTGTGTAAGACACATTCATTAAGGACTTTAACGAATGTGTCCATTCGCTAAGGGTTTTAACGAATGAGAATAACGATGAGGTCATTCTTATGGTTTAATGTATTTCGTAACGAATGATTGTTCATTCGTTAAGCCTGTTTAACGAATGAACCTCATGTCTATATATACTCTGTAATATTATTATAAAGTAACGAAGTTAGTTTATTTTGAATCAGAGCCTCGTTACTCTACCCAAATCTCTCCATACAATCTCCATCTTCGTTCATTCGTTCTAATCATATTCAATCCTAACGAATCAATGGACATATCATAGAACTAGATCCATATTATGAACACTATGGTTCCTTAATTGGTATCAGAGCCTTGTGTTCAGATCGTTGATTGATTCGTGCGTTTAATTGTATGGAAATTGCTATCAATTGATTGATTTCATCATCAATTAGTTGTTAATCGTATTTGGAGACTTAAACGTACCCTGTAACTGAAAAATTGATTGTGTGTTTGAGTTCAATTGAACTTGTAACGGATTAGGATTAGCAACAAACACTTGTGAATCAGTATAGACCGAGTTAATTGTGTTACTAGTCTGTGAATTGACGGATTAAGTGATTTGAGGTTATGGCGGGAATAATGTGTTTGAGTTTGAGGTATTGATTGGATTGGTTTTGGTTTGGTTTGTGGTTTTAGTGGAATTGGTTTGGTATAGGTTTTATTGGAATTGATTCTGATTTAGATAAATTTGTGATTCTGGACTTGGATTGGAAGTTTGAATGCTCATTTGTTAGTATGTATAAGCAAAAATGGAAGATGATAGTACATTGATAATCTGGTCTCAAATTCAGTAAAAAGTAGGCATAAAAGGCTGTGTGCTTAACTGTATTAGTGCATTGGTAGGCCTTTAAAACAAACAAGTAGGGAAAAGTAAAGTGATATAAACTTAAAAATGCCAAATTGATGGTGTTAGTTTCTAGCAAAAAACAATAGCTATTAGTAAATGGTTAACGCTTCAATGATGTATGGTCTTATGGCCTTAAATCCTGCATTGATGGGATGCTTTAAGGTTCCTGGATCCATCGGGTCTTTATGCGGATTATCATCTGGGCATTCATTTTGACGAATATTAAAAATGCTTTAAAAAGCGAACCCGCAGTCTAAGCTGCTTTATAAGTCATTAAACTTGATCGTATAAGTACTTATATACTAAATTCATTACTGACTTGATCAAAATCTGCTGTTAGACATACATTGTCCCCTTGCTCGCGCCTTATTATCATTAAGAAACGAACCACAAGGGACACAGTGTATGCAAACCGACAGATGAAATTGTGCATATTCATCCATGGGAAAGGACCTTAGGGTATTGCTTGATAACGGGGGTATGTCTTGTAGTGGGGATTATTTGCTGATATGCTTATAAATAAAAGTATTTTAATCTTCTAATTCTAAGGTTTAAGTCAAGTTGGGGTGACTGTGTAAAAATTCAAATTATGCCTGAATCAAGATTAGTACTAATAAATCCTAATATCTTGTGTCTAATTGAACCACTAACATATCACAGAAATTCCTGAATCATTTGTTTAAAAGGTTTAGGTGGACAACAATACCAATGATTGACTTAACACCAGTCATAATAAAAGTTGAAAATAAAACAGCGATGGAAGGACAATTTGTTCAATATGATTCCCTGCTCAAACTCACAAAATTATGCGTTTCCTGTTTTAGTTAAATAGTTTGAATTTCTATTTTACTTGTTTTTATTTGGAAAACCAAAAAGATTTTATTTCTGATTTAGTTTTCGACTCTTGATGTGCGGGTGAACTATCTCTGAGGTTTTCAAGAACAATGAACCTTGTTGTGTTTCTCAATTTCAAATCAAATGAAATCAAAATGTTTATCTGTTATCCTCAAGGTCATTAATTTGGACTTGGTAAACAGTGAATTTTCATAATGAGCTTATTTAAGTTATTACAATAATTTACAAGGACATTAAGTTGTACTTGGGGCATTAAATTGGTGTGAATGGGATAAAATGTCAAAATTCATCAAGATATGCTTATGCAACGAATAAGTTGTTTAACTTATGTGTCACATACGTAGAGAGTATATATATATGATGATATACGGCGCACAAGTTTATAATTTATGCGCCTGGCCCCTTGATATTCTCTCTGTCTTGGTTCATACATTCACAAATATTTGTCGATTGTTTGTTTGTTGATCTTTGTGTTGGTGATTCACACACCAATCCAGAGTGTGAAGGTGAGGTTTTGTTTTGAAATCCATTGGTGAAAAGTAACCCGTATATGTTGATTTTGAGTAACCTGATAAGTATTTGACTTGATAAATCATCATATAAGTCTCGGAATGATTTAACGAGTTCAGTGGTTACAGTTAATTAAACTGAAATGATGTTAATATGGATAAATCTGAAATGAATACATATCCGTTTGTATAATTTGTCAATTGTTCACTTAAATAATATATAACCTGAAAATTGATAGTGAATTGGTTCTAATCGGTCTTTAACGAATGCAGTGTGTTGTTTGTTTTGCTTATCAGATGATTAAATCATGTTCATTTGTTTTCGGACAAAATCATGACATATACGTTGCATATGTCAAGACATATGCAGAGAATATGTTATACGTTGACCATGG
Organism: Bidens hawaiensis; assembly: GCF_021521415.1. Lineage (NCBI taxonomy): Eukaryota > Viridiplantae > Streptophyta > Magnoliopsida > Asterales > Asteraceae > Bidens > Bidens hawaiensis. The sequence continues at coordinate 447,895 of NW_027492013.1, read as the reverse complement.
TCAAAACAAACATATGCGATGATGCTGACATATACGCTATGATTGTACCTATCTGTGGTGAATATCATATACGCTGGTTCAGACATATACGTGATATCTACATATATGCCGGTGTTATATACTTACACATTACATATAGACATATGCGTGAAATATACATATGCGTTGATATAAACATATCTGTCGCTTTTCATATCTGTGAATCTGAATCTAACATGTTTATCTGGTTTTATTTCAGATGTAAAAAAGTGAAAGTTACGGATGGTAAGCATAACATTTGTGCTTATTTGAACGAAGAAGATCCCAAGGCCAAGAAATTTACAATGATCATGCCATTTCTAAAGAGATCCAGAATCTTCAAAGCAATTACTCATGCTATTTATCCTTATGAGAGTATTGTCTCTGATTTTTGGAAGAATGCCAAGGTGATTGGGAATGATATTCATAAGACAGTACAAGGACAGAAGATTGTTATTGATGATGCGTTGATTCGAAGGGTATTATAGTTTGGAGATGAACTATCAGATCCTGTTGACCTTGATGAACTACAAGTCAAGGGTTGTAAGCTGCGAATGGGATACAGAGATTCGTTGAATAGATTAGCATTGAAGAAGACTGGATTATCTCGACCATACAAGTATCTGGTGCATGTGGTAGTTCATTGCCACGGTCATCGAAAGGGAGGATATGATGATATTCTTGATTATCAGATGAGCACGATGACTGCTTTGTGTTTGAATCTCAAGTACAATTTCTCTCGCATGATATTGGATAATATGAAGATGAATTTTGGAGACGAACAGTGGTGGCAGTATGCACGTTTTGTACAGATGTTTGTTGAGGATGTATTTCCTCTGGTCAAGAAAGAAGGACCAAAGATATTTCTTGATCAGATGACTAGCAACAATCTGGCCAAGTTAGCTTCTTACAAGAATGCCAAAGAAGAAGATATACCAAAGTTCAAGGTTTGTTTGGTCATATGAAGAATCCAGAGTATGTTGCACCAATAGAGAACAAGTGGAGGAATGATGGAAGTGACTCAGATTGGGAAACAGAAAACAGACTGATGTTGGATTATAAACCAGTGGGTAAAAGGTTTATCAAGATTGAGTCTGAGTCAGAAGGAGAATCTATGGCTCCAAAGAAAAAGAAAAGAAAAGTTATCAAGAAGGAAGTTATAACACCAGTGAGTCAAGAAGAGGTTTATTCTGCTACCTCTGACAAAGATCCTGAAGAGACGGAGTCTGATTCTGAGGGTAGACGCATGGCGTTAGCAAACCCGCGTGCCCATTTTGAGAAAAAGGCTGAGAGCTTCAAGAAAAGGATGACTGCAGATGAACTGGATGAGTCATATGTGCCTAAAACAGTGGTTGAGAAGCAGGTTAAGCAGAAGATTGTTTGTATAAAGAAAAAGTCGAAGAGGGCTGCATCTCCAAAGTTGAAACTTATTGATGAGCCAGAGATTGAGCAACCTGAAGTTGTAGTTACGCCAATGAATCTAGATTTTGTTGTAGATGAGCCAGTTGTGGATTTGGGGAGAGACGATAATGCTTTGAAAATGCCTGTTGTGGAACCTTCTCCACAAGTACAAGAGACCCATGTGCCACCAAAAGTAACTGAAAAGGTTCCTGGTTTCAGTTTACCTTCGCTTGATGCAAGCTGTTTTGGTGATTTTCCTACTTTTCGAGAACACGATGCATTAAAAGGGATTGTGACAGAACAGGGTATTAAGCTTGAGAGCTTGATTGCTGAAAATGAAAGATTACGTAAAGAAAATGCTGATCAAAGAAGAATTATTGAAGATGGTGAACTTAGGCGTAAGCAACAAGCAGATTTGTTAAATCTTCACATGAGATATTTTGCTGTTATTGAAGATAAACATGGTATCAACTTGAAGAATGAATTGGAGAAATCTACAGCTGATGACAAGATTTATACTAGAGTTTATGGTAGTGAAGCTTGTGTTGAAGAGATTGAGTTCCGTATGAAATATGATCAAGACCGAATCGATGCTAAGGGAAAGGGAAAGGTGGATGAGCCAATTATTCAAGTAGAGATTCCTGAAATTGGTGGTTCATCATCTGTTATTGAACCAGTAGTTGTTGAACCATTGGTTGTTGAACTGGTGGTAGTTAAACCTGTGATTGCACCAGAAGTATCGGTAGAACCTGTTATTGATCAATCTGTTGATGAAGAAAAAGATGACGATGAAGAATTAGTAGATTATGGTGATTCTCCAGATCATGATGATTTTGATGATGATGTTAAAGATGATCCTAGTTCTGGTGGAGGACTTGGAGTTTTGATTGGTTCTAGTTCAAATGTTATTGGTGAATCTGTTACTGAACCAGTTGTTGACAATGAGCCAGTTTAAGAACAACCTCAGGTTGGTGGAAATGTTGATGAGCTTGAGGTATTAGATGTTGAACCTATTGCTTTTAAGCCTCCAGTTAGATTTTCATCTACTAGAGAGGAATTAGAAGAAGGTGAAATTGAAGTGACGAGAGCTGATCTAGCACGTATGCTAAATGTGACAGAAGAAGAGTTTATTTTTGATTTTGAAAAAGATTTGGGCTCAATGGAGAATGAAGTTCTAGTTAATGAACCAATATTGGAGGAGGAACTTGACATAGAACCATTGACGTATGTGAATGCTGATCAAGTATTTCCAGAATTTGATGAAGAGTTTGACGAAGAAATTGAAATATTAAGTCAGGAATTTGATAGTCAAGGGAATCCTATACCTGTTGAAAAAGACAAGACTACTGAGGATGAAGTAAACAGTCAAGAGCAGGAGGATTGGTTCGAGAGGAGAAAGATAGAGCCGAAACGTATATACTTGAATCCTGTCAAGTATTATAAAAAGGAGAAAGAAGTTAAGCTCGGGAAGGTGGTGAGTATTGCTTATCTTCCAAAGATAAGAAAAATTGCAGTCAAGAGAACTTATGAAGTGAAGTATTTCGAAAGTCTTTGCGAGTTGAAATCATTACCGTGGATGGACGTTGTTGATATTGTTGAGAAAGAATTATTGAATTGTCCAAAGCGAGGGCCGGTGAAGGAAATCTGCGATTTTATCAAAAGGCAGGCCAAGTGCAGATTCCAGAGTTGGACTCCATAGACACCGTTTCTTCATGTGTCTCGTGTGAAGAAGGATCCTGAAACTGATGATTTTCTAAAGACTAGGAGGTACAAGCAGCCACAAACCTTGAAAATTATCCCTAGTACTCGATGGAACAAAACTTTCAAGTATACTTCAGATGGTGGTACTATGATGAGAATCGAGGAGAGGCTCAGATTGTAGATTGTGCTGAATATAGATGGAGTGTGGGATGTGATTGATGTTATTGACCCAATGTGGTTGGTAAATTGCTCGGAGAAAGACATAGAGATGTTATACAAGAGCAAGATACAAGTTTCTCGTGAAAAGCATCATGCGTCTGCTATGCAATATTAGAAAGTGGTGAGAATATGTCATAAATATAAGATCCATTCTGGTGAAGTATGGAAGAGCAAGTGGTTAAATATGGGTGAAGAGGAAGAGATTAAGGAGAAAGAGCGTGTGCAAGAGATAAAAGAGAATGTTAGAATAGCTTCTCTAAAGAAATACCAATACAAAGGTGTTGGTGTATCAATTCCCACAAATCAGAAGCCCTAGACAAAACGTTCATGAGAATACATGAGGATGGAGTACAGGGAAAAAGTTTTTGGGATGATAAAGTGAAGGCTGAAGATCAAGACCTAGCAACATCCAGGGGGGGTTTGTAAGAGCTTAATGTCTATTTTTAGGGTCTTAGTTTTGATTGTATAGGTCTTTAATTGTCATGTATGTGTGTATGTTTGTAAGTAGTGCATAAGTCTACTTGGGGACCGCATATGTTATGCGGCGCATAACATAAGATATACGCCCCAAGTTAGCTTACAAGTAAATCCTATAATAGGGGACTTATTGTTTGGCCGTATTTTGTGGTTTATGCCTTTTATATTTAGGCTTAGTTGGGCTTATGTATGTAAACCGAGATCATTTGATCTCGGTGGGCTTTAGTTGGTTTTGGGCCTAGTTGGTAGTGTATATATAGGATATGTGTTTACTATTGTAGGGTTGTTCGTTAAAAATACATCGATCACCCATGTAAGTTTGATAAGGGCTTAAGCACCCGACGTATCAATATACGTGTGTTTTGAAGCTTATTCATCGTGATTGTTTGTGTTTGTGTTGGCTTTATAGAATCGGCTTGGTGATCAGTTTCCGCCTAATCATTGAGTTATTTGGTATCACATTGAAAGATCCGTTCTCAGGACTTACAATTGGTATCAGAGCCTATAGACCTATTCTAGGCTCAGTTATTGGTGATATAAAGGATTCTACCGGTGGTTCATGGGTGTGTGTTTGGCTGAAGATTTTTGGATTTTGAAGAACTGTTCTTCGGCTGGTGAGACATTTTCGAAATAGATTTTGGTAAATCTCGTGTTTAATTCAAATCCCATCATTCTCGGGCTTTAGTTAAATATTCAAAGATTACCATATCTTGAACTGTTATTAGTTCTCGGTGAATTTGTTCGGCTCTCGAAAGATTTTGACGTTTTCGGGAAGATTCCAAGGTTCTCGGATAAACTTTTGGGTTCTAAGTAAGATTTCAAGGTTCTCGGATAAACTTCTGGGTTTTCAGGAAGATTTTAAGGATTTCGGGTGGATTTTCAAGTTCTCAGGTTGATTTCGTCGTTCTCGGGCAATTTAGTGTGTCTTCAGATATTGTAGACAGTTCTCGATCAACTTTCAGAGTTTTCGGAAGACATTTGCTATTTTCGGTTTCTCTTTTCACAGTTTTCGGTTAAGGCTATTATGTATCAATCTGCGATCAGCACGTCTTCCAATGCTACTCTACATTAAGAGCTTGATTCCATCATGGGGACTACCACTCGCGTGCCCCGTCTACTGTCTTCAGAAGGGTTTGCTGAGTGGAAGTTCAGGTTTGAGAAGTATGTGAAGGCAAAGGATGCGAAATTGTGGAGGAGCATAGTTTGAGGTCCTCAGGTTATCATGTATTAAAGAGAGGGTTCTGATGAAGTGGAGACGAAGCCAGTTGAGTCGTATACGGATGCTGATTTTGATAAAGTCGAGCAGGATGAGAAGGCTCTGGCTACTTAGATTATGGCACTTTCGCCTGAAATTGCCTTGGGGTTTAGAGAGTTGGATTCTGCTAAAGCACTTTGGGAAGCCCTTATTGAAGTGCTTGAGGGGAATCAAGACATGAGGAGAAGTAGGCAGGATCTCCTAAGACAGCAATTTAACATGTTCAACTATGTCTTGGGAGAATCTCTTGAGAAACAGCTCACAGGTACATCTCATTAGTCACGGAGATGAGATCGGCCAATATAAATCTCATGTCTGCAGAGATTAACAACAAGCTAGTCAACTCACTGCCACAGAACTGGGATCTGAATGTGGCTGTTATTAAGAAGACTAAGGATCTGGCTAGATTGACACTCTCTGAGGTGATGACGATTATCAAGGGTTGTGATATGGATGACAAGCAGCGTGTAATCAATCATGCGAATACCTACAATACTGCTGGTTATAGCATTTCCTCCAACAATGCTTTAGTTTCACAAGACAGTTTCTCATTGTTCAAGTCGTCTCAGGGTCACCCAGCTCAAACGCAGCAGTCTCAGCAGACCTTCTGCATGTTCAAGTTAGCTCAAACTCAACCCACTCCACTACCCGCACCAATTGCTCCCGTCTTCTTTTCGCAACCAGCTCCTGCACCGAAACCACAAACTCCTATAGCTACCTCCAGCCAGTCTCCTGTTCAGATTCCTACCATTCCTAAGGAGACACAAGAGAACATCGCTTTAATGGTAGGTTTTATGAACTGCTATAATGCTTTTCTTGCTGGAGACCTGGTACAGCCCGTTGTGGCCGCTGAGCTGGATTAGATACATCCTGATGATGTAGAGGAGATGGACATCTCTTGGCAAATCGCCATGGCTGTATTTATAGCAAAAAAGTTCACCAAAAGGACAGGCAGAAACAATTGGAACGTTCCTGCAAATCAGAAGGTGGGATTTAACAAGAGTTCCTTGAGATGCTACAACTGTCATGAGCCGAGTCATTTTGCTCGTAAGTGTACCAATCCGGCAAAGGAAGAAAATAGAGAGAGGGCGATGGTTCTGGTGAATAGTGGAAGAAGAGAGAATTTGGCTAGTTCAAGTGTGGTTGAGCGTGGTTTGGTGGCTCAAAACTTCTCCTGGGAGGATCAGATGGCGGCATTGAACATCAGCAATCAAGTTGCAAATTTTGCCGAGGTGAATGAGGAAGAAGAGGAGAACGAAGATGAGGAGCATGTCAGGGATCTTCAACATGCCTTCATGGTCTTCACCTCCACAAAATCCTCTGAGGTAAGTCCTGTATTATGCTCTCAATCATACGTTGATAAAGTAGGACTGTATAAAATTCACAATAGTAACTTAATTAGGGAAATGGAGGGTATTAAATATGAAAATCCCACACTTACGAAACTTGAAAAAGCTTTAAAAGATAAAATAGAGGCACAACAACAAGATATTTCTAAACTTCAATAAGATTTTAGCACAAACTGCTGTCACCATCTAGATGCTAGAAAGAAAATTGTTGAACTAATCTCCGAGTTGATGCATCGAGGTTGGAAATAGCAAATCTAACAAATAAATTCGAAAATGTTGAATTCAACTTTAAAAAGTTTGATGTCTCTAGCGCTGTTGTTGAGTCGATGATAGAAAACCAGTTTAAATAGAAATAAAAAAAGGGTGTGGGTATTGTGTACAACATGGTTCCCCCCTCCATATAATAACAATTACACTGGACTTCCTCTTACCAAGGAAGAAGAAAAAGGAAAATGTTTGCTGTATGGTACGTCAACTGCAACCGTCAAGGGCACAGCTGGTTTAGACATGGCAACTGAATCAACCTCTGGGGTGAAAGATTCTAATGTGTTTACTTCATGTGCAAATGAAGTAATAGTTGAGGATTGGACCGATAAGGATGATGACTCACCCATTGACTCTATTGCTTCTTTTAATTTGCCTGTTTTGCCTGTTTTAAACAATGATATTAATGATGTGTGTGTGGGCTCTATTTTTATGAGCGAAGACAATTGTTTGGTTACTTTTTCTAAAACTTCAAAATGCAGTGATCTGCTTCTTAATAAATCTGATGAAATCAAAAGTCAAAATAAACATTTGTCACCTAAGTTTCTGAAAGAAAAGGGTTCTTGTGATGTTAAATGTAAAAGTTCTAATGGTACGTCCAAAGCTGGACAAACAAGCTCACACAACATAGCAAGACCGGGAATCGGCCACAACGATTTTTACGTTAAAAGGCAAACCTGTTTCAACTGTGGCATTCCCGGACACATTGCTAGAAATTGCTCTTGTCTCCTATATGTTCCATATTACAAATGCCATCAGAGGACTATGCCTCAAAATGCCTACAAAAACTTTAATTCAAATAAGATGAGGTATTACAAGGCAAAGCCCTCTGACGGTAATTGGAGGAGAAACAAGGCTGACAGGTCAAGTTCTCATTAGACCAAGCCTATTATGGTTCAAAAGCGGAACGGAAACACGGTTTTCGGCTCCGAGACCAAAGTGGGCCTCAGAATCGAAAATGATTAAAAGGTCAAAGCCGAACGTGTCTCCTATCCGCAAATCGGAGACTTAGTCAACCACTTGTGTAAATCACAAAGTTTTCAAACCAAAATACAAATGCCCCAAGTCTTCGGTAACAAAGTCTTCAACATCTTCTGATTCGATTTTGATAATCATGAAGATATGTCATGGCAACCCGTAACACGGGTGAACAAGTCCGGTTTACCCAGATCTACTATGGACCGGGTACCCAAAACTAACTAATCTCGCACAATGTGCAGGAACAGCTTTGGAGGAAATTATTAGGCCATGGTTTGTTGATAGTAGCTGTTCCAGGCATATGACAGGGGACATATCTTAGCTGAGTGATATTTAAATCTTTAACGGTGGATATGTTTCCATTATGGGATGAAAGAAGGGGAAGATTACTCAAAAGGGTACTGTGAGTAATGGTGTTTTAAAATTCGAAAATGTAAACTATGTTTCGGAGTTGAAGCACAGCTTGCTAAGTGTGTCACAGATCTGTGACAAGGGTTTTTCAACTCACTTTACAAATAAGGAATGTTTGATTCAGAAGTCTGGTATCATAATACCAGAGGAGTGGGTCTTAGTCAGATCTCAGAGGAAAGATAATGCCTACCTGATCGACATGAACAAGAACGTTCTTGACGAAATCACATGCCTATTTTTGAAGGTGTCAGAACATAATGCCATGCTTTGGCATCGTCGTCTTGGTCATGCAAATGTGAAAACCCTGAACCGTCTTGCGAAAAACAGCATTGTCCGTGGCCTGCCAGTTAAAGATTTTGTTACAATCAAGAAGTGTGTGGCTTGTGCTTTAGGCAAACACCATCGCAAAGCACACAAGATGAAGCTGTTTAATACAATTTCCAGCGTCTTTCAGTTGCTTCACATGGACTTGTTCAGTCCAGTTCATGTCTTGAGTCTTTCTCGTAATAATCAATGTCTGGTCATCATCGACGACTACTCTCGCTTCACTTGGGTGTTCTTCTTGTTGAATAAAGGTGAGACTGCAAAATTGATCAATAAATTTGTGGTTCTTATGGAAAATCAATTGAATTTGAAGCTCAAGGGAATTCACTATGACAATGGCACAGAATTAAGAACTCTACACTGAATCGTTTTTGTAACGAAAAGGGAATTCTTCGTCAGTATAGCTCAGCTCGTACTCCGCAGCAAAATGGTGTTGCTGAAAGACGGAACCATACTTTGATCGAAGCTGCAAGGACGATGTTATGTGATTTAAAGTTACCGTTATTCTTCTGGGCTGAAGCGGTCAACATTGCTTGCTACGTTCAAAATCGGGTGTTGATCAACAAATCTCAGATGAAGACTCCATATGAAATTGTTTATGGTCACAAGCCTATAGTTGCACATTTTCGAGCCTTTGGTTATCCGTGTACCTTATTAAATCTTGAGTCGACTCCAAAGTTTGAAGCCAAGGTAGATGATTGTTACTTTGTTGGTTATGTTGGTCGAACTGCCTACAGAGTCTACAATAAGGCACCGAAACAGATCGTCGAATCATATGATGTGCGCTGGCTAGAAGAGAATGAGACTGATGCTTGTGTGGGGCCTAACTGGTTATTTGACTACAACAAACTGTTTAAGCCATTCAATGTGTTTCCAGTAGTCGATACAGAAAACTCAGGGGAAGGAACTTCTACTATTGTTGATGATGAGGAAGATGCTCCCACTAACATTCAAAAGTCTCCTATGCTGAGCGTCGACCCATCTGAATCTCTGGACATCACTCAGCCGTCTTAAGAGAATCTGGAAGAGACTGTCACCGAGACTGTATCCCCACAAGATCCTTCTACAGCGAAGGTTTCACCAGTTGAGGGGGAGAGTGTCATTCGTCAGATATTTGGTAGCACTTTATTTCCTGATGCCATTCTAAATGAGTATGTTGCCAGTACCTCGTACTTGCATAGCACCGCGACATTGGGATGGAGGAACCCCCTCACTGAAGCTATCGAAGATCCAACAAATTTACCAACAAACTGTTATGTTCCTGATCACTTTATTCCATCAAGAATTCAACGGGATCATCCCATTGACAGTATTATTGGTCCCCTTGAAGCTGGTGTCTCAACCAGAAGTTAGCCTGGAACAATCAACAACTGCTTGTATTCTTGCTTCATTTCACAAATTGAGCCTAAGACAGTTTACATGGCTCTACAAGAACCAAGCTAGGTTGATGCCATGCATGAGGAACTCAATCAGTTTGAGAAACTCAAGGTTTGGAGGTTGGTCGAGTTGCCCACTGGGAAGAAGTCGCTGGATACGAGATGGGTTTTTCGCAACAAGCAGGATGATACTGGGGTTATTGTTCGAAACAAGGTAAGACTTGTGGTTCGTGGTTTTCGTCAGGTAGAGGGTTTGGACTAAACTGAGGTGTACGCTCCAGTGGCTCGTCTTGAGGCCATTCAGATCTTCTTGTCATATGCATCGTACATGGGATCACGGTCTATCAGATGGATGTCAAGACAACGTTCTTATAGAGTGAAGCTTTTTTTTTTTTTTAATACAATAATTTTTGGCGATTAAGACACTAACGGGCTCGTGTATGACTGGGTAATAGCTTTTCTGCCTATCATTCGGAGAGATATATCTAGGGACATGCAAGCATCTTCAAAATGACTCTCCCACAATATATCACCTCAAACTTTTACTTATCATGGAGGGCTACCATACACATCAATGACTGTTCAAAAGCCTTTTTAGCCTAATAACTTCACATGTTAGGCACACAGAACCAATTTATCTATCATTTTTCCAAGGTTGGATCCAATTTCATTTGAAAATATTTTAAGCTTCTAAAAAGCTTTAGCTGAATAATAATATCACTTCCCAGATGATAACTTGGAAGACAATTTTAGATTCAATCACCCTAGTCACTTACAGTTGTCAGGTAAATGGCTATCCTATATGTCTACAAGTAAACACTAGGACCAAACATATATTAATACATGTCCTTCAAACTTAGACAACTGACATAATTTTCATTGAAAGAACCTGAAATCAAATAGGTAAACCATGACTTAAAAAAATTTTATATTCAGTTGCCCTGGTCACTTTCAGTCCTAAGGTTAATAGCTATCCCGTGAGTTAATAATTGATAACGGGACCAAACATATAAATATGTCCGTTGAACTTGAGTAACCGACGTAATTTTAAATGACAGAACAAAGCATATTTTTTAATAACGCACACACACTCTTTTTGTATTTTTCTTTTTCTCCCCTCTAAATTTGTACAAAAATTATGATAAGAAAAAACAAAATTTATGTACAAAATTTAAACCTCAAAAAATACACTCAATAAAAAAAAATTTATGTACAAAATGACTTGTGCTGGATTGTTAGCCGGCCTCAATATTTCAGGAATAGAGGCACTAGATAAGACACTCAACTTCCAAGTGTTTCTTACGAAGCCACGGTATATACACCGGAAGGAAGGTATAGAAGAATGGATGCTGATCAATCAGGCTGGGAAACAGGTCCCACTCCAGAAAATGATACATCAAGTAGCGGCTGGGAAGCTGCTAAATCTGACCAAGCTCAACAGATGAAGGCTATGGACGCATGTTAAAGGGCTCTGGTTGATATTTTGAAGATAGCTGAAATCAAGTAATAAACCAAGGGGGAGAATGTTGGGCCGTATTTGTGGTTTATGCTTTGAATATTTAGGCTTAGTTGGGCTTATGTATGTAAACCGAGATCATTTGATCTCGGTGGGCTTTAGTTGGATTTGGGCCTAGTTGGTAGTCTATATATAGGATATGTGTTTACTATTGTAGGGTTGTTCATTAAAAATATATCGATCACCCATGTAAGTTTTTTAAGGGCTTAAGCACCCGGCGTATCAATATACGTGTGTTTTGAAGCTTATTCATCGTGATTGTTTGTGTTTGTGTTTGTGTTGGCTTTATAGAATCGGCGTGGTGATTAGTTTTCGCCTAATCATTGAGTTATTTGATATCACATTGAAAGATCCGTTCTCGGGACTTACACTTATGCGTGATTAGTTAAGCTTTTGGTCATTCATGTTATTTGCTAGAGAGAGAAGCTAGAGAGTGAAAGTGTCAAAATTGTCATATCTTGTAATCATTTGTTATTATCAATGGAATATGAGCTTAATGTTACCTGTGATGTTCATTCTCATTGTATTCCGCACCTTGAGACATAAGCTGTAACAATTTCAAATCCTAAACAGTGTCTACAACAGTCCCCTCATCCTCTTTTAGTATGAATTGTCATTTATGTGAACTGTTGTAACTGACTTTTACAGCTGTCATCCATTTCTAACTTCTCATTCCCTATCATCCAATGTCATTTGCTATGGTCCTATTCATTTCCTCATTCTCTACCTGACTCATTCACTACCAGAACTCATTCGCTATATGAACTCATTTGCCTGAACTCATTCGTTATTTAAGTTCACATAAATTTTCCTCATTCGTGTCCTTATTCGTGAGTTCAATCATTCGTTTAAATAGTATTCTCTTTCATTTAATTAAAGTATTAAATCATTCGTGTCTTGTGTCTCATTCGTTAAAACAGCTATTCGTGTCTACGGTGATTAATCTCTTTCGTTAAGATCATTTTCCATATTTGGTCAAGTTTAGTCCTTGTTGTTTTCAATATTGTCTAAATATCATACAAAATGGCAAACTATTATGTGTTAGCGTCCCAGAATGCTATGATCCAGCAAATGTTGACAATGGAAAACAAGATTGGTTCGCACAGTAAGTGTCCTAAACTGTTGAGATTAAGTGATTTTGCTCGTTGGGAACCTCGTTTTCGAGCACACTTGGGTTCTTTACACCCGGAATGTGTTAGACACTTGGAAAATGTATACTTGCCTCCTCAAGTGGGAAGTGCAACTATCGGGTTCACTGATAAGGAATTCAGTATGTACAGTGCTGATGACAAGAAAGACCAGGATAATGAGACTAAAGCTTACTCTACCCTCACCATGGCACTACCCGAGAATATTTTTCATTAATTTAGCCACATAAAACCGAGTGAACTATCAAGAATGCATTACCGGCTACTTACTCTACGTTCTTATTGGATCTGAAAGAGAATGACTATTATAAAAATAAGAACCTAACTATTGAAGAATTCATCAATAAGTTAGAAGAAAGAGAGTATGATATGAAATGCCAAAACTCATTAAGGATAGCCAAGATCCTACCTTGTATGGTGGATCTCTTCCAGCTAGTGGCAATAGCATTTCTGTGCCCATTACCACCTTCTACATACAAACTAATGCAGAAAGGATTCAAGGTTGTAATCAAACACCTAATGTATGCTTCATGGCCTTTGGATCATCAACTGCGGGTGCTAGTTTGTCAAGTTCATCATCAAACGTGAACATGAAGGAAGCAGAGCAACAATTTGCGTTTATGTGCGCATTTATGACTTCCTATGAACTACTGGTGGGAGGTAAAATCGCCACCAGTGAACCAACGGACGAAGATTACGATCAAATAGACCCGGATAACTTAGAGTTGATGGACCTTAAATGGAACATGGCCATGATCGTTCGTAAGGTAAAAAGGTTCATGCAAAGAACAAGGAAAGACCTACCCACATTGAACAAACGAGTTGGTTTTGACAAACTTAAGGTAAAATGCTACAACTGCCAAGAGTTTGGTCACTTCGCCAAAGATTGTGGCAAACCTAAGAAGGAGTACACCGGTCCCCGAACTCAAGACTGAAATTCAGGCAAGAGTTCTAATGTTTCAGACAAGAAGCCTAAATCCGAGGGGGAGCAGGTGAAGACTGCTAGTTCACAAGCACTTTTTGTGAATGAAGGAATAGACTGGTCACAGAAACTTCTGGGCAACCAAGCAAACATGGCAGTGTTTGAAACTACTGAGCAGTTTCAAGATGTAAAGTCATATAACTTAAGTGAAGATAGAGAATCGTCAGAGTCAGAGACAGAATTTGATGACTCATGTGTTGGTGAACTGAATCCTTCACTTGCATGGCGAAGATAGAGGAGTTTTGTACTAACTCAAGCTTTAATGTATATATAAATGAAAACCATGAAACGGTTACTTCAGTTATGAGCACTAAGTGTGATCAGTATGGTGAACTTAAGTGTAAACTTGTGTCTGCTATTCACCATAATGATCAACTGGTGAATGAACTCACAATGCCTCGTGAGTTCCTTAGAAAAGCATCTAAATCGTTAGATCAATCATCTTTAAATATCAAAAACTTGTCTGTGAGCAATCATGACTTGAAAGCAGAAGTCAATTGTAAACTGGTCATTATCGAACAACACTTTCAAGAAATCCTAAAACTTAGGACTTGTGTTACTAAACTTGAAAATGAAATTTTAGAATACAAGATTAGCAAGTTTAGAGATTGTTCATTCCTTCTAAATGAGATTATTGAAGTTAATAATTCTCATCAGAAGAATGGGAAAGCAGGTTTGGGATTTGTTGAAATTCCACCTCTGTTCAAGAATGATTATTCTTATATTCCTGAGACAATTAAAAACAAACATGTAGAATCTGATCCTTTAACAGTAACAAAATCAATTGTTTCAGAAAAACAAGAAAACGTAGAGGTGAAAGTGAAAACTATTGTTTCTGGTAAACCAGTTCATGAAAAAGCTCACATTAAAAGTAATTCAGTGTTTACCGAAAATGAGATCGAGAGACCGACTGAAGAACTGGATGAACCAGATGTGATTTATCAAACTGAAAACATTGCTACTGAAAATCACATTCTATGTGAACTGAAAGATTTTGAAAAGGCGGTTTATGGTTCACAATCTTCAAATAGTTCTAAAATTGAACCAAAACTCATACCAATGTAAAAGTATCAGAAAAGCCAAGAATTTATGATGAAGATTTAATGAGATTTGTTAATTCTCCGAAAGATGCTAAATTAAATCAAGGTCGGGTTTACAAACTTAAGGGATTGAATAAAGTATTTTCTGACAAGGAAATCCCGTTGAGTTTGGTGAGACCATAACTTGTTGAAAGTGTGTTTAATGATGACACATCAAAGGTACTGAGCATGAGGATGCTTTCAAGAAATCAAAACTGATTAAACCTCAAGAGAAACAGAATTTAAACACTTTTAAGCCTATAAAATTTGTAAAATTATCAGGATTGGAAAATGTTGCTAACACTACTAATCTTGAATTTTATAAAAATAAAAAAGGTATTAAAAATACTGTTTCAAGCTCAGTTCCGGTTGTGACACCATAGGTTGTTTCAGATCAACCTGAGTCTTCTCATGTATCTCATGTTTCGCCACAAAAGGTTATAGACACACAATTATGTTTTGTATATGGTGAACATTGTCACATAGCTAAGAAGTGTGGGACAAAGGTATCAACTGTTAAACATGTGACTAAGGATATAACTCCTCAAGTTAACATGAACAAGAAACAACAACTGTTGAATTCACAAATTGATGAGTCTTTCATAATGTATTCAAACGTTAATCCTTGTAAAGTCATTCGAGTAGATGAACGTAATGTATCTAACAAACTGATTGACTTTGCTCAACCGATTTGTAAGCATACAGATTCAGGAGTGATTCGAGATGGGTATTTGAAAAGAAAGTCAAAGAAACCCGTGACTTATTCACAGGTCCCACAATCACATCTGAAATCAGTTATTAATGTATCTTCGAACGTCTCAAAGGGAGAGCCCAAGTCTGAGGCTTGGGGTACCCTTTCGAACTAATCATTTTATTCTGTGTGCATCGTTCATCCAGGATAATTTCAGGAGACAAATGGATTCTTGATAGTGGATGTTCTCGGCACATTACCGGCAATCTCAATCTCCTAACAAATGTTAAAGATATTCAGGGGGGATACGTTGCTTTTGAGGGTAACCAAGGTGGAATGATTACGAAGGAAGGAGAGGTTTCAAATGGTAGCATTATGTTTGAGAAGGTAAATTATTGTGAAAAGGTAGATCACAACTTACTAAAGGTTTCTCAGATTTGTGATAAAAAGTATACTACCTTGCACCGACGATAAGGAATGTGTAATCCTTCTACCGAGATTCACGATTCCTGAAGACATGGTTGTCATGCGATCTCCTCGATTGAATTATATTTATGTCATGGATATGGGACTTAAAGTATCTATCACACCTTCTTAGACGTGCTTTATCTCGAAAGCAACTGAGAAAGATACGATTCTCTTGCATAGGCGTATGGGACACATCCAAATTCGCAAAATGAATCATTTGATAGCGAATAATTTGGTGGATGGTGTGTCCCTCAAGAACTTCAAGCTAAATGACCAGTGCATTGCCTGCAAGAAGGGGAAACAGAAACAGAAGTCACACCCGAGTAAACAGATTAATTCAATCGATACACCTCTTGAACAACTTTATATGGATCAGTTTGGTCCTGTGAATCGTCCGAGTATCGCGGCTGATCTTTACTGTTTGCTAGTCATTGACGACTATTCGAGGTATTCTTGGGTCTTATTTATGAGCACAAAAGACCAAAAACCAGTTTTGATTCAGAATCTTATCATGAAGATCCAATCACTTTACAAACACAAAGTGAGACGAATTTGTAGTGTTAACGGTACAGAATTTAAGAACAACGTGCTTGATTTCGTTTGTATTCAATGGGAATACATCGGGAATTTAGTGCTCCATATGTGTGACATTCGTGACAAAACCGGATACACCTTAGTACTTACAATTCGAATAAACGTTTAACCGCTTATTGCTTAACGAACAAATGAATAGCCGAACGGGTCTGGTTGTGACCCGGATATCCCTGTGGGGCATCTATAAGTGATATATGTCTATTATAAGCCAACATATTAATATCAAGTCCTTAGTATGATAGCAAAATAGTTAAACGAAATCACGCTTGTTTAACTACCCGCTATGGGTTTAAATGCGAAAGAGAGTTACAAAACAAGCATTGTATCATCCGTTAAGCCAAAAAAGACTTGCAAAATACTTAGTGGGAATGTTTTAAGCGATCCGTGAAAATATTTTCGATTTTTACAAAAAATACTATGTTTTTATAAATTTACACAAAAATGGCCTAAAAACGCTCGTTTTCGTACTATTTGTTGTACCCGATATATTTTTTGTGCCAAAAACCAAACCTGAAATAAATTTGGACTCGGCATTTCACGTTCGAGCACGTAAATCAAGAAAAGTGGGCCAAATGAGCCTAAAACGGGGCCCAACAAGTCCAGCCCGCCAAAGTTGACTAAACACCCCTTTATATATTATATTTTTTTAAAGCAACTTAACCAACAAGTATTGAGAAAATTCTGGACCTAAATAGCAGCTTGCTTGCTTCTTCAAACATTTCAGCCAAAAACCCTAGGTAATATATTATTTTGATCAAATTTTAACTTGTATAAACATGTTTAATTGCATATAAACATAGTTTGATTACCAAAAATCACTTCTGACCATGAAAAAACCTTGAAAATGGTCCAAAAATATGTTTTGATCATATACATGGGTAGGAATATGGTTTGAATGATTTTTTGGCCATAAACACGGATTAGAGGGTTTAAACAACGTTTGTACGGTTCAAAAGTTCGGTTTAGAACCCTAACCGAAACCCTAACTTTCATGGCTGGTCTCTTGATGATACATGCTTGGTTTGTGATATAGGACCTCTACTTATCTTATATAGAAGCACGATTACCCGAAATTAGATTAGGAAAGCAAAAACGAGCGAAAACCGCAAAGGTAATACCAAAATGTTCGATTACGGACTGTTTAAGTTAAGTGATAGCATGGGAAACAGACCCCGGGCTGACCTGCACTGAGTGCCTACAAAATCGTGAGTTTCATGACCCCACTTTTAAACTGTTTTTACGAACTTTTGGGGTGAAAAACATGTTTATGTGCATTATCTATCTGAAAACGGTTTATGATATAAATTATTTAAACATTTATATATGAAAAGTCCCTACAAACATAATGATTGACTGTGTGCTAATGAAAGGTGATTAGTATTGTTGATTGATATACTAAATGGAGATCGCACGAATGACAAAACATAATAAAATTACACATGACAACATGTTTATACAAACACGCTATGTAATGTTAAACATAAATAATTTGGGAAACAACGTGGTCTGTAATGGCCATGGGGATAACGTGGTATGTAATGGCAATGGGGCTATTGTGGGCGTAAGGGGGCCACAATAGTACTAAACTAAAGTTGAGTATAGCCTATGAGCCAAGTTCTACTGCAACTTATAAACCAAAGTTGAGTATGGCCTATGAGCCAAGTTCTGCTGCAACTTATAAACCAAAGTTGAGTATGGCCTATGAGCCAAGTTCTGCTGCAACTTATAAACTAAAGTTGAGTATGACCTATTAGCCAAGTTCTACTGCAACTTATAAACTAAAGTTGAGTATGGCCTATGAGCCAAGTTCTGCTGCAACTTATAAACCAAAGTTGAGTATGGGCTATGAGCCAAGTTCTGCTGCAACTTATTAAACAAACTAACTTGATTACGACATGAATGTTAAGAAAATAATGTGATTATACATATTGTGGGCGGATGGGGAGCCACAGTGTTTGGTGATACGTGATAAATACTTTATATGTGCATATATATATATATATATATAGGGAGAGATTCAAGAGAAAACTCACCTTAGAGAGAAAACTAAAAAACTTATAAAAACTTCTAAAGAATTATTTTTAGTTAAAAATCAAAAAATGTTTTCAAAATTCTGTTTTAGCCATTATTCATATATTTTCTTATATTTCACTCAAAAAATATAAAAAAAATAAAAAAACCCGCTGTAATGCACATACGTATTACTGTGCAATACCGTTGTATTACACATGTGTATTACTATGTATTTTTGAGTTTAATAGTGTTTTATTGCATATATTCAATATTTGTGTAGTAGTGTTGTATGATATGAAAAAAAAATAATAAAATAAAAGTCGATGTGGTGCACATGTGCGTTAATGTTGTATTACACATACGTATTAATGTATATTTGATGTGTGTATTTGTCTTATTTTGCATATATACAATAGTGTGTATCAAATATGTGCAATAGCGTTGTATTCTATGCAATACAAACACTTTTGCATATATGCAATGCACACTATAACACATGCGCACTATACCGACGAGGTTACCGACAAGTTTTTTTTTTTTTTTTTGCAATAATAACAACATATAAGAATATGGAAAAAAAAAGAAACTTCAAAAAAAATTTTAAAAAAAGTTAAAAATAGTTTTTTAGAAGTTTTTAGGAGTTTTTAAGTTTTATCTTTAAGAGGAGTTTTCACTAGAACCCACCCCTATATATATATGTGTGTGTGTGTGTGTGTGTGTCTATATACATGCTATGTGAATAGACGTAGGAAATAATGTGATGCACGAAATACTAATTATTTGTGTATACACTGTGTAATGTTGGATTACACGTGGAACCGTTGTGGGTGGAAGGGGGCCACAGTGGTTGATGTTACGTGGAACCGTTGTGGGCGGAAGGGGGGCCATAGTGGTTGATTTTATGTGAAACCATTGTGGGAGGAAGGGGGGTCCACAGTGGTTGATTAAACCTGAAAATTGGAATCACGTAGTACGAACAAGCAATCACGATTTTATCGTAATTTTGAATTTATATTATAAACTTATATGCATGCATATGTACACACAAAGACACAGCTGTACATATATACAAACATAAATACGATTTTTATATATGTGCGTACATGCAAACTACGACTGTGTGGTACGCAGAACTGATTTCGTTAAAACTTATGAAACTCACCAACTATTCGTAGTTGACCTTTCTTTAAACATGCTTTTCAGGTCATCAGAAAGGTGGAGTAGATTGGTTATGTGTTACTTGTTGGATTGAGATCGATGTTGTGAGCATTTGAGTTTGAAGTAAAGTAATTGAAGAGTTAGTTTTGATCGTATCACATAGGTTGTAAAAGATGTTGAATGATTTAATATATTGTATATTAGATAGTAATGTTTCTTTATGAACAATGTATTTGATATCAGTTGTATCTATTGCATTTCCGTTTTACTCTTCCGCAAATCGCTTAACGGGGTGTGACAGAAGTTGGTATCAGAGCCATTGGTTATAAAGGATTAGGTTATCCCTTAGGATACCTATAATATAACCGTAGGCTCGATTATATTTGGGAAAGTTAATAATGAGTAACGATAGATACTGATGGATGTCGGGATGAACTCGTAGGGCAAGTAAGTTATTATGGTCCGGAACGTAACAATAGACTTGCTCGTACGAGAGAATTCGGGGAGAAGTCGTGGATCCTACTGATAAGTAAAAATGGCATCATACATGTATAAAGATGATGTGGAGAATGTGCATTCGTGTTTATCTGAAATGAGGTATATGGATATCTGTACATACGATACTACCGGTAATATTGAAATCTCATCATAACGAATATCATATTCGGTTATAATCAGTATTAATTCCTATTCTAATTAAATCATATCAAAATTTATATTATATTTTATTATAATTAATATTATATCGGCATAACAAATAAAATATTTAATTTCAGTACCAATTAATAATATCCTTTACGCTGATCTAAGCTATCGAAAAACGTTTTCTTCTGATTAACGATCGCACCGAAAGATGTCGAGATCGGGTACTTTTACAATAGGTGAAGAACTGGTTTTGCGTGTAAGTGAGAATACGAGAATGCTTCAACAAGTTTAAACTAAGTCTGGTGATGTGACGAAACCACAAAGGGGCTTAATATACAATGTCTGGGAACGAATCGTGAGAGGTGTGACTTACAGATAATAATTTCAAGAGAACATATATAGAATACTTCTCAGCCTGGGTCTACTTTTTATATTATAAACTCATTTCTTTGACATTAAACAAAACTATTTTCCGATCACCTTTCCATTTTTGTTGTTTAAAAACAAACACCATCCTTAGGGGAAATACCTAGTGATGAGTCCGATTTATCAAATTAAAAATATGATAATTACCAAAACTGAGTTTTCAATTATAATATGACCAATCATGACTACCAGTACATATAATGTACTAATGATATTTCAAAAAGAAATATTAATATTAATAATTTCCTTTACATATCACCAGTACAACTAACTCTGATGAACCTCTCTAACTAGCAAACTTTTCGAACCATCTATGAAGGAGGACCTCCAACCTCTCCGATATTTTGTTATTCCAATTTGGTTATTATAGGAGAGAAACCTCATCCTCATGAATCGGTGACGTGCCTGACTGGAATGGGATATACTTACCCCAACCAGTAAATTACTACTTTTAGTAAACCCGACATAGTTATGAATACCTAATGACCTGACGAATGAATATATTCAATAGTTTTATATAACAACATCCAGAGTTTAAGTGGAATATACACACGCATTCCCATTACAACGCACTGATTAAACTCATAACGGGCAGATGGTTACTTATGGTAGAGACCGAACAAAAATAATTGCCCAATGATGGGATCGTACCGGAATAATGGTCGGGCAAGTTGTAAGCCGTATATAATTGTTATAATGTGTACTTGGATAGATAAGGATGGTGCAGTCTTATGTGTATAGAATCTTTTTTATACTACATGCAAACAGCTAATAGTGAGAGCTATGCTGATATGGAGGACAACTTTGGTCTTCCGTTACAATACTGACCCTTACAGGGTTAAAATTTCTTGTCACTTGGTGGCAACTTTTGATATATACATACAGATAACGGCCTTTGTTAGGCTAAATCGATATGCTATCCTTGATATAAAGACACATGGATAGAGATGTGTAATATATATGTGCTATTTGAAATACTTGATTGCTTGCTAATGTGATTCCTTTTGTGATGAGCTGTGTGGCGAACTATTATTAGTTACGGGATAATGAGTTATCATTATAGAATGGCCCCGGAGAAAACAAACATACTATTTGAGGCAGTGGTAGCCCAGATGTTTGCTCGGCAACTGCAGACAGTAACTCTGACAATAGAAGCACGATTCGCTGCTGACATTAACGCGGCAATGAATGCTATCTCGTCGACCAACACTAATACAGTTACAAATGTTGTGCTTCTCACAAATACTAACGTTGTCACGAATAATACTCCCCCACTATAATGCTATTACCAATACTAATAAATTCCCCTACTAAATGTCATCGGAAATGGAAATCTCCTACCGAACATAAATACTGGTCATAACAATCGTGATACTTCAAGACGAGAATATTCGTCTAAACAATCATGTCATACAAACCTGTAAATTTTAGTGGTACTTAAAGATCAAATGGGGTAGTAAAATGAATAGAAGCAATAAAGCCTATTACCAATATCAGTAGTGCCCATCATGTTGCACCGTTGAATATAGCACTCGTACATTTCTTGATCATGCCCTTACGTGGTAGAAAACGGTGGTATGAATTCGGGAACAAACGTAATCAATCCCATGACTTGGACAGGACTTAAAACCCTTATATCGAAACATTTTCGTCCAAGGAATGAAATCTAAAAACTAGGACACGAACCCGGGAAATAAAAATAACGAAAGGAGTGGACGAATTGAGATGCACGAACCACTTTAACGATCTGGTTCGACTGGTACCATGGTTAAAAGCCCTAGAAGTAAGGACATTAGTTAATCCAGTTTACCACTAAACCTTTGAGAATGCCGTAACACAAGCCGGTGTGGTAGCTTTTGATTTAGTTAGGAATAGTGTGTCAAGTATGCCCGGGGAAGCATCTAGTACAAAGCGAACCAATTATGAAACATGGGTACAAGAAATACAACCAACTCACCAAAAACAAACCCATAATAAGCCGTTATACTTGCTATGAGTGTGTCAGTATGGGGCACGTCAAGAAAGACTGCTCTAGTTGGAATCGAGTTGTAATGAGAAAACAAAATCAAGAACCAGCATCGATGTCCATCCCAACTAGAAGTCGCGCATTGTGATTAAATCAGAGAAGTAAACGCAGTAACGGGTACATTCTGACTTTAGTATACCTTAGTTTTATATAATGCGGGCACTGATAAATGTACCGTTTCTACAAATCTTTACCTTGGAAAATATACAGGGTAGTAAAATAATAAATCTTTACATTATAGAAACCACTAAAGGTAATACTATAACCGTTAAACATACTGTTCAAAACTGCCCTCTCAACCTAAATAACTAGCTATTCCCTGTTAATGTGCTCTCGGTGAAAGTGAGGAGTTGTTAGGTAATAGTTAGTATGAACCACTTGATTGAATTAAAAACGAAAGTCATATATAAAGATAGAGTTGTTATAGTACCTCAAAAGGCTAGAACCATTGACTTTGAGAATGAAGCATAACGTTTGCTTAAGGAGAAGTTCGCATATCTTTTGACCCATTACATGGAACAAAACTTAGTACCCTAATGCCTATCGTGTCCCCATCCTAAAGTATATATTATGGTAGCTACATCAAGGGTTCATGTAGACCCCAGCAGGAGGAACACTTTTCTAGTATCAATTCAATTTTGCCCTCAAATTCAAAAAGGACCTAGATTATGAATGGAAGTGAAACCAAGTTATTATACCCCCAATGACTAAACACGCATGAGAAGAACTATACTATCTGTGACCGGAAATATGGAGCGATTGCTTTTATATCCAAGATCTGGGGGCATTATTTGTATACTACCAACGGTACGATTTACATAAACCGCAAAAACCTATGAGTTATAAGTAATCAAAACAAGTTAAATAAGAGGAAATGGAAATTGGATGGAATTGTTAAACAATCATGACTGTGAAAACCGTCAAAATACCTTACTGCAAGAACCAAAATTTAAACTTCAAGTTTTTATAGCCTCAATAACCGGCTGATGAACGAAGAAAAGTAAGTTCAGATGTTCTGTTAAGACCGAGTACTAGAGCAAAGTGTAAAGATGGAGGGGAATTATGGGAATGAACTGGTATGAGAAAAATTATGGTCACATGTGTTGTAAAGATGAACCCTATATTAAATTAAGGCGGAATACCGAAAACCTTCGAGAAAGTTACAATAGCTTGAAATACCCTAATGGAGGGGGGAAACAAATTACAATGGACCTCTTAACACATATCCCTAAAAAATCCTGAGAAATCAATGCAAGCTGAATGATAGTTCACTGACTAATCCACCCCGAATACCTTCTTGTGATTTGTAACAACTATCCAACTAAAAAACTCGCCTTAACAAAATCTTATCCTTTGTGAGTGGTGTATGAAACTTCAAATCCCTAATCAACCTGAACACAGTCTGTAGTCCTCTAACAAACAATCAAACCAAATACACTATTCAAACATTAGCGGAAAGTGAGACCGGTAATTTCAATCCTCGTACTCATCGTAATATTATACAAGCGGCTATATATTACAATATACGAGCAAGGATATAACTCGCCACCTTATTCAATTGAAAATTGGCGACCCCCAAAATTCAAAAATCCGAATCAATTTCGGAAACCATAAAAAAAGCTCGTAATATGAAAAACAAACTGAAAGCCGCTTGAGGCTAACAGAAGGACTATACTGATATTTGTGAGAAAATGATGATTCTTGAAAGGTGTTAGTGAGTTAATGAAACTGATGAGTTAACTTGAAAATACATGGAATTGTACAAAATTGCTTCAAAGGTAAACTATGTAACGTATTAAACTATATCTCATTCCCGATATTTTATGTATATCGAATCAGGACGAGTACCTTACTGACGGGGCGGGTGTAGTACCACCTAAAAACTTGTGCATAACTAAACTCTATAATGAAACCTGTGGAAATGTTGAAACGGGGGAAAAACAAACAGTTACGAATCAATAAAATTTCATTGAATAAGTTCGGTGGAATCCACAACGGGGAACCAAGTACATTTGGGAACAAAAGAACGAATTCCGAAACAAACACTTATAACCTTTTCCATATAGGGGCGTATTTGGCATATTGAATTTCGGGGACGAAATTTCTTAATTGGGGGAGAATGTGACATTCGTGACAAAACTGGATACACCTTAGTACTCACAAATCGAATAAGCGTTTAACCGCTTATTGCTTAACGAACAAATGAATAGCCGAACGGGTCTTGTTGTGACCCGGATATCCGGGGGCATCTATAAGTGATATATGTCTATTATAAGACAACATGTTGATATTAAGTCCTTAGTATGATAGCAAAATAGTTAAACGAAATCATGCTCGTTTAACTACCCGCTATGGATTTAAACGCGAAAGAGAGTTACAAAAAAAGCATTGTATCATCCGTTAAGCCGAAAAAGACTTGCAAAACACTTAGTGGGAATGTTTTAAGCGATCCGTGAAAATATTTTTGATTTTTACAAACAAATACTATGTTTTTATAAATTTACACAAAAATGGCCTAAAAACGCTCGTTTTCGCACTATTTGTCGTACCCGATATATTTTTTGTGCCAAAAACCAGACCTGAAATAAATTTGGACTCGGAATTTCATGTTCGGGAACGTAAATCGAGAAAAGTGGGCCAAATGGGCCCAAAGGGGGCCCAACAAGTCCAGCCCGCCAAGGTTGACTAAACACCCCTTTATATATTATATTTTTTAAAGCAACTTAACCAACAAGCCTTGAGAAAATTCTAGACCTAAACAGCAGCTTGCTTGCTTCTTCAAACATTTCAGCCAAAAACCCTAGGCAATATATTATTTTGATCAAATTTTAACTTGTTTAAACATGTTTAATTGCATATAAACATAGTTTGATTACCAAAAATCATTTCTGACCATGCAAAAACCTTGAAAATTGTCCAAAAATATGTTTTGATCATATACATGGGTAGGAATCTGGTTTGAATGATTTTTTGGCCATAAACACGGATTAGAGGGTTTAAACAACGTTTGTACGGTTCAAAAGTTCGGTTTAGAACCCTAACCGAAACCCTAACTTTCATGGCTGGTTTCTTGATGATACAAGCTTGGTTTGTGATATACGACCTGTACTTATCTTATATAGAAGCACGAGAACTCGGAAATTGGATCAGGAAAGCGATAACGAGCGAAAACCGCAAAGGTAATACCGAAATGTTCGATTACGGACTGTTTAGGTTAAGTGATAGCAAGGGAAACAGACCCCGGGTTGACCTCGCACTGAGTGCCTACAAAATCGTGAGTTTCATGACCCCACTTTTAAACTGTTTTTACGAACTTTTGGGTTGAAAAGCATGTTTATATGCATTATCTATCTGAAAACGGTTCATGATATAAATTATTTAAACATTTATATATGAGAAGTTCCTACAAACATAATGATTGACTGCGTGCTGATGAAAGGTGATTAGTATTGTTGATTGATATATTAAATGGAGATCGCACGAATGACAAAACATAATAAAATTACACATGACAACATGCTTATACAAACACGCTATGTAATGTTAAACATAAATAATTTGGAAACAACGTGGTCTGTAATGGCCATGGGGATAAGGTGGTCTGTGATGGTCATGGAGCTATTGTGGGCGGAAGGGGGGGCCACAGTAACATCCAACTTTTATTGAATAATAAATAACAGAAAGTTTTGTTATTAACTGTGTGTCGTTAAATTAGTTGTGTGTTAAGTGTTTGGATAATATTTGGAATTGGAATTGTGAGTGGGTTGTGGGGCCCATAACCCCATATATAACAGAAGAACACGTCCAGATCTACGAGTTAGTCCAGATCCGAACCGAACCCGAAGAAAAAGGTAGGTTTCGGTTAAAATGGTTAAGTTTTAAGTCGGTTTCGACATGCAAACTGATAGGATGATAGATCGGACTGTGAAATGTAAGAAAAACATAAAGTTGGTGAGTTATAATCTCACGGGTATGTTATAGGACAAAAGGTGATGTTCGAACCTCATAAAACACGGGTATACAAAGTTGGTACAACCCAAAACCCATAAAAAGGGTAAAATCAGGTCCTAAGGAAGTGTCACAGAGTAATTTGGCTTAAAATGGCAAAAAAACATAATGAAGAAAAGGAGGTATTTTCGCATAAGTCGATTTCGCATAAGTCGATTTCGCATCGCACAGCCATGCGAAGCGAAATCAATATTTTGCATCGCACAGTCATGCGAAGCGAAAAGGTCATGCGAAGCGAAAAGTCATGCGAAGCAAAAAGGTCATGCGAAGCGTAAGAGTCATGCGAAGAGAAATTCTTCCATGCGAAATTTCATGAAATTCATTTTCTGATGCATTTTTGTTAAAGGACTGTTAATGAAAATAAACCTCAGCCAGGGGCTCTGCCCCTTGGACCCTTCTAGGGGCTGCCGCCCCTAGACCCCGCTACCAGGGGCGCTGCCCCCGGACCCCCGTTAGTTGAGGGTTTCATTAACTTAGATGTAGGAAGTAGTAGTAATGGATAATTGACACACGTAATGTATTGTATAGTTAGCCGTGCACAACTAAGGAAGGGTATTACCATTAACGGCGAGAGAAACCGACTCCAGGTGAGTTCTAGCCCCTTTTATCTGTTATGTTTTCTGGGCTGTGTGCATACTCCTATGTGGTAGATAATACACTTACTTGATTGGTAAAGTGTATGATACGTGTATGATTGTGTATTGAATGTATTGTTACATAATGATTGTATGAACGAGTATGTATATATATTTATAACTAGAAGATAGGTAAAGTATGTACGTGTGATAAAGGTATGGTTATTCGAGACAGAAGGGACCAGACCCTCATAATATCTGAGATGATAGGGACCAGACCCTCATAATATCTGTGATGTTAGGGACCAGACCCTTATAATATCTGTGATGTTAGGGACCAGACCCTTATAATATTTGGGATGTTAGGGACCAGACCCTTATAATATCTGTGATGTTTAAGATAGAATAGCTTATGGTATACCATAGGGTTTTATGAAAGAAAGTATTTTAGAACGTATGCATGTATGTAGTATGTATGAAAGAAGTAATAGTAAATAAGGTATGAATACGTATCTCCGGA
Source organism: Bidens hawaiensis (assembly GCF_021521415.1). Classification (NCBI taxonomy): domain Eukaryota; kingdom Viridiplantae; phylum Streptophyta; class Magnoliopsida; order Asterales; family Asteraceae; genus Bidens; species Bidens hawaiensis. The sequence continues at coordinate 420,273 of NW_027492013.1, read as the reverse complement.
CACGTATGAGTATGGTATGAATGTTATGTATGTTAATTGATTAACTAGAACTCACTCAGCGTAGCTGACTTTTAGTATGCACGCAGGCAAATAGGTTGAGGCAGCTGGCTTGATGAGGGACACATGGCATGAACGAAAGAGACTGGCATCTATGAAGAAGTGTCATGAATGTTTTAATTAATGTTTATGGAAAGACAATTTGTATGTTAAGACAAAAATGAATGTTTTATAATGTGATATTCGAAGTTTTAAATTATTCCGCGAAAGTTTTAATTAACTCTGATTTTAGAACTGTGTTTATGAGTAAATCCAACACAAAAGTAGGGATACTGGGAACGGGGCCTTACACCATAATAGTACTAAACTAAAGTTGAGTATAGCCTATAAGCCAAATTCTGCTGCAACTTACTAAACTAAAGTTGAGTATGGCCTATGAGCCAAGTTCTGCTGCAACTTATAAACTAAAGTTGAGTATGGCCTATGAGCCAAGTTCTGCTATAACTTATAAACCAAAGTTGAGTATGGCCTATGAGCCAAGTTTTGCTGCAACTTATAAACTAAAGTTGAGTATGGCCTATGAGCCAAGTTCTACTGCAACTTATAAACTAAAGTTGAGTATGGCCTATGAGCCAAGTTGCAACTTATAAACCAAAGTTGAGTATGGCCTATGAGCCAATTCTGCTGCAAATTATTAAACAAACTAACTTGATTACTACAAGAATGTTAAAAAAATAATGTGATTATACTTATTGTGGGCGGATGGGGAGCCACAGTGTTTGGTGATACATGATAAATACTTTATATGTGCATATATATATATGTGTGTGTGTGTGTGTCTATATACATGCTATGTGAATAGACGTAGGAAATAATGTGATGTAGGAAATACTAATTATTTGTGTATACACTGTGTAATGTTGGATTTCACGTTGAACCTTTGTGGGCGGAAGGGGGCCACAGTGGTTGATGTTACACGGAACCGTTGTGGGCGGAAGGGGGACCATAGTGGTTGATTTTATGTGGAACCATTGTGGGAGGAAGGGGGTCCATAGTGGTTGATTAAACACGAAAATTGGAACCACGTAGTATGAACAAGCAATCACGATTTTATCGTAATTTCGAGTTTATATTATAAACTTATATGCATGCATATGTACACACAAAGACACAGCTGTACATATATACAAACGTAAATACGATTTTTATATACGTGCGTACATGCAAACTACGACAGGGTGGTACACAGAACTGATTTCGTTTAAACTTATGAAACTCACCAACTATTCGTAGTTGGCCTTTTCTTTAAACATGCTTTTCAGGTAATCAGAAAGGTGGAGTAGATTGGTTATGTGTTACTTGTTGGATTGAGATCGATGTTGTGAGCATTTGAGTTTGAAGTAAAGTAATTGAAGAGCTAGTTTTGATCGTATCACTTAGTTTGTAAAAGATGTTAGAACGATGTAATATATTGTATATTAGATAGTAATGTTTCTTTATGAACAATGTATTTGATATCAGTTGTATCTGTTGCATTTCCGTTTTACGCTTCCGCAAATCGCTTAACGGGGTGTGACAATATGTACCGTAACAAAACGGTGTTTCAAAAAAAAAAAAAAGAATTGGACGTTAATTGAAGCAGCTAGGACGGTGTTAACGGATTCAAAGCTTCCCGTTCAGTTATGGAATGAAGCTATGAACACCGCGTGTTATACACTGAACAGAGTTCTAATGGTTAAGAAGCTCAAAGAGACGAGCTACGAGCTTCTTAATAACCGAAAGCCGAATCTCAAGTATTTGGAACCATTCGAGAGCCCGTGCATGATATTGAAGAAAGATGCTAGAAAGTTTGAAGAGAAATCATTCGATGGTTATTTTCTTGGGTATGCTTCACCTAAGAAACGGGTGTTTAATATCTCTTCTGGGTGTGTGGAAGAGTGGTATCATGTTGACTACCAAAGCTACACCACACCTCCTACCGGCAAAGGGCCCGATTGGATGTTTGACTACGATTCTTTATTCAACTCTTTTGTTCCATCGGTTGAGGTACAAACCGAAGACTTGGTTCGTGCGTATTTGGAAGACGTTTCAGAATCAACTCTTTTCCAAAACTAGTTCTTCTAATTATGTTGAACCCGAAGTACCTGCTCAACCAGAAACGTCGGAAGATGTTTCAGAATCTTCTGATGATGCTGAGTTCGTTGACTCGTCTTCTATACCTTTGGATGATTCTCAAGGAGTTCCCGAGGTTATTCAAGTTGAAGATTCGTCACGAACGGTCTCTTTAGACACGGCTGAGGAAAACATTACCAATCTTGGTGATAACATATCGATTCCTGCAAATCCGTCCGCAGGATCAAATAATTGGTAATGTAAACGACGGGTGAAGACGCGACATAAGGTCACTAATGTATGTGACAAGGATAACTTATCTACTGATGTTATTTATTTGAGGATGTTGTGGTGTGTGCTTATGTGGATATGCATGCAATGGGTATTCTCAACATCACCAAATACACCTGCCTTTTATCTTAGATAGAACCTACCTGGCACTGATGGAACCATCTTGGGTTGAAGAGGTGCAGGAGGAGCTGCAGCAGTTCGTTAGACTAGGTTTATGGGACTTAATTGATAAACCTGAGAGAGTCAAGATGGTGATTCCTACAAAATGGGTTTATAAGTGTAAGAAAGACGATCGTGGGGTGATCATTCGAAACAAGGAATGGTTAGTTGTCTTGGGTTACAATCAGCAAGAAGGCATAGATTATACTGAAGTGTATGCTCCGGTGGCACGACTGGAACCAATACGTATCTTTTTGGCCTACGCAGCTTTCAAGAATTTCAAAGTATATCAGATGGATGTGAAATCTGTGTTTCTGAATGGTGAAATTCATGAGGAGGTGTATGTGAAGCAACCTCCCGGTTTTGAAGATCCGGACTATCCCGAGCGTGTTTACCGATTAAAAAAGCTCTATATGGCTTACATCAGGCCCCGAGAGCCTGGTACAACACACTTGCTGACCATTTTTTGAATAGTGGCTTCAAACGGGAGACTGTGGATTGTACATTATTCTACAAAAGTCTTGGTGATGATCTGTTCCTCATCCAAATTTACGTGGACGATATAATTTTTGGCTCGACTAATGAAAAACTGTGTAAGGAGTTCGAGAGAACGATGCAGACAAAATTCAAGATGAGTTCGATGGGGGAGATGAACTTCTTATTGGGGTTGCAGGTTCACCAGTCTGATTCGGGAATATTCATTCATCAGACCAAATATGTGAATGATGTCTTGAGCCGATTCAAGATAACAGCCAGAATAGTCCTCTCGCGTAGGTCACAATTTATCATCGGATGAATTGAGGATACCGTCGATCCGACCATGTATCGATCGATGATTGGATCTCTCATGTTCTTAACTGCATCTCGACCTGAAATTATGTTTGCTGTTTGTTTATGTGCCAGGTATCAGTCGAGTCCCCGAGTGACTCAATTGGCGGTAGTTAAGCATATCATGCACTATCTGAAGGGTAATCCTGACATTGGGTTATGGTATCCCAAGGATGATAGTTTTGATTTGAATGCTTACACCGAATCAGACTACGGAGGATGCAAGATCAACTTCAAATCTACTACAGCAGGATGTCAATTTTTGGGAAATCGGCTTGTTTCCTAGAAATGTAGGAAGCAGACAACGGTCTCAACTTCAATAGCCGAAGCAGAGTATGTAGCAGCCTCGAGTTGCTGCTCACAAGTTTTGTGGATCCAGCAACACTTGCGGGATTACTATTTGAAGTTTCATACTACTCCTATTTACATTGATAATTCAGCTGCTATAAGTATCACCAAAAATCCCGTTCAACATTCTAAAACGAAACACATCGAAATTCGATACCATTTCATCCTGACAGTTTTGAAAAGAAACTTATAAGTATTGATAAGATACACACGGATTTTCAGAAAGCTGACATTTATACCAAAGCCTTTGACAAAACGCGTTTTAAATATTTGCTTGGTATAAATGGTTTAAAAACTTTAACAAAAATTCAATCGCTTGATTAATCACTTTTATTTTGTATAGTTTTCTTTTGTTTTTCATTTTTGTTTTAGTGGGGAGAAAATCTAGAAAAATACAAAAATATTGTGTTTTCAATTTGTACAAATAAAATCCAAAAACATTAAGATATTAAAAATCCAAAAAGATTGAAAAATTGCTCCTTAAAAGGAGTTCTCGAAGCATACAGGGAAAATGATAGTACATTGACCTGACGGACCTAGCACATGAATAAATTAGACTGAAAATTGCTGTAAGATAGGCTTAACAACCTATATAGGAACTGATAAGATATAAACATAAAGAATGCCGCATCTAGTGGTTTAACATCTAGAAGCATGGTTCAATATCTGATTTGAAATTCATAAAGTTTAAAACGATTACAGTGTGTACATGCATTCATTTTTGTTAAGAAATTCGGTTTATTTTTTCTTTTTATTTTGCAAAGAAATTCAACTTTATTTTTTCTTTATTTTTATTCAAATCTTGGATTCTCTATTGCGTGATAGTCATATCCGACTTGAGAGTTAAGATTTAAATATTCTGCTTTATTTTTTTGGTGTTTCGTATAAAGCTTTGGACTTTCTCCGCGCGATAATTGTCACACCCCGTAAAGCGATTTGCGGAAGCGTAAAACGGTAATGTAACAGACAATTGATATCGAACACATTGTTCATAAAGAAACATTACTAACTAATTTACATTATATTACATTGTTCTAACATCTTTTACAAACTAGGTGATACAATCAAAACTAGTCCGTTAACTACTTCACTTCATACTTGCATCAGTTTACACGGCCTCGATCACAATCCAAACACGTAGCACATCATCATTCTACTTCACTTTTCTGAATACCTGAAAAGCATGTTAAAACATGTCAACTACGAATAGTTGGTAAGTTTCATAAGTTTTAACGAAATCAGTTCTGCGTATCACACAGTCATAGTTTGTATGTACGCATATATGTAAAAATGTATTTATGTTTGTATATATGTACATCTGTATGTTTGTATGTACATATGTATGCGTGTATGTTTAAGATATAAGTTTGAAAACTACGATAAAATTGTGACTGCTTATTTGTACTACTTGCCTCCATTTTCCACGTAAAATCAACCACTGTGGCCCCCCTTCTGCCCACAACGGTTCCACGTACAATCAACCAATGTGGCCCCCCTTCCGTCCACTACGGTTCCACATAAAATCAATCATTACACAGAGTATCCATATATATCTAGTATTTCCTACGCCTATCCATATAGTAAGTATATATATATATACACTACAAAAAAAATGTCATCTTGTGGCACACGTTTTTAATGGCATATATCTTTTGTGCCACTATTTTAGGTTTTAGCAACACTTTGTGTATGCCACATTTGCTTTGCATGACTTTTAGTGGCATTTACTATTTGTGCCACTCAAATTTAGATTTTAATGACACTTTATGTATGCCACATTTGAATGCCACACACTTTTAGTGACATTTATATAACTAATTTACCACCAGCTCTTTGGCTTAATGAATATAACTAACTTTATTTGTCATGTATAAAACTAATTTACCATAGTTTTTTTTTTCACAAATTACGATTAATCATAATTAGCCATTATTGGGGCTAATCAGCCCAAGTGACATCCTTTTAACCATCATTTGCAATTATAGATCATATTTAACCTTAATTAATATAATTAATAATGCCTTTTAATTTTTTATTAATATAACTAATGTATGGAATTTGAATATTAGTACGGTCATTGATCCAAAATGAATTACTTAATATCAATAAAAGATTAAATTAATGAATATTTGAAAATTGAAACTTAGCAATATTTGGATAAAAAGGATGAACAAAATACATAATTAATAATAAAAAAATTTAAATGGAACCGCCAATATATGTTTCAAGCCCTAAAAACAAACGTCTGGTCGGCGGTTTCTACCTCTTCAACAATTGAATTAGCCTGCCTACTTGATCGATTGTTTCACCATGGAATGAAACTGGTACTGCCCTTTTGCTACTACTATTTTCTTCAATTTGTTCTGTTTTATTCACGTTACCAAGTATTAATCGAACTTCCTTTTGATTCCATAAACCATGCGAACAATATACTTAGATAAGTACATATGTCCGCTTATGGCCTACTAAATGTGATTTGGTTTACAGTCTTTGTTATTTTGAGCAGAAACAAAGAAATAAAGTCTGAAAGTCTACCAAAAATCTGGTTGATTTGCTGCTCCAAAAGTGAAAATTTTGTCCTTGAGGTGACTTATTATGCAGTTTATCGATGATGTGGTGGCCTCTGTGGTGTTATATGTGGTAAAGTTTGTTCAGTATACCCTTTTTGTTTTGTTATCCTTAAGAAACTCATACGCAGCCAATAAGTGAGCTATAAATGTATCATATTTTAATGATTTTTATGAATCTTTATATTTGTGTTTATTATTTGGTTTGATGGATCCATGTGAAAATGAACTGTGGCTTGATATTGTGAAGAACATGTGAGAACTTTTTGAATTCTTTTTGAAAGTTTGTGTCTGGCTTTGGTGAAAACATGAACTTAAATTGCTTTATTTTCTTGTGGTTTTGGTCAAATTAATGTAATTGTATGAGAATTGAGCAGTACTGAGATGGGTTATGTACTAGTATTAAGTTTGAGCCAACCCATACTTAGTAGATTATCATTAAAACCTAGAACATAATTAACTCTAGAAATCCTTTCTTTTCCATTTCTGCAACCGGTTCTTGAGTCCGTGATCTCTAAAATTTGTTGTGATGTTGATTGAAATTTGACCCGTTAAGTTTTTTTCGTTCAGAATTGTTTAGAAAGTTTAGCATCAAACCTATGAGAGTGATTTTCTTGTCTCTTATGTTATTTCTTAATCCAACAAAATGCGCTACCTATGTATGAAACATATTTTTAATTTGGCAAGTGCGTGTTTATGTGTTCATCTGTGATAAGCTTCTTGCTATTTGTCATTTCTTGTCGAATGTCTTATGTTGATTTTTTATATGAGCTGCTCGAGGCATAAATTTCAATTGTTCATTTTGATTTTGTTAACTATTCTTAACAGGCAATCTATTTCCAAGTACAACAACCAACTCGGGGCACAAATTTTGAGAAATCTCAAACAAACACATACCTTTTCAACAATTGACTTGCACAATATTGAGGTCTGCTAATTAATTTATTTATTTATATCTTTTAGCCATTTACGTTTGATTCTTGAAGTTCTTGAGCATTACATATTTTGCTAATTGTCAAAATTATGCTTTGAGACACAATGAGCAAAATAAATATTTCAATTCTATCTTGTCTTTTGTTTCACTTATAATTTTTAGGTTTTTAGTATTGGTTCTCTGGCCCAAGACAACTCTTTATCAACGACATATCACCTTCAAGAATTCATAATGGTAATGGAATTACTTTTAATTTGTTACTTTTGAACTATTTCGCAATATTAAATGGATTTTCTTATGTTGTTGTAATTGAAGAAACGTGGATCGACTCACTGGTAGACGATCTACTATCCTCGGGTGTGATTATGCTATTTCACCGATGGATCTCTGGGATCTGGATTCTTCCACCTATAAAATGAACAGCACCGTCAACTTACCCCTCAGAAAGGGACAGAAGGGTCCTCTTTGGGGTAACCCTCCGGTGTGAGAATAAGTGTTTGTAGGAGAAGATAATAATATGAGAGTAAAGAAATTTGGAGAGTATTGCTTAATATAGCTGAATACTGTGTAGTTAGATGTGATTGTGTCTTCCTTGTGGAGTTGATGTGGTATTTATAGTGCTAGGGTTTCCACTGATTGGACTCAGCCTTGTTGGCCTCCTCCAATTGCTCTGCGCCACGTGTCCTCTGGGACACCTGGTGCTTTTTCATTGGTTATAATCACGTGGTAGCACATGGGTTATGCTGAGTTGTCCACCTTTCATTTGGCAGCTGTCAACATCAGCATATTCTTATTCCTTAAAAAGATACCTTCTGGAAGGTTGTCTGACGTGCACAATCAAGGTTGCCCTAATCCTGATTTGGATAAGGACGAGGTTGATTATGTGCATGTGTGATATGCGCCTATCCTGAGGATGCGCGAGGTCTTCTCTTTATTCTCACGCGCAGATGTGATATGCACAAGCATGTGATATGCGCCACGCACGGATGCGCCACGCGCAGATGTGATATGCGTGAGCATATGTGATGCGTGAGCATATGTGATGCATGAGCATACGTGATGCCTGAGCATGTGATGCATGAGCATATGTGATATGCGTGAGCATATGTGACATGCGCCATGCGCATAGGTTTTGGCTTTGTGCCTTCATAATATCTTGATTTCAAGTCTCTTGTCTGTATCTTGTGGCGGTGTTGAGGCGGGTACATACCTATTCAGTAATCATGGTATGAAATTGATCATCCAATGCTTTCCGTTTTGCAGTAAAAAAGACGCTTGGACAGTTAGGTTAAAAATTTTTGGTGACATTGCAGTTAGGTAATATGTTGGTTTTGGCCTAATTGTTGGATGTTCGCACCAATTATAAATGGCTGCATATTATATGTTTATTTGTTTGCTTGTTTGTTTTTTTGTCTAATCATTAGCTGCTTGGGCCATTATGTTATACATGTTTTTTGTTTGAATTAAGAACAATGAATTTCATAAATAAAAGAAATTTTAGATATTTTTTTAATAAATACTAATGCTTAATTATATGGTTGATAATGGCAGGGCAGATATCATGAGAAGTTTGGAGCTAAGTTTTATGAACTCAACTTATCACCAACAAAATAACATTTAGACTCATCGTGTAAAAAGTTGAAAGCTGGAATATGTTACTTATTACACAGTTTTTTTTTCATTTGTAAAATGCTTTGGATTAAACTTATTATTAAAGTTATAATATTATGATTTTCACATCAATTTATCGAACTTTTATTTTGTATTTATATCATAAATATTGTAATTTATGTGGAAAATTTTGTGTCACAAAAAAATTACACCTGGTTTTAGATTGTGGGGAAAAAAAGAAAAAGAAAAAAACAGGAAAAAAGTGCCACTAAAGTAGTATGTATATGTAACTAGGATTGCATTTCAAAGACACAAAATTTGTGCCACAAGAGTCTTTTTTATATTTGTGGCAAAAAAAGTGTCACTAAAAGCCTAAAAACTTTGAGCGGCATATAAAAAAAGTGACCCTAAATGGTTTTAGCGTCACCGCTTCTAGTGACAGTTTGTGTGCCGCACATTCTTAAAAGGGGCTTTAGTGGCACTTTTTTGTTTTTTATGGCACATTTTGTGTGTCACTATATAGCATTTTTTTGTAGTGATAGATATATACATATATATTCATGTATAGCATTTCCCATGTATCATCAATCATTGTGGCCCTTCTTACGCCCACAATATATACAATCACATTATTTTCTTGTCATTCATGCCATAAGCAAGTTAGTATGTTTAGTTGCAGCAAAACTTGGCTCGTAGGCTATACTCAACTTTGTTTATTAAGTTACAGCAGAACTTTGCTCATAGGCAATATTCAACTTTGTTTATTAATTTGCAGCAGAAATTGGCACATAGGCCACACTCAACTTTAGTTTGTTACTATTATATGACCCCCCCCCCTTCCGCCAACAATAGCCTCATGGCCTTCACAGACCACGCTTTACCCATGGCCTTCATAGACCACGTTATTCCCCAATTTGTTAAGTTTAATATTTCATAGCGTATTCGTATAGACATATAATCACGTGTAATTTCATAATGTTTTGGCATTCGTACTGTCTTCATCTAATTTATCAATCAACAATGCAATTCACCTTTTATCAGCACGTAGTCAATCATTATGTTTATAGGGACTTTTCGTATAAGAGCGTTCAGATAATTTATATCCTGAACCGTTTTCAGATAGATAACATATATAAACATGTTTTTTGTCACAAAAGTTCATAAATAGTTTGAAAAGAGGGGGTCATGAAACTCACGGTTTAATAAGTGCTTAGTGCAATGTCAGCTCTGGGTTCGTTTCCCTTCCTATCACTTAGTCTCTATAGTCAATATTATAATATTAATATTTTAATATTATTATAATGTCCATACTAAATTGAGTTGTATAGCTAGTCTGGGTGTGGCTATCATGACCAGAAAGTGTCAATAGGCTTAGATTGTGATGTTGTTTAATGTCTGATACTTAAAACCAAACTTCGCTCAGTTTCTCCGTTTCACCAGCTGGGCCAAGTTAATCATTTATACGTTTAGAAAACATGTATGAGTATGTAAACTTGGGTAAATGTGTTGGTTGATAAAATGATTAAGTTACAAAGAAAGATCACAATTTAGGGGTCTGGATTCGCTACGGGGCTCATTTCCGTTTATTCAGTTTGGTTTGGAGAAAAACGCGCACAATCTATCCAAATTGTCCGGATTTCTCACAAAAAGTTCGTTTTTACATAATTAACCTGAAAATATGCTTTTTGATCACTCTTGACGTTCTGATATTTTAACAGGTTCGTTAATCGCAAACTCGTCGTTTTTTTTATTAGAATTGAATTTGTTTAATGTTCAAGTTAGCACAATTAATGATCCTTTTATCATGAAATTATGAAAATTTAGACACTTATCAATTAAAATATGTAGATTTTTATAAAAAAGGTTTCTGGAATTATTTACTGATTTGCTAATTTATAAAAATTCATTTTATATGTTATATTTAGCCCGAACATCGTCCGTTTATACCAAACGATTTTCGAAAAATCCAAAAAAATTTCTGAGTGATCCAAATACTTCCCAAAACAACCTGTAAAATTTCCAGAATTTAACAACCTTGCCAAATTACCTTTTTGAATCAAAAACGTCAATAAAAATCCGAATAAACGCGAATCCACAAAACATAGCTAAGTTTTTCCAAAATGACCCCAAACTTCATATGTGATCATATTATACCAGTTTTGAGTTCCTCACAAAATTTCATACGTTTTCAAGCATTTAAGTATTTTTTCCCAAATAAACGTCCCGATTCGGTAATAAATTCGCCAAATATTCTCGAATGGTTGAAAATTACCAAATTTGGACAGGGAGTCATTCATATGGTCCCTGATGTTCCTGCAAAATTTTATAAGCTAAAAATATGCACATCACAATCTAACCCTAAACAGACCGTAAACGAGCAATTCGGCATTACCTTTGTGATTTTCGTTTGTTTTCGCTCTCCAAATCAGATTTCCAGGTTCTTGTGCTTCTAAGTAAGATAGATACAGGTCCTATATCATAAATCAAGCATGTATCATCAACAAAACAGCCTTGAAACTTAGGGTTCGGTTTGGGATTTAAACCGAACTTCTGAACCGTAAAAATGCGATTTAACCCTCTAATCCGTGTTTATGGCCAAAAAACATATCAAAACAGATTCCTAACCATGTGTATGATTAAAATATATTTTTGGACCAATTTTAGGGTTTTTGCATGGTTAGAAGTAATTTTTGTTAATCAAAGACTCATGTTTATGTAAAATCCATATTTAAACAAGTTAAAATTGATCAAAAATTGAGCCTTACCTTGTTGTTTTTGGCTGGAAAATGGAAGAACAAGGTCTAACCAGCTGCAAGGATATGAGATGTTTGAGTTAGACTGGTCTAGAATACCATTAAGTAAACATAACAAAAGAAATGGGGGTTTAGTCCACTTTAGCGGGCTGGACCATTTTGGGCCCCCCTTTAGGCCCATTAGTCTCTTTTTGCGTGTTCGAACGTGAAATCCCGAGTCCAATTTTATTCCGGTTTCGGTTTTTGGCCAGAAAAATATATCGGGTGCGACAAACAGCGCGAAAACGTGTGTTTTTCGGCCAATTTCTTGTAAATTTAGAAAAACATACCATTTGTTTGTAAAAACCGAAAATATTTTCATGGATTGCTTAAAACATCCCCTATAATTGTTTTGTAGGTCTTTTTCGGCTTAACGGATGATACAATGCTTGTTTCGGAACTATCTCTCGCGTTTAAAGTCATAACGGGTAGTTAAACGAGCATGTTTTTGTTTAACTGGTTAGCTATCGTTCTAAAGCCATGATATCAATATTTTGACTTATCTTAAATGTATATCACTTATAGATGCCCCCTCCCGGGATATCTGGGTCATAACCAGACCCGTTAGGTTATTCGTTTGTTCGTTATGCAATAAGCGGTTAATTTCGCTTATTCGATAAACAATGACTAAGGCATACTCGATTTTGTCACGAATGTCACAATAATACGGTATTATCCAAAATGATTGTTAAGGCCGTATACAACTTCAACTTATTTTTATTTTCTTATTTTGTTAAAATGGAACCTTATCTGCATGTAGTAATACGGATCTTAAGGGAAAATTTTAACCTCTTGCCTTATTTTTATTTTATTATTTTTGCATAAGTCACAATTAATCAATCTCACTTAATTGAAAAACGTACATGTGACAATTTACTGTATAAGAGATAGAAAAATTATGTCTGAGAGATAGGGTTCACATATGATTCGCGCTTAATTGAACCTTAATCATATCGTAAAGTTACCGAAAATTCTGTGTAAAATTTAAGAGGACAATTATATCTACAATCATCGTTGGATTATAGGCATAATAGGTCGAAATTGAAGTGTTTCTTATAACGTTAGAAGTTAATATGATTTCCTGCTTGAACTCACAAAAATATGTACTGCTTTATTGTTTTTACTTTTTACTTTTATTGCATTTAAATTTTCTTATTTCATTTTTGTTTTTTGATTGAAAAATTAAAAATATAAAAATATTTTAAGTGTGTCTTAATATAAAGTTTAGAAAAACCAAAAAGATTTTGATTCGTCTTTATTTTCGATTACCAAGCGTGCAAATTATTCAAAAATAAAAAGGAAAGTTTTTCCCCACAATTTAAGTTAAATCTTGCTAAAGTATTCATTTTTTTTTAAAGTATACCCGCTTAATTTAAGTTTTGATGGTCAACGATTGATCGTTAAGGTAAATAATATTAAACTAATTTCATTTAAAACTCTAGTGTTTTAAATGATTATTTATTTCATTTTGAATGGAATTGTAACCATTCGTTACAGTAACTCATCATTCGTTACTATAAAAACGAATGGGTTGACATTTGTTCAAAATCATAACGAATGTATTCATTCATTATGTTAACTCATTCGCTTCCGCTACGTGTGAATGAATGAACAACTTATTCATGTACTGTGTTAACGAATGAACAAGATTATTTAAGCTATTTGCTAAATCTAACGAATGACAAGGTTATTTGTTAAATTTTTAACAGAAGACTAAGTTATTCGTAGACTTTAACAAATAATAATTTTAAAGTAACGTATGAAGGATTCGTTCGTTAGTTTAAAAACAAGAATGTCATTGGGATTTGTGTAATCATTGAAGAGGGTTATAAACCCTAGGAGACGAATGAACCTTTCATTCTCCTTCACTATTTCATCAAATTCCATAAAGAAACTCTGCCAAAATTTTCAAGAATCTTCATACTCTCATATTTCAATCATTAATTGTTTGTGTGTTATTCTATAGGTAAAGGCGACCACATGCATACCATTTTTGATGGATTTGAACCAGTAATCACTGGTTAATTGATGAACACATAAAAATGAACCAAAATATTAATAAATCTACATATTCAACTGATTAAAAACCCAATTAGGTGTTGTATGAGTGTTAGATGACTATCGATGCTTATGGATAGCCTAAATTGGAAGTTGTGGGTCTAATTAGATGCAGTTTAGATGTCAATTATGAACGTATTTGACTTTCTTCCGTTCATGCTTAATTTTGACTTTGACTGTATTGGTCAAATTTCAATATAAAGTATCATTTGTTAAACATTAACGAATGACAAGCCATTCGTTACCAGGATAACGAATCATCTTATTCATTATTTTTCTAACGAATGAAAATTAATGTAACGAATAAATGCCTTATTCATTAATGTGATGAATGAACTTCTTATTCGTTAAGATAAAGCATGAACTTCTTATTCGTTAGAGTAATGAATGAAGGTTCTTATTCGTTAAAAATATTCTAACGAATGAATTTTCTTATTCGTTAAAGTATTTTAATGAATGTATTAAATAAATCTTAACGAATGAAGAGGTTATTCGTTAAGCATAAAATATTAATGTTTGAAATTTTGAGATTAACTTATTTGTTTTTATTACAGGATGGCAGAAAATGTTCTAGATCCTGTACCCGAGCAACAACTTTAGCAAGATGTTAATGTTGCTGAACAAGTCGCGGATCCCGAACCTGAACCGGTTATGCTTCCATGGGATAAAAAGCATAACATCTGCGCGTTTCTAGAAGATGATTTTTTCAGAATAGATATGTTTGGGGGTATAACCAACTTCCTGAAGTGATCGACGATCTATGTTGCTATCTCTATAGACACATACGTACATCAGAGTATTATACGAGCATTTTGGAACACTGCTAAGTATTTTGAGGGGGAGAACCAGATTGAAGCTGAGATTTAGGGCAAACCGGTTGTTATCGATGTGCCTGTTATTCGTGATGTGTTAGGTTTTGGGGATACGATGGATGATCGTTGTGAGTTTGATAGATCATTGATACGGGTTTGTTTGGATGTGTAATGTATAAGGTGGATTTGGATCGTTCGATGTACCACAAGGCAAACCACTGTGAATAGCACAAGTACTTGTTGCACGTACTGATTCATTGCCCTGGAGGGCATAAAGGCGGGTATGATGAATGTAGAGTGATGTTGTAGTCTGTGTTCATTGCATTAGTTCTGGGCAATCCATTCAATTTCTCTGAGATGGTCTTCTATCATCTCAAAGAGAACTACACGACCAGACAGAACAAGTTCTTGATGTATCCACGTTTCTTGCTGCTTATCATTAATCACCTACAACTAGAGTTATTTAAAGATCCGGATAATCATGCTAATCTTATGCTCCTAGAGCATATGATTGAAGACACCGTGAGGAGGATCAGGACATATCGTGGACAGTCATTACAAAATCAACCGCATTACAAACGGTTTATAGGTCACCTGATCAACATTAATTATATAGCTCGACCTGATGATCGTTGGATACATGACGATTCAGATTCTAAGCGTGAGGGTGGTGATGGTGGTGCTGGGGTAATGATGATGGTGGTGATGGTAGTTCTGATACCCATAAGAGAAAGGGTAAAGCTCCTATGATTGAGAAGCTGGATAAACCTAAGAAGCAGCAAGTTAGGAGAGGTACCAGGGTTGAAATACATGATTGACCGTCGATTCCTACAAGTATTGTGCCTCCCCTTGCTCCAGAATATATTATTCCGACGACACCGATTCCGATGTTGACTACTCCACTGGTTTCGCCTACCGTTACTTTGGTGACAACCGCGTCTGTTGATCCGAGTTTTGGAGATATACCTCAAGCAGTATTATCAACTATGCCCGAGCTTGTAGACTCAAATGATGGCTCCGGTTAGTCCGTCTGTGATGTTGAAAATGCCTAAGCATTCTTTCATGAATTTTCATCGTCCTAAGGGCCCGTTGCAACCTGTCCTTCCCAACTTTTACCAGATGACGCCTCAAGGTCAAATGTTCCAGTTTCTGAACTTAATTCATCCACAACAAAATCAGATGGCTGTGGACCGTGCATTCCAATAACATATGAGGCTTGAGCAGTGGAATATGTTCAGACATATCCAGTACGTTCAAAGGGAAAACAGGGAATTAAAAGCCCTTGTTGCTGCTCAGGGGGGGAGGATATTTAAACAAGATGAGATCATTCTCTAGCTCACATGTAAGGAAGATGAACTGAGGAAGCTGAAAGGAGATGATCATGATCAGGATCCGGATGTGGGAGGTAGTGGAGGTGACCAGCAACCAGGCGGTGGTGCGTTGTCGTTAGGTAAAACTGCTGAGGCTGGTGGGAGTACAAGTAATTTACAGATTATTCCGTATAAAGACTGTACAAATGTGAAGCCGGTGAACATGATAGCGGCTAATATGATTTTTTTTGTTATATGGACGGGATAGTTAAGAGTATGGTTAATGCTGACGAGATTGAAGAAGGTGAGTTTGTTTATCATTCTTTAACCAAAGAATAGATTGCCTTACTTCTGGGTCTGAATGAGGAAGAAGTGGAGGAATTGGGTAAAAAGGTGGACGTAGAAATTGAGTTTGAGCCTAACGTAAATACGGGTATTCCAAGGGGTAATAGGCCGTTTAATTATGATGAGGTTGAGGTTGAAGATGTGACAGCAGGCGAATATCCAGAGATGTATACAAGTAACAATTTTGATAATGGAATTCCGTTTTTCACGATCTAACACTTTGAAGCTGTTGAAGAACATCTGAACAAGATCGTAGTAAAGGTAAAGAGAAGGAGGTTGAAAAGAAGAAACAACATACTTTTGATGGTATGTTTGGGCATAATGTTCAGCGTTTGAATAAGATGATCGAGGCTTTGCGCTACAATGAACGTGAAGAAAATCCAACAAGCGAAAGTCTGAGAATCTGCATACCAACTGAAGAAGTATGTGAGCCCGAGATCTGTGAAAGGTAACATTATTTCGTGGTTATACGATTCGGAACTTAAGGTATGTGTAGTCAAATGGGAGCACGGTATTCATTATTTTTGACGTATTATTGATGTGTTGTCCCTTCTGCGTTGGGATGTGAGAACGCTAGCGAACCGACCATTCGCTAATTGCATCTTCATTCGTTAATAGTTTTAACGAATGAGAAGAACGAATGAGGTCATTCGTATGGTTTAAAGTATTTCGTAATGAATGAGTTTTCATTTGTTAAGCCTGTTTAACGAATGAACCTCATATCTATATATACCCTGTAATATTATTCTAAAGTAACGAAGTTAGTTTAATTTGAATCTAAGCCTCGTTACTTTGCCCAAATCTCTCTATACAATATCCATCTTCATTCATTTGTTCTAATCGTATTCAATCCTAACGAATCGATCGACATAGCACATAACTATATCCATAGCATGACACTATGATTGCTCATACAACTTGACAAAAGTTTAACACAAAGAAAAAACCTTAAAAGGTGGTTTTAGCCACCGCACTCCTCATTACTATTAACAGATGATATTATGTTATGTAAAGAAGAGATCATGCGAGATCATAATTGATTGTATGCATCTCATGTTTCCATAGTTACAGGTGTTTGGTTAGGCAACTATTGTATTTATATAGGGCCCATGTATCATTCTAAAGCAATCAACAAAAATATGTTCTCTTCAATATTTTACATGGTAGTCAGAGCTTCGGTTCTAACCATTTTTTTTCTTCTCATAATCGATCCTTTAACCCATAGTTGGAGACGACAAACTCCCTGATCCGATACAAGTCCATTCCAAAACCCTACACCTGGCCTACATAGTTGCAAATATACAAAACAAAATACAGCCGCTTGATGGTAATACCATTACCTATTCAGCCTGGGTGAAACTTTTTTGCCTACACCTTAAAGCATACAAGGTCCTTAATCAAATTGAAAATGAACCACTTGCTGCTAATTATCCGACGTTCGGCCAATAGTCCGAAAGATGCCCTCATCATTCAATGGATTTACAGCACTGTAAACCTCGATATCCTCGCCCGGATACTCGAAGATGACACAACCACCACAAAAAAAGATCTTGGAATTAAATAAAAGATATTTTCTTGTCCAACAAACAAGCCCGTGCATCTACTCTTGAACATGAGTTCACCAACACAACCTTGTCTGAATGTGGTGGTCTTGATCCGTATTGCAAAAACTGAAAGAAATTGTGGGGCAACTTGGTGATCTTGAACAACAGGTAAGCGAGGCAAGATTAGTTAAGCATATGGTCTGACACAAGAACTAGACACCATTGTCAACTGTGGGAGTCCATCATGGGGGACTCTGCCCGAGAGATGATACATCAAGAACAACAACGCTAGGATGGGAGGAACAAGGATACGGCACTGCTCCATACTCGCCCTCAATCTCTCCAGGCCGAAGTTAATAATCAAGGTTCCAAAGCAAACCCTAATTACAAAGGCAACAACTTCGACCCCAATTACAGAGGACGAGGTAGAGGCGGTGCTCAGAAAGGACAAAGCGGTGGTGGAAGATTCCAACAATCAAACTACATGGGCAATTGGAATTACCCTAATTTTGGATACTATGGGCCACGATTAGGATATGGGCCTCAACATCATGGGACACAAGTAAATGGATGGACCCCCACCTATGCCATACCCAACGGTAGCCCATTATCATCAGGCCCACATGGCTGCCAACGAAGCCCAATACTCATCTACTGCTTTCGGTCCACAAATTAATCCTACGGATATTGTTGCTGCCTTAAACAACATGCATCTAAATTTAGGAGAGCAGGTTTGTAACATGGATACCGGCGCCTCGTCTCATATTACTTCGGATATTGGTAAAATTACTTCTCCTTTGTCTTTATCTTCAAACACTATTTTTGTCGGTAATGACCAACTCCTACGTATTAACGGATCCGGTAATGGACTTTATACCTTTTGCAATAAAACCTATAACTTAAACTATATTATCATTCCTCACAAATTATAAAGGACCTAATTTTCGTTCGTAAATTTACTATAGATAATCAAGTTTCTGTTGAGTTTGATCAATTTGGTTTTTCTTTGAAGGACCTAAAGGATAGACTCCTCATTTCCCGTCACAATAGCTCTGGCGATCTTTATCCATTCAAGCCACCCGCTTTCATGTTGCTGTCTTCGTCATCTACTATCCCATGGCATGATCGCCTCGGTCACCCGGGAGCGACTGTTTTAGATTATTTAAGCTGTTATTTTCATTTTAATTGTAATAAAGCAGTTGGATCCTTGTTTTGTCCATCTTGTCAACTTTTGAATAGTAAACATTTACCTTTTTTGAATCTCAATCTGTTACGTACAAACCATTTGACATAATACATTGTGATTTGTGAACTTCACCCATCCCAAATAATTCAAGCTATAAATATTACATGGTATTAATTGATAGTTATACAAACTATATTTGGGTTTACCCATTGAAATTTAAATCTGAAACTTCTCCCACCTTCGTCAAATTTCACAAATTGATCCATACCCAATTCAACATGGCCATTAAAACCTTTCAATGTGATCTTGGAGGTGAGTTCGACAACAATAATTTTAAAAATTTTGCCCACGACAATGGCCTTCTCTTTCGGTTTTGATGTCCCTAAATATCACAACAAAATGGCCAAGCCAAATGCACGATTCGATGGATTAACGCCATTATCTGTGCCCTCCTTATTCATGCCCGGCTACCATCCTCTTTTTTGGGTTGAAGCGCTTCATATTGTAGCTTACCTCCACAACATACTTCCCACCAAACGTCTACATTTCCAAACTCCCGCCTTTGCGTTATATCACCGAAACCCTTCATATGCTTATTTATGCGTATTCGGATGTGGACGCTACCCCAACATGTCTACTACTCAAACTAATAAACTTCCCACTCTATCCACTTGCTGCATCTTTCTTGGTTACCCTTCTAATTTCCATGGTTATCGATGTTACAATCTTATCACAGGTCGTGCGCATATTTTCCGGCATGTTACTTTTAATGAACAATCATTCCCTTTCAGTAATTCCATTCCGAACCCCACCTCATACAACTTTTTGATGGACCTAATCCACTAAATATCCACTTATATAAATTCACCAATAACATACCAACTCAACACAATCCCATTCACACATCTGCCCAATCCACCGACCCTTACGTGTCATCCCAATTCACCGACCCTCATTTCTTAACCCAACACTTTTCGAGACCTATCCACCAACCCACTGCGCCTTCACCTCTACAACCCAGCTCACAAAATGCTACGGCCCAACCACTAAACCCATCACCAACTCATCCTCCAAATAGTCCTGTTCCTACCCATCCTACTATCACTAGTACACCACAAAACGCGCACCCCATGAACACTAGTGTCAAACAAGGTATTATTAAACCTAAACCTAAGTACAACCTTACAGTCACAACTAATATTTCACCTGTGTAACATCCTGGCTTAAGTGAAAGCGTCCGAGTGTGACGTACAGATTGTTCAAACACACGTGACACTATTAAATGACCATAATATTATTAGTTCATTTAAATCACAGGTACACAAGTGTTCAAATAAACAAATGCTTAAAATAAAGGATAGCCAACTATAACAACTTATTGTTTATTATTGATAACTTAAAACTAGCGTCTTCGTAACCTTCAGCCTCTAATGATGGTACCTGTAGCATATATATAAAATAAGGTCAACTAACTTAATAGTTAGTGAGTTTACACAAATTTTATATAAGTACATAAAAACCATGCAATTCCATCGAACTTGTTAAAAGTATAACTACAGCGCATGTAGTGTCCTTTCCAGTCGGTAACAACCAACGTACTTAGATTGGGGGTCCATTTTCCACTCATAACAAAATGGTCCTGAGTGCGAAGGGGGCGTATGATCATACTTATTGAGGCAACCATGAGCAACTAATTCTGAGCAAGTTATCAAGTAAACACACAAATCCATGATACGGATTGCAGTTTTGTAAATGAAAAATAATAAATAGCTTGGTTGGATAGGATATATATGCTACCCCCAAAAGTATAAAAGTGTTAAAAGGGAGGTGTGAAAAACTCACCTTTGATATGAAGTATAAATAACAGAAAAGCCAAAAACTCGTCAAATAAGTCGGGACGGTTGAACCTCCGAACTATAAATAAAATAATACGAATATTTAACGACTAAATAACGGAATTGTTAACACTAATTACTGTATAACTTTGTTGGGGAGATATATCTTACTTTATATAATTTTTACTAATTTTTAAGGCATTTGATTATTTTAATAATATTTTATGTTTTAACGGAATTTTAACGGGTTAATATTGTAAAAAGTTAAATAATTTAAGTTAACAAAACTACATTAACGAACTAATTAAAATTAGCAGGTTACAATTATGAAAGTTTGGTTTTTAAGCGGAAAAATGATGAAATGTACTTCATACAATCAAATAATAATAATGATAATAATAACAATGATATAGTAAGTGCATTCGAACAATCAAGTAAAGGCCCACATAATTTCTAATCATGCTACCTAAACACATAAAAATTAAGCTATAACTAACTAAAACACTACGTCTAATATCCTATCCTATAGTCACGGCTCTGGTGCCAATCCGTAACACCCCGGCTTAAGCAGAAACATCCGAGTGTGACGTACCAAATTGTTCAAGCACACATGACACTATTAAGCGACCAAATATCATTAATTAATTTAAATTACAAGTACAAAAGTGCTTAAATAAACAAATACGTAAAATAAACGAGAACCAACTATAACAACTTATTGTTTATTATTGATAACTCAAAACTAGCGTCTTCGTAACTTTGACCTCTAATGATTGTACCTGTAGCAAAAATATAGAATACGGTCAACTAACTTAATAGTTGGTGAGTTCACACAAGTTTTATGTAAGTACATAAAAACCATGCAATTCCATGAAACTTGTGAAAAGTTACCTATAGTGCGTGTAATTTCCTTTCCAGTCAGTAGCAACCAACATACTCGGATCGGGGTTCCCTTTTCGACTCATAACAAAATGGTCATGAGTGCAAAGGGGGGTGTATGATCATACTTATTAAGGCATCCATGAGCAACTAATTCTGAGCAAGTATCAAGTAAACACACAAGTCCATGATACGAATCGCAGTCTTGTAAACGAAATAAAATAAATAGCTTGGTTGGATAGGATATATATGCTACCCCAAAAGTATAAAAGCACTAAAAGGGGGTGTGAGAAAGTCACCTTTGATATGAAGTGTAAATAACAGAAAAGCCGAAAACTCGTCAAATAAGTCAGAACGGTTGAACCTCACGAACTATAAATAAAATAATACAAATATTTATCGACTAAATAACGGAATTATTAACACTAATTATTTTAAAACTTTGTTGGGGAGATATATATTATTTTATTATAATTTTAACTAATTTTTAAGGTATTTGATTATTTTAATAATATTTTATGTTTTAACGGAATTTTAACGGGTTAATATTATAAAAGTTAAATAATTAAAGTTAACGAAACAACATTAACGAAAAAATTAAAATTAGCGGGTTACAATTATGAAAGTTTGGTTTTCAAGCGGAAAAATGATGAAATATACTTTATACTTAATTTATAAAATTTTTATTTGTTTAAAAACATTTTATTTTATTTATTATGATTTTTAATTAATTTATTTAATTATTATATTTAATAGAAACTGTTTTAAAAAAAAAGTAAAAAAGAAACGATAGTCTGACCCGGGTTTCGAACCTGAGTGCTTCAGTTCATAGTCATTCTAACTAACCAGATGAACAAGCAATCAATTTGATTGTAGAGTAGAAATAATATATATATATACATACATACACACACACACACACATATATATATATATATATTAGATATTCTGATCATCACTTTCCTTACAAAACCTTAGATATCTAAGTCTCTTCCATGGTTCCATGTTTGACTGATTTAGGTTAGGGGTTTTGAACCTTAGTTAAAATCGAGTAAAAACCCTATAAAAATTACCCGAAAAAGATGTTTCTTAAGGGTTAACGGAGACTCGCTGGAAAACTTTCTTGACGAAGTATTTACAGTATGTAGGGAGTGTTTCAATGTAATAAAAGGTTATGAGCAAAGTTACACGTTATTGGAGGGTCTATTTATAATCCGAATTAGACCGTTGTATGAATAATTGATCGTTAATTTGTTTTATTAAATTTCCGGCCATCGGGGTCTTTAATTTGATAATTATATGATGTCATCGCCCGTGTCAGCATGGGCCATGCTTTGCCAAGTATGACCATGCCTTACCTCTGGAACAAAAATTCAAAATTTTCAATTTCCATTTTTCTGATTCATTTTCATTATAATTGTTTAGGATGGCTGAGTATAATGAGGAGGAGATTGAGGAAATTGATCACCCGTATTTGTTGTTTGCGGGAAACACACGTGGAGATAATGAAGCAAGAGAGGAAGTAGAATTGATTAGAGTGAGAGCGGAAGACCCACTTTACTATGCATGCAAGAACACGCTTTGGAAGTTGAATAAGTACGAAAGGGATAAGGAAATGGTTGGTGGTCCGTGGCAACGCTTCCTAGGAAACAATAGAAAATCATATAACGAACTGGCCATGGAATTCTTAGCTTGGTTTACGTTCAAAGAAGATCCATTATACCCAGGAGATCATTTTGAGGAGGACAGGGTAACCTTTAGGCTAGGAGGTCGGTGGATCAGGACCGCATTCATAGAGTTAGGTGTGAATTTAGGGATTTATACACACTCAAAATATCAAACAGAAAAGTGGCTTACATCAGGTTACACATTCGAGGGAGAAGAAGGGAGAGAAAGAAAAACGACAGTAGATAAGTCCGAAAGGGCAGTTGCAAGGAGTTTGTTGACATGAAACCCAGAGGCAGTTTTAACCTGAGAGTGTCGAAGAGTACTAAGTTGAGAGACCCATTGTTTAGTTACCATTCATCGTATCTTCAGCCACACCATGACATCCCACACTGAGAGCACAGGGTGGCTAGCCTTAGGGATCTATGGGGCCTTTATTGCATAAAAATGGGGGGAAACTGTAACATCATCTACATGTTATGTA
Organism: Bidens hawaiensis; assembly: GCF_021521415.1. Classification (NCBI taxonomy): domain Eukaryota; kingdom Viridiplantae; phylum Streptophyta; class Magnoliopsida; order Asterales; family Asteraceae; genus Bidens; species Bidens hawaiensis. The sequence goes on along the minus strand of NW_027492013.1, from coordinate 396,516 downwards.
AGATGTGGGAAAAATGCGCCAAATTCAGAGAAATGAAGATGCTTGGGGGAGGTTAGATTGTCAGGCTCTACGAGGCATACGGGTTCGATCACCATGATACTGAGGGACCAGAGCCGATCCCCTAGATATCCATATTTGCATGACGATGGAGATGGTGGTAAGGTTTCTGGAGATTGGAAATTTTCGTTTTGTGGATTCCCGTGGTAGGGTGTGGGATTTAGAGGCCCCTGCTTACGCGGATGATGATATGCCATTAGCTCAGGTATTCCGTACATGTCGTCACACCGACACAACTCATACCGATTATAGTGCAGGTCCATCACAGCCTGACCCATTCTCCTTTGCGGGCCTACACCATCTAATTACCACCCGCTTTGACCGCCTTGAAGGATATGTGAGAGACCTTAGGGAGCGAATGGACATACGGTGGCCACCAGAGGACCAGTATGTATGGTGTGACACCTTAGGAGTCCCGACACTTATGACAACTAACCCCCACGTGACTTGATGGATGTTTTATGTTAGACTTGTTGTTTGTTTGTGATGGTTGTGTTGAACAATGCTTATTTCCGTTTGCTTTGTTTGGATGCTTTAAAACACTTTTTATTTTAACGATATGTATGATGCCCGTTTATAGGGTAATATGGGTAAATATATACCCATACTTTTATATTTTGTCATACTTTTATAGGGCAATATGGTTACTTTTGAAGATTTTATGCAGGTGTGATTTAATTTAGTACTAAAACTTTCAAACAGCCTACAAAGAGACAACAGATGACAAAAATTTCGTCTTGGCTCATAGGGAAGTTAAATTCCTTTTTTGCTTCATTTCCATTTATTTTTAATCTTTTTACATTGAGGACAATGTGAGATTTAAGTGTGGGGAGGGGGTTAACAATTGGCCAAACCAAGTTCAAAAGCGAAATTTTTGAGCAAATTTTTCAAAAATCTGTTTTTGCAACAATAAAAACCACAAGGCTTTTAAATATTTTTGAGAAACGAGAAACTAAGAAATAACAAGAAAAATTTGAGCAATATTAATCTACTTCAAAATGTGATAACACTAAAAATATGGTTTGAAATATTGAGATTAAACTTTATCCAAAATACGACGTTTTCACCCTATTCTTCCGTTTGTGAGAATTAAGCTTTCATGAAGATATTCAAAAAATACTCATCTGTTGGATACTTTTAGTGAGTAGATACTTCTTGCGGATTTGAACTTGTCTTGAGCATTCTATTCAAGATCATATGAAATACTGCATAAAAAGAAGGGTAATATATTTTCAAAAAACCAGAAAAACCCTACACCTATCACCAAAACACTAAACCTACCCAAAAACCTGTCCCACCAAATTACCCATTCACTGGTAGAATTCAGCATTGGTCTTTTACCGGCAGACCCTAAAGAACTGGAATGCATTCTTTCGATTTCAATTTACTTTGTTGCCTACAATTCGCAAAACCTAGGTTGCCTCCAAAACTTAGGGAGAGAACTTTTCTCTTCAGCAATGAGGTGAGGAAAAGTGGCGCCAAGAGGAACCAAGGCCACCATTTTGTGGGATTTCCAAAAGCGAAATGAAAATACGAGCAAAAATATATGAACGATGTTTAGACCACGAAAATTGGTCCCACGAAGGAAGATGTAGAGTAAGTCAACCCAATCCAATACGAACATACCGAACTAATGAGGGTGGAGGCTATTAGGCTCAAAGCCAAACGATCCATTAGAGTTGGAAGTTATGTTCAACATAGGATTGAGGAGGATCTTATCCACATCTTGGATAAAACTGGTCTTGAAGATCTGACCTTAAAAGAGTTATTAGGATTGTAAAAAAAAACTGCTGATTCACCACACTCCTGATGAAGAATGGAGAAGGAGCGTGAAATAGAAGAAAACTTTGAAGAAAAGCTTGATTTGTCATACCAATCTGAAAAATTCCTTTGCCAAAACACTAGACAAAACCTATCACCCACCGAAACCTTTGGAAATATAATATCTTTTGACGTATGCATCACTTCACAAAGTGGGTGGAGAATTGATCTCTCGATAAGCATATTTTCTGTAAGTCGTATCTTGGCTAAGGGTGTTTATACATACAACATCACGTGTGTGTCCAGATATAAAGCCGAATGTGTATCAACATTGCGAACTCGTGACATTTTGCATAAGATGAAGCTCATAAAAGCAAACCATAGTTTTGAATACCACTACATATACTAACATATTTTGCTCTTATGGATTACCAGGACTTTCAGAAATTTCTCGGGATGTTTAGCTTCGGTTAACGTGCTGTTTTGAAGAGTTTGTACAAAGCTTACTTGAAGACAAGCAAGGTTCAAGTGTGGGGAGATTTGATGTATAAGAATTTATACATCTTTTCAGCACTAAAATATCTCCAAAATTTCAGCAACTATATTAGAATAAATAACCACTAATGTTTATAAATTCTATCTATAGGTAAATATATCCCTAAGGAATAAAACAAGCAAAAATAAGAAAGAAAACAGAGAAAACCGGTGAAAACAGACTCAACACACCCATGGTGAATCAAGACATGGTCATGCCTAGAGGAACAAAATAGAAGATTTTGAAGCAAAACACGTCCCATGCCTTCCCAAGACATGGCCATGCCTTCAAGTACAAGAGAAAAAGACAAAACTGGTGAAATTTGGACTGTTGTGGCACTCATCACGGTCGAGCCGTGCTTAACACGGCCATGTTACTCCAAAGCTTTGGGATCTGACATTAAGCAATCAATACAGCAAGACAAAAATGACTGTTAGTGCATAAAATATCTATCGCTTAGGTCTTGTAGGTTGTGTATTAGGATAGTAGTGATTTGGAATATATTGTAATGTTTGAATGCAAGAGTTATATGCCGTATAACTTATACGGCGCATAAGCATAACTTATGCGCTGTGTATCTTATACAGTGTATAAGTCACAAGTTGCCTATATATGGGTTGCTTGGCTATTGCATTCACTACTTTTTGGTCCAGTTTGTACCTGTACTGATATTTGTCATATCTTCATGTACTTCATTGCTATTGACTGAGATATATGAAAAATAGAAAGAATATAATGAGAAACCTTGTCGTTTATGATCACGCTTAGGGATTTCGCATCTTCACGTTGATTCTAGATATCGATATGCATCTACAATCTCTCCTGATTCATCAAGAAGCTAAAGGATTATGAATTGTTTCTCCAAAAGAATAGTAAAACTGATGTTTGTAAAAGTTCGGAAAAGTGTGCTAAGTTTGTTATGAAATCAGAACAGATTCGCGAGTTAATTGAAGATTGTGAGAAACTTATGAAGTTGTATGATGAGATTGATGTTCTAATTAGCAGAACTGAAAAGTCTGAAAAACCTGTTGAAAAGAGGGTAAAACCTGAAGAACCGTCATCGCCATAAATTGAAAACACTCCAAAGTTCGTTGATGATGGTGGTTCAGAATATGATGAAATTTGGTTATGAAATCATTGTTTCAATCAACTAAAGGTATTCTAAAGTTGGATTTCAAGAAGATGAAAGCTAAGGATGAAGATGAGGAAGCTGTTGCTGAAGCTAAGTGAGCCGAACCAATCCTCAAGCAAGTCAAACTAGAAGGTTCAAACATCCCGACTATGAAAATCGAAAAGGTTAAGTTTTCGAGGTACACACTGAACCTTCTGCTCATTATCAAGTTAAAACCAAAACAGAGCCTAATCATGAGTCGGTAAACATCCAAAACATAAAATCATGTGAAAATATAAGTTACTTTATGAGGAATGTTTAGAAAAAGATGTGGAGTACAAAATGTTAAAAACTCCCACCGACTATTTGCTAAATGATCATAAATGTATTAAGGAAACTTATGATAAGCTTCAAAAATGCGAAAAGGCGCTTTGGGAAAAGATTAATAAAGATGAGAAAAAAATTTTGATGTTAAAACACACTGTCATTGATATAACAGATTGCCATAAACAGACACATTAACGAAAAGGCTGCACTTAAACAAGAACTACAAAATGTTAAAATTAAAACTGAAAGAGCTGACTTGAAGCTTAACAGTTACAAAGTATCATCTTTTGTCCTAGACTATATTCTCCCCAAATCGACGGGTAAAGATGAGGTAACCGAGGATGTTGTTAATGTATATAATGATCGTGGTGTGGGGTATAAGAATGATCATGGTAATTGGGTTTGGGCAATCACCAAATATTTGTTAATAAGGTTGAATCCGTTCATAGTACGACATTTGAGAGCGAGAAAAAAATCCAGTATCGAAATCAATCCAATAAGGATTTCTTTGTTAAAAAAGACAAGCGTGAACAAGCTAAGGAACCTTCTTATTAAAAGAATAGTCCTAAGTTTGCTTACATTCCAAAATCAGATGTTGTTACCTTTAAAGACAACCAAGATGTTCTTAAAACAGAAAAACAATAATTTCAAAATTCATAATCTAAAAATACGCGCTCAAGTGTCAAATCAAAATTTAAATTTAAACATTAAATCTAGTATTCCAAAGTTTACACCAAAACAAACTTTCAAAAGAAACGACGATACTGTTAAAACTGTTTCGGGGAAACCAAAAGTTGTTGAGATTGTTGACTTGAAAGATTGTGATGTAAAATGGTTTGAAATTTTGAAATTTTATTTGAAAAGATCCAAATCAAAGTTATGTCATTGGATCATTAAAAAAAAGTACACATATGTCAAATCTGAATAAATTTTTTTTTTAAAAGAATCATGTTCTGAAAGTTTGGATAACAATGTCATATTAGTAAAATCCAAAAGTTCAGAAAATTCAACCATTTTAAATGTCAATTTTGGATTAGACAGTAAGAGTTCTAATTTAACGAATATGTCTGAAGATTCCAAAAATGTTGAAATTTTTGAAAATTCTAAAAGGTCCAAGACCAAGCGAGGTTGGATTTCTCTGTTTCCTTAAACTTTGTGTGCAGGGGCTCCCAAATATCATAACGTCTATCATTGGAGCATGGTTGTGCTAAACACTGTCAAACCAATGGCGGCCAGGGCATATACTAGAAATCTGGAAAGAGGTAAAGAAAAATAAATGGAGCTCATTACGGTTTGCTTTAATTGCTGTGAATGCAGTTAAAGGTAACATTATCTCGTGGATGCACGAACCGTAACTTAAAGTATGTATCGTGAAGTGGAAGAACGGCATTCAGTATTTCAAGCATATTACTGATGTTCTTACCATGCCACGTTGGGATGTTCTTACATTGACGAATAGACCATTCATGAATAGAGATGACAATCAGTTGGCGGGATGGTTCTATCGTCATCTTTTGCATGAGGTAAGGTATGGTTTCAACTTCTCCAAGCCATAGATACCAATGAGAAAGTATGTTGATGAGATATATCCACACACCATCTGGAGGGAGTTAGTACTTGACGTAAAGCCGGCGTGAATGTTAAAGAAAGTCCCTTTAAATATTTTCTCCCAAATTCTTTACAATAGATTTAATCGTTGGTATTATGCTAACAAGATAAGATAAGCTGTAATTGTATTCGGATCGGGATTGAAGACTGAGTTTATTAGCGTTATTGATCCGATGTGGCTGGTTAACTTATCTGATCCGATAACAACGTGTGATATCATAATTGGATCACATGGGAGCACAGTAATTATAATGAGCAAGCTATGCAATTCCAACGAGCCGTTCGGGTTTGTCATACATTTGGAATTCATAGCTGTGCAAATTGGAAGACCGGCGGCAGATTCAATAGTTAAAGACAACAAAGAGCTTGAGACGAGGGGGAGTTTGTAGATACATCGTTTTGCATCTCGGCCTTTGTTTAACGTATTTAGAAATAGTTTAATGTATTATGGGTATTTTGGTAATTTATGTAATGACTCATTCATTAGTGTTATGATAACGAATGAGTCACCCGTGTTTTGTAGCACATTCCTTAGTGTTGTTAGCGAATGATGGATAACGTATGAGTCATTCGTTAAGGCTTGTTTAACAAATGACTTGACGAATGGGATTCGTTAGGTGTGTCTAACAAATGAGGCATGAATGGCCCATCGTCTATATATATCCTATAACTATTTCTAAATTAATAGAGTTCTTATTATATTTGTTTGAGCCTCGTTACTCTGCCGAAATTCTGTCTCAACACACACACTACACACACTTAATGTAATCGACCTATAACGTAATCATATCAAAGACTAGATCATACGTAATGAATCAAGTGATGGATTCTCACCTATGTTGTTTTAGGTGAAAGAACGGGTGGGAAAAACCATGGTGGTTCACGGATACCCCGACCGTTCAGATTAACGCCCCATATCTCGATTTTAATCGATTTTTAATCATTTTTTTGAAATAAAGCCATTGTGATACATGGATAATTCAACAACTAAGTTTTTATTATTGATTTTGAGCTATGATACAAATTATGCTGCGCTCCAACATGTTCTCCAGTAGGTTGGGTGTGACATTAGGTTTCTTCTTCATGAAGAAACGTCACTTTAACTATACCCTCTATATAAGAATCTTGTGTTTCTTAGTTATAAAGGTGTAAGCTATACCCCTAACTAGGGTCTAATAATAATAAAATACTTAAGCGGGACCCTACCTTATGCGGGTACTTGGAGTTGGATGCCAAAGATTGAACGAGCAGCATTCTACTCTTCTTTGTGTACTAGGGGTTAAACTGTCGGAAAATCGGGGATTCGAAACGTTGGCATGATTCCCGAGAGTTATGTGTGTGTAATAATGTGTGTGTTTGGATGTTTTTTTGTAGAGCCTGGCCATCCCTTTTATAGACAAAATTCTCAACCCATCGCATTTCGCGATGGCCAATTTGAAGGGCCATCACGTAACGCGATGACTCAGCAAATTTATGGGTTGCCACGTGATGACACGTGGCCTATCACGTTGTGAGACTTCCATCGCGTAGCACGACGCTGCCCATTTTCCAATGTGATGGGCTTGTTTTGAGCCTGTCTTGTAGCATGATCGATACAAAAATTCTGATTTTTCATTTTGGTCCCTCTTCACAAAAGTACTAAGTCAGCTCTCAACCAGTTCGCACTGATGCAAGTGTGCTAAGTGCAAAGTGCGCAATCAAAGCACCACATTAGGCTCATCACCCCAGCCCGTACCCGTGTGCGCGCGTGTCGGGATACAAGAATATTACCTTGTGGGTCATTCTTTTTATTAGGAGCTCACAATTTTTTCTTCTTTTCAATGGGATAAATTCACTTTCTTATTCCACCAATGTGGGATAAACCCATTTTCTTATTTCACCAATGTGGGCAAACCCCACTTTTTTGTTTCACATTCTCAATCACATATTTTGAAAATATTTCTGGTCCTTCATCTTTCATGAGTTGTCAGATTGGGTTCAAAGATTTATGAATGTTACACCTTATGAGCAAAAATTAAAAGAATGAAAATATGCATTCAAACCACATAATATATAGTATAAATTGGTGTAGATGTAGCTTTCTACCCATTCTCTGCCAACAACACAACAAAAAGTATTGTTTTTCCATCTCTTCCCGCCATGAATCAATTTAATCTTTCCATGTTCGATTATGGACAATTTGCAACCAACCAACGCACGAACACCACCCAATTGAAAACTACACAACCGACTCAACCAAACACCACCCAAGTGAGTTAACCAACCCCCAACTTCCCGTCCTGTTTTAATTTCGACCCTAGCATGTTGTCATACATGCAATATTTAGGGATGTCCACCAACATGCAAACCGGTGGCACAAGACGAGACAGTGCCGAAGACGCAACCCGATCTGGTGTTTCAAGACGAGCTGGAGGCACAACCCTATTCGAGAAAATCTAAAAATACCGGATTGAGCAAAGTTATACGAGGAATGTCAAACAAAAAAAAGACGTGAGCGAGCCTCGGACTAAAATAACAACTATGCTATGGGCCCCGAATAGTATTTGGCCATTTTACGGTCGTGAAGTGCGGTCTCAGAAGATCCTGAAAGTTGTAAGTATTTAATGTTTTTTATTTATGTACTAATTTATCCTTAAACAACATATTAACGTTTACTAATATGCTTTCTAATTTTTATTATAGCCAACTACAAAAAATAGGCATATTTTGGTACAAAGTTTTGGAACTTTTTTTCAAGGAAACGGGCAAAGGGGATGAATACCGAAAGCTTGGTTCTATATCCAGAAAATGATCTAATATAGACGCCAAATGCCAACTCTATCAAGGGGTTTACAGGCAGGTTTTTAATCGTGGAGTAGTGGTGCCGGTGATGCTAAAATCAATGTGGCGGCGTTGACTGAGTACCAAAGTGCTTTGGGGACCTTTATATATATGAATTGTAGGAATCATCTTCGTTATCACCCTAAGTGAAAATTCGTACCCCATGCCAGGTCTGGAACTAGGCGACGAGCAAAAAGGTCCAAAACCTCATCCTCGGTTGATTCAGAAACGCCGCAGTCTGATGCTTGAAACATCGACTTAAACGATGACGGTCAGTGATAACAAGGATGAGTATGCGGAGTTGCCTCGACCGGGCGGTAGAATAAGTCATGGAAAGGGGAAACTGGTGGGGTGATCATCAGCGGGTGTGAGTATGGAAGTTGGAGAAGAATTCAATAAAATGAACCGTTGACTCGCGGATTTACACAATCTTGGAAATCAACGTTTTCAGATGATGCAACAAAATTCTAAATCCAAGAAGGTGTTCACTGATATCTTGAACGAGAGGCAAATGGACAAAGATCTCGTTTTTTTGTAGAAATCGATCGACCACCTTACCGGACATGCCCGGAGGCTAGCCGAAATAAAATGGGATAAAATTATCAAAAAATATAAGCTTGACCAGTAATATTTATTTTTAGTACTAGTGATGGTTGTTTTTTTTTAATTATTTTAATGTATTGTTTTAATTTAAAATAGTTTTTTTAATTTATGTTATTTATTGGAATTTAATTTGTTTTATTTGTATTATAAAAATAATAACAATGAGATAATGATTGGAAAATGCTCCATCCATTACACCCCTATTAGCCAAAAAGCTTCTATGATATTATGGCGTCACATGGCACAAAACGCCCTCATAGAGCTTCATCCACTATGCACAGTCTTATTGGGGTTTACATTAAAAACTACTATAAAAATTAAAAAGCTAGGCAATTACTTTTACTTATAGCTATGCCTTTAAAGTTGAAATAAGGGCCTAGATAATTTAAAAATATATTATTGAAAATAATGATAACTAATGTCGTTATGGCATTGAGAATATCAAAATTTAAAGGTATTTATAAAAAAACTAAAGAGATAAATATTAATTAAAATAAAATGCCATCAAGAAAATATAAATATTAAGGAGCATCCCTTTGATGAACTACGGTTAATTAAACTAAAGAGAAAAATATACCGACGATATATTATATATTTGGGTGTTTGAAAGATATGAATAATAGTTTGATTTAAAAATGATGGTGTAGTTTAGAGACCGAGGATAACAAGTTTTGGGATAATGTAATAATAGCAATTCACTAGACACCGAGAGCGTGTGGACCGGTGCCAAAAAAGAGCGGGATACCTGCAACATGGGAAGCCATTGCAAAACGAACTTCTCCAACTATAACATCGACCTTTAAAATTGTATCCAATGCATTGTGAGGAATGGACGAAAAATTAGGTTTTGGTTGGATATCTGGTTCGGTACGATCCCATTGAAACCAAAATTTCCATCACTTTCTGCAATTGTTAAATTAAAAAATTGCAAAGTGGTGGATTGCTTCCGAATGGCAGGGGACACGATCATGTGGGATTGGAGTTTGTTAAAGAGTGATACAAATATGTCTTTTGCATGGAGCTCAAGGAATAGTGGTGTTGTTCATGATCTGGAATAACTGCCCACGTTCCCCACATGGTTTTCTTTTACTTAGTCTTCTAGTTGTTATTTTATGTGAGAATAAACTAGGTCGTCTAGTCGTGTTTATGTTGCTTTTAGTTGAGATTTTTTAGGTTATTTTATTTATTTAAGGAGGGGTGCTATCAGTTTCATCATGTACCACTGAAAAATATATAAAAATTCTTAAGCTCTTATTCTTGTGTTTTCTTTCGTTTTCTTCAATTACTCTTGCTCTAATGCCATCAAACTGGTATCAGAGCCTTGATCTGACTCCCACCCTCACTTATCTCGTGATTCTGTTTACTCTATTCCTCATGGCAGACTTAAACCCACTTCAGAACTCCACCTCGTCCGTCTCAATTTCAATATTCAAGGGCGAGGGGTACGACCATTGGAACATCAGAATAAAGACAATACTCAAATCAAAAGACCTCTGGGACGTTGTGTTTCTGGGCATAACAGCCATACCTGACACGCCCGCTGATCAAAGAGAAACAAAGAAGAAGGATGTCCTTGCCATGTCGATCCTCCAGCAGGGTGTTCATGACCTGTTGTTTTCTAGAATTACTGTTGCAGAATCCACTAAGGAAATATGGGAAACACTAAGGATTGAGTTTCAAGGGGACTCATAAGTCCAATCCGTGAAGCTACAAGGGCTTCGACGGGAATTTGACAACCTCTCTATGAAAGAGGATGAAAATGTTGGAACTTATTTTTCAAGAATTATGGATAACGTTGGGAAGCAGCGTTCTTATGGTGAGGAACTTACCGATCAAAAGGTTGTGGGAAAGTTACAACGCAACTTGACCCCTAAATATGATTACGTAATTCCCTCCATCGAGGTTGTCTTCGTTTCTAACGAACGAGTAGCTTGTAATTAAGACAAATAACAATTAAATGAAACCAACACTAATGGGATGTATATTCTTAATATTTATGTAGTTATATTAATACGTATTTTTAAGAAGAATATAAAAACTCATCTCTTACGCCTCGTCCAAATATAAACGAAATGATTACTTGGGTGAAAGCGACTAGCATAAACCAACTTGCGAGTCGACGATTAGGACTAACTAACCTTATGTGATTAGGACCTCAAAGTCTACATGATAACGAACTAAAACGAAAATCGCTAGACAACCGAATCGGAGCTCAAGAGGTGAGTTCACGACCCCTTTTTACTCTTTTTACTGTTTTACAAACTAGGGGGAAACATAGTCAAACTATTTTATACGATAACTAGAAAACAAGGTACGGATCTTTATGTGGACTTAAGTAGACATGTGCAGTGCCTAAAGTCCCGAGGCATGCATACTATAACCATTAACTACGCTCGTAGCCATGGATTATATGAATAGTACTATTAGGTTTGACAACCCCTCTCATGTCGATCTGGAGGATTCAATGACTGCATATATTTCAAACTTATATCCCCGAGGGATTCTAGGGAAGTAACTAAGGTTTTGGATTGGTTATAAGCTCACAGGTCTGATATTAATTTGTATTTCTTGCAAACTTACGAAGGATCACCGTTACTTGTTTTAAATTATTGTCGACGGTTACTTGTTTTATCGTTAACGGTTACTTTTGTTTTATTTATCGTTCAAGGTTACTTGTTCTAATTATCACGCATGCTTCAAGTTTTACAAACAAATGTTTTCTATATCATGTCATAAAACCTGTGAACTCACCAACCTAACTAACCTTATGTGATTAGGACCTCAAAGTCTACATGATAACGAACTAAAACGAAAATCGCTAGACAACCGAATCGGAGCTCAAGAGGTGAGTTCACGACCCCTTTTTACTCTTTTTACTGTTTTACAAACTAGGGGGAAACATAGTCAAACTATTTTATACGATAACTAGAAAACAAGGTACGGATCTTTATGTGGACTTAAGTAGACATGTGCAGTGCCTAAAGTCCCGAGGCATGCATACTATAACCATTAACTACGCTCGTAGCCATGGATTATATGAATAGTACTATTAGGTTTGACAACCCCTCTCATGTCGATCTGGAGGATTCAATGACTGCATATATTTCAAACTTATATCCCCGAGGGATTCTAGGGAAGTAACTAAGGTTTTGGATTGGTTATAAGCTCACAGGTCTGATATTAATTTGTATTTCTTGCAAACTTACGAAGGATCACCGTTACTTGTTTTAAATTATTGTCGACGGTTACTTGTTTTATCGTTAACGGTTACTTTTGTTTTATTTATCGTTCAAGGTTACTTGTTCTAATTATCACGCATGCTTCAAGTTTTACAAACAAATGTTTTCTATATCATGTCATAAAACCTGTGAACTCACCAACCTAGTGTTGACGTTTTCGAGTATGTTTTTCAGGTAATTAGATCAACATGTAAGGAAATCATGAAGACGAAACCTTAATGCATATTAAGGATACCATTTTGTGGGGATTTTACTTGTATAACCTATACAATGTTTGGGCTATATTAAAGAATCCCCCTTTTATGTTTAATTACTTTTGAATAAAAACTACTTATGTTTTGTAAACGCTTTTAAATCTATTAGTATCCTAATACTTTTATGTTGGCAATAATCATACACTTGTGAATTCCATGAACGTCACGCACTCGCGATTCCGCCTTGGCGAGGTGTGACACTCTTGCTCTAATACCATCAGAGTTGTGTTAGAATTCCAATTAATTCAGTGTAGAAGAACGCACTAGCTTTTGGGCTCGGTTAATATCACAAATACATAAGACAAGTGGGTGTGGGTGTGGTTGGCTGACCTAGATGAGTCGTTTTCGGTCAGATCGACAAGACGAATGTTAGAAAACCAATCATCGGTAAAGGAACCTTGTCTATATGAGTGGAATAGTTGGATACCTAAAAAAGTAAATATGTTTAGATATCAAGCTTAATTAGGAAGAATTGTTACTAAAACCGCTCTCATTAAGAGGAATGTATGTTTGATGAAAGAACAAAACACTTGTATTGCTTGAAGAAGGGTTTGGTTTGGAAGCCAATAGCAAGTTGGTGGATGCTACCATCTTTTGTTTGTTTTCTCCATTGAAGGCGTGTGGCGACACCAAAATGGTGATAACTTAAGCAACTTTTTAGTGTATTTAGAGAGCAAGAAATAACAAGATTTTCAACAGAATTAACACATGACCGACTCAAATCGTAAAGACATAAAGATGCTATGTTTTCTTTGGGTGATAACAAGATCAAAGAAAATTAGAATGCTTGATTCAATTTTGATGTTCTAAAATTGTAGCCTCTGTTCATTGTGTTTCTGAAATTAGAATTTTGATAGTACGATTGTTATGAATTTAAAAATTTATGGTAACTTATGTTGACATAAATTTAGACACAAACACGTGTCATGTTTAGTGTGTACGTGGCAAAGCAAAATAATCACCCACGTCAAAAAAAGATTGGTCTGCATCTTTATTTCACTTTCCGTGACAAGAAACTTAATTTGCAATTAGCAATGTCTTCCCTGCGCCGCCTCTTCTCTTCGCCGCCGGCGATGATCCTCTCCACCGTACGATCAACCCGATCCTTCTCTAATTCGGCTGAAAAGGTTTACAATCCCCAGCACATACCTGTCAATCAGGGCCAGCACAAAACCCTAACGCAAGAAGAAAAGATCCAAAAGGATGAAGATAACAAAGAAGACGATGAGGATGAACTTGATATTAACAAGGAGACCGGCGAGATCGGTGGCCCTCGCGGTCCTGAGCCTACTCGTTTTGGCGATTGGGAACGTAACGGTCGCTGCTCTGATTTCTGAAATTATGAAAAGGTTAGATTCATACTCTTGGGTATTTATTATATGTTTTGGTTATTGTAATCGGATTCTTATGGTTGATTTCATCTGATTTGGATCCATAATTATGAATAATAAGTTATTCATTTTGATTTCATCGGTTGATTTAGAGGCGTGAATTTCATGTGAACATGATTCGAACCTAGTACGAGGTTATGATATATACAGTTTTAACTCAGTTTAGCCTAGTGTTTCCCCTAATTAATCGCTAGCCTCCGCCCACTTATTAATTTTTGGCTAGTTGTTCGATTAATTAGCCAGTGGTAAAGTCCGACTAAAATCGAGATTAATCTAACTTAGTTGACATTTTCTGACAAGGTACCGCCCAAAAGATCTACGGTTTCTAGTGAGATTCCGGTCAAAGTCATCGGTTTCTAACAAGATTTCAGCCAATTTGCAGCCAAAGTATGTATGTGCGTGTTATATAAAACCAAAAATTATACATGAAAGTCCAACCCAATTAATCCCGATTAATCATTAGTATCAATCTCATCGCTTGACTAGCAACTGACAATTTTTACAACCTTGGTTTCGGGGAAACATTTAGCTAGACATGTCGGTTTCGAGTCAACAAACAAGTTCGCAGGTTGACGTATTTTAGCCATCTATTTAATTGTATTAATTTTTTTTTAAATGGGTAGGGTCATGTACCTAAACTTAGAAGCGAAATATAAGGCTTTATCTGTAACTAGTATTTCTGCCTAGGTGATTTGTGGCGTGGCATTTTTTCTACATGACAAAGTTATATGAAATTTTACTTTAATAACATGTCATACGTTACTGAATTCAACTAGTGCTCAAAACAGTTTTAACCAAACCATCACATTCAATATCTAGCATTACTACACAAACCCAAACTTTAGCAACTGTAAAAAGTTGCAGCCCTTTTGGCATATGATCGGCTCGATTAATAGACTTGCTATGGAACTAACCACACATCTGGTCTGATAGCCGATTAATAGACTCGCTAAGGAACTAACCACAGATGGTCTGATAGGCGGACACTCCGTGGAAGAAACAACACATCTGAAAACGCCCTGTGGATATAAAATAGAAAATATAAATGACAATTAAACATTGTGAAATGGTTTAATGCTTGAGTTGGTGTACCTTCATTTCTTCATCACTACAGGGGCCTCTGGTGCTGTAGTTCAAGGGCGGACCTAACTTGTAATCACGGGTAGCATTCAACTTTTCGTCGATAGTGCAAATTTATTAATCTGTTGGTCGGTTTTTGTATTTCGTTACCCGTGAAAAAATAAAACGTTACCCCTATTTGTATAAAGTCCACCCAAATTAAAAGCTAAAATTAATTAAAGTCTAACCAAATTAATGCTCAAACCAAAAATTATTCGTTGTTCCCTGATTCTTGGACGCTCGGTTAGGTCGGATATTAACATTCAATAAAATAAAGTTTTATTCAGCCGCTGCTTCCACCCTACGCTTCCCCGAGCCTCTGCTGCCCTCCTTTGGTCATCGGACCTCCACCCTACAGCCGAGTAGCCAACGTCCAATGCTCCCTTAGTCCCTCTTCTACAGTTCGACTTCTACATGTTCAATTTAGGTGTTCTTCTACTTTTATCTAAAATTGTAATTGTTATTTTGTTTATATAAATTGTTAATTTGGAATTGTTTATGGGCAATTGAATATTTGAATGATTGAGTATGGTTTATTGGATATATGGATAATGTAAACTGCAAATTGGAATTGATTAGGAATTTGGGGTTTGCATCTAAATTGGAATTGATTAGAGATTTAGGGTTTGTGTAAATTGAAATTGACTATGGGTTTATTGTTTAAATTTTGTTTCTTCTAAAATTAGGGAACTTGGAAAATGAAACGGCAGAATCTTATTAGCAATATTTTTAAACGAAAATTCCAAGAAAACGATGATATTGCTCCAACACCAAGCTAAAAAAATTTATCGTATGAAATACGGTAAGAAAAATTTTTGGTTATTATATGAAATACGGTAAAAAAGAATGCAACTATTTTATGAAATACGGTAAAAAAAAATCTATTTATATTGCATGAAATACGGTTAAACTTTTTTTTTTAGTGTTACCCCTGAGATTTTGGTCTAGATCTGTCATTGTTGTAGTTCTTGTAAATTTAACAAATGCAAGTAGTAGGCTTACACATCCGTTCTTGGATGTTCTAGAAGATTTAACGAATTATATACTTGGATGATTTAAACAAATTATATAATTTAACAAAAGTTAAGCATTACAGGGCATGGCAAGATCTAAGAGAATCATATCCGTGAAGTTAAAATTATCCGAGCCTAGGCCGTGCGTAGTGGATGGAGCAAATATGGTGGTGTTTTGCGTTATGTAACGCCACGTCACAATAGGGGCTTTTTGGGTAAAAGGGGTGTAATGGATGGAGTCTCTTTTAATCACCTTATTATTGCTTTTTTTTTTCAAATAATACAACTAAAACCAACCTGCCAATCAATAGTCGCTTTCACCCCCGCATTCGGTGCTTTGTGGGAACCCCCCCCCCCCCCCCAACACTGTAAGACCTCGAACCCCGGGAATCCTACAGCTGGTAATCATATCCAAAATTTCACAAAAATTTAAAAACCAAAAGCAAGTTCATTTTATTAAAACCATTTCAGAATAATAAACAGCGGAATTTACTAAGTATCAAAATTCCTAAAACCGGGAAAAAGGTTCCAGACAATAAGCAGCGGAAAAATGTTAAGTATTAAAAATCCCAAACCCGGGTACAAGTGCCCAAAAATCAAATGTAAATAAAATGTCTGTTTTATTTGAAATCCTCGACCAGAAATGCCTTCAACCGTCCGAGTAGCCTCCAGCACGACCAAGTGATCATCTCTAGTCCTTAACCTGAAATTCAATCTAACATACACACAAAGTCAGATAAAGCTGAGTGAGTTCAAGTTTTCATAAACAACATTCATAATTCATTTCAAAAATTCAAGATATAAAACGGTATAAGCAATTAAATACTCAATTACCAAATAAGTTATCCTCGGTCGAACACGAGTACACGGGCCTCTCCACCACGAGCCAAGACTCAAGTAATATATTTGACCCGGATGCGGTAAGACATAATCACGTGACGCGAGCCTCTCCACCACGAGTCAAACCCGAGTAATATATTTGACTCGGTCACGGCTTACAAACCTAAACACGTGATACGGGTCTCTCCACCACGAGTATAACCCGAGTAATATATTTGACCCGATCATGGTTTAGCAAACAACGGGCCTCTCCACCACGAATCACGAGACACAAGGTCAAGGATCCGAGTAATATATATATTTGACCCGGCCATAATCACCATGAACACACACATCAATAGGCCTACTCACATAAATCTTAATCACAAGGAACTAAATAATATCAACAATCGTAGGCCATAAGGTAATATATACAAGTCAATCCAAAATATGAACTAAAGTAAGTAGGTCTACTCGTATTCAATTAACACAAAGCCTAATAACATCCTCGAATCTAGACCATAAACAATATATATAACCTTAAGGAATTTATGACCAAACGAGTCTAAAATATCCTAAGGCATAGAAAATAATCCACAGCTGGTTTCATAAATACACAAATAATAACAAGGCTATACAAAATTGTTTTAACGAGTAAAATTGTAATTGAGATTGTATGCCAACCCAAAAAGTAAAAGAGTTAAAAAGGGCATCATGAACTCACCTGACACGAGGCACACAATCAACAACGAGGTAGAGAACCCCTAAGTACCGCAAATCAAACGCCTGTCGGATTACGCACAATAATTATAAATGAGACCGAACCGACTCGTTTATCCTACGAGGTATTCTAACATGGTTTGATTTACCTAAAGCCTGGACATCACCAATTTCAATTACAACAGCCCCTGGGGCCTTGTATTAACCGAAACCACCCTTAGATATTTCTGGGGACAAAGAATTCCCAAATTACCCCCGGAAGTTGCTAATTGTCTCGAATAAGGGCGTTAACGAGCTATTTATGTACTTAGCAACCAACTCAGCCCCTTGTGGACCAAATTAAGTATAATTACAGCCAACAAGTCCACACGACACTACACGAGTTGAATGAGTCAGCAAATCGCTTGAACAACGCATAAACTACCAATTAAACGCGAATTTGCGTTGTACCGACCCGTTTGAGCAACTGACAACCAATTCAGCCCCATTAACATAAAAATTAAGTTTTTCACAGCCCGTATAACATACCGAGGCTACACAATCTGAATTGGTTGTTAATCCCCTCAAACAACGCACTAAACGCAACAATCAACAAACTAGACAACCGAAATCTTAGTTTTCAATCTATCAACAATTGACTAACCAAACGAGATTCAATGCTCACGATACTAAAGTATAACACATATGATATACCTAGGAAGATGACGGAGCAAAACCTCAATTTAAACAGCCCCGACAAAAACACAATTGGACAGCCACCGGTTAAGCCTAAAACGAACGTATCAATCAATAACGAGTATAACATGAAGATTTTAGCAAGCAAAGATGTATTTTATTACATAGGAAAATCATATAAATAAATTATTAAATTTTTACTAGAGTTGCATAAATGTCTTAGGTTTATAAAAATATTTTTATTATATTTTTCTAGTGCACACAAAAATCATAAAAATTCCTCGAAGACAGAAAGGTACGTGCAGCTATTTCAGTGCGCAACAAAATTGTTTTATTTGTTTAAAAATCATTACCAACCAAATTAAGCGATTCCAGTTGGGTTATAATCCTAACTCAAAATATGAAGTTCCAGAAATGGAACAAACCAATTTGGACTTTTTGCAAAAGAGTTATGATGTCGGGAAGACAGACCAGAATCCGTCACTCCGCATCAGCTTTGATACACGTTTTTATAAAATCATTAAAACTATTCAAATCTCGTCCAAAAATTACAAATTATTCCTTTCTGGAAACTAGACTCAAAGTAGAATATCATGGAATCAAGAATCTATCAAAAACAATCAATTTTCATCGAGTTACTGACCAAACAACAAACGAGTACGAATCTGTCAGCAATTGTTTTAATCAAAACTCAAACCCTAACATGATTATGACATCTCTAGGGTTCAATAAAGAGTTTAATGGTAAAAAATACTTGCATTGATATTATACTAACCTTGAATTAAAGTTTGGCACCTAGGAATTGACGGGAAAATGAAGAAACGCAGGTGTGGTGGCTGCCCCTTCTGGCCGATCGGAACAATGGAGGAGGAAGAGATGGAGTTAGGGTTTTGTTATAATAATGTTACACTTAGGCCCATTTAACTTGTAAAACGTGATGTATTGCGCCAAAGGTTAGATAACACGGCTTTCGGGAATGGCTAGGAGGTCCCCTAAGAACGCCAACTCGGTCTCGGTAAAATATACAAACTTTACAATGCTTAAATCTTTCAACGGAAATTAACGGGTACAAGCACAACAACCCCCCCCCCCCAAAGGATCCCATCGCGCCCTGGGGCGGTGTTCCGGACGTCATAGGGGCTTTTTGGGTGGGTATATCGCCCAATTACATGGGGCCTTTGTAAAAATATGAATTTCAACAAATTAACAGAAAGCATTTGCAAGTTAACCCGACCAGTTTCTCAACCACTTGGTATAAAAAAACAAGTTTAGAAAAAGGGTTTGCAATTTGTTCTGACTGGTTTCATCACTTGGTATAAGTAACTTCACATGAAAATGTGCAAGAACACCAAAATTAATAAACAAGAAGCAAAGTGATAGTGAATTTGAGGATGGCAAAGAGTTTGAAGAAGTACGGGGGTCTATTTATAAGCTTGAATTCGTTAATTACAATGCTTGATTGGAGTTAATTAGTCAAGCTAGCCAAAGGGCAAGTGTTTAGCAAAATTGAATAGCGTTTGACCAATTTGAAGATTGAAAACGGGGTAAGGATGTATGGAGGTGGTCTAGATGCATGGAGGATCGTCAAAACAAGCCAAAAGGCTGAAACTTAGCGAAAGGAAGACTAGCCAGTTGTTTAGCTTGAAAAAGCGCGTCTAGACCTGCGTCGCATGTTGCGAAAGGCGGGTGACTATTTATTCATGAAATTCAACCCAATTGGGTTATGCATATTCTTGATGTTTTCTATGTGTCGTGAAGGAAAGAAAAGATGCCCTTCACGACACGCGACAGATGAGAGAATAAGAAAGCTTAGTTTTTGACATTTTAATCCATTTACTTTGATTAGATGCATTAAAGTATACAAAGACATTAAATGGAATTTGCAATCAAGTTTATAACATAGTAGCACCATAAACACCGTAAATCATAAATAATCATAAGCCAACATGAATAATCCATGCTTACTAGTCAATGAGGATTTTAATTAAATTGAAATTTTAGAACGGGCTGGGTTTTGAGTTCAAAAATTGACGAATGTCACACCCCAACCCACCCCAGGCGGATTACACATCGAGGGCGGACGCATGATTAATCATAGCTCCTGACACTATTTAAAGTTGTAATTTATTCATGTCACATTAAGGGTTATACAATACATAGAATTTCAAATCAAACTTAACAAAACAATCGCTAATATTCATTCATTTGTCCTAGGTACATAAAACAATCGCTAATATTCATTCATTTGTCCTAGGTACATAGTGGGTGAGGGTGGGCGGTTTAGGTTTTTTAGAAAGGGGAAGGGG
Source organism: Bidens hawaiensis (assembly GCF_021521415.1). NCBI lineage: Eukaryota > Viridiplantae > Streptophyta > Magnoliopsida > Asterales > Asteraceae > Bidens > Bidens hawaiensis. The sequence goes on along the minus strand of NW_027492013.1, from coordinate 376,158 downwards.
GTGGGAGGCGGTGGTTAGGTTTTTTAGCTGGGGCGATGGGTGCGTGGTTAGGGGGTTATGTTTTTTTTATCCGGGGAGGGGGAGGGGGTGGGATTGGTTTGATAAGTTCATATCAGATGTAGAGAATCAAATGACATAAAAGGTGCACCATAAGATTAGATGGATAATATAAGATTGAGTTCTCTAATTCCTTATTTTTTTTTGAGTTCCCCAATAAGCTTAATAAAAATTAAAAAACATTAATAAATAAAAAAAATTCTCGGTTTAACTAATTTATACATATATGTATAATACTTATTTTTTTAATTTTATATACATATGTACATATATATATATAAGAGGGTTATAATAAAAAGAAGTAGTTTTCTAGAAATACTAGGAATAAATCATAGCCATTGGATCATATTAATCAATGATTGATATTTAAAATGATCAAAAACCGACATAGTTTCCTAGAATTACTCTTTCACCTATAGTTTTCTAGAATTATTCTTTCACCATAGGTTATAATGTCACATGTCAAAAATCTATTGGTTCTTACAATTCCTAGAAAACTCCGTATTCTTATTTGAACCCTTTTCTATATATATATATATATATATATATATATATTATGTAACTAGAGATTAAATGACAATATACACAAATATTTACAATTGAGGCGTCTTTTTTTTATTGAAACAAGGATGCTACATAAACGTTTTGATTTTTTAATGGTCCAAAATGGTTCTCAAAGTTCTTAATTTCAAAAGTTTCTCTTAAGATCCTTACCCTATATATATATATATAGGGAATGGTTCATAAAAGAAATCATATTATTGCGAGAAGTGAGATAAATAAATTCTAACCATTGATTAAGATTGATCAATGGTCTACATTAATTGTCGCATATTTGTTATTATTTGTAACTAGTTTTAATGGCTTTTAATTAAAAAGTGCACTGCAGTAAATTACCTAGTATGTTAAATAAAGGAACCAGATTATTGCCAAACAGAATAGCTTTTACCACGCTTGAGTCCTCTTAGTTCCTAAAATACATGATAAGAACAAAATCAAGACGATATCCACAAATTGGATCTTGAAGAGGTAGGTCCCAGCAACCCGCAAGACTCACCTTGAACAGGGACGTCTGCGCGGTTGGACCCGCAAGACTCACCTTAAACAGGGACGTCTGCGCAGTTGGACCCTCAAGACTCACCTCGAAGAGAGACGTCTGCGCAGTTGAACTCGCAAGACTCCTTAAAGAGGGACGTCTGCGCAAAGACAAACTGGATCCGCAGGACCAACCATGCTCAGAGACGCGACGTCCTTACGCGCAGTACGCAAGCTGTTTCCCAATGGTGACGTACTCCGCCTGTTCCCGCAGCTACGGATACTAGCCATCAGGGAAGGCTACCCGCACAGCAAGGCTACACGCACAAGGCACTAACTCTCAAATAATTCAGTAATGTCACCTGAAGAAGGAATGAGCAAGCCGGGAATACTCCCGCCCAAAGCCGGGAAAACTCCCGCCCAAATGAGCCAGTCCGTACGCTACTGGAGGATCTTTTGTACTATACCTGCTAAGGTATGGACAAAAGATCTGACCAAAGCTGCGACAGCTCACTGACAACAGTACGACGAGCAGCACGCTCTAGTACTTAATGTCACTATCAGCCGCTGCCTACTCACCAACCCTTGTCGTGGCATGTACATAGCCTGCAGTTGGTGGAAAAGGAATAGTACACAGCCGGCCATGTCACTATCAGCCGCTGCCTACCCACCAACCACCAGCACGGCACGTGCGTAGCCCACAGTTGGTAGAAAAGGAATATTATACAGCCGGCTGTACCTTCTTGGACACCTACCTTCGGCTATAAATACTCCAACACCTTGGAACGGTATCATCATCTTATATCTTCATATATTATCTGATATCTGCTCTAGTCATTTCTCTTAATATACACTTATATTCAAGAGCAATCTAGTCTGATTCTCACACTGGAGGGTGGTCACAAGGAGGTACCCCCCCTTCTCAGTGACGAGCTCACGGTGTCTGTTTTGCAGGTCATCGGAAGAACAACCATCTTTGCCGGACCTAACCCTCGTGGGAAACATCTATTTAACCCCCAGATTATCTGTAATCTGCCGGGGTCGATTAGTGTTTCTTCATTGGCGCCATCCGTGCATAAAAGCTAGAACTTATTCTTTTTCAGTTTTTTCAAAACTTCTGGAAAGATGGTTAACGTTACTCCGGTCCCGAGGCCAGCGAGTGACCAAGAAACCCCGGTAATCACAACCCCAGCTACTGGGAGGAACACCGGCGAGTACACAAATTTTACGAACACTACCCCGGTTACTCAAGCCGGGGCAAGTGCAGTAAATTTTACGAACACTACCCCGGTTACCCAAGCCGGGACAAGTGAAGTAAACAATCATCCCCTGAGATTCATTGGTACCCAGGTGGAAAGACAACAGACGAGGCTCCCCCACCAAACACTTGAACAAGTTAAAGCGTGGGCGGAAGCACGTCAGAAGGAATTCCAAGCTGAGTTGGACGAATGCTTACGTTCCATCCAACAGGCTGACGAATTTGGAAGCACTCGACAACAGCTCAACATGAGCAGTGAGTGCGAGTACTCGGACGATGATCGGGAGGAATCCGACACCGACACAAACCCTCGCCATAGGGCGAAAGGGAAGCGTAAGGAAACGGACTTCCAACCGAGAAGGAATTTCGAATAAACCTTCAAACCAAGGAACGCGGGGGGAAACCCACGTGACTTCTCCAAAACCTTTGGACCAACTGCTGCAAATGCGGGAACGTCCAAGTTTGCAAGGGAGATTGCGGAAGCAATCGCCCCGAGAAGTGCCAAACAGATGTCCAACATCGGCACTTATGATGGTATATCCGACCCAGACGATCATTTGAACAGATTCATAGCGGGGGCAACCGTCAGCAACTGGACGGAACCCACGTGGTGTTATATGTTCCAGATGACGCTGGTTGGAACAGCTAGAGCGTGGTTTGACCGTCTACCGGTCCACCACATCTACGATTGGGCGGACTTCCAGCAAAAGTTCAGCCAACACTTCAGTCAACAAAGAAAGTATACCGAAGAGCAATGGACGATCCTCAACTGCATCCGAGAGGAAGATGAGTCTTTACTAGACTTCATCACGCGCTTCAATTCAAAGAAGCTAAGTCTGGGCACTATTAGCAAAGATCTTGTTCGCGCTGCTTTCATCCAGGGCGCGAAGGACCCAGAGCTCATCCGCACCTTAACGGGTAAAGACGGCATGCCATCCACGTGGGATGCCATCATGACAGCAGCTAAACGCTTCGCGGAAACGGAAAAGCAACTGGGTAGAGATCTTCCCCAGAGCACAAACCTCTACACCCAGAAAACAAGAGAAAACAACGTCCTCACCGCCCGACTGAACAAAAAGAGGAAGCTAGGCATTTGGCAGTCAAGGTTAAACTTTGACACCTCATCAAGCTCTAGCCCTCGGTTAGGCGGAAAGGATAACATGCAGTCGGCGAACCAGAACTCCAGATGGACGCCACTCACTAAAAGCGTCACCGAGATATTCGCCACCGAGAGGCTCCCATGGCCAGAGGCTCCAATTATCCGACAGCGTCCAAACGCTGATCAAAGCAAATTCTGTGACTTCCACAAGACAAGAGGCCACACCACCGAGGAATGCTTAGACTTGAAGGACATCGTCGAAGCATTTGTCAGAGATGGGAAACTCACGCACCTCGTGGCGTAATGAACGCTGAGCAGGCTAATGCGTGTAGAACCCCAGTTGGGGAAAACACGAATGAAACTGCAGCTTCAATGTTGGAGACTACATACTGCGTAAACAACGAGATTCCGAACCAGGTGAATATCGGCTCGAAAGGCTCGATGACACCCCCATCCCAAGAACATGGAAGGGAGTTCAATTACACAGGTTGCATGTAGATCAATTCCAAACTTGTAAAGAAAAGGCCCAGAGCCACTTCTAATGGAAATGATTCTCCTTATCACATTGACGCTGATGGTCTTACATTTATACTTATGAACTTTCCACACTGATATGCCGGTATTCACCGCATAAATAAGTGTGAAAGGAAGTCGTTGCGTGTGGACGGCGGCAAAACCCGCATAAACACAAAAAACGGCAAAAATTTCTAAGAAATAAGGACAACATTCACGCAGGTCAGTTATAGGTAAAATTTGGTCATCCCACTAAATGAAAGTGACGGCGCAAGACGCACAATCATGATAGAGGAAACTGAACATTAACCTATTGACAACCGCGCGTTGAAAGGTTTAACTTATTCAAAACACTGATATGCCGGTATTCGCCGCATAAATAAGTGGGGAAGTCGTTGCGTGTGGACGGCGGCAAAACCCGCATAAACACAAAAAAACGGCAAACCTTCACGCAGGTCAGTTATAGGTGAAGATTGGTCATCCCACTAAATGAAAGTGACGGTCCTACCCGCACAATCATGATAGAGGAAACTGAACACTAACCTATTGACAACCGCGCGTCGAACGATTAACTTATTCAAAACACTTGGAAAATTGCTAAGTTAAACTAAAGTATGCACGAGCGAATCATATATTGTTTATGCGGCAAAGCAAGTGCCAAATTAAGCTATAATATGCATGAGCAAGTCATATAACGTTTATAAAGCAAGTCATCCAGTGAAAGTGGCGGTCCTACCCGCACAAACGTTTATATTTCATAAAAAATTCAAACATTACAAGAATGGCCGGGTATCTACCCGCCTACAGAAATATAAATCTATCCTAACGGTGGGAAGGGATCTCAAGATTCAAACTTCAGGACCACTCCCTCCAAACCCACTTGTACCCGCACCATCAGTTGGCTGTGGCGGTTCAAGGAAAGTCTTGAGAATGGTTAGCCCATCATCAGCAGCAGCAATTTCGTTCACCTTCTCCACCACCGGATGCGGAAAGGCAGCATACTGGTTCACTGCTTGGTCATAGGCAGCTTCGGTGTCCACGTTATAAAGAGGGAAGTTGGAAGGCGGGATGCACTTCTCAACAAACCCCAGACCAAGCAAGAAACCAGCCTTTTCCCCATCCTCATGGGAAGCGTTGAGGGCTGCGCTCATGGCATCGTCGTAAGATGTGTCCGTGAAGATCCGATGCACAACCTACAAAAAGAAAAAATATGTCAAACTTTTCTAAGTATAAAGAAAAGCGTAAAGACGTTATGAAGCTAAGCTTACCTGCGACAACGCTTCTCGTAGAAGCCATTCCTTGGTAATCAGAGCCTCCTGGAGGGCAGCTTGAGCTTGGTTACGGGCGCGTTCGACTTCACTTTTGTTAAGGTTGGCAAGCAACACTTCCATAGCAGCAGCCTCTTCAACGCCCTTTAGCTTACGCTCAGTATGGTCAAGCATACCCCTCTGGTACAAGATCTCTTGAAGCTTCTTGGCGTCTTCCATGGCCAAGGCATCATGAGCCTGCTGGAGCCTCTCTAGTTTGGCTTTAAGCTCCTCATTCTTGGCGCGCAGAGGCTCAGCAACAGCTTCAGCCTTGGTGGCCCTCTCGGTCGCGTTCCGCGCAGTTTCCTTAGCCAACCGAAGCTGTTCGTTAAAAGCTTGGGCAGCCTTGGAACGGGCCTCGAGACGGGCCTAAACTTCAACCTCGAGGGCCTTGAAGGCCTTTTCCTTCTCCGCAGCAACGGCGGAAAGTCTCCTGTTCTCCTCCCGGATGGCCCGCGCCTGAGCCACTTCTTGGATACGCGTCGCCTTTAACTTGTCGTTTTCACGACAAAGCAACTCGACGCGCAGCTGCATCCGGGCAAGGAGAATCCGAAGCTCATTTGTCAGCCTACCCTCCTGGTAGCTAGACATGGCTTCCCCCAACGCGCCACTTGGGGCCGCGTGACGCGCCTACACGACGCAGTCCACAGCCGTCCGAAGGGTTGTTCCCCGGCGGATGTTCCACCGTGGAACATACACCTCATTGGAATCCGACACTGTAAAAACAAAAAACAGTTAGAAAAAGATGATATAAAAAAAAAAGAGGCCAAAATAACCCTACGCACCTGTAGGATCGACAACAGGCCGGTAGCCGCCGAACCCATCACCCGAACCTAAGGGATATCCATCCAAGAGGTCAGGCAGATGGGAAGGAGGCAGAGATTGGCTAGAAGCCCCAAACATACCTGCTGAACCGGCCGGAGACGAGGTAGTCACCGGTGCCGGAGGTACGGTTGAAGCCGCCGCGGTAGAGACCATCGGAGGTGAACTCACGGGAGGTGAACTCACAACCGTGGCCGCCGCTGCGGAGGAGCCCGCAGAAAAAATCACCGCCGGCTCAGTGAAGGATGCAGTGAAGATGGCACTGACAGCCGGCGGAGATGACGTCGCAATTGGAACAGTTGCCTCAACCGGGTGAGCAACTGAACCAACACTTGAAACAGGCGCGGCCGCCTGGGTCATCGCCTCGGGTAGGTTGACCAAACCTACCGTCATGGATCGAGAGACGCTCCTCCCCACTCCACTCTGGAATGCGGTAGCATCCACGCCTGCATGAAGACGAGATATTAAAAACAATGGCGGAAAGAATTGCGGGTAAGATTAATTTACACTTACGAGTTTTCTTGAGCTTGAAGGTTCTGACAGGCAGGGACGAACCCAATGGAGCCGGCCTCTTCACGCCGGTCACCGTCGTCGTACTGGCGGATCGGAGGTGACAGCTGTCTCAACCTCCGGGATAGTTGTCTCACCACCACCAGGGTTCCCCGCCACCTCCTCACTTTCGGTCTCCGAGTCAGACCGGTTCCGCTGATCGGCGGTGGAGGCAACCTTCGCCTTGCCCTTCGCACCAGCTGCCTTCTTCTTCCTCACGAAGAAAGGACCGTCTGCGGATTCCTCATCAGAAGATGACAAAATTAGAGGAATTCCAGCAGAGGTTTGAGCATGGAGAGGACGGGGGTTAAAGAAACCCTTACCTGGCCGCGTGGCGCTCAAAATCTCGTGGCCCGGCGGGTAGACCTCCACGAACCTATCCGCCGTTTGCTCCAAGATGGGCAACTCGTTCTCGTCGAGAGCACGAGTACCCAGCCGAGCGGGACCACCGCTCTCACGCGGTTGCAGAAGCGACTGCAAATTGTTCCCCTCTGAAAATAAACAGAAAAGCAGTTAGAAGAAAAACCCTAAATCAGCAAAAAGATATGAAGCATACCGTAAGGGATAGAGTTCAAACCGTATTCGAGGACGATGGGAATCTGTGGCGCCTCTGCCCCAGCATCCTTCCATACCCGGCTCATCCCAAGCATCACCATCCCAGACTCCGCAAAGCGGTAAACCGGAGTCTGGATCCGGGAGATCTTGGTAAACCATTCCGCCTCCTGGTAGTTGGAGGCGTGAAGGTTCGGGAGAGCTCTCCCGTTCTTGAACGTCATCGCAATGGGGACGACGCGAGCGGAGACATAGAAAAACTCCCGCTTCCAAGAACGAAGACTCCGCTCGGTAGCGCAGATCTTCAAACCCTTGATCCGATTGACCAAGGTATACCAGCCCTGGATGCACCTCCAAGAGTAGAAGGTCATCAGGAGGTCGACGCGGGGCTCAACGCCCAGAATATGGCACACCCATTCAAAATGGCGAACCTTTGCGATCGCCATCGGGTGCACCTCCGTTAGGTGTACACCGTGTCTCTCCAAAACACGGTACACAAACTTCGTCAATGGGAACCTGAGATTCCCATAGATGAAGAATGCAGCATACACCCCTATCTTGCCCTTGGGGGCATCGTACACCGTCTAGTGAGGCTCAGGAAACTCAGGCTCGAAGGGCTCGAGCATGAACTTCCTGACGATGTACTGATAAACGTCGACGGAAAGAGCATACTGGCACTCCCCAGCAGTACTCTTATCGTCCTTGTCAGACGTCGGGTTCTCGATGTACACGTCGGACTCCTCGGCAATAGCCTCAGGATCACGAATGGAAGACATGTTTCGAAGGATGGAAAGAACGATTTCAGGAGAATGCTCGACGAAAGTTAGAGTATTCGCCGGAAATCGCTTAGAAGATGAAGTGAAACTGTGAGTTGAGATGCATCCTCTCCTCCCTTTATATACTCATCGCAATGAATGCGATGAATTTAATGCGGGAGAGACGGAAAAGCGCAGGTGCAATGAAACTATGACACGTGGAAAAAGCAAGCTGGCAACAGTTGTTGACAGGACGCGCGCCGTAAACTTCGCGCCCACGCGCCCGAAAACTCGCGCCCACGCGCCTGAAAAAGCGTCTGGAATGACCATATACTGTCACGTCACCATAACTTCATGCACGTCCTGAAACTGTCAGAAGAAACCGTCAGACCACGCTGACGTCCCTTCAACGGTTAGACTGTTCTTATCCTTTCACCAACTCTTCGAATTTCAAAAAAATTCAAAAAGATTCAAAAGTAAGTGGGACTATACCCCCTTACCTTGGCAACCAAGTAACTATAAGACAGGTGCGGGTACAGTGTCAAGGCAAAACCCTTCACATACTTAGCACCTGCAGGGAATTGAAGCCAAGAATACCTTGGCAACCAAGTAACTATAAGACAGGTGCGGGTACAGTGTCAAGGCAAAACCCTTCACATACTTAGCACATGCAGGGAATTGAAGCCAACAATACCTTGGAAGTAAAGTAACTATAAGACGAGTGCGGGTACAGTGTCAAGGCAAAACCCTTCACATACTTAGCACTCGCAGGGAATTGAAACCAAGAAGGATCTTCTGGGCCATGCTTGCGGAAACGGAAATAACATCCCCGCATAGCGGGAACGTTGAGAACTAGATTGTTTGAAGCTCCAAGATGGAATTGGTTGTTTAACATAATTGATCACTATGTTTAAAACTACCAAAACCTCATGGTGAATCTACACAAGTGGAACTCAACGCTCCTGACTTGCGAGGAGGTTACAGACCTACCCGCATCATACCCAAAGATCAAGCAAAAAAGTTGGGAATTTCTGCACGTGACATTAGGACTTCCGCGGGAAGAATCCCCATGGAAAACCTTAAAACTAAACCCTTTTCAAAACCCCTTGCTTAAGTCCAAAAGTTTACCTCACTTATTAACAATTCATGAGAAGAACATTGGACTGGGGGGACTTGAAGAGGTAGGTCCCAGCAGAGCCCAGTTGGACCCGCAAGACTCACCTTGAACAGGGACGTCTGCGCGGTTGGACCCGCAAGACTCACCTTAAACAGGGACGTCTGCGCAGTTGGACCCGCAAGACTCACCTCGAAGAGAGACGTCTGCGCAGTTGAACTCGCAAGACTCCTTAAAGAGGGACGTCTGCGCAAAGACCAACTGGATCCGCAGGACCAACCATGCTCAGAGACGCGACGTCCTTACGCGCAGTACGCAAGCTGTTCCCGCAGGAAAAGCCTCCCAATGGTGACGTACTCCGCCTGTTCCCGCAGCTACGGATACTAGCCATCAGGGAAGGCTACCCGCACAGCAAGGCTACACGCACAAGGCACTAACTCTCAAATAATTCAGTAATGTCACCTGAAGAAGGAATGAGCAAGCCGGGAATACTCCCGCCCAAAGCCGGGAAAACTCCCGCCCAAATGAGCCAGTCCGTACGCTACTGGAGGATCTTTTGTACTATACCTGCCAAGGTATGGACAAAAGATCTGACCAAAGCTGCGACAGCTCACTGACAACAGTACGACGAGCAGCACGCTCTAGTACTTAATGTCACTATCAGCCGCTGCCTACTCACCAACCCTTGTCGTGGCATGTACATAGCCTGCAGTTGGTGGAAAAGGAATAGTACACAACCGGCCATGTCACTATCAGCCGCTGCCTACCCACCAACCACCAGCACGGCACGTGCGTAGCCCACAGTTGGTAGAAAAGGAATATTATACAGCCGGCTGTACCTTCTTGGACACCTACCTTCGGCTATAAATACTCCAATACCTTGGAACGGTATCATCATCTTATATCTTCATATATTATCTGATATCTGCTCTAGTCATTTCTCTTAATATACACTTATATTCAAGAGCAATCTAGTCTGATTCTCACGCCGGAGGGTGGTCACAAGGAGGTACCCCCCCCCCTTCTCAGTGACGAGCTCACGGTGTCTGTTTTGCAGGTCATCGGAAGAACAACCATCTTTGCCGGACCTAACCCTCGTGGGAAACATCTATTTAACCCCCAGATTATCCGTAATCTGCCGGGGTCGATTAGTGTTTCTTCAGATCTCAATATTAAAAGAATAGCCACTGATTCATCAAATATGCGTTCAGTTTTAGAAGATTCACCATAAATTGTATGTAAAAAAGGCGTGTTTCTTCCTTCACCCTAGCTATTGTAGTCTAAGGAGTAGGAGTCGACGATTAACAAGGTATGAGTTCTGCTATTCACCAATTTTTGTGTTCGAGTGGTTCTTATAGATTTCGAAACAACAATTAGTTGGCCGAAACCCTAAAGTTTGTTACTGTTAACTGAATTCAATTCATGCCCTGGTCAATTGGGAAAAAATTTTTGTTTGTTTTTAGGGTGCGTATTGGCCGTTGAATATGTTATGTATTAGTGAAAGTTAAATTAATGAAGGATGATTCTATTTGCTGTGAAGGATGATTCTGTCTGCTATGTAGGATGATTTGTTACTAGGAATTGAATATTTATTGTTCATACATTATGTTATTATACAAGATAAATGCATTCAATTTGTTTGTTTGTAGGCTGTTTCTGTTTTTGTATAACACTTGCGTATTATCTATGTAATGCAGGACGTGTAGGACGGTTTTGTTTTATGTATGTTTTGTAGGACGTTTAGGACGTGTATGTTAATGTTGGATTTGCAGTGTTGGATGTGTAGGATGGTTATCTTTTGTGCATTGTATTCTTATTATCTCTGTAGTGTAGGATGTCTAGGATGGTTTTGTTTTGTGTATTTTGTAGGATGTTTAGGATATGTATATTAATATTGGTTCTAGCAGTGTAGGATGGTTCTGTTTTATAGGCGATTATCTTATATTATGTTTCTTATGTAGGCGATTTGTTGTAGGTGATTATGCTATGTTTCTCGTGTAGGGGATTCTAATTATTCAACATATATTGCATATATATTATATTTATATTATGGTTGTTGTGTAGGCTATTTCAGTTTTTATTATGTTTGTTGTGTAGGCAACTATGTTATGTAGGATATAAGGGTTGATATGTAACATAACATGTTTGAAATGTAGGATGATTACTTTTTTGAAGGTATATATTGAACACAAATTTATGTATGACAAATATACCATGTGTGGCAAACTTGTTTGTGGTGTATGGAATGTTTGTTGTGTAGGATATCATTTTGTTTGTATATATGATGTAAATATATATATATATATGTAGTTATTGTGTTGGATATCATGCTCATTTATGTAGGATAACATGAGCACCTACACACATGAATAAGATAAAAGAACACATGTATATGATAATATGTATATGATAATATGATGCTTTGTCATTTATGTATTCTTAATTTGAATGCCAAAATATATGTTTGTGTGTGTTGGAATAAAGGTTATTTAAACTTTGTTTATTGCCTACATTTAATTCATGAATCCTTATGTTTTAAACATTTTTCGTTAGTTTAAAGATCATTAATGTAGTTTCATGTGGTTGTTTATAATCACGGCTCTATAAACTCTTTTTTCATGTCCCAATTACTAATCAAATCCTTGAGAATGTCAACTAGTAAGTTTATTGTTATGCAAATTCTAGGTTATGTTATTAAGGAATAGATTTAAACCAATATTTCTTGTTTGAGTAGAAGGAAAAGTGAAAGAATTGCAAAGACCACTTCAATTTAATGGTTTACAAATGATGCTTCCAACCTGGTTGATGTTGATGCAGAAGAGTAAAATATCATCTGTAGTAAAGGTTGGTTATTTAGTTGAAATTTCTTGATATACTATTATGTTAGTTTGAATTTCTATATATATATATATATAGGGTATGGTTAAATTAAAAACACATGTGAATTAAGAAAACCTTGAAAACTCTATTATGACCATTGATCTTGCTTAATGAACGTACCAGATTTAAAGAGCTTGCTTTTAATAAAAAAAATGTCATAAACTAATAGGAAGAAGGACAATAAGGATACTCTTGTTCTTCAAATTTGTTTCTCTTTCTACTTTTGTGTCTGGTTCATACACTTCATATCTGTCTCTCCCATCATGCTTAACCAAAATTACTCTCTCTCTCTCTATTTTACCAAAATTTGTTTCAAGAAACCCAACCGATGGTTTACAAATCTGTAAAGAGTACTGGTGTTTTCTTTAGGTTGTTTTTCAATTGATTCAAAGGCCGGTTACTGAAGAACACGACGAGATTGCGGTGTTAGTGTTGCCGAAGAAGAACACGATGAGGTGAAGATCAGAAGCTTGATACGAAGGTGAAGATAAGAAGCTTGAAGGTGAATAAGGTGTCGGTTATGGTTATTTGTGGGAAAATCAGTCATGACGTGTGACGACTTGCCGGAAATAAGTTACGACATGGGTCATATTTTGTTGTTTGATTTCTTGTCAATATTGTGTATGCAAAAAGGTTCGTTTGGATAGTTGGCCTTTTATTAAATATTTTGATTTATGTTTTATCTAGATTTATGACTATTCAAATTGGTTTTAATTGTAAATTATTTTAATTGTCCATGTCTTTCCATACCTGTGTAGTGGCTTTTTTTTTATTATAATTAATATATATTGTGAGAAGGGTTTTGTATTATTATAATTTTGAATTTTATATTGTTTTCCTTTTAATAAATTGTCCATATAACCTTATGACACAAAACACCAATATTTGTAATACAAATGCAATAGAAAGAAAGCGAGAAAATTTGAATTTTTAGAGTTAACTATACGAATATTGTTACTTGTACTTTTTTTTATGTTACATACACTTATATTACATCATTTTAAGTGCACCTATACTAAATGTGAAAACATGTTTTATACGAAAATGTAACAAATGTAAAAACATGTCTTATACAAAACATATACATAAGGTTACAAATATAATAAATATAATAAACGTATTATATACAAAAATGTAACAAATGTGAAAGCATGTTTTATACAAAACATATACATAAGGTTACAAATGTAATAAATGTAAAAACATATTTTATACAAAAAAATACAAATGTAAAAACATATTTTATACGAAACATATAAATAAGGTTACAAATGTAATAAATGTAAAAACATGTTTTATACAACAAGTGTAACAAATGTGAAACATGTTTTATATAAAATATATACATAAGTTACATATTTATAAGTGTGTAACGTATTTTTAAAAAATGCGTACATATTTTTAAACAACTTTACATATTTTTAAATAAGTTCGCATTCTATAAAAATAGGTAGCGTATTTTAAAGTATGCAACAAATTTTTAAACAAATTTACGTATTTTTAAACATTTTTATGTATTTTTAATTAAAATCATTGAATAGGCAAGCCCTAAATAGGGTTGTTGCTGAGACCATCTAGGCCCAGCTCGACTCAAACTTAACTCGAGCTCGATTTTATTTAACGAGTTGTGATGGTGAGCTCATACACAACTTGAGCCAGCTCGTGGCTCGAAGAGCTAACACGATTATTAAAAAAAAGTTGTTTTTTGATATTGACTCTTTAGCAAGTAAAATGTTTATTGAAAAGTAATCCAGTTATAAGTAAACTTTGATTTCCAATCAAAATCTTATGTGTCGATTAAGTGTAAGCATCATATTTTGGCCATATATTTTTTTTAGAATGACAATTTCTTTATATCTACACTACCACGCTATATTATTGTTATACTAATTATTAATAAAATAATAATTAAAATGATGGTTGTGGTTACGGAAGTAAACAAAAACAACAAAAGAAAAATCTAATATAAAGCAAGCATCATTAATTTTTATATCTTAAAAAGAAAATAATCCATATACACTATAAATATTAGGAGTTACGGATTTGAATTCACCCTTTTCTTTCTGGAGTAAAGAAATGAATAGAAATAAGAAAGTTGTTTTTTGCTTGCAGTGGGGTGATAATAATTATAACAGGACAATCATGCTTAAAAAGTAAAAGACCATAATGTCCTTAAAGCAAAATTAAAGATATATTGGAAAAGATAGACGTGGACAAATATAAGCCACTCATAGGGTTTTTAGAGTTTCTATATGTGAAGTGGGTTTTCAAAATATATATATATATATATATATATATATATATATATATATATATATATATATATATATATATAGGGTAAGGTTAAAATGAAAACCCATTTGAGTTGTGAAAACCCGCGAAAACCCTATGTAACATCATTTTTTTTGTTACATATAATATATGTTGTAACATTTAATACAAAACATCGAAACATAAAAAAAAATGTTTTGCTATTTTTTAACATTTTTTACTAATTTTTATATATGTTTTCAAAAGAGAGAAAAAGTTATATTTATATTTACATTTTTTATTCACTTTAATTGTGGACCACGAGATTTAAATATTAATTAAAAACATGTGATTGAGAATGAGTTTCTAGAGTTTTTACAATTCAAGTGGATTTTTATTTTATACTTAGCTTATATATATATATATATATGTGTGTGTTAAATGACAGTACTAATGATATTTTTTATTCCCCTTGATTGTTTTTGAAATTGTAGGATAGCTTGAGAGTGGTGTAGGGAATTCAAGAAAACTAACGGACAACAATAAAGATTTTAATATAGTTTCTTTTTTAGTTTTTTATGTTTTGTATATTACAGTAGTTTTTTCTAGTACTATTGAAAACCTCGAGTGAGTTTCAATTCACATATGTCAATTTATTGAATAATTGCATGAATTAGTTTAGGTTTAGGTTCTAAGGGGAAATTTGCATAATATGCACAATCACGTTAGGAATAAAATTTAAGTTGACTCTGGTTTCTTCAACTATAATAGCATAAATCAATTTGGTGAATCTAAATTAATTAGGTTGAAATACAAATCTTCAAATTGGAGATATAGATTAAAAAAAATATTCAGAAACTTGGAGATATACTTTGGCATTGTATCAATTGTAAAAGAAAATAAAAAAATTCTTATCGGATAAACTAACGATCAGATTCTTTGACATTGTATCAATTACAAAAGAAAATAAAAAAGGTTCTTGTTGAATAAACTAACAACCAGCTTCAAGCAAAACAATGTTAATGTCTTGTTATTTTTAAATAAACAAAGACATAAAATAACTGATTAGTAAAATTCAAACTTCCAAGAAAAAAAATATTAGTAGTTACCATATCAAAAAATTAAGATCTTTACCATTATACCTCTGCATTTAATTAAATAAAAAAAAAAGAAAAAAATCTAATTGGTTAAAATGACTTCTCTTATTTTTCACATTAAGATGACTTCTCTTATGAATTTAAGCAATATATTCTAAAGCTATCTGCGTAGGGTGAATGGGCTTGGTTCATAAACAAGTGAAAGTTAATGACACGATTAAAAACGTGTCTAAACAGATTCAACTCATTTACAATACGTATTACGCGTTTAACTTATCGTGTTAGATAAACTAAGACTCGATTATCATAAGGACATGGTGATACAAATGATTAAATATATGATATTGTAACTTTGGTAATTTTTATTTTACCGTGTTATGAAGTGATCTAATATTAATAACAGACATGATAAATCAAAGTTGTCAACATAGATTTAAAATATGGGAACTACATAGTAGTAGAGATGAGATCGGTATCTTATCGGTCCTTAAAGTCCCGATCCCCAATACCAAGTTCTTGGTACCGGTATTTAAAATAAAATTCAAGAAATACCAGTACTGTACCGTACCGTAACTAAAATCTTTTGTACCAATTCGGAGGGAAACTAGCCACACAATCAAGTATAAGCTAATTCATACCCTACCTCTCCACTCCAACAAGTGCTTATACATGTGGTCCATGTGGATGTGCTAGTCCACTCCATTCATTTTACTTGTTGGGCCTTTACTAACTCTTGAAATGGGCCGCTTGGTTGGGTGAATTGTAGTGTTATAGATAGCGCCATAGATTGATAGATGTGGGCAAAATCAACCAGATAGGAGCCATTTCAGCCTTTCGGGTATGGTCAACAAAGTCAATAACCGGTTTTGGGTATGGTCTGGGTTTTGACCGTTTTTGCCAGGTTTTGGCCTAGCCGGGTTGAGGGTGGAACCAGGTCCGGTCCAGTCCTAGGTACGTTCTTTCTGGTTCGTACACGCAGGTCGGGTCGAAAACGGTTTTTTTTTCTTTTGTCCCACCACTAGTTACAGATGTTAGTTGGGCTTGGACCCATTAAGTTCAAAACATGTTCATTGTGTCTTAATATTAACCATGTCTCATATTATTGAACTATTAATACTTAATTATGTTAAATTAGTCGTGTAGCATCATTTGTGCTATTGAACTAGTTACCCTTATTCGTGTTAAACATGCATGCTTTAGTGTTTAAGAAAATGAAACATTTAGTTAATCGTGGTCATGTTCGTTAGTTGGGCTTGGACCCATTAAGTTCAAAACATGTTCATTGTGTCTTAATATCAACCATGTCTCATATTATTGAACTATTAATACTTAATTATGTTAAATTAGTCATGTAGCACCATTTGTGCTATTGAACTAGTTACCCTTATTCGTGTTAAACATGCATGCTTTAGTGTTTTAAGAAAATGAAACATTTAGTTAATCATGGTCATGTTCGAGTTCACTATTCATGTCAAACGTATCTTTTAACGTTAAAATAATCATTTCTCTATGTTCGGCCAGTTTAATTGTCAGCTCACTTTTACTAGACTTACACACTTACTAAACGAGATGCTCTCTCTAAACGACGCAAAGATATTTTGATGTTACGAGACAAATAAACACTCAGATGGGTCAAAGGTAACAATTTTGGAACCTATATCAAGGAGACCGTTTTCATATTATTTTTCCTTTCATAAATGACTCGTTTCAATCCGAGCTCATTCTGATCAAACTTGTTTGACCTAAAGTTATTTTGACCCGTTATCTAACCCAACCCATTCATTTTTGCTAGACTTGCACACTTCCTTTCTTTTTCTTTTTTTTTTTGAAGACCAAATTTTTTATGCCATAGAGTTTGAATCCATGACTTACACACTTCCTAAACATTATATTTTATCTTTAAACGACCTAAAAATAAAATTCTTATCTAGAAAGGTTACGGATTAACCTTAAAAAATCCATGGTTGTAAAAATCCTGACTAAACACCCATTAATACTAGTTAATCACAATTAGTTTTGAATAACTTTTGATTAATAGCTACTTCCCATCTCATCACCCACTGGACCAGCAATCATGAATTACACACCACTCAAAACACACAAAACCTCTTACATACCAAAACAATTTTGGAACAACTTTTTGTTAATCAAAATTAAAAAAAAACACCTTAAGAATTTTACCTCACTTGTTCCCAGACTCATCTTCCTCCCACATCTTAACCCAATTCTTTGTGGCTTCTTCAAACCCAAGAACCGAACCTTTATTTTCAGCATCCCAACTGGTGGACAAAGTACCATAAGCTATCCCAAGTGTTGAAGCTCCAAACGTTATAAACGTTGTCAAAAATGGCAGCCAACGTGGAATTTGCCATAGATTTTGTTCCTTTATTACACTAAACACTTGAAGCAAAGCTAAACCCGTTACCAAAGGCACCCCCACATTAAACAATATCCTAACTATCATCCTGTTCATCACCACGTCTGGTATTTTATCATCTGCTTCTGCTTCTTCTTTCATCTTCTTCAGTTTTTCTTCATTTATCACATCTTTTTTCTTTTCCAAATTTGACCCATTAAACCCTTTTGCTTTTGCAATAGTCTTCCATCTTTTTCTAACAAGAATGTGATTGTGTGATAGGTTCTTGAAGGGTAAAGTTGTAATACATGTGGATGCTAGTTCCACACTGAACAGAGTTTTCATGCTTTCTTCTATTTCCAATAGGCTTTTGTTTTCTCATATTTATTATTTTCTTAGAAATCTTATCTGCAAAATGGATGGTGGATGATGGCTGACTGATGATGTGTTGGCTTATTACATTTTTTATTTTCTCAAGATATTTTAATATAGATATTAATAATATAAATTGTCAAAAATTAAATTCAAAAAGGGAAAGCAGGTCTAAAATGTGACTTTATTACCATGAACAGAGATATAAAAGGAAAACATTTATATAAATCTCTCTTAAGACCAAGTCAAGAATTCTAACATTATTGGACACTGCAATGCAGAACATTGTACACTGGTGATAAAATGGATAACTATAAATAATCAGGCTTTTCCAGCTTCTCATATGACTTCCTTGAGACCTGCAATACATATGGGAAGCGGGCCAAATGAGTAAAACTTAAAAGGACTTAAAATGAAAACAAGTTGAACAGGTCAGAGACATCATTTCAGTTTACGCATTTATTCAAAACACATATACCCTTCTAACTTTTTTATTTACGCATTTCAGTTACTAGATTAAATTTCAGTTTTTCTAAACAAGCAAATGTACCTGGTAAAATTTTAAATCCAACTCATAACAAAAGCTACTAGCAAAGTCCGAAAGAGTAGGATGAGGGCAAACTTTTCCTCTATCCTAAGGAATAATTTTTTTAATTTTTTATTGTTTTTTCCTTGTTCACCGGAAAGACTCCTTATGCCCGTTTACCGTTCCAGTTTAACCCCCAGAGTCTCTTTTGCTACCTGTGCAGAGGTGAGCGCCATAGCATCCCATATATGGTTTGTGTCCCCATCCGATCCAACTGAGCTCATCAAGATAACCTTCTCTCTTAAAACTATAATCGTTTCGTTCTTCAAATTCCCATCGTATCCTAGGTCTATTTTCACTATTCTCCTCCCTCAATCAACATTTTTCTCATGCATATATCTGCTACCAACAGCAATGTTGAGCTGCTACTGACTCTCATGGAATAACCTTACAATCGTTCCCCCAGTTGCGATCTACTTGCAACTAGTCACACTATAGGTCGATTAACAGAAACAGAAATAAAATGCATAAAAAACAGTACCCCAGCCACAATATCTCAATGCTAGCCTGGAAAAAATCTAATAAAATGTGTACACCAGAAAACACACAAGCACTCGTATCAAGCATATGCGCATAGCATACAACAATAACAAGAGGCACACAATACTCAACAATGTGTAAACCAAAACATACAAATATAACAAAGTTAAGAGCCACCTATTTGTGATTCTTTATAATCATATTTAAATTATAACAAGATAAATATTCCTTTAACAAAAGAATATGGCTTACCCGATACGAAGATGGTGAGCTGCTGACGGGGCCCAGGGGAGAACTTGGAGTAGATTTTGTAGGTGAAGCATATATGTTTGGTTTTTTTAAAGGTGACTGAATAAATGATGAAGCGGGTGAACTGTGTGCAGAATTCTGATAATTTGATGAAATTGTCACATGATGAGAAGGTGATGAATTCTGATGGTTTGGTGAAATTGCCACTTGAGAAGGTGATGAACGAATTGGCGATGGCATCAGCGTTCTCCATTCCAAATTAGACGCTGTTGTTGGCCCAGATGTTAACGGAGATGAAACTATGTTGATTTCCATTCTGAACATGAAAACAAATGCATTATAAAAGGTGTTTGGATTTAATAAAAAAGATTAACAAAAAAACTTACATGTTGTCTATATCAACATATTCGTTCCTTTCATCAAGCATCGGTTCCTTAGAATCAGCAGAAGTTAAATCAAATTATTATCACATGACGGATGCAAATATGTAAGTTCAATGGTAATGTTAAATATTAATATTAGCAGGTCTGTTAATGAAACAAACGTTCAATGAACCATTTGGCAGGAAGTTTATTTATGTTCATTTATATGTTCACATAATTTCTTAAGCCCATTATAATGTACTCTAATTTTATAAAATTAAGATATCACCATTACAATTTAGGCAAGTTTTATTATTTTTTAGGCCCAATAGACTGATGTTTAGTTTACTTTTAATTGGTGTTTGCTCAGTTTTGTTCTTCGTTTACATTGTGTTCCTTCGTTTACGTTCGGAACCGTTCATGTATAGTATTAACAAACAAGCATAAACAAACATGAATATGTTCATTTTCTTAATGACTACGAACAAGCCTCATTTGTTTAACTGTTTGTGTTTGAACGGGTGTTCAGTTAAACTTAAATAAACGAACACGAGCATACTCCGTCCATGGTCGTTCTTGAACTGTTTGATTATAGTATAAAAGAACGGACATAAACAAACACGAACATGTTAATTTTCTCAACAAAGGAACACGAACAAGAAAACCTTGTTCGTTTAGTTGTTCATGTTCGATCGTTTGTTCGGTTAAAGTTAACTAAACAAATTGTGTTCGTGTTTGTTCGGTTCTTTACAAGCCTAAATATTATTGTTCATAGCAAAACCTGCAATAGTTGTTCAAGAACATCTTGCATTGTTATAACACCAATAATTTCTTCATCTCCAATATTTTGGTCTGGTGCTGAACTTTGTGATGCAGTATCACTAGCAGCTCTGTAGATGCTCAGTTTCGTGTTTTGACCTGTAATCATACTAGTTGATTATCATTAGAATAATATATAGTTTGTCTTCTATACTGTAAGTTGAAAATTATCATAACCTCTTTTATCCACTTTAATTTGTGTTAAACTTGAGTTGCTATGTGTCTTGGTCAATGTATTTTTACTCTTTACAACAATCGCCATGTGGCTTTGTCCTTTTCTGAACAAATTTAGCATCTCATACAACGGTAAACATTCATGTATCCTGTCACATATGTTTTAGACCTAAATGATTGTCAATACACGAAACAGTTAATTACACATATGGTCTCTGTAGTTTAGGCAAAGTAACAAGTTTGGGTACTAACTTGAGAAGTTGAATGCTTGGGGTTTGTGGTTTCAATTTTGGGTATTAAGACTAACTTCTATAATGTGTAGATGAAATGACCAAAATACCCTTATGTTAACTTTGGGATTCTGGTATTCAAGGGTATTTTGGTCATATAGAATTTAATTGTATATTTGTATTCAAGGGTATTTTGATCATTTTATATACGCTTAACAGAAACGTTAACATATGTTAGTGTTAACACCCAAACTTGTTACAAAATTAAAACCAAAAACCCCAAACATGCAACTTTTCAAAGTTAGTACCCTAACTTGTTACTTGGTCCAAACCACTGAACCATCTGCGTGATTAACTCTTAACTCTTGAGAAAGGAACCAACACAAATTATTTAATAATGAAACAAGAAAATATACCTCGGGATTTTCTGAATGTTGAGATTCTTAATTGGGATTTCATCTTCGGGTCGAAATTTAATTAGGCTTTTTACTAGGATAAGTCCAATAATATTGTCGGGTCTTTCCAGGTAGACGGGCACGCGACTGTGCTTTTTGCTTAATAATAAGCTCATAGTGTCTCTGGGAAGTAATATATATATATATATATATATATATGATTAGTGACTAGCTATTATATGAAAAGCTAGAGGTATTTATGAGTAAAGAAATTATATACTCGTTGAGTTTGGAGTTGAGCTCAAGGGAAAATATTTCAGATATTGGTGTCATGGCATCTTTGACGGTTTTCTGTGCTAAATCAAGAGCTCCAGTTATAATTGTAATTTCATCAGTTGTTAACTCTCCACCTTTACCCGCCTGAAAGTTAATTATACAATTAGTTTATTTGATCCAGTTAATTATTTTAATCAAACATGTATGCATACGCGTATGTGAATGTATGTGTGTATATGTATATGCACATGCATATGGATATGGATATGAATACGGATATGTATATGTATGTGTACAGTGTAGGTAAATGTATCATATGCATATACATATGTATGTATCTATGTGTAGGTACACATATGTATGTATATGCGTATGTATATGCATATGGATTGCGTATGTATGTAAGACGTGTAGGTAAACATGTGTGTATATGCATATGGACATGTATATATCCATGTACATGTATGTGATATGTGTGTGTATGTATATGTTCAGTATATGCATATGTGCATATGGACATGTATATATCCATATGGGCATGTATGCATATGTGTGTAAGAATAGATATGTTTGTACATAAAGTATACCTTGTCTCCATGCATATCCACCAATGTTTTGAGCTCTGCACGTCGTAAAAGCGCAGAATGCTCCTTACCAAGAACCAAGTCCAAAAGCTGTCATTATTAACTCAAGAACCTCACTTTCATTTAATAATATCATATAGACCGGTGAAGCATGCACCATATACAAATTAAACCTATAAATGTATTACATGAAGTTGCTGGTATAGTTATGAAAAACACTATTTCACCCTCATTTTGATGATCAGCATTTTACAAATATACCCCTAATAAGCTAAATGTATAATCTTGTAAACTTCATGACTATAGCATAGACTTCCCACCCACCAAACCACCCCCCACCCCGGCGCACGCCCGCCCGTTTTGCAACGAGGAAAATACCTTGCTGACAGGATAAGCAACTGGAAAGACTACTATAACAAGCACCCGAACAAGGATACAGAGTTTTGCACCAATAGCCAGTCCGTGTCGCGAGCACACTGCCTGAGGTATTATCTGCAACCAAAACCAACATATTAACATTTAATGTCAGGCAAATATTAATCCATAGGTAGAAATTAAACCATAAACTTACCTCACCAAAAGCAACCACAAGGGTCACTGATATCAATATGGCAGTCCAAGGCAAAAGAATCGAGTCAAGAAATATTGGCAAAGCCTTGTTAACAAAAAACATTTAATTAATTATGATCTTAAATGTATAAAAGTTGTGATTATTATTATTATTATATTGAAAGTTAAGTATTCAAGTACCTCCATAGCTATGGCATTGCATATGAGAAGTGTACATAGGAGCAAGTGTTGATTCTTCACAATTGGCATAATCTTTTCTGAAAAATCAATAAACAAGGCAAAGTTACAACAAGCTTATACTCATTATGAAATGAATGATAACAAACCTGCATTTTTTCGGTCTTTGGGTTGACCGGCCTTGATGAGGACCTCAAGGTCAAGAAGGCTAAGGGACATTAGACCAAGGGTTAGACCCGACATAAGTCCGGCAAACGCAACCAATGCAGCGGATGAGGCTAAATAGACCCAGAACATAGACTCGCAACATTGCACATCAGCCGCCATAGAACTAAGATGTGATATTGATCGAGTATCGAAAGAAGTAGGGTTTAAATAGGCAGATAAAGGAGTAACAAGAGATTAACAACTGTGGCCATTCAGAGCACTGGAAGGCAACAGAATTAAAATAGTCATGACGATAGCAAAGCACACAAAAAGGCTATTAGCTAAGAATACTTCATCTTCTCAACTACTCCACTTTCAATTTATGACAAGATCAGAAACAGGTTACAAATTAATTACAATATAGTAGATTAATATATACATGCATGCATGACGATATGGATTACCATATTTGCACAATGAAACGCTGATTGGTGAATAAAGTATACAAGTTAACTCTAATCTTTCGTCACTCGTGTTTTTGCTTTTTGATTGTTAATAATTCTGATTTTGTCATTCATGATTAGAATGGAATACGGACAAACTGTACGGTCACCGATGAGTTTTTCGATCGCCAGATGAAAATTATAAAACGTAAATGTAAATACATGTGTATGCAGTTTGATCCGTGAAAAACTGAAAACTGATATGATTCGATTTCAACGGGTCGGGTTAAAAACTGTCTACAAAAATGGAACAATACCAACAGAATAATTTATATATATAGTCAGCATGAGTAGGGTTAGGGTTGCGATTTGAATCTCGGTTTCCGGAGCATGAAAGTACTTTGAATCATCGTGCTGCTTGGAGGATTTTGAAAATGGAGATTTTTTTTTTATCTTTTTTCAGCAAGCTCTTGACACCCGGATATCACGGCCTAGCTACCAGCTTTAGCCGGGGCATGAAAGTACTTATGTATATGGTTGTTTAACGAGGGAGTTGCGTTGAGCCGAACCAGCTTTAGCCAGGGCTTGAAGTTAAACGAGTCAACTTGGCTTGACTCGTTAAAGGTTTGACATAGCTCGTTTGAACTAAAGCTAACATTTATTGTTTGTTTTACTATTTATGCTAAAATGTTAGATATTTGATTAACATCTCACTGGTTTCTAATGGGGTCGTGAGTCACAGTTATTAACAGGGCCGACTCAACGATGTTGGAAGCCTAAATCGAAATGAGAATTTGTAGCCCTTTAGAGACAATTGTGTTAAAAAAAAAGGTGTTAATAACCAGTCTCTAACTTGAGACCTACAACTAAGTAACACATAGGTTTACCATAGACCAATAGTTAATTATGTTTCTAATATGCTGATTAAATAGATATCTATATATAATGTCTTTTTGTTATATATTTGGAGACCTTATTTAAATATAAGCCTAAAGCCCTATCTTATATTTGGAGACCTTATTTAAATATAAGCCTAAAGCCCTATCTTCATTTCGATGACCCATAGACCGGCCTTGGTTATTGAGTATGTTAGGTGGTCTTATGAGTTATGAACCATATTATTATATATATTAAATTTTAAAGTCGGTGACACTCACTTAAATCACTATTCCTTCATCAGTCTTATTTTCTTTGTACTGTTTGCTCAAAGTGTTGTATACATTGAGTTGTGTTGGGAGAGTTACACTTACACCTATCTGTTCCTTGGGTTCCACATTTGCTTTATGTGGTTTGTTGAAAGTTGAAACATTGTACATACATCATTACTCTCTTCCTCTCTATCTGTTCAAATGAACGATTAAAACTTCAACTGCCTCCATCACCACCGGTTCTATTGTCTTCCTCCATCCCCTTACTGTCGTCTCACATCATGGTCACCATCGGTTTTGGTATCACCTAATTTAGGGTTTCGTGGTGGTGCAAAGTTGGTCCGGTGGTGTCGGCCTCTTACTGTTTCTTTTAATGATGTTTTTGGTGTTGATTGTGGTCTAGCTATCGGTTTAAGAGGTGGCTGATCTACTATTGCCAGTTTCGGTTACGAAACCTTAGATAGCGGTGGCATGGCAACAACAGTCGGTGGCCTCTGTTGGTTATTTAATTGTGGGCTACAAATGTATACCAATGCGTAGTAGTAAATAAATCAACTGTATACTAATGCACAGTAGTGGAATGAGTTAATGATTTGTGGTTGTGAAAATGTTTACTTTCAACGTCATTGTAATTGCTCTTATGATTTTTGGAGTTATGGGGTGTTTGGAAACATGTGAAATATTGGGATCATGATATATGATACGCGTGTCAAAAACTGGAATTGCACCCATGTCACTAGAATGTGTGATGGACATTTTCAGTTGCAGTCTAATGAAGTTATCGGGGCCCTTTTGCATTGTCCTTAATCCAAATCATATTAATTGAAAGAAGTATTGTGGAATTTGATCTTTATAAGCCAACAGTTCGGTTTTGAGATTGTTTGTGAACAAGATTGTGATATTTGATCCTGGCTTTGAGATTTTTTTTGAACAAAATTGTGATATTTGATCGTGGCGTGGCAAGATTCGGTTTCTATATCTATTTTGGTCGGCAATGATGGTGGTCAGCTACTTGGCGTCGCAACCTCGGTTGCAACCGTGGCGATGCCGAGTCGTACTGTGTTCACAACGGCAATGAGGAATTGTGTATCTAAGCCTCTTTATTTTGTAATGACTATGATGATGTGAAGATCTGAGTCAATTGGTGTTAACTTTTTTTCCCGATTTTAGGTTGGGTTATGTACTTTGGTTTTCTTATTTTCAGCAATATATTAGACATTAGTACACTAGATTTAATTTCTTGACATTGCGTTTTGTGGATATGTAGTACTTATTTCAAGCTTTTAAAAATTAAAAAATTTCTTATGCTTTTTTACGGCAAATTGTTTGATGTTTAGCACAAATTTCTTTTGCCATTTTGGTTTCCGTTTATATGTCCTTTGAGCACTGATTTTAATTTGGGTTATGCGTTTTGGTTTTAAGTGGTTTGAATTTCAACACTAATTTCTTTTGTGAATTCGGTTTTTGTTTGTTTGTTACATGAGCATTATCAGTTTCATAGTTAACATTATAAGTTTCGTAGTTATTTCAACCGAGCTCATCCCTACCCGATGCAACGTGCGGGTTCTGTCACACCCCAACCTAAGGCGGTAATGTCGGGGCGTGATCCGATTGTTCACAGCTCGAAGATACTATCATAATATAAAAGTACAATATCTATTTAATTATTTTATTTCAAATGTACAAACAAATTTACAAATATTACAAAACAATTCAAATAAGTGATTATAAACATAATTTAACGATTGCCTTCATTATAACCTATGGTCTTGACTAAATATCCAAACTTCAATTCAAGCAATCTGCATTTGCGTAGAAAACAGAGTTTGTCAACATAAAGTTGAGTGAGAATATCACCAGTTTTACATGTCAATATAAATAAGCATAACGTGATAAGTGCGGTAAACGTAATCAAACTATAAACAAGTATGCAAACCGTTGCCAAGCGAATCAGGCGTTGGTCAATAGCATGAGCACCCAATACATGGGAATACGATGGACCTCTCCGATTATACGAATGAATGAATAATTAATACAAGTAAGCATGTAACACGTATATTTAATTAAGTCACTCACAATTACACGTATGCTATTGTTTGATATATATATAGTATGAAATACGAATATGTACGCATATGTCCCCAAAATATTTAGAGAACTTAGTAAAATAGGGGAATGATAAACTCATCTTAGATTAATGACAAGCGAATATAAATGCGAATAAGCGACTTAACGAATAAGCGAATCGTCCACTACACGTCAAATGATATGAATGATCAGAATCTGTAACTTTGAGATATGATAATATAAGTAAAAACGAATTCGTTGCTGCTGGAATCAGCCCAAACAGGTGTTTAGAGTTCAAGTTATGTTTGTTTTAAGATTTAAGCGAGCTGGTACTGACCAGAATCCAAACAGTGAGTCGGAAGTCGGGTTTAGGTCAGTAGCCTTAAAATTTTGTTATGAGAATAAAAGTCTTCTGGACCGAACGTTGAATCCGACCAGAAGTATGAGAAAACGTTAAGCCAAACAAGTTGTCTATTTTTCCCTTTAACGAGTTTTAAACGAATTGACTAGTCAACACCCTTCAACCACCGAAGTTGATTGAAGGTTATTGACTAGGGAATGTATATGAATGATTTTACAGTTTACAACTTACCCGGAAAGCGAAAGAATAAGGAGATATGACGAGACAACGGCCCACACGCGTACAAAGTCAAACGTCTAGGAGTATGTCTTCAACAAAATAACCAAAAACTGAGAGAATATAAGATGGGCAGAGGATAATGATGGCTGAGGATGATACTTAGGGTTTATGTAAAGGTTTATGTAGAGATTTAGGTGTTGTTTATATAGGAAAAGCAAAAACAAACTAATTATGGGCTTTTTACTCGATTAAGTAAGAATATATGATTTTAAATGAAAGAATCACTGAAATAATAAAAAAGATCCTCCATTGATCAGTAAGAAACAATCTAAGAGTTGTATTTTAGTTATATTATGATTTCTTGGTCCTTACTCCTCTCAATGATACTTAAAATCACTGATTTTATGCCATAAATGAGCTAAGGAAACGAGTTTGATTAAGATTCTGCCCAGCACCCCCATAGCACTGCGCGGCCGGCATAGAAGACACCGTCACGCGGCGCTCCGGCGTCCAAAGGGGCGGGTTTCGCGAGTTGACATATTAAGTCCTTGTAGTTTAGACATTGATCAATAATTGCAATTCTTATGTTATAATTAAGGATTTAAACATGAAATAAAGTATGAGGGATATAATGTGAATATTAGAAACTTAAATATTCATAAATATTTGGCTTTCAATACTAATAAAGATCTAAAAATGTTTCGAGTCGGGTTAAATATAAACGGATACGGGTTTAGAAAATCCAAAATGTTACAGTCTCCCCTACTTTAGGGAATTTCTTCCCGAAATTAAGGAAAACCAAAACATCATCGTTTTTGAAAATAATTAAGTTTTAAGGAAAAATGTCATAACATAGAACTTCTAATAATTGACGCAATTCTTCAAACGACAATCCAATTAGGGCACTTATATATAGGATGCACCAGCGGCGTATCCACCATATCCTTATCATTTCATCATTCGTACCATTACCCAAGTTACCTTAGGTTCAAAATCATGACACACAATTGTACG
Source organism: Bidens hawaiensis (assembly GCF_021521415.1). Lineage (NCBI taxonomy): Eukaryota > Viridiplantae > Streptophyta > Magnoliopsida > Asterales > Asteraceae > Bidens > Bidens hawaiensis. The sequence goes on along the minus strand of NW_027492013.1, from coordinate 347,841 downwards.
CGTTATGATTTCCATGCGAGGACTCGGACAATTATGTTTCGGACCATAATTACTCTTATCGTCGGATGGTCCACATAACTCGTTTCATCATGTGGGTTACAAACCATCATTTTGAAAGAAGCAAACGTTTTGATAATTTTAAATATAAATCCAAGAGATACTTAATAAATGTTCGAGTTAGAATTATTACAACCGTGCAATTCCTAACATATATTTTGATTATTAAATGTAGGAGTTGGAAGATCAAAAGAAAATGGATTTCTTGAAACAGACACTATAATGAATTGCGATGGATATGAATAAGATAATAAGATAAGAGCACAAAAGCCTAACAAAATATAAAAGGAAACATCATTCATGAAATGAAATGTGCAACATAGTTCTACTTAAGATCACCAAACGTCACAAATAACCAAATAGTCGATATGATGCAAAACGGAAAGGATAAGATAGTCTTAAAATGGAATAAATAAAGCAATAAAATCTTCAAATTCTTCAAAGATCTTCAGTTACGGTTGACTTGATTCTCTTGGCTTAGAGCACTTGAGGTAGCTGGATCCATGTGAACTTGAGCAGTAGTGGTAGATGGATTTGAGATAGCTTGAATAGGTTGAACTTGAACAGCTTGCATTAGTGGGGTTTGATTGAAATGAGTTGGGTAAACTTGAGCTTGCGGGTACGGAATTTGATAAGGTTGAGTCATGTTAACGAGAGGAGCTTGAAGTGGATATGGTTGATGGGTTAGGACTTGAGGAGCATTGGCTTGAGCTTGGTGTGCCTGGATAAGTCGAGGGCATGCATTGCGAAGATGACTAGGATCTTCACAATTATAGAAAGAACGGGTGTTAGGAACACCAGGTTGAGTATGTGGGGTGGTGTGAGTACCGGGCGGAGCACGGAAAGTGTTAGCAAGGTGACCATCACGGTTGCAGTTGGTGCATAAGCGACAAGGAGATTGAGGCAAGTGATGGTAGTTACAAACAGAACATAATGGGAAAGGTCCGGTATAGGTTTTCTTGTTAGGAGCATTTTGATTAGAGGGTTGAGAGTTGGCTTGGTTAACAGCATAGTCATGGTGGCTGGCTTTACGTTTATGGTGAGAGGAGTTATTATTGTGCGAAGTGGATTTGGGTTCGGCTTTAGCATCAGTTGAGGAGTCGGTCTTAGAGTTTTCAAGAGTAGGTTTAGCATCTTTACGAGGTAGGGTTCCATCTCTAACGTGGTCATCAGTAAGTGAAGCAGCAAGAGCAATAGCTTCCTCGATTGAGAGAGGGTCTCGACTAACCACAGCATCACGGAAAATCGTCGGCAATCCATGAATGTGCTTTCGAATACCACAAGACATAGGAGTTACGAGGTGAGGTACTAGCAAGCTAAGTTCCTTAAAATGGTTCGAGTAGGTTGAATTGCCACCACCGATTTGTTAAAGCTCCTAAAACTCCTTCTTGAGCCTTTGCAGTTCATGCTCGGGACAAAACTCTCTCTTCGTTGCATCCTTGAGTTCCTCCCAAGTCATAGCCAAAACTTCTTCAACACCGTGGAGGTCCTTATAAGAGTTCCACCATGTGAGAGCTCATTCCTCGAAGACGCTCGAGACGAACCTTGTACACTTATCTTCCGGACATTCGTAGTGAATAAACTTGTTCTCCATTTGTTCAAACCAGCGGAGGAGCTTAGTAGTATTCTCCTCACCAAGATAAGGATGGGGTTTAGCACTTGTGAAGTTCTTGTAGTGGTAGTTTTTTGGTGTAGCCTAAGTATCGGATCCATTAGAGTTGATATTTTGCAGTTGGGACACGACGTCGGGTAAAGCAGCAGTGAACTCCTTAGTGATTCTAGCAGCCAAACGGCGATCATGAGGGTTCGACGAACAACGATGATTACAATGATGAGATTGAGAAGACATTCTACGAGGATTAACAATGAAAATTTGTAAGAGGACAGGTAAGTTGTGGGAATGAGTTGATGTGAAATAGTATAGATGAGTATGTATATGCATGCATATGAAATTGTGCTAGTGAAGACTCGAGGACGAGTCGGGATTTAAAATAATGTGAATAAGTTTGAGGCATTAAATAAACAATGTGTATAAAATTTTCTAAGAATAAAATAACCAAATATATCAAACGAGTTGACCTCCAATGAGCTTTCCATGGCACTTTGAATGACCCAACTAAATAAGCAACATAAAATTTGTGAATTGGGCCTCCCATGAGCATTCCATAGCAATTTGTTGGCCCAATTAAAATAATGAGTAATAAACAATTGAGTTGGTCAGCCCATGAGCATTACATGGTGTTTAACTGACCCAACTAATTAACGAATTATCAAACCAATGGAGTTGGTTGGACCATGAGCGTTACATGGCATTTAACCGACCCAACTAAATATTGGATCAACGAATCAAATATGAGTAGTTGGTGTATCTCGGGAACCACCCCGAACGATACGCTCCAACCAAAAATCAAATTGAAAATAGTTTAAGAAATGGATAGTTGGAGTGCCTATGGATTCCCATGGATTTTTCACCCAACTAAGCATTTAAAATAATTTAAAAACACAATTTGAAAATTTTTCCCAAATTTAGCCACGAACCACCGCGATTTCGGTTTTTAAAATGAGTGCAACCATTAAATCGGTTACGTTTGATCACTTAAGGTTTGATCGTATGACATCTCGTTCTGATTTTACTTAAAGACTCGAGTACTGTGGTCAGGTTATCCTCCAGGTAAGGAATAACGCCTTACCTTGGGTTCTTGGAACCGTTTTGCCAAGGCCCAACTCACAGTTCTCTTGTCCCCTACGGCTACTAACCGAACATGCCCTACTTCCATGCCCTAAGGAGAGGGAGTAATAACAAAACTAGGGAATTCTTAAGGAATTTCCCAAAATAAAAAGATAATGTACTAAAATAAAAGATTTAGAAAATATTTTGAATGTGAGGCATAGCCTCGGAAGTTGTGTGTGCGTGCAATCAAAAAATAAGATGAATATAATAAAATAATTAATCTAAACAAGCTGTAAACAACTTAAATAGCACATAAGGCAGTTCAGATATGCACATATAGAGTTCCTAACATATGACTAGGACCATTTTCTAACAACCTATCTTATAACCTTCGGCTCTGATACCAATCTGTCACACCCCAAACTAAGGCGGAAATGCTGGGGCGTGATCCGATTGCTCGCAGTTCGAAGATACTATCATAATATAAAAGTGACAATATCTATTTAATTATTTTATTTCAAATGTACACACAAATTTACAAATATTACAAAACAATTCAAATAAGTGATTGTAAACGTGATTTAACGATTGTCTTCATTATAACCTATGGTCTTGACTAAATATCCAAACTTCAATTCAATCAACCTGCATAAATAAAGTTTGGCAACATAAAGTTGAGTGAGAATATCACCGGTTTTGCATGTCAATATAAATAAGCATAACGTGATAAGTGCGGTAAATGTAATCACACCATAAACAAGTATATAGACCGTTGTCAAGCGAATCTGGCGTTGGTCAATAGCATGAGCACCCAATACATGCGAATACGTTGGACCTTTCCGATTATACGAATGAATGAATAATTAATACAAGTAAGCATGGAACACGTATATTTGATTAAGTCACTCACAATTACACGTATGCTACTGTTTGGTATATATATATAGTATGAAATACGAATATGTATGCATATGTCCCAAAAACGTTTAGAAAACTTAGTAAAATAGGGGAATTATAAACTCACCTTAGATTAATGACAAGCGAATATAAATACGAATAAGCGAGCTAACGAATAAGCGAATCGTCCACTACACGTCAAATGATATAAACGATCAGAATCTGTAACTTTGTGATATGATAATATAAGTAAAAACAAACTTGTTGCCGCTGGAATCAACCCAAACGGGTGTTTAGAATTCAGGTTATGTTTGTTTTAAGATTTAAGCGAGCTGGTACTGACCAGAATCCGAACAGTGAGTCGGAATTCGGGTTTTGGTTATTAGCCTTAAAATTTTGTTACGAGAATAAAGTCTTCTGGATCGAACGTTGAATCCAACCAGAAGTATGAGAAAACGTTAAGCCAAACAAGTTGACTATTTTGCCCTTTAACGAGTTTTAAACGAATTGACTAGTCAACACCCTTCAACCACCGAAGTGGATTGAAGGTTATTGACTAGGGAATGTATATGAATGATTTTACAGTTTACAACTTACCCAGAAAGCAAAAGAATAAAGAGATATGACGAGACAACGGCCCACACGCGTACAAAGTCAAACGTCTAGGAGTATGTCTTCAACAAAATAACCAAAAACTGAGAGAATATAAGATGGGCAGAGGATAGTGACGGTTGAGGATGATACTTAGGGTTTATGGCAGATATTTAGGTATTGTTTATATTGGAAAAGCAAAAACGAACTAATAATGGGCATTTTACTCGATTAAGTAAGAATATATGATTTTAAATAAAAGAATCACTGAAATAATCAAAAAGATCCTCCTTTGATCAGTAAGAAATGATCTAGGAGTTGTATTTCAGTTATATTATGAGTTCTTGGTCCTTACTTCTCTCAATGATACTTAAAATCACTGATTTTATGCTGTAAACGAGCTAAGAAAACGAGTTTGATTAAGATTCTGCCCAGCACCCCTATAGTGTTGTGCGGCCGGCATAGGAGCCACTGTCGCACGGCGTTCCGGTGTCCAAAGGGGCGGGTTTCGCGAGTTGACACATTAAGTCCTGGTAGTTTAGACATCGATCAATAATTGCACTTCTTATGTTATAATTAAGGATTTAAACATTAACTAAAGCATGAGGGATATAATGTGAATATTAGAAACATAAATATCCATAAATATTTGGTTTTCAATACTAATAAAGATCTAAAAATGTTTCGAGTCGGGTTAAATGTAAACGGATACGGGTTTAGAAAATCCGAAATGTTACAGGTTCTAACCCCTAGTTTAAGTAAAATGTGTTATAACCATTATAAGTCATAAAGATTAAATTGTGGCCTTAGCTAAAAGAAATAAATGAGCAAGCTTGTCTTGGCTTGAGCTCAACTCATTTAAAAACGAGCTGATTTCGAGTAAGTTTTTGAGTTTTGAGTTACGAGCTTTTCAAACCACCTTAATAATTTGAGAATTTTAGTTGTGATATATAACTACTTAATTATCTGACTCTTTTTGTAACTCTTAGCAGAAGTATTATATGAGTATATTATACATTTATACAGTATTGCAATTAACTATTTAAAATTGGTTACGTAAGATCATATTGTTACGAATACATCATAATATGATGACTCTCCACATACATAACCTCCATCTATTCATTACCTTTGTATTAATGAAATGTCCTTATAAATAGATGTATCTTGTATTTAGCCATGGAAATCAATAAGAAACAATATCTTTTCCCTCTATCCTCTCTATTATTACATGTATATGCTCATGCTAAGAGGTCATTGTTACATAACACGTTATCAGCACGACTTTGCTCGTTGTTCTTTGATATGCTGGTGTTTCATTTGCGTCACCCAACCGCCTTCACAAAAGCCATATACAAACCGAATTCTCTAATAATTAGTTGAAACCTGAAATTGATTTATAGTTAAACACTATTGACATATCGATGTTTTGTGTGAGAAGGGTCCTTACTTTTCTAGTTGTATGCTTATGACATTGGCCCAAATCGTAAAAATTCTTCTATGTGTCAACAATTTCAATTTGTATAATTTCCAACCTTTAGATCAAATTTTTTAATTACTCAATTAATAATTGGTGAATGAGTATGGAATGTGGCAAAAACAATCAGTTGTTTCAATATCAATCTAGATTAAACTGGATATATAATAAATGTTTTTATGCACTATTAATATTTATAACTTGTAAATTATTATTTGTAAATGTGTATTTCTTCCATTACTTAATATATCCTTAGTTCACCAATTGTTCGAATTAGTATGCCCCTCTTTTATATTACATGACCACTAATAAATAAAATAAATTAAAATAAAACTTTCCCTGAGTAAAAGTCTTCTAAGATTTTCTGTTACTCTTAGACATATAAAATGTTTAATCTTGTAACAGACTAAAATATACTAGTTCGTATAGTTATTTTTATTTGGATCTCTAACTTCACTATATTCTTAATCTTTATTATTATGATCAGAAAAACATGATCTTATACTTACATGTTGTATACACCTTTAAGCATCTTATTTTGAACAAGAATTATCACATATCATGTTTTATATGGTCTTATATTATAGTATTGGCATATATGTTGTTTTATGTAAGAATTTAAAAAGATAATACATAATTTATATATATTTGCTTATAAGTGATGAAAAATAGAACAATCTTCTTTCATGAAGTTATATTGTAGCTTGTTTTATACGGCAACACATTATTACATCGTCTATTGTAGAATTTGATCTTATAGCATACTTTGTATATTGTATTTGATTATTTATTTTTATAGATTATATTGAACTGAAACATATTTGGAAAAACATGAACTTAAATGTGGAAATAAATGTGAAATGAATGTGTTCTCTCTGAAATGGAAATTACAAATAGATTTTGTGAAACCATAAATGATGAAGGAAATATATACCAAATTTTGATTTCAATCTTACTTGGTGGGTTATCTTTTCTTTACATTGTGATAAGGCAACTTATTATGACTTGGTGAATAGAATAATTTGATTTTATGTTATTCCTTGCATATTGAATATGTTATCATTTATTTGTATAAAGTATTAAATATAACAACTAGTACATTAAAGTTGTGGTTAATTATCACCCTCATGAACTATTTATAAATATGTATAGATTATAGCAACAATCCACTGATATATTGAAATAATTTATTATTATAAAAAAACGACACCCCAAGTGTTATTTCCTAAAGCTCGTTATAAACTTATGGTGTAAGATAAATGAGTATTACCTGATCATAATTACTTCTCAATTGATAATTATATGATGAGAAAGATTATTTATAATAAATTGTTGAATAAAACAATTTGCACACCTTATATAAGCTTATTAAGTAGCAATATTAAAAGAGGTTTGAAATAACAACTATAAAAGTTGTGTGGTTTTAATCAATTCTTGGAAGTGAATGCGATTTGGTGATATAATGATCAGTGTAAAGATGGCGATCATGCACGTAACTAATAAATTTTAATGATGTTGGCATGAAAGTTCTTTGGTTAATAATCCTTTCCGTGAAGGGAATGTTTTGCGTGATGGTGTAAAGTCTGGGAACATGGTAATTGAAGAACTTGTAATGATGCTCATGAGATTAATTATGCTAATAATATGATGATTATACAACGATCGTTATAGTTAAAGGTCATGATCATGATAAATGAGGAAATTGTATTTTCATGTTGATAATGAGATCAACCATGTTAAGGTTAACATTAACCACCAGGTAGTGATTATACGAGAATAACGTACGGGAAACGTGCTTTGACATGAATGTTTGAAATGATAATACATGATTCTCTCGTCGTTTTTGTCGTGTATTAAACAAACACGAGTGAAACTTGAACACATATAATCATAAGCTAGAAATTTATAAATCATGGCTGTGTAATATATTGACTTGACCGGTTAGACCATTCCGATTCATTGATGATGTGCAAAAAGTAATTATATGAAAATACGCTAATCTAGACACTAAGTAATAAATTTTAGACCCTTAAACTTTACTAAAACTACTAAGCGGCAAGTGAACCGGTGGCTCTAATATAGCTAAGTAAGTCCGGATATCGAACCCACGAGACTCTTTAGTTATGTTAACTAGCTAGATTAGACTCAACTACAGACACAACTATTTATTTTATTATTATTATTATTATTTTGTGGGGGGTTTTACTAAAATACTAATTTAAAACTAATTTATATAACTAAAGACGACTCGACTTAGAACTTGGACTTAATTCAGATGATGACAAATAACCAGCTAGGTTAGAATCCCTAAAGTTTCAGTTACCAATTAATCGGAATATGCTTTGTTATGGAACTGGGATCATAAAATAATCACTTAAAGAAAACCCGAACATGACCCCTGACCATTCTCAAGAAAACACCTATGAATTTCTATTAAGTTCTTAAAAACACCAGTTTTAATATTAGACTCGCTTACGGTTCTCTAATTTATTATAAACAAGTACCTTTAAATGAAATCCTACCTTACAACGCGAAAATGAAAGGTAGTTTAATAAATTCATTCGACATTAATAGACAAAGCTGAAAAATCAAACCTAGACGGAATCCTTACGAAGAACTAATTCTAGCAATCTTAATCAACCGAGATCAATCAAATAATCTATCACCTTACAACTATTTATATTAGCAGCACACTTTTATTTATTTGAGTAATAATATTGTTTCTATGATTTTATTGCAAATCAACCATAAACTAGTCAAAAGCACACAGTAGATGACCTAACAAAATCCTATCATATGAAACAATCACCAAGGAAACTATGAAACAATAAAACTCATCAAACAAAACCAAGCACACATATGCATCGAATAAATAATACCAGACAGTTTACTGATTCATAAAACCATAACGAAAAGAAAAATCTAAATAAAATCAAATATCAACGATAGTTCATCATAAAGCCTAGGCAGTCTAATAAGTTTAGCCTAGGATTATTAAATCAAACAAAGCAAATAAAGTAGAATTCATGGTGAAAAGTAGATAAAGATGATAGATTAGGGTGACAAAACCCGTAATCTTCAATCTTGTGTTGATAGCTCTTATCTGTATGATTCAAGGCCTTCAAACGCTTCAAAAACCTTCAATCCTATGCTCCATATTCGTCTAAAACGGCTGATAATCATCTGATTATGATAGGGTTGAGGTTAAACATTTTATATAGTGATTACTGGCCCAAAACACCTCAAAAAGTCAAATATTCTAGAAAATAGACCTCGTCGCGTTGCGCGACAAGGAAACGACACCTGGTCGCGTGTGGCGGAATGAAAAAACTCCACAAACAACCACACCGCGTCGCGGGGCATGGGATTTATTCTCGGTCGCGTGTGGTGGCTAGGTCCCCTTGGTCCAATTTTTTGATGGTCCGGTCCGGTTCAATCCTTGTTTGTTCCGGTTCTCGGTTTTTGCTTGTTTCTTGCTCTTTTCAACCATGTTTATCGACCAAAACTTTCAAAACATTAAAAAGCTAGTTATATACAAATTCTAAACGAAAACTAACCAAAAATAATCAAAAACGAAACAAACTATATAAGGGATAACATGTATATTTAGTAGTATATCAAGAACTAGAAGATTTTTCAGGGTAATTAAACATACAATGTATGCTCTCAAGGAGAAGTTAATCTCTAATAAAAGATGAAAATGATAAAAGGATATGTGTATCTTGAAATGATACCATTTAGTGTTTTGAAATCGATGCATCATCTAAATGGTTATCAAATTCACAACCTGCAGTTTGCGTGGCTTGTGGCTTGGCAAATAAGATAGCAAACACATTATTCCATAAATAAATGCGGTAAACTTAATTCCCATCTTAGTAATGATTATTGGAATAAGTTTTAAACTACATGTGACAAAAGTTGTTACAAAAAATGCTTTTGTCGAAGACGGTGAACAAACATCTACAATTGATTGCAAATCCAATAATCATGAGAGAAAAAGTTCATATTTTTATGTTGGAACATGTGTTTTTACATGATGTAATATTAATTCGCATCATGTCAATAAGTTAGAATACTCCTCCCCATTACAATTGGTTTCGGCATAGAACCAATACATCCCATATATAGTTTTTGTGTTGATACATCGTTTTGTGTCTCGATCTTTGTTTAATGTATTTGAGAATAGTTTAATGTATTAGGGGTATTTTGGTAATTAATGTAATGACTCATTCGTTAGGAAATGTTAACGAATGAGTCAGTGTCTTTTGTATCTCATTCGTTAGGGATGCTAACGAATGAGAGTACTGTATGTAGTGTCACTCGTTAAGGATTGTTTAATGAATGACTTAACGTATAGGAGACGAATGAGAGACTCATTCGTTAGGTATGTCTAACGAATGAGGCACGAATGTCTCATCTCCTATATATATACCCCGTAACTATTCTAAAATAAACAAGAGTTCTTATTTTATCGACATTAGCCTCGTTACTCTGCCAAAATCCTCTCTCAACACACACAGTACACGCACTTAATGTAATTCACCTATAACTTAATCATATCAATGACTAGATCTTACGTATAGAATCAGACACTAGATTCTCAAGTGGTATCAGAGACATTCGTCTGATTGATTACATTTGGGGAATTTGACTCAGTTGAACTATAATTTGAGATCTAATTGTATTAGAGCTGTAAAGATTTGAATTCGGATTGTACGGACGAAAGAGTCGGTCAATTGAGGTTCATAGAGATGATAACTAATCATGATTTGATGTTAGTATTATTCATATTGATCAGGTGATCATATGGACTCAATTAATTGTACTGAATTGGTGTTTATCGTTGATTTCAGATTCAGCGGGAAAGTGTTCGTGTTTAAACGTAATATTTTGAATTTCCGAGTCAAAATTGAATGAGATTTGGACTAGATTGTGATCTTCTACGACAGAAGTATGTGCAGGAATATGGATATTTCTTAGACATGTTTAAACAGCTAAAAATCAACCTTCCGTTTGTCGAATCATTCCAGCATATTGTAACATTCGTTACTTTTCAAACCCGAAAACCCGACCCATTTTAAATTTTTGGTCTTGTTTATATATATATATATATATATATATATATATATATATATATATATATATATATATATATATAATATTATATTCTCAAGTGTCGTTTCATCTGTATTTACATCTAATTTGTATTGGTTAAACTGAACCGTTTTGTCGTTTTAAGGTGTTTTTTTTGGTACATTGATAATCCTTAATATAATATCTCTGATGATTTGCGTTTATATTTCGTTCATTTTCTATTCATTTGATTCAATAATGAAATTCCGAGATTTAAAGTTTTCGGTTTAAATAATTTCCAAGTTGTACGGGTATTATACGAAAAGTTTTCCAGGTTTTATAAATTCTATTACATTTTGTCATAATTCAAAGTTCAAGGTTTAGTTGTAAATATATTTTAAACTCTGTTTTTTAAAGATCTTGAAAGATCAGGGGCCATTGTGTAAAATTGATTTAAAACAATATATTATAATATAAAACCCCCCAAGCCGTCCACTGTAGCCCGATTTTCCGGCGTAATCGCCGTCGTCCGTAACCAGAAAATCCGACAAGCCTAAACAACCCTTAATCATCGTCCTTTGACCAATTAATTTCTTATAACGTGTTTAGATCTTGTTAAGAACGATAATCAATATACTAATTACATTATAAACGGCCTAAACCCATCGTTCTAGCCGCGAACATCGCCGGAAACCGCCGGCCTAATGATATTTGCTTTAACATTGAATTAGCTAGCCTACGTTTCAATTAGCAGTATAAATAGACACCCAACATCAATCTAAACTTGTTCATATCATTATTTTCACCTAATAAACGCTCTGTATCACGATTTTCTTTAACTAGGTCCGTTTTTCAGGCAAGCCTTGTTTGTTGTCAAACACTAATAACCCCAGGTAATATATAAATATGCTTTTGGATAGTTTTAAACCATTAATCAAAACCCTAATTCAATTTCTTCAAACATGGAGTACACCAGTCAATTGAATCTGTTAGGGTTTAGTGAAGAAGATGAAGTCTAACTTGTGTTTATATATATTTCACTTCCGTTTATAGCACAAAAATAACAAGTGATCTAGTGGTTGATTCATATTACTTCCATCCACAAGACCCGGGTTCATATATATATATATATATAGTTAATATTAATAAATATCAAATAAATGTTTTTAAACGGTTAAAAAGTTAATAATAATGAATTCAATAAAAGTATTTTAAATTAAATAAAAATAAATATAATTTGTAATAATCACATTTCACCTAAAAACTGACTTTCGTTAAAATTCGTTATAAACCCGATTAATAATTATTTTGAACCTCATCATATTAGTCACTAAAATATTTCCGCCTTAACCTTAAAACTCGTTAAAACCCCGTAAAACTTAAAATAATATTAAATAATATATAACTTATAATGACGTTTAAACTCTAAAAATCAATCTACTTAATCCCGATAGCTAGTTTGATTCCCTTATACTTTTCCTTATAGTTCGTGACGTTTGACCGCTTCAGTTTTCTTTATACTCACTTTCGGTTTTTTTTTCGTCCAAATGTCCTCAAACACAAAGGTGGGTTCTCATAACTCATTTTTATTTTTACACGTTTTGGGGTGTAACACGTTACAAACTTTTATTTATTATTTCATGTTTCATGTTGTAAACTAAAATTCACACGCGTGTCTTGTATGTATATGTTTCGTATCATATTACTTGTAAATTATGTGATTATGCGCTAGTTGTTTATTGTTTTTCTTAGTGGAGGAGACTCAAACACATACTCAAACGCAAAGTGGGAGGGTCCGACGGGACGTACCTGCACCGCCCATTTTTCAACTTTTGGTAATAAATGGCGGTATCATTATCATTATCTACACTTCAAGTTTCTCGGTGAACTGGGGTTCCTTAGTAGATTTGACTTATATCAAGCGAACGGGAATATCAAGTATTTACTTTTCTTTTACTTTATGATTGAGACATTACATCTTGACTTGTGAATTTTACACTTTTCGTATTATATACGTATGCAGAACTTTATGAATTCTCACCAACATTATTGTTGACAAAATATATTATTTTAAATATGCTGCAGGTTGAAGTTTAATTTATGGATTGAAGACTAGATAGTTGAACCATTAGGTTATTAGAAACATATCATACTGAAATTCAAAGTTATTGTTTTATTATTTAATTAATGCCAAATTGTGTACTTGTGATTTAATGAAATGAAATAAATATAATTATTGTCGCTTTAATAGCGTTACGAGCTTATGAGTGATCTGTACGTTACACCCGGGCGTATTCCGCTTAAAGCCGGGGTGTTACAGATTGGTATCAAAGTCGTAACTGTAAGAGAGGTTGTTAGACGTATCGGCCTAGTATAGTTATAGTTTATTTAGGGCCCAAACTGTATGTATACTCTATATGCTATGTGCCCGCACTTATATTAAAAGTTCATTCATACACTTTTATTTATATTTATGACATTTTATAACGTCGCCTACACACATGCTCACACACAAACTCCAAGGCTTAGGCCTAAAACAAAGATTTTCAAAAACTTCCAAATCGATTTTTACTTAAGTTTTCCGATATTTCTTCCTCGTAAAGATGGTTCTACGTGGCGGGTAGGTAGTAAACTGTAAGGTGGATGTGCTTGTTTTCCAAATTCTTGACACCAAGGTTATTGAAACTTAAGGATAAGCAATGTGTTTAAATCCAATTAGACGCAAACCCGGTTGCTTACCTGGAGAGTTCGGAAAGGGCATGAAACCTATTAAGCCAAAGCATACCACACCAAGCGCCACACGAATCACAACTTTATGCTTTCAAACATGACCATGTTCTCTTTGTGAAAAGAATATGGTTACACTCCTAAAGATGTCACACAAGTCATGGTGGTTTATGCGACGTGTGACTTCGACCTTCAATGTTTTACGATGTGTTTTAACTAAAAGTCTGACAAGTCGTGGTGATACACGAATAACCAGATTTTGGTTTGAGTTGATTAGGAATTTTGCTTTGTATGTTTTAACTGAAAGTCTGTCAAGTCATGGTGACACATGAACACTTGAATTTTTCAATTTGATTTCTTTATGAATATTAAGTGATATTAGAAAAATCAAGGTGATACACGAATATTCTAATTTCAATTTAATATAGTTTACATGTGATTTCAGTATTATGAAATTTTCTCTTTTTTTATTTCAAATGGTTTAAGTATTTTACATATGAAAGGTCCTCACATGATAACTCATACTCGTATCATTCTTATATCATTTCAGCATGTCTGCTCGTTTCCCACGTCGCCCTGTAAGAAACTCCAGCCACAAGATGAAAGCCCAGATCATTAAGCAACTGGCTGCTGTGATCCCCGAAATGGAAGCTGAAATGCACCAAACCGCTGCTTCCAATTCGAACTCAGCTACTTTGGGTTCAAGCTCCAACTCTTGTCGCTATAAGACCATTACCGATTTGAAACCTCCTAAGTTCGATGGCTCTGAAGGTGCCACTGCCCTACTGCATTGGCACCAAAGTATGGAGAGTACCTTCCTCCATATTGAATGTCCCGAGGACAAAAAGACACGCTATGCTTTGAGTGTCTTCGAAAAAAGAGCCTTAACTTGGTGGGTGCAAGAAAAATACTTCCGTGATGCTGATGTAGCCATGGCCTTTCCTTGGGAAGAACTTAAGGAAATCATGACCCCCGAGTTCTGTCCACCCAATGAACTCATGAATATTGAGGTGGAATTTCGGAATCTCAAACAAGGGGGAGGTGATGGCGTTGCTTACACCGCTCGCTTAAACGAGCTTAGCATCTTGGTGCCACAACTTGTCACTCCCTTCTCTCGTGGTATTGGCAAGTATATTCGGGGTTCACCAAGGCAAATCCAAGACTCAGTCCAAAGCGGGTTCTCCCAAAACTCTTCGTGATGCCATTGTCCTTGCAGCATCCTTGTCTGAAAATCATGTCAAGGCAGGAACTCTCAAAGGCGTCAAGAAAGCTGTTGAGAAAACCGAGACCGAACCTTCCGATGAAGCCAAGGTCGTATCCTTACCAAAACCCGCCAACCCCAACCACAACAATAAACGCAAAAACTATGCCTTAACTAACATAAACTCACCCCAAACCCAACCTAAAAAAAAACCTTCCCTTTTGTGTAACACGTGTAAATTCCACCACCTCACTGCCACTCAATGCCAAAAATGTTCCAATTGTGATCGTTTAGGTCACCTCACCAACACATGCAAAGCACCAATGCGTACTTAACACCACCCCTCCATCCCACAACCCGTTATCAACCATTCCAACAACCATATGCCCTACCACGTGCTCCCACTCTCTTATTCATGCAAGCCTTTTATCATTGTGGTAGCCCAAACCATCTTCGCAACGCATGCCCAAAACTCGTTTATCAAATCCAAACCTACCCAAACCAAACAAACCACCTCCAAATATATGAAGCCCAAACCTTCCAACCACAAACCCAAGTCAATCAAGCTCAAGCCGATCAATCCCAACTAATGCAAGCCCAACCCATCCAAGATATTCAAACCCAATTAAACCAAGTGATCAAACTCAAGTAAGTCAAGCCAGCCAGGGTACGCAAGGAAGCGTGTACATCAACGCCAATGAATTTCAGCTAAGAAATCATGGCATCTCCCCACACTAGTCCTTATAACCAAAGACCCACCTACCCTCAAGAAGACAAGCGCCATGGGCAACATTTTTTTTTCTTCCTTTTCGCATTTCTTATTTTTGTCTTTGTTCTTTCCATGTGAATAATGTCTCCATGTACTCTAAATTTTCAATGATATTAATGGATTTATGTTTGTATTTGATTGATCTAATTTACTATTCTCACAAAGCACAACACGCATTCCATACGTTATATATAGAATAAGATTTAGTTAACTCTTGAATTGATTCAATCTAACGGTCCATGACCGGTTAACCCAAAATGTAATCGTTAGAGGAAACTGGAACCATGAACATGATTATCTAATAGAAACCGTATTCCTACATTTGGCTATCTATGACCGATTATCTTTGAATGGATTCGCTTACTTAAAGTAGGGGCTATGTTTATAGCTATTTAATTTAAGTCATGTGTACATGTTTAGTTTATATTACATGAATTGTTTTTGTTTGTTAGGTTCTTTTTCCGCTCAATGTTTCATCGAATCATATTGTTATTCTAGATCAATTTGAGTCCAATGCTTTACTTTGTTATACTCATCTAGAATTTTCAACTGTCTACTTTGTTATTTTGTCACCAAAGTATCGTTTATTTACTTTGTTGTTTTTAAACCCAACACTTTATCAACTTACTTGGTTATGTTTTGTTAGATTAACTCACCCTGTTATTCTCAATCCTAATACTTTATTTATTTATTGTGATGTTCATGACCTTAACGTTTTCACGCATCATTCTCATTATTTTGTGTTACTTCGAAATTTTGTTTATGTCATTTTAACCTCAATAACATCATTTTTTTTCGTTTTTGCTTCAGTAGTTTCGCTTATATCATTTTACCAATAACATCGTTTAGGACAATTTAACTTCAACATTTTGTTTATTTTGTTTTAAACCTAAATAACATCGTGTATGTTCTTTAAACTTCAAAAGTTTCATTTATTTATTTTTACCTAATATTTTCGCGTTATCCTTAACCTCAAGGGTTCACTTATATATTTTTGTTAATTTTGATTCGTATAGTTCATTATTCTTGTTTTCCAAAGTTTTCACGTAAGAACTTATTGTATTTATTATATATGTTTTAAAACCCACACAATGGGACGGATTATGTGGACCATCTAACGATAAAGGTAATTATGGGTCAACACGTAATTATCCAAGTCCTCGCATGGAAGACATAATAAGTGTGTTGTGTGTAATAACTCAAAACAAGAAGAAGCTGGCGGGGCTGTCGAAGGTATGGCTAAATGTAGGATCTTCTACGGTAGTTCAGAACAATCTGCCGGAGAAATTAGGAGACCCAGGACACTTCATGATTCCGAGTTTGTTTGGAAGCTCGACTGAGAGCTACGCGTTGGTCGATTTTGGTGCTAGCATAAATCTTATCCCCTATTCTTTCTATAAAAAGCTAGACCTTGGCAAGCCGGTCCCCACACACATGAGTTTATACTTGGCCGACTGTTCGGTCAAATATCCGCGGGGTCATTAAAGTTAATAAATTTTTTTTCCCTGGGGATTTTGTTATTCTCGACATGGAGGCTGACGATTAGGTCCTGCTCATTTTGGGACGACCCTTCCTGCGTATTGCTAAAGCGCTTATTGACGTCTTCGACGGTAAAATTACACTTCAGGTAGAGGAGGAGAACGTTACCTTCGATATTCTGAAATTGATGAGGAACTCCAGTAGTCGGGACGATTCCGTTTATTTTCTTTACACGTTCATATCTCAGTTCGAGCGCTGTCTTAACTACATCTCCAGAGCAGATTTGCTCAATCAGGGAGGACGAGGTTGATGTTCACCCGAGCATGACCGAAGCATTATCGCTAGCTCACCTCCTGAATACCCCGATGTGTTTAATGTTTCCGATAGCACCGAGGGACCGAAGGAGAGACCATCGAATGAGGCACCGCGTCACTTGAGCTTAAAGAGCTACCTCCTCATTTGGAAGTATGCTTTCTTCGACGGTAAGGCTGATTTTCTAGTCGTCATTTTTTCTCAAATAAAGGATGATGAGAAGTCGAGGTTGGTTGATGTGCTCAAGGCACATAAGCAGGCTATTGCGTAGAAACTCATTGATATTCAAGGCATAATCCCGAACTTTTGTACGCATAGGATACTCATGGAGGATGTGTACAAGCCTGTAATCCAACCTTAGAGGAGGCTCAACCTTAACAAGTTGGAGGTGGTCAAGAAGGAGGTTATCAAACTCCTTGACGTAAGCCTTGTTTATCCCATCTCTGACTCTTCATGGGTGAGTCCCGTTCAGGTCATCCCTAAGAAGGGAGGGACGACAGTTGTCACTAATGAACGTACAAGCTTATTCTGACTAGGACAGTCACAGGTTGGCGGGTTTGCATAGACTACATGAGGCTTAACGACGCTACTAGGAAAGATCACTTTAATCTTCTGTTCATCGATCAAATGTTGGAGCGTTTGTCGGGACGACAGTTTTACTGTTTTCTTGATGGATTTTCAGGTGATTTCCAGATCCCGGTCGCGCATGAGGATTAGGAAAAGACCCCACTTACATGCCCATACGGTACCTTCGCGTACAATCGTATGCCTTTTGGGTTATGTAATGCTCCGGCTACTTTCCAGCGTTGCATATTCCAGGACATGATCGAGAGTTCCATGGAGGTCATGGATAACTTTTCAGTATGCGGGGACTCCTTCAATCAATGTCTTCCAATCTTGAGAGGACGCTGAAGGGATGCATTAAGAGAAAGATGATGCTAAACTGAGAGAAGTGCCACTTCATGGTGACTGAAGGCATTGTGCTCGGGCACAAGATTTTGTGTGACAGTATTGAGGTAGACAGAGCTAAAATCGACACTATCAATAGACTTCCTCCACCAACTAGTGTGAAATTCGTTCGTAGTTTTCTCGGGCATGCGGGATTTTATCATAGGTTCATCAAAGATTTTTCAGAGATCACGCCACCCATGAATCGTCTTCTAGAGAAGGATATCACATTTGACTTTGATGCTGATTGTCTGAAGGTGTTTGAGTTTCTCAAGGGGAAGTTGGTTAACGCCCTTATCTTAGTAGCACCCGACTAGAGCTTACCCTTCGATCTCATGCACGACGCTAATGATTTTGCAGTCGGGGCTGTTTTAGGTTAGCGGAAGGACAAGCACTTCCACCCTATTTATCACGCAAGTAAGACCCTTAATGATGCTCAGGAGAATTATACGACTACTAAGAAAGAGCTTCTAGAAGTGGTCTTCGTGTTTGACAAATTCCATCCTTATCTTATATTGTCCAAAACCATTGTTTATACTGATCATGTGGCATTGCGATACCTGTTCGCCAAGAAATATGCCAAGCCTCGTCTAATATGATGGATTATCTTGCTTTCCAAGTTCAATATTGAGATTAGAGATAAAAAGGGAGCGGAGAATGTAGCTGTGGATCACTTATCACGCCTGAAGGATCCGAAGAGAGAGGAGATTAGAGAGGACGCCATCTGGGATAGGTTTCCCCGTGAGTCTTTGATGATGGTGAGAGTGAGATTTGAGAGAGAGCCAGGTTTGTATGTAAGTGCTGAAGAAGAGGGTCTGCCATGGTTCTCCGACATTGCGAATTATCTGGCCGAAGGAGTGGTGGTCTAGGGCATGAGTTATCAGTAGAGGAGGAAGTTTTTCGCAGATACCAACCACTACATATGGTATGCACCATACTTATGTTGTGTAGGCGTCGATCGAATGTTGACGAAGTGTGTGAGTAGGGAAGAGGGTTATGAGATTCTTAGGCATTGTCATGAGGGTTTAACTAGAGGCCACCATGGTCCGTTTTACAACGCTAGAAAGTTCTAGATTCTGGCTTCTATTTGCCATCGATTTTTAAAGACTCACATAAGTTTGTCAGACAGTGCGACACATGACAGCGCACTAGAAACATCTCATCCCGTAATGAGATGCCCCAAAAACCTATTCACGTTTGTGTAGTTTTTGACATTTGGGGCATTGATTTCAGGGGCCTGTTCCCTTCTTATAGAGGAACCAATACATTCTTGTGGCTATCGACTATGTTTCCAAGTGGTTTGAGGTTCAAGCCTTGTCCACTAACGATGTCCGAGTTGTATTGAGATTCTTGAAGAGGTTGTTCTGTCAGTTTGGTACTCCCAAGGCCTTGATCAGTGATAGGGGCACGCGTTTCGGAAATGCCAAGATGGAGAAGGCGTTGGCATTGTATGGGGTCACCCATCGTTTGTTCACTGCCTATCTTCCACAGACGAGCGAGCAAGTGGAGAACGTAAACCAAGGAGTGAAGCGAATTCTGGAGAAAACTGTCGGTGAATTCTGGAGAAAACTATCGGCAAGAACCGAAATGACTAGTCCGACAAGTTAGATGACGCGCTTTGGGCTTTCCGCACAGCGTTTAAAACGCCTATTGGGACCACACCCTTTAGGATGGTTTATGGGAAAGCATGTCATCTATCGGTGAGTTAGAGCATAGAGCATATTGGGAATTGAGATCTGTTAATATTGACCTAACCTAAGCTACGAAAAACTGGTATCTCCAAATTCATGAGGTGGAGGAGCTGAGAGATGAGGCGTACGTGAGATCATGGAGTTATAAAGAGCCATATGTTAAAGCATTATATCGGTGAGCCGGTTCGGTCGAGAAAGATGTATTTCTTCTAGCATCCCTACTTTGATTGCTTGATAGGGGTAGGACTCGGGTAATACTCGAGTGTAGAGTTTGTATAATTTTTATTTGTTTTCTTTTATTTTTGTATTTTGAGTTAGTTTTAAGTTTTAGAGTATGTTTGGTATCTACTTTGTGTGCTTTGAGCTTAGTTTTGCAGGTTTGGATACTCTTATCCGTACGCAATCTCCATTCGGACCGGGGGGCATTCTGAGCTTATCGGATTGTAGAAGATACTTGGAAGCTGCGGCCGCGAATGAAATGCTATACGGTCGCATTATCGGAACATGACATACGAAGATCACTACCATATTACTAGGGGAGTCTGTTCCATTTTCTTTATGCTTTGTTTTATTTTATTTCTGCTTTATTTTTGTCTTTTTCCTATCTCCCATTGAGGACAATGTGAAATTGAAGTGTGGAGGCGGGAACCTGACGTTTTTTATTAAAAAAAATTCAATATATATATATATATATATATATATATGTATAAAACTTTAACAAATTCAAATATTAGCAAGGGTTACCTAGGCAAGGGATCCTAATTGTAACGAATTAGGCTTTTATCGGTTACGGGAAAATGTTACAGGAACCGGGAATCTAAAGATATGAAGCCCTAGGAAACCTAATGGATCCCTAAAAAAACGAAAAAAATATATATATTTATAAAAAAAAATGAAATATCCCAAAATTTCTTTTGCGAATAATGGAAGATGATATTATTATTTAAGGTTGATCTTTTAAAACTACTATTATATATGAGATTAAATAAAAAGATAACGCACAAAACTTGGGATGTGTCTGTAGACCCAACTAGCTTTGAAATGTTTCCCCTGATTATTATTAATATACATAATAATCATAAACCTTTTGGATTCTCATCTTGAGGGGAGTAGTGAAGCTGAAAATTCGATAAGAATAGGAAGTATTACCATAATCTAACTACCTTAAGGTGGTGAGAATTATAAGCACTTAAAATTAGCACGCCACTCTGTTTTATGAAAGTAAATAACAAGTTGTCGTCCCGCCATGTCCATCTTTTATATGAGCTTAGAAAAGTAGTTATATAATTAGGTAAAAGATGCCTATGAGCCCAAAGTTTTGTTGCATGAACATCAAAGATGTGCATTTATTTTGAAAGTAAAAGTGAATGAGAAAGTAATGCAAATGCCAAAGAAGCATTCACTTAAAAAAATTCAAAATAGAAAAAGAGGCCAATAAATATATTTAGGAAATACTAAGGGGTGAGGCCTAGTACCGTCATATACTAGGTTGCAGCTCGGGTGAAACAATGCTGGGCCGAAATCCGATAATATAGTTTTAGGTTTAGGTATTTTTCGTACGACCTCACGAGACCATTCATCCATCTAAATTCCATCTAAGTGCATTTTCTTCTTATCATTAAAGGGTTTTTAGCTTACGATGATAGGTTAAACCAGTTTGCTTCAACACGGTTTAAATTTTCTTGATTATGCTGGAGACGAGGGTAAGCAGATTTGTAACTCTTTAGGTGTGAGACCTATAGGTTTATTGACATCATTTGAACTAAATCGTTAAATATGATGGGGGGCTTGATAGGTTGGTAGTTGGGTTTAAGTAGACAACAATATCGGCAATCGAGGCTTTTGCGTTTATCTGTGCTTAAATATTGACCCATATCTTTAAAAGATCGATTTTGAATTATGATTCCATTGCATTATATATTTTTCGAGGGCGAAAAAAGATTAAGTGTGGAGATGTTTGATGTGTTGCAAAACACGTATGGTTTTAATACTCGTTCCTTTAATAAATCATGCTTAATTTCATTGTTTACATATAAAAATGGCATGTATTTACGGTTTCTTGTGTTTACAGGTAGGCGTGCTTAAAAGGAGCGAAAAACGAGGCCCCATGATGGAGATTTAGACCATACAGGGAATAGCACGAAAAACGGGAAAGCAAAATAAAAAAAATCTAGAAAAGATGTTCCCATGCATTGCGGGGGATTAAACCAAGCTCACCTCCATACGCATGGAACCTAGAAGATGGGAAAAATCCAGGCCCGACTAGTTTTCCCCACACGCATTGCGGGGGAATAAGCCAAGTTCCCCACGATGCGCGGGGAACCCTTATGTCAGCAAAATTTTTGGAAACTTCTATTTAAACAATTTTTACAACTCTAGACGACATAACAAGTCTTCAAACCATCATAACTTCAGCCTAGGGTTATTTTGAAGAAGGAGGAGCTCCTGGTTCATGAGATTGAAGAACGAAGCTTGAGTTGAAGATTTAAGCGAGTCTCGGGTTTGGTTTAGAGTTTTGTGTTCATTTAAATTTTGTTTTCTTTCATGTTTGCTATTGATTTCATTGAGTTCATTATGATAGACATGATTGTTGGCTAAATCTTTACGTTATCTAGTCTTGGATTTATGTTTTGTGATTGATTGAGGGGTCAAACGGTTTTCGGGAATTTTTTATTGGATTTTGATTAATTTAAAGTTTTGATCAGATTTATTTGATGTTATTTATGAGTATTTACTTCTGATTTGTGCTTGAATGAATGTTTCACATGTTGCTTGATTGAATGTCTTTCGATTATGGGTTGCATATTAGGTTGTTAACAGTGTGTTTTCAATTTGTTTATGGTTTATTGAGCTCATTCTCCAAAGAAACTAATTTTTTGCATTTAATTGGGAGTTTATATTCATACTTGCTTAGATATCCAACATGTGATAAGTTGTCAAGTTTGTCTTTGTTACTAGGGTTTTAGGTTAAACTGTCTGATAGGAAGTTTCCCTAATTTTCCTTAATTTCACAGTTTATCCGTGTCCTTTAGACCTCTTCTAGGCCACCCCGTGTACTTAGCTGCATTGAGATAGTGAAAACGACGGGTTAGCTATTTTATCGGGTAATTATTCATAATTGGTGAACTAACATGTGACCAATAAGCTAGTATGCTTACATGATCCCTAGGATTTCTTCTTAGGTGACACCTTGAGATTGATTAGTGATCCATTAGGTTTCCAAGGGTTTCATATCTTTAGATACCCGGTTCCCATAATATTTTCCCGTAACCGATAAAAGCCCGAGCCATCACAATTTGGATTCTTTGCACAGGTAAACCTTGCTGATATTTGAATTTTTTAAAGTCTTATTCGGTAATTTAAATTACTAGTTTAAAATTAGTTTACTTAATTATTTGTTTTAAAATAAAATAAATATAAAAATCTAAAAATAATCTTTTTTTTAATTTTTAATTTAATTAGCTTTTAGAACTAGTCTTGTTAATTAAATAAATGTTTCTAGGGTTCGATATTCCTGGACTTCCCGTAGCTTTTCTACATCCAATAGGTTCACTTGCCTGTTGCTAGTGGTTTGGTTTAGGATATTCTAAGTTTTTATTACTCGTTGTGTTTGGTTGATTAATTGCCATATTTTTATGCACCACTTTACACACATCACTTTTCTACAAGACTATGGAAGATGATATCATCCTTGTCCAGATATATGTTGATGATATCATCTTTGGCTCGAAAAATGACAAGTTATGTAAGGATTTTGACACGACAATGCAGATTAAGTTCAAGATGAGTTTAATGGGAGAGATGGATTTCTTTTTGGGGTTGCAGGTTCACCTGTCTGATTCAGGAATTTTCATTCATAAGAAAAAGTACGTGAATGACATCTTGAGCCGATTCAAGATTACTACCGGAAAAGTCCCCTTAACTCCTCTTCCCGTGGGTCACAATTTGTCACCAGACGAATTGGAGGAAACCGTTGATCCAAACCTCTATCGAGCTATGATTGGTTCTTTAATGTACTTAACTATTTCTCGTCCTGATATAATGTTTGTTGTTTATTTATGTGCTTGATATCAATCGAGTCCCCGAGTGACTCATCTGGCGGCTGCTAAGCGTATTTTCCATTAGATGAGGGGTAATCATGATATCAGGTTATGGTATCTCAAGGATGATAGTTTTGATCTTACTTCTTACACAGCTTCAGGCTATGGAGGGTGCAAGGTTAACTTCAAGTTTACCACAGCAGGATGTTAATCTTTAGGAAATCGGCTTGATTCCTGGCGGTGTAAGAAGCAGACAACGGTCTCTACTACAACCGCCGAAGCCGAGTACGTGGTAACCTCGAGTTGCTGTTCATAGATTTTGTGGATCCAGCAGCATCTGCGGGAATACGGTTTTGAAACTTCTTACTACTCCCATATTTATTGATAATTTTGTTGTGATAAGTATAACTAAAATCCCGTTCAGCACTCTAAAACGAAACATATTGAAATTCGTTATCATTTTATCCGTGACTGTTATGAGAAAAAATTAATTAATCTTGAAAAGATTCAAATGGATTTTCAGAAAGCTGACTTTTTTACCAAAGCATTTGAGAAAACGAGATTTATATATTTGCTTGGTTTAAATGGTTTAAAAACTTTGAATGAAATTCAAAAGTTTGGTTAATCACTTTTTTATACAATTTTTCGTTTATTTTCCTTCTTTACGTTTTCTAATTGGGGGGGTGGGGAGAGAGAATATCTGAGAAAAATACAAAAATATTATGATTTCTGTTTGAAAATAAAAAACCAAAAACATTGAAAAATGCTCCTCAAAAATGAGTTTTTGAAGCAAAAAAGGAAAAATGATAATACATTGACTTGGCGGGCAGCACATGGATAAACTAGACTAAAAAGTATCATAAGATCAATTGTATGATGTGTATGACAGACTTGACAGATCATATAGGTGCTGAAAATATATAAATCTAAATGCTAGCTGAATCAAGTGGCACAACATCTTGATGCATAGTTAATATCTGATTTAAAATACCAAAAAGTTTAAACATTGCTATGTGTACATGCGTTCATTTTGCAAAGAAATTTAGCTTATTTTTCTTTTATTTTGTAAAGAAATTCAATTTGATTTTTTCTTTATTTTTGCTTAAATCTTGGTGTAGCAGTACCGATCTGAAGGTTAAGGTCTAAGTATTCTGCTTTATTTTCTTTGTGTTTCATATAAAGCCCTTGACTTTCTCCGCACGATAATACGATATTACCGAATTACTTGTTAAGGCCTTTTGCAACTTCAACTTATTTTATCTTTTTGTTTTATTAAAATGGAACCTTATCTGCGTGTAGTAATACCGACCTTAAGGGAAAATTTTGACTTTCTGCTTTACTTTTTGTTATTTTAGCATGGGTCACAGCTAATCATGTTAAGAAAAGAAAAATGTATACATGTGAAAATTCACTGTATGAGATATAGAAATTGTGTCTGATAGGTGAGGTCCGCATAAGATTCGTGTTTAACTGAACAATTAATATGTATCGTAAAGCTACTGAAGGGTCTGCGTAAAGTTTAAAGTAGACAATTATATCTGCAATCATCGCTGGATTATGTGCATAATAATGCCAAAATTGAAATGTTGTTTAGGACGTTATTAGTCAATGTGATTCCCTGCTCAAACTCACAAAAATATGTACTTCTTATCGTATTTTGTTTAATTTTGATTTTTGTTTGAATATTTGAAAAATTATAAAAATATTTTTGGTGTGTTTTGATATAAACTTAAAAATCCAAAAAGATTTTATTTTTTGCTTTATTTTTATTACCGAGCTATACGAATTGAAAAATTTGATAAAAAATCTTGGATTTTACCCACGTGTTTAAATTATTATTTATAAAAATGGCATCAAAAATTGGTTTTTACGGTTAAGCCAAGAATTTTACAAGGGTTTAAGTGGTAAAATACCTTCATTCGTTAAAGTAAAATCCCATTCGTTATAAAATGATAACGAATGAATGGCCATTCATCGCTTACTATTAAAGAAGGTGTTTCATTCGTTACAAGTTACACAATTTGCTCCGCTATACATAATGATGAGGATTCATTCGTTGATTTGTTAACGAATGAGTAATGAATACAAGGTTATTAGTTAAATATTTAGCGAATGAATGGCTATTTAATAATTTCTTTAAGGAATGAGACATTCAGGTGCATTGGGATGAGTGCAAGATCTGTATGGAGTATATAAACTCTAAAGCACGAA
This sequence comes from Bidens hawaiensis, assembly GCF_021521415.1. Lineage (NCBI taxonomy): Eukaryota > Viridiplantae > Streptophyta > Magnoliopsida > Asterales > Asteraceae > Bidens > Bidens hawaiensis. The sequence continues at coordinate 321,697 of NW_027492013.1, read as the reverse complement.
TGACAATTCATTTGTCTTCACAATATTACTCTCGAAATTCCCATTTCCTTGCGAACCCTTGCAAAAAAAATTTCAGACATGTTTTTGATTCATAATCGTTTGCTTAATCATCGTCAAATGTTTCTAAGGTATATACAATTATCATGAATGGGTTAATTTAAATTTTGATGAGAGTTGATAGGGTTTGACGATAAAACCGTTACGGGTCGAAATTAAACAAATTAACCTTTAAACCGAAGTTAAATTCAAATTATGAATGGTTAGATTGCTATCAATGTTAATTCGATGTCAATAAATCAAATCTTAATGTAAATGATAAAGTATTGAGAGATTTCTGAATTTGAATTGCATGATTGACTTTTTGGGTTCATGTCCATTTTGAATTTGACCATTACAGTCAACTATGTACTTTGAGTTCATTCGTTAACATACATGTGTTATACTGTTCCTTGACATTCGTTAATCTTGTAAAGAATAAGTCTCATTCGTTCATTGTGATTAGCGAATGACCTCATTCGTTGGCGTTGTAATGAATGAGTGTTCATATTTCTTAACGAATGTGATTTGTGTTAATGAATAAGTCTATTCGTTAACGTTATTAACGAATGTGACTTGTGTTCATTCATTATATTCTTAATGTATAACGAATGAGGGCAAAACAGTCTATTTCAATAATATTTCAAGTATTAGCATGCTTGTTTGTGCATAAATGGCTGATAATCCAGAGATCAATGTTCCTAGGGGTGAACAAGAGCAGCCTATCGTTTAACAAGCTCAAGTTATTGAAGAACGATAGATCAAACAACCTGTCGTTCAACATGGTTTTAATAGCTGACAAGAAGCATGACATTTGTGCTTTCTGGGTCAGAATGTCTTTGGACGTGCCATGTTTAGAGATGTAATTATGTTCTTGATACGTTCAAGAATATGCCGAGCTATTTCGACAAATCTCCCAGTTCACTATAGCATTATACGACCATTTTGCGAGACAGCTATGTATATCGCTAGAGAAAATCATATTGATGCCGAAATTCAAGTTAAAAGATTGCGATATATGTGGATGTGATACGAAAGATATTGGATTTTGGTAATGATGACGATTGTGTGTATGAATTTGATAAAGAATTGATCAAAGGATTGTTTAGGAGGTTAAAGTATAAGGGTAAGCTAAACAAGTCCATGTACAATAAGGCGAATCTTTGCTAACAGTACAAGTACCTATTACATGTGATGATTCATTGTTTGGGAGGTCTAAAGGGAGGTTTTGATGAGTGCAAGATCATGCTACTATCGACATTTGTTGCTTTGGTGCTGAACAAGCCGTTCAATTTCTCAGAAATGGTGTTTTATCATTTAAAGGAGAACTGCACCACGAGGACAAATAAGTTTTTGATGTATCCTCATTTCCTACAAATGATCATAAATAATTTGGAGCCTAATCTTATCAAAGACCCTGAGATTTTAAATGTTCAACTAGATCATATGAATGAAGACACTATGAGGCGAATTCAATCATATAGGGGTCAGACTGAACATACAAGGTCTAAATGTAAAAGATTTATTGGGAATTTGGCAAGTGAATTATATGTGGTTCCACCTAATGATCGTTGGATACATGATGACTCTGATTCTGAACATGAAGATGATGATGGTGATGGTATTACAGGTGATGGTGGAAATAATGGTGGACCTGGTGGTCCGGATGGTGGCGATGGTGGTGCAGAGGCACATAAGCATAAGGCTAAAGGCAAGGCAATAGCAGTTGATAAGCCAAAGCCAAAACTAACTGGGAGGGGTTCGGGTGTATTTATACAGTAGACACAACCAAAAGTTCCAAGGGCCGTTGTTTCTACTCCTACAACGCCGGTTGCTACTACTACTCCAGTACACTGATTTTTACATTAATGACAACTGCTACTATAGATCCGCACTTCATGACAATTCCAAGATCTATGTTATCTCTGATGCCTTCTCCTCAACAAGCTCTAGCAACTACAGGTCCAACTATTCCTGCAAGACCGATGCAGAGGCCTGATAATTCATTTATGACATTTAACAGACCTCAAGGCCCAATGCAGCTAATTCATCCGAACTTTTACAACTTGCATGTGCAACATCAGATGTTCCAATTGCTGAATCTAGTACATATGCAAGAGAATCAAATGGATGCAGATCGTCATTTTCAAGACACTATGAGGGCAGATCAAAGACATATGGGGTCGTTAGTTTTTAAAGAAGGAGAATAGAGAACTGAGAGCACTGTTTGCTGCTCAGGGTGTGGGAATTGAGAAGCAAGATGAATTGATCCTTCAGCTTAAGTGTAAAGAAAATATGTTGAAGAAATTTAAGGATCATGATAATGACAAGGATACTAAGGCAGGCGGTGTTGATCAGCAACCAGGTGCTTCATCATCTGGTAATGTGCCTGCAAAGAGGGAGTTAAGCGGGAAGGGGACAGTTGTTTACCGTGACTCAACCGTGGTACAACCCGTTAATGGTGTTATTTGTGGATGAGAACGGACATGTAATGTGCATGGTGGATGCGGATGAGATAGAATAAGGCGAGTTTGTTGATCGTTCTTTGACTAAAGAACAGATTGCATTGCTTCTTAATTTAAACATGGAAGATGTAGATGAGTTGGAAAGACAGGAAGACGTGGAGGTTAATGATACGGAGGAAGTCAAATTCCATAAAAGTGTTCCATCTACGAATACTAATTTTGATTATATGGAAATGGAAGATGTGACGGCTGAGGAATACCCAGACATGTACACTCAGTTTAATTCTGATGATGGGATTCCATTTTTTATGACTGAACACTTTGATGCAGCCGAAGAGCTTATAAGGATGGAGAAAGAAAAAAGAAAGGAAAGGAGAAAGTTACTAAACCCGAAACACAAGCTTCAGATGGTTTGTTTAATTATAATGTTGAAAAGATGAACATGATGATTGAGCGATTGCGGTATGAACAGAATGAAGACTATTTGCAATCGAAGGCTCGTTTGACTGCACATCAGATGACAAAGTTTGTTGCTATGACGTCAGTTAAGGATAATATTGTATAGCAGATGTACAAATCAGAACTTAAAGTATGTATCGTGAAGTGGTAGCACGACATCCAGTATTTTCAACACATGTTAGGACATGAACGTCTATAGCTAGTATATGTATTAGGTCTAGTGCGTTAAAATGTCATATTATGTATTTCATGTACTTATTAGCGCATAAGTCCCTAGGACCGCATAACTTGCGCGGAGCAGAAGTTACGAGCCGTATAAGACTTATGCGCCCTAGGATGATTTGTGATGTCTATAAAAAGGTTTTGGACTTATGCGCTAGATTGAAAAATTTTGGTGAGTGGTAGAGAGAGAAATTACATTGTAGAGAAAGAGTGACTTTAAACTGTCATATCTTCATGTATTTAGCTTTAAAGTAAATGAAAATGGACTTAAAGTTAGCATTGTGTTTTCCTACGTTATTGGATTCCGCACTACAAGGTTAAAGTTATTAATATCGCCGATCCTAACGTACACGTCTACGTCAGCAACAGGTCATTTCAAGTGATAACAAAGCAGTTAGGCTCATTATTCGCTTGGATAACACAAAGAATGAGGTCTCTTCTACATATTTAGAGTTTTCACCATCAAATCTTCACCAAACTTTCACATTATGCTCTATTCTTGTCCGTGGTGAACCCTTCAGAAAATCAGATCATTTCATCTACAATATCAACACCAAAATGTCAAAATTCTGTCAAGATCATACTGGGCGCATAAGTTTGTGTTTACCGTATATCTTATACGACACATAAGTTTTGCTTATATGTCGCATAAGTTTCTGAAACATATACGCTAACTTATACGTTGAACGTCACTTATTCGTTGACAATCATACTTACACATTGACCTTTGTTCATACTTATACGTTGATCATCATCATCTCATCCGTTGACAAAAATTTGACCTAATCTTCATAATGGATAATCTAAATGCTTTTGTCTCTCAACCATCAACACTGTTGCAAAACTTGAACTTAGAGAATGAGATGGGGACGTCCAACAAGCCCCCAAAGTAGCTAAAAATGGAGGATTATTCGTCGTGGGCATATAAGTTTGAGACGTATGTGCAAGCTCTTAACTATGAAACATGGATAGCCGTTGAAGAAGAATACATCATCCCTAAAAATAAACACGGTAGTAAATTATCGTTTGTCATAAATTGAGGACAGTGAGAAGCCATTGTTTCTAAGAGAGAAGAAAATGTTGAATCTCTTTCAACAAGTTATTAGGGCTGAGATTTTTCGTTGCTACAACATAATGGTTCTGGTTATTCAATATGACAAGATTTACTGAAAAAGGATCGAGGGAATCCAGATATACGTAAAAGCAAGATGGCATTGTTAAAGGAGTTTGACATATTCACTCAAGTTAAGGGAGAATCATTCACACAGTTAATTGAGAGGTATTGTCACTTGGTCAAATAAATGAAGAGAATGGGCATTGATAAACCTGAGTATGAATACTTGGCTAGTTAGCTGATGCTCTACCAGAGGAATGGGGTACATTCATTATGATACAACAATCCAGCCCCGTTGCCTATGCTCGACCAAATTTAGCACGTTTTATCGAGAAATTGGAGGCACAGGAATTAGAGCTGAGAAAGAAGCAGAAAATGAAGAATAATGCTATTTCTCAAGACATTAAGATGTACTACAAGAACTCACAATCGGTGGTTGCATCAAGTCCCAAAGTTAAAACTGCATTCTGCACTAATAATACGGGACTCACTTTTTTGGGAAACGTACCCACTACTCCACAATATAGTAGCAGTTATTCTGGCATTATCCCAACAAATCAAGCACCATCAAGTTCTCAAGAAACTAATCCTGATGTGTTGCAATGTAACATTTCTGTGAACATCAAAAAAGCCGGTGGAATGACTCCTGAGAATGTCAAAGAACACATGGCTTTCCTTGGATCAGTGTTAAAGTCCTATGAATGCCTCATTGCAGGAAGAATTAGGAACTATAACATGACGAAGGAGGACTATGATCAAATTGATCCTGAAGAAATGGATATGATCGACATACGCTGGTGCATGGAAAGTGTAATCCGAAGAGCTCAGCGGTTTAGGGAGATCATCGGAAAGAATGTTCTGGAGGGGTCACCATCATAGTTGGGATTTGATATGTCAAAAGTAAGGTATTTCAGATGCAAAGAGAAAGGCCAATTCAAACGTGAGTGCACAAGCAAGGTGGTTGATGATAATGGAGCAAATCCTTTCGATTGGGACTACTACAAGCAGGCTATTTATCACCGACCTTCACCAAATGTTGTTGAATCCTCCATCAATGGGAAAAAGATAGAAGAAGCTTCATCTTCTCAACCTAAAGCATGTCACGCATCTCAGGGTGTTGAGGGCTTTAATTGGAACTCAGTATTTCAGGCAAACATAGCTGAAATCATGGAACAAGTTAAAGAATATGCAGTTCAAGTGGTTGGTGGTGAAGAGATTGTGGTTAAGGAAGTTCTTGAGTTTGAAGAGGTCAAGTCTGATGAGGTTAAAATGGTAAAAGAGGTTGATGAGTTTGTTAAAGATGCCCAAGGCATTGAAATTGTCTTTGAAAGTGATGTAAATAAAGTGGATGACTCCGAGGATGACTTGCCTCACACTTATGACAGAATTCATCCTGTACCATCTGATTATCTCCAATCTTTATATCTGCCTGACATTATTGAAATTTTTGCAGATTGGTTTAACAGCGGAGAGGTGCCGCATAGGAAGATCGACTTTGGAGATGCAGAAGAGGATGAATCATCTAAGATGTTAAATCAAAAAGTGGAAGTCAATGAGCAATTGAAAGAAGTTCAAATTGATGGTCTGGTAGAAGACATCACTGATTTGGAATCGGAATACTCAAGCGAGGAGAATGTACTTACCGAACAAGCTTTAATGGCAAATTAGGTAACTTCGTCGTCTTTCACATGTGAACAGTGTGAATTACCTTGTGAAGAATGTGATTTTAAAAGCTTAGAATTAAAGCAAGTTAAGAACCACTACGACACTATGTTGTTGGATTTAAAATATGTAAAAGAGGCTTATGAAAAACTTCAAAAGTGTGAGAAAAAGCTTGGGAGAAAATCCTACAGGATGAAAAACCATCCTGAAGCTTAAGCACATTATTGAAGACATGCAGGTTGCAATAAACATGCATATTGATAAGAATGCAGCTCACAAACTTGAGTTGCAAACACTCAAGATTAAGACAGAACGTATAAACGTGAAATTGACAAGTTATTCTGCCTTATCATATGTACTTGACCACATCATTCCTAAATACTCATCAAATGAAAAAAAAAATGAGGGTGATGTGGTTGAGCATAAGAAGCCTGATGTGGACTATCATGTTGTTCCGCCTCTGATCTGGAACTCATATGTACCAAAGAAACCTAAGGATTTCAAAAAGGCGTTGAACGGGGAAATCTCAACTCCACTGCATGATGAATTTGTTTCTCAATCTATTGAAGTTCATAGCTCCGAATGTGACAGTGAAACAAGAGTGAATGTTGCTGACACTGTTTTATCTGACAAACCTGTTAAGGTTAAACATTCGGACTGTGATAGTGTTGCTAACTGTAAGAGATTTGCTAAAACAAGTTATTATCACAATAGACAATCTCATGGAGTTAGCAAATCCAAAGATTTTAAGAAAATTGTGTTTGTTAAGGGTTTAACTGTGAAATTTGAGAAAGAGGCCATTGTTAGAAATCAGTCTAACCAAGAATTCTTTAGACGAAAGACCAAGCCTGAATATGTTGAAACAGCATCTCCGGTGAACAAGTTTATATACCGGAGGAGATGTTTCAACTGCAACGAGGTTGGGCATGTATTTTATGCTTGTCCCAATCATATGAAGCAAACTCACGCTCAGCAACCAAAGTTAATTCCTAAGAAACCTGGTTTGGGATAGGTTGTTGAAAAACAAAAGATTATGTCAAGATCCGAGCCGGTTAGGATCTTGAAAAGAACTGATGAAATAAATGTAAAAAGTTTCTTTGAGAAGGGTGAAAGTTCCATGATCAAAAACCCAACTTTTTACATAAAGAAAAAATCATCTGGTCAAAATTGGGTGGCCAAACCGTCTTTGCCGAATGATAAGCCACCTAGTTTTGTTGAAGATAAGAAATCTGTTTTTGATATAATCGGCGATGTATCAAGCCATGATTAACTTTCAAGTGAATTAGAAACTGATCCTATGTTGTTTTATAAGATTAAACAACCCATGACCAAGAAGGTTTAGATTTCCTTGTTTCACTAAATCCGTTAATTGTTTGTGCAGGGGCTTCCAAGATCCCACAACTCAAGGTGGATTATGGATAGTGGAGCCTCTCGGCACATGACGGGTACCCTAAATCTTCCAGAAAATGTCAGATCTATACGTGGGGGATATCTCGAATTTGCTGGAAATCAAGGTGGTTAAATAGTCGGTGAAGGAACATTGTTAAACGGCAAAGTCATGTTTGATAAGGTGAACTACATCACCGAGTTGGAGAATAATTTACTCAACATATCACAAATTTGTGATAAGAACTTCTCAACCCACTTCAAAAACAAAGAGTTCTTGATTTTGAAACCTGGTTTCAAGATTCCCGATGACTAGATCTTAATTCATGCTCCTCGAGAGAATGATCTATATGTTCTCAACATGAGTACAGCTTCTACTTCGTCATCGAGTTCTCAGTGTTTCATATCCAAAGCGTCTGAGAAGGAGTCGATTTTATGGCATCGAAGGATGGGACATATTAACGTGAGGAAGATAAACCATTTGGATCATAATCATTTGGTTGAAGGAGTGAATTTGAAGAACTTCAATTTGAACGAAGAGTGTCTAGAGTGCAAGAAAGGGAAATACTCGAAGAAGCCGCATCCGAAAAAGATGATTAATTCCATAAACTTGCCTTTCGAGCATCTACACTTGGATCTTTTCTATCCGGTGAATGTCAAAAGTATCATTGGTGAACTCTATTGCCTTGTGATTACTGATGATTATTCTCGATTCTCGTGGGTAATATTTTTGGACACAAAGGATGAGACCTTTAACTATCTCATTATTTTGTTCAAGAAGTTAGAGACGTTGTACAATCTGCCTGTCCGAAGGATTCGAAGCGACAATGGGACGGAATTTAAGAATAACAAAATGTTGGAGTACTGTAACGAATGTGGCATTCTTCATGAATTCAATGCACCTTATACTTCACAACAGAATGGGTTCGCTGAACGAAAGAATTGGACACTGATTGAAACGGCTAGAACCATGTTTGCCGATTCAAAGCTACATCTTAACTTTTGGGCCGAAGCTGTGGCATCGGCTTGTTATACACTCAACCGCGTTCTGATAGTCAAAAGATACAGGAAGACTTATTTCGAGCTTCTTAATCGACAAAAACAGAATTTGAAGTGGCTTGAACCATTTGGGTCATCCTGTACTGTTCTTGATCATGACCAGAAATTTGGTCATAAGTTGGTAGAAGGTTTCTTTGTGGGGTATGCGAGTCCACTACGACGAGTATATCTTCCAAGTCATAACCAGATTGTGCAAGTCCAACACGTTGATTGCCAATGCTATACTCCTCCAATCCAACTACCTGGTGATGCGTGGTTATTTGATTATGATAATCTTTAGAAGAGTTTCAAATTTCTGAAGAAGCTGTTACAATGTTATATCAACAACAGCATGCTGAAGAAAACATTCCATCACCAAAATCTTCGTTACTTATTGATCCTCATGTTGTTCCTACTTCTGATACTATTCATGAGCCAACTCCTATCTTTGATGATGATGGAGAAGCTTTGAGGAACTTTCTGAAGTTATCTCTCTAAGTTCTACTGAAGTGTTAGTTGAGGAGAATCTGACGAATCTTTAACCAGATGTGACTGTATCCACTGATGTTATACCAAGGATTGTGTCATATCATCCCGAGGAAAACATTATAGGAGACTTAAACACAGGGGTACAAACAAGACGTCAAATTGATCAAAGCCTTTGGTGTTTTTATACAAAGGTGTCATTGCTGCAGAACATATTTTCTTTCAAGTGTTTTATTTCACAATTGAGCCCAAAATGTATAAAGAGGCGTTGACTGAGGAGAGCTGGATCAACGCCATGTAAGAAGAACTGCAGCAGTTTGAGAAATTGGGTGTTTGGAAATTGGTCGACTTGCCTGACAACAACAAAAGAATTAACACTAAGTGGGTGTTTAAGTGCAAGCATGGCAAAAATGGAGTTATTATGCGAAACAAGGTTCAACTCGTTGTTCTTAGGTTTAACCAGAGAGAAGGGATCGATTATATTGAGGTTTATGCACCGGTTGCGAGACTGGAAGCTATTCGGATCTTCCTAGCCTTCGCTTCCTGGAAAGGCTTCAAAGTTTATCAGCTAGATGTAAAATCCGCTTTTCTCAACGGAAGAATTAGTGAAGAAGTTTATGTGGGACAACCACCGGGTTTGTCAATCCGATCCACAAGGACAAGGTGTTCTTACTTGATAAACCTCTTTACGGACTTCATCGGGCCCTGAGAGCCTGGTATGAAACACTGTTCACTAAAGAAGTGGATGGCCATCTGCTGATCATGCAAGTATATGTGGATGATATCATTTTTGGGTCAACACGATGTTCTGTGCAACCAGTTTGAGGAAGTCATGAAGAAGAAATTTGAGATGAGTGCAATGGGGGAGATGAAGTTTTTCCTAGGGATTTAGATAGATCGGTTACTAGATGGTATCTTTATTCATCAAACGAAATATGTCAACGACATCCTCGCGAAATTCAACATGACTGATTCAAGGAAATCAGTACCCGCTTCCATTGAATCATGGGATTGGACCTGATCCCAATGGGGAGAAGGTGGATCAAACGCTTTACTGATCCATGATTAGCTCACTCATGTATTTAACTGCTTCCCGGTCAAACATCATGCTTGCCACATGTTTGTGTGCCAGATATCAATCCAATCCGAAGGTCTCACATCTCATGATCGTCAAACGCATTCTATGCTATCTGAAGGGATGTCCGGGGTTCGGTCTCTGGAATCCATGAGACGATGAGTTTGTATTAAGGGCATACTCGGATTCAGATTAGGGTAGCTGCAAGCTTAATGTCAAATCTACAACTGCTGGATGTCAATTCTTTGGCAGGAGGTAAGTCACGTGGAAATGCAAGAAGCAAACCACCGTTTTGCTGTCAACCTGTGAGGCTGAGTATGTAGCTGCTTCCAGTTACTGTTCTCAGGTTCTTTGGATTCAACAGCAAATGCAGGACTACAGTTTGAATTTTCTGACTACAACTATTTTTGTAGATAATTCAGCTGCTATCTCTATAACTAAGAAACCGTTAAATCACTCTAAAACCAAACATATAGATATACAATATCACTTCATTCGTGATTGTTACGAAAAGAAGTTGATTACGGTAGATAAAATTCACACCGATGAGCAGAAAGCTGATCTTTTTACCAAAGCTTTTGACAAAAGTCGTTTTAACTATTTACTAAAGCTTAACGGTATTAAAGAATTGGGCGGTGGGAATAAGAGTGATACCGAGATTATGGATTCCGATCTTTAGTAATCCATTCATCAGAGTCACTTTATGTTTTTGTACATAGTTTTCTTTTCAAATGTCTTTTATATGTTTTTGTTTTTAGGTGGAGAAATTTTTCAAAAAAACCAAAAACATTCAAAAATATGAAAAAGTCAGAAACATTGAAAAAAGTTTGCCCCTAGAAAATGAGTTTCTGAAGCAAAAAGGGAAGATGAAAATACATTGATAATCTAGTCCCAAGTTCGATAAAAAAATAAGCAAAAAGGCTATGTGCTTAACTGCATCAGTGCATTGGTAGGCCTTTATACAAACAAGTAAGAAAAAGTATGTGATATAAACCTAAATACAGTCAAATCTAGTGGATTAACATCTTGAAGCTTAGTTAATATCTACTTTAAGAAACAAAGAGAAGTTTAAAGATTGCTGTGTATGCATGCTTTCATTTTGCAAAAAAAATCAGCTTATTTTTCTTTTTATTTTGCAAAGAGATTCAATTTGATTTTTTCTTTATTTTTATTCAAATCTTGGATCCTCTCCCGCCCAATAAGACTATCTGACCTGAGGGTTAAGATTTTGATATTCTGCTTTATTTTATTGGTGTTTCGTATAAATCTTTGGACTTTCTCGGCGCAATAATATGGTATTATCCGACCTTACTGTTAAAGCCATATACAACTTCAACTTATTTTATCGTTTTGTTTTTGTTGAAATGGAACCTTATCTGCATGTAGTAATACCAATCTTATGGGAAAATTTTAACGTTCTGTGTTGTTTTTGTTTTGTTATTTTTGCATGAGTCACAGCTAATCGATTTTAAGGATAAAATAGAAAATATACATGTGAAAACTCACTGTATAAGATATACAAATTATGTCTGAAGGTGGGGTCCATATTAGATTCGTGCTTAATTGAACCTAAAAAAAATCATATCATAGAAATTTTAGAATCATTTGTTGGAAGGTTTAGGTGGACAACAATACCAATGACTGACTTAACACCTGTCATGATTGAGCTGGAAAATAGAACCGTGATGGAAGAACAATTTGGTCAATATAATTCCTTGCTCAAACTCACAAAAATATGTAATACTTTACATGTTTGTAAATAGTTTACAGTTCAGCTTTCATTTTTTGTTATTTTAATCATTTAAAACCAAAAAGTTTTTATTTTTCTCTGATTTAGTTTCGACTCTTGATGTCTGGTGAACTATCTCTCTTGGGTAAATGATTTTCAAGAATGATGTACTGAGCTGTGTTTCAAACTCATATCATTTGAAAAGGACAAAAACGTTTATCAGTTATATTCAAGGTCATCAATTTGGACTTGGTATACAGAAATTTTCAAAATTGAGCTACTTAAGTTATTATTTTGTTTGTTCAAGGACATTAAGTTGTACTTGAATAAACGCATTGGTGTGAATCGACAAAATGTTCAAAAGGTGTTAAATGTACTTATGCGGTGCATAAGTTTCTCAACTTAAGTTTCTCAACTTATGCGGCGCATAGATAAGCGCCGTATAAGTTAAAGAACTTACACACCGCATATGTAGAAATATAAATACATACATATACGTTAATGTCTAATACTATAGATAGGTGACATTAAGTTCATCTGACAAAACAGTTGTGAACTTGTGAAAACATAAATTTACCATTTATAGCTACTTGCAGAAAGACTTAAATATATGCCGATTGTATCTCAGATTTTATTCTAATTGTTCTTCGATTTGTCAGCGTTTTCTAAGTTTACTCGTTTCTGTTTCAATCACAAGGTAATACTCTAATATGTGTCTTATAACTCAAGAAATTAAGATGTTTGATTACTTGAATCAGTAAAAATCAGATACTCAATAAATATTGAGTCAGATCTGATGTGTTTTTCATTATAAAAATCCAAGTATTTTGAACTCAAAAATCTCGGTTTTTTGAATTGTTTTGAGTTTTCTAGATTGATTGAAATCTTATTGAGTTGATTTGATAATAGATTGTACAACATCGGTTTTCGTGAAACTTATACGGACTGATTTTGAAAGTGACATATACAGGGTTTTTAGAAAATCATATGCGATGGTTATATTATCATGATTACTGATTAATTACAAATGTTGATGCTTTGTGAAAATGATGAAAATGAAAATGATTCAGAAGATGACGAAGAGGTGATTAAGAATATGAGAATTCGAGGATTTACAAAGAAAAGACGAGTTCCAATATTTCTAGATCACATCTTGAATCATATCTCCTGATATACATGATTAATGTGATTGAGCCCATCATGTACTATATTAGGAGAAATATATTATGGATCGGATACAATGATGGTGATCTTTTCAAAACTTTGATCATCATCTATATATAAATAATCCGATCAAGATCAACAGACTGAATCTTCAGGTGGCTGGGATACTGTCAAGACTACTTCAAGAAATTGGTTATAGTTAGATAGTATCAAAGTCAAATTTTGTAAATGTTTGAAGATTTGATTTTGTAATGTCTGGTTGATGTTGTTAGACTAAGACCTAGCTATATACGAGGGGGGGTATGTTAGGACATGAACGTTTATAGCTAGTGTTTGTTAGGTCTAGTGCGTTAAAATGTCATATTTTGTATTTCATGTACTGAATAGCGCATAAGTCACTAGGACCGCATAACTTATGCGGCGCATAAGTTATGCGCCGTATAAGACTTATGCACCCTAGGATGATTTGTGATATCTATAAATAGGTTTTGGACTTATGCGCTAGACAAAGAACTTTTGGTGAGGGGTAGAAAGAGAAAGTACATTGTAGAGAGAGAAAATGACTGTAACTGTCATATCTTCATGTATTGAGCTTTAATGTTAATGAAAATGGACTTAAAGTTAGCATTGTGTTTTCCTATCTTATTGGATTCCGCACTGCAAGGTTAAAGCTATTAATAACGTCCATCATAACGTACACATCTACGTCAGCAACATGCCATTTCAACACATTACTGATGTTCTTTCTACGCCACGATGGGATGTTCGTGCATTGGTGATTAATTAATGAAACGTGGTGATAATCAGTTGGTGGATTGGTTTTATCATCATATGTTACACGAAGTTAGGTATGGGTTTAAATTCTTCAAATAACAGGTGCCAACTAGGAAGTATATTGATGAGATCGATCCACGCACCGGCTAGAGGAAGTTAGTACTTAAAGTAAACCGCTGTGTACGTTAAAGAAAGTCCCTTTAAATACTTTCCTCAAAGTCTTTATTAGATATTCAATCGGTGATATTATGAAAATAATACAGGTGAAGCTGTAATTGTATTGGGATCAAGATTGAAGATGGAGTTTATTAGAGTTATTGATCCTATATGGCTGGTCAACCTGTCTGAATCCGATAAGAAAGTGATATCATAATTGGATCATATGGGCGCACACTAAAGCTAATGAGCAAGCTATGCAATTCCAATGAGTCGTTCGCGTTTGTCATGCATTTGAAATTCATAGTTGTGCAGATTGGAAGACTAGCAGGTTCAAGAATTGAGGAGAACAAGGAGCTCGAGACGGAGGGGAGTTTGTTGATACATCGTTTTGCGTCTCGATCTTTGTTTAATGTATTTGAGAATAGTTTAATGTATTAGGGGTATTTTAGAAATTAATGTAATGACTCATTCGTTAGGGAATGTTAAAGAATGAGCCCGTGTGTTTTATATCTCATTCGTTAGGGATGTGAACGAATGAGAGTAACGTATGTAGTTTCATTCGTTAAGGATTGTTTAACGAATGACTTAACGTATACGAGACGAATGAGAGACTCATTCGTTAGGTATGTCTAACAAATGAGGCACAAATGTCTCATCTCCTATATATACCCATGTAACTATTCTAAAATAAACTAGAGTTCTTATTTTATCGACATTAGCCTCGTTACTCTACCAAAATCCTCTCTCATCACACACAATTCACACACTTAACGTGATTCACCTATAATGTAATCATTTCAATGACTAGATCTTACGTATTGAATCAGAAACTGGATTCTCATTTGAAAGTATGGTATATGTTGCAAATACTCCATCACAATGCACAAATATGGGACCTCAAAGAAGGTTGGGATTGTATGTTATATATATGAATAAACACTGCTAACTAATTTCTTAAAGTCATTAAAGGCAGGATTCGTTTATGACTCGATTGATTGATGTTTTCTTTCAAGCAAATCAATATTCCCAACAAAAGGAGGAGATAATAGGCAATTGGAGAATGAAAAAAGGGTATAAAATGAATTATCATAATGTTATATTGATCCTAGTGACATTCGTCATTTTTCAAACCCGAAACCCACCCCATTTTAAAATTTCAATAAAATCCGGATCCGTTTTTATTAATAAAAGTTGGATTTGTTTATTTTATTTATGATGTTAAAAGTCATTATTAAAATCCAGTTAATTACAAGTTTCATTTCATAGCTTTATATCTTTATATCTTTTAAGCATTTTATACCTTTATTTCTCTTAATCTATCATAAGTTCCCAATTACAAAATTTAATCATGTTTTGTTATTTATTCAAGTCACGCATTCAATCCAATTCATGACCAAATTTATTAGTTTTATGCTTTGATTAACAATTTTATGATCACGTTAATCTTCTTTAATCAAAATTCCTGTGTTACAAGTCCAAATTTATGATTATTATTCAACATTTTTAAGACTTTTTAACACAACTAAATTCTTTGACCAACTTAATTAAATTGAAACACCATTTACTCTTTTTTTCCCTATAAATTGAGCTCATTTCTCTTCCTTCACTATGTCACATCTACAATTACTAAATTTCCTTCTTCTTGAGCTCTCTTTGGATTTTGCATAACCTTGACTTATAAAGTCAAACCGATCAAGTTCAAGACTTTTTCTTATTATCTTTTATATCCTTTCCTCGTGTATGTTTGTATTATTTTTATGCATGTTTCCATCAATTAGAAACGTATGCAATGTTAAACTTAACTTAACATTAGTATTAGTTCATTAAAAAACGAACTTGATTCGCTTACGTATTTATTCGGTTCGATTTAGTTATTTTACATACCCAACATCTAAAAACTAATTCTTTTCATCATATCAATTAAAAATAATATTTTTAACAAGTCAGAAAATAGTGTGACTAACCATTATTATGACCCAAATTTTTATTGTAACGTCCGTAAATTTTCGTTAAAAGGGTTTATGCATAACCAAACTTGTATTTTAACCGAGACTTGTTCCGGCATCCTAAAGGACCTTATGGTCATTCTTGTAAGTCTCGTTGTTCAACTTTGGACACAAGACATCTCAATTACAAGTTCGAGGACTAGAGTGTAAAATCTTTTATAATAAAAAAACCCTAACCCCCACCCTTGTTCCTGGTTGCGATCGGCAGGACGAGAGGACCACCAAGCCACCACTTTTTCTTTTTCCAGCCATTCTTGTGAGCCAAAACTCCAATTCAAGTGTGAGTTTCATGTGAGAAGGAGGATGCATTACCGCTTGGACATGCACGAAGCTACTTGGACGGTGGAAGGCGTACTTAGTCGGAAGTTTTAATAACGAATATTTTTATTTCAAAGTTTTGTTAAATATATTGAAATTTGATTTTGGGCATAATTCCCTGGTCTTGGGAACTTGTTTTAAATATTTTGATTTTCCGCTTATTTATACTCTGAATTTGTTATTTTAATGGAATGAACTGTTTTTGAGTTTAAGTATTTTTGTAAGTATTTTGTATGAATACCAACTGTAGGATTCCCGGGATTCGGGGCCTTACATTTATAAATAATTTAAAATGAACTCACTTATATATTTTCGTCAAAAAGTCTAAAAATGGACAATTATAAAGGTAATATATATGTTTTTCTTACAAAGGCTTAAACACTAAACCGACAACCGAATTTTTCTAAGTCTTGTGTTTCATTTTATTATCATGAATCATATTTTGAACCTAGAAATATTTTCTAGGGCCGCTCGTCGAACCGAACTCATCCAGTTCAGCTCGCTTAAACGCATAGTTCGCTTTTACTCACTTATTTTAACATGTGAGTTTCTCACAACCCCTTTTTAAACGCTTTTACATTTTGGGGTAGCATGTATTTCCTATTCAAAGCATTTACTTAGTTATTCATTTTCAAACTACAATTCATATTATGGACTTATGTGTTTACTTGCTTACTTGTTTACTTGCTTCAATTTCAATTTCAAGTGGTGACTTCAATAAGTATGATCATACGCCCCCCCCCCCTTTGCACTCAATACCGTCGTGTTATGAGTGGTAAAGGGACCCCAGATCGGAGTACGTTGGTTGTGTACCAACTGGAAAGGACCTTGCATGCGATTATCTAAGTACGTTGGTTGTTGCCAAATGGAAAGGACCTTACTTACATTTTACACTTGTTCATAGAATTGTATGATGTTCTTTACGTATATCAAACTTGTGTAATTCTCACCAACTACTTGTTTGTTGACTTTATTTTATATACATGCTACATGTACAATTATTATTAGAGGTTGAAGCTTGATGAAGACACTAGATTTAGGTTATCAAAATAATTGGGCAGGTTGTTGAATTTTTCTCTTATTAAATGCTATTTACCTACTTTAAACTTGTATACTTGAAGTTTGAATAAATTAATGATAATTGTCATATTATAGTATCACATATGTTTTGAACAATCTATATTTCACACTTGGGCGTTTCCGCTTAAGCCGGGGTGTTACAATCCTCAAACTAAAAAGTGTGAACTGAAAGTTCCGGCGATAATTCATTCACAAAAATATACGAATTAATTACTAGGCACATTCACTGACCTGAATAAAGTTTCTAACCAAAGTCACATATACCAACTGCTAGTGCTCCAATTAAGATTAGTATACGGGAAGGGTAACTATAAATTGGTGATGAGTCTATGGAAAGCCTAAAGCGTGGTAGACTATTCGATTCCAAGAATTAAAAAAATTCTCAAAAAGGGAGCAAGTAATGAAAAAGGTCAAGTCAATGTACATTAATAGGGTCTCCCGAGGAGACATTAGATAGATATGATTCTTCTAGAAGAGCCTAAGGTAGCGCTTGTATATGGAGCCGACATTAAAATCAACGTCGTTGATACATGATCCTTCCATGATGCTTCTATAAAGAGATCTCAATAGATTATATCATGTCTGAAAATATATGGAACCGACACAAAATCGACGTCGTTGATAATTTTGTAGATAATGTAGCGCTTGTAATATTGAAAACGATGAGGATCAAGAATTAACATTTTTAGAAAAAATGAAATTAAAATGAATGGCCAAAAGAAAAGACACAAGTCAGGAAAAATTGAAATCTCTCACGAATCTAGAAGTTTTGGGCAATTGGTCCTTACAACTAAAGTTTGTAAAATATGTGAGATACAAATGAGCTTTTATGCCGAAGCGTAATCAGAAATGTGACATTATGCAATATAAGGCACAATTTGTGGCACAGGTATTTTTGAAAAAAAACTTGTAATTAATTAAAAGAAGACTTATTCTTCAATGGTGGATGCAACAATTTTTTTTAATCTTGTATACAAGAGGAATTTGATAGGCGCTTAATATATATCATGATGATGAAATTTATATGAAACCCATGAAGGATTTATATTGCCAAAATTGTATAAACTAAGTTCTCGAGAATGATATGATTGCAATAATTAAATTCGGATCCGAGTATATTATTATTCATGTATATATAGATGAATGAAAGATATATGGAACTCCTGGTGGGTTTCCTAAGATGATTTATTGACATCTTAAGGATGTAATTTACTATGCATCAATAAACATATGATGATATTCAATAAACTATGCACACGAATTGTGCGATAAGGAATGCAAATTAAATGATTGTTGACAATATCTTTGTATATGACATAGAAAAATATTTTCTAAATAGATGAAGTTTGTATGCTAAACTTTTGAAGAGCAAAATTGTATACATGAAAAGTCAACATGGCATGAACTCAATAACAAATTATATAAACTCATGAATAGTGCATTGTATAAATGATTAGTTAATATGGAAGGAAGTACATGACGGATTGTAAATTCATGAAGCATTGTTATTAAAAGCTCGAGAAATATAATTAATCAGCAATATCATGTTTAGAAACATTATAATATATGCTGACGATAGCATTATATCTTCTAGATAGACGATATGCATGTAAAGCATTTCTATAATGATATTTTTATCAATCAAACTTCATATAGAAGATGTTGGAGCATTCTAATATGAATGAAGTTCATCTCATATTCTAAATCCAAACTCTTGATCAAGAAGTAATATAATTTATTGCAATTAGTGCAATATTTCTTGCTAGTTATACATACACAACCAGATATATTATTATTTATATTTATTGATAAGATATAACTTATTTCAAGTGAAGAGGCTTTGAAATGAGCTAAACATAAAATATTTTGATACATTCAAGATATGAAATATATGAGTTTATATTTTACTAACCCATAAAACAAGGTTTGGTTAGTTGTGTTGATAAGGAATGTAATATAGCAAAGTCATAGATGTTGTGGTACTTATTTACAAGATGAGGCACTACAAGTCACTTATTTACAAGATGAGATACTATTAGTCATACACGAAGATAGTACATAATTCCTCTAGATAATGAAGTGCTGGACACTACAAGATCAAGCGGCGGATTGTTAACTACAAAAGTCTCAAACAAACTTTCCAAAAAGATCGAAACCCATAACTTGAAGGATTTATAAATTAGGGGGTACTATACGCATAGCACTATTTTTTTCCTTAGCTATGGTTTTGTACCAATGGGTTTTCCCAACAAGGTTTTCCTAGCAAGGTTTTTAATGAGGCAACATTATCAAGCGTATTTCATCATGTGGATAGCCAAGAGGGAGTATTATGAATACATCTTAATATGGTAACTCTCCACATACATAACCTCCATCCATTTATTGTCTTTGTATTAATGTAATGTCCTTATAAATAGATGTATCTTGTATTTGGCCATGGACATAAGTAAGAAACAATATCATTCTACTCTTGTGATGGCACAAAAACTGCCAAGTGGCAGCCGGCGGTATGGTTTCCCAGCCAAACGCCCAAGACAAACGCCTAAGCCAAGCTGTAAAAACCAGTGTGGGCTCGATTAAGACAACATAATCTAGCCAAAATAGGACAACGAGACTTTCTAAATATGAAGAGTGCACCATTCTAAAAAAATAACTAATTAACGTTTACATGTCTTATAAATCTAGTTATTTAATAACTAATTAAAGGTCGAAAAATTATATTTATCATTTTAAACTTGTAAAATATTATATGGCTTTGAAAGAATGTGTTTGAGACTAATTTTTTAATTAATATATCTTTTAGTGAATTAAAGAGAATGTGTCATATGGCACTTAGTTCGTATGTGGCCGGTGGAAAAATAATAAATAACACGTAAAAGCATAGTTTCTTAAATGAAAAATAAAATAATAAAAAATTTGTTGAACGTCTTAAATTGTAATAATCGAACAATCCATTCCAAAATGAAGATTTAATCAACGCTTTTATTTACTGATTATAATATGAAACAAGTTGGAGGGTTGGTGATAAAAAAATCGTGAAGTGTAAAAATCGTCTCTAAGTTTAATACGATTTTCGTTTAAAAAGTTTACCTTTTGCATCTGACCATTGAGGCTCATTTCTTGACAATTACATCCAAATCACTAACTCTGATAATTTTCTGGGTTAACTTGAAGGTATTTTGTTTTTTATGTTAATGTATTATATTATTCAATTATTAAGATTGAAGCTAATGTATTATAAACATTGAACACCACCATCTCTACACAACCCCCACTGATTCCACCATCATCAAACTGTGCACTATCCGATTAACCAAAGTAGCATCTTTGTTTCCATGGATCCGATTAAACGATTAAAGGGATGAGGAGGACGACATTGTAACATCATTCATCTGGCAAGCAAAACCATAAATATATCATCGCCACCACAGCCGGAAACCTGCAACTTGTCGGAATCCACGCAAATCGAGAGTGAACGGGTATCACAGATCTGGGCTAGGTGTGGTGGTCGCAAATCAGGCCTGAATAGGTATTCGTGGGTGGCTGCATTCTGTTACTCACGTTTTTGTTGGTGACGGAAAACTCGCAACCAGAATGGTAGCTTTTGTTTTTCCGACGACCCATCGTCGACATCCCCTTTTAAATCGATCTCTCACAGACCTCCGAGGATGAGCACCATTATAGCAAATCCCTTTTCATTTAATAGATCTGGTGAGGTAGTAGATGGATCAACAGAGAGAGCGAATTAGATAGGGCGGTGGCGGTGGCGGTGGTGTGTGGCATTGTGGTAGGCAAGGGTGTGGGAAAGAACGGTTCAGTGGGTGGGGTGGGTTGGGTTGCAACCCTACAAATATTTTTATTATTATTATTATTATTATTATTTATTTCTGTTACTAAATAATTATTTAAAAAGAACAGAATGCCCTTGAGTTAACAAAGAAAATTAACGGAGTTAGTGATTTGGACATAATTGGCAATAAAGGAGAAACCGCGATGGTTCATATGCAAAAATATAAACTTTTCGGAAGAAAATCGAATTATTGATCAAATGTCATGGATGATTTTGACACTTTACTCTTACTATAATTATTAAGTAGCCGTAACTTATACCAACAAATATTATTAATTTGTTGTCCTACTAAAGTTTATGGTCTTAGAGCATTCCCAATTGATTTCCTAAATTGTGTGAGGGGGTTCTCTATTTTTTAGAGATGGTTAAAAATGGTTGTGAGAGGAGGAAAGAGAAAATGTTACTATTCATGGTTAAATTTGGAGAAGCGCACTATTCATCTCTATAATTTTTTAATGTTTTTTAAAGTGGTTGTGAGTGAATGAGAGAGAAACGGTAATGATAAAAGTATAAAAAAGTATTATTTAATTGAAAATGAGAGATAAAAGATAGTGTTTTTAGTGTAATTATAGAGATGGAGATGGAGAATTGAATATGAATATGAATACTCTTACTCTGTCTTACCATGGAGGCTTTCTATAATGTCACCCATCTTTAGATTATCTAGTCTGAGCATTTTTTATTGTGAAGTTTTCATCTCATTTATAATAGTCGTTCAGTACGCGTTGATGGTATTTAACCCACATCTTTTTTAGAGCATTCTCAACTCGCTCCCTTATCCTCATCTTTATATTTATTTATTTACACTAAAGATCATTTTATTTCTCTTTCATGTTTAATTAAATAATATGTTTTTATACTTTTGTCATTACATTTTCTCTATTTTCAATCACAACCACTTTCAACAAATATTAAAAAATAAATACGGGCAAATAATGTTTTCCCAAATTTACAAAAATCACTACATTTTCTCTACTCTACTCACAACTACTCAAAAACATATTATATAATTTATAAAATCCCCTCACATATTTTTAAAAGATGGGTTAGGAATGCTCTTAGTCTACAATTTATGTGAGACCTATATATTTAGACAGAATTACAGATTATGATGTTACTTTAATCGTCTCTCTAACCTTTCATCACTTTTATCTATTTTGTTTTTGTTGTGACTAAGTGTTGGATACTAATGAACAAATGGAAAATGGGGCTCTTAATATGAGCCGAGCAAACCAGAAAAGGAAAGTGAGTTAGGCAACTACAAGGTACATGGAATGTGTCTTTTCCAAACTACAAGGAACCGAGAATTCACAACAACAAATTTTTGTAAACTGTCAAATCAAATTTCAAATTTTTTTAAAAAAAATCTTCACTTTCTTTCACAACAACAGACCTTTAGAAACCGCTACATGATCACCTACTATTACAATTAATTTTATATTTAATCAAGTAACAAATTTAATTTTATATTTCATATAAATTTATATATTAGAATATGTATTTAAAACAAATAGATTGGAAAACTATTAATAGATAGAATGCGAGCAGATCCATGTTCGAGGGGTCCATCATTAGAATGTTTATTTATTGATTATACACAATTTCAACATTTGCTCGTGAAATTCATCCAAAGATATCGATTTTTTCATAAAAATTATTGCATTTGCTCGGTGTCCTTGTCAAAAACCGGTTAATTTTTCACTTTGCCTCTCACTCTTGTTTATGAGTTAATTCGTAGAATTTAATTTTATGATTTAATTTAATTTTAACCAAAAAAAATTGCACCTTAACTGCTGCAAATAATTTATTATTATTTGTATAAAAAGTAATTCAAATGAGATTTTCATTAAAAAAAAAAAGAAATGAAGTTAGGTTTGGGCCCAATTTTCTTGTCCATTACATGTTTGCAGAGACAGAGACAGACTTACCAAACAAACTTTGGCTCCACATTAGTGGCGTATGCCTAGTGCCATATCGTTTCAAACCTCGAAAGAAGGAGCCCATGTAGTTGTTCTAACTTCTAAGTGTTGGATACTAATGAATAAATGGAAAATGGGGATGTTAACATGAGCCAAGCATACCAGAAAAGAGAACTGAGTTAGGAAACTACAAGGTACATAGAATGTATCTTTATTTTCTGTAGTCTTAACAGCCTCAAATACTCAACTTCAAGCATCAATATTTTATTCATCTCAGCTCTATTTTGAACAAGATTTGGTTCGTTGTAAAGCTCTCACATAATAGAACACAAAGCCAGCACTAAATCATACTTATATTTAACAAGAGTCTGATATAATTATTTCTACTCATGTTAGAGGAAAACACACATATACAACTAACTAATGAAAACACTATCATTTTTTCCAATCTTTCCACAATATTCTAATCCATTAGCATAGTGGCAGATCTATGGGTTATCCAAGGGATGCCCGGATTACCCTTCAACTTTTCTGGTAAAATGTAAAATTAGTGAAAAATTTTGTTTTTCTTCTTTTTTTGTGTAGTAGGATACCCCTGGGCAAATATTAGGATACCCTTAAGAAAATATAAAAAGAGAAAGTGAGGAAGTTTTCGTCGGATTTTATTTTATTTCCGGCAGCCATGCACAGTTGCAACTTGCAAGAGGTTTGAAGAAACACTAATCGACCCCGGCAGATTACGGATAATCTTAGGGTCAAGTAGATGTTTCCCACGAGGGTTAGGTCCGGCAAAGATGGTTATTCTTCTGCTGTCCTGCAAAACAGACACCGTGAGCTCGTCACTGAGAAGGGGGGAGTTCCTCCTTGTGACCACCATCCGGCGTGAGAATCAGACTAGATTGCTCTGAATATAAGTGTATATTGAGAGAAATAGCTAGATGATATATGATGGTATAAGATAAGATGATGATACCGTTCCAAGGTGTTAGAGTATTTATAGCCGAAGGTAGGTTTCCAAGCAGGTACAGCCAGCTGTATAATATTCCTTTTCTACCAACTGTGGGCTACGCACGTGCCATGCTGGTGGTTGGTGGGTAGGCAGCGGCTGATAGTGACATGGCCGGCTGTGTACTATTCCTTTTCCACCAACTGCAGGCTATGTACGTGCCACGATGAGGGTTGGTGAGTAGGCAGCGGCTGATAGTGACATTAAGTACTAGAGCATGCTCCTCCTCGTACTGTTGTCGGTGAGCTGTCACCCTGTGATTGGTTCATGGGCTGCTTTGGTCAGATCTTGTCTATTTTGTCCATACCTTGGCAGGTATAGTACAAAAGATCTTCCAGAAGCATACGGACTGGCTCATTTGGGCGGGAGTATTCCCGCCTTGCTCATTCCTTCAGGTGACATTACTGAATTATTGAGAGTTAGTGCCTTGTGCGTGTAGCCTTGCTATTAGTGCGGGTAGCCTTCCCTGATGGCTTGTATCCGCAGCTGCGGGAACAGGCGGGGTACTTCACCATTGGGAGGCTTTTCCTGCGGGAACAGCTGGCGTACTGCGCGTAAGGTCTTCATCTCTGAGCATGGTGGGTCCCGCGGAACCAGTTGGTCCTTGCGCAGACGTCCCTCTTCAAGGTGAGTCTTGCGGGTCCAACTGGGCTCTGCTGGGACCTACCTCTTCAAGTCCCCCCAGTCCAATATTCTTCTCATGAATTGTTAATAAGTGAGGTGAACTTTTGGACTTAAGCAAGAGGTTTTGTAAAGGGTTTTTAGTTTTAAGGTTTTCCGTGGGGATTCTTCCCGCGGTTTTCCTAATGTCACGTGCAGAAATTCCCGACTTTTCTGCTTGAGCTTTGGGTATGATGCGGGTAGGTGTGTAACCTCCTCGCAAGTCAGGAGCGTTGAGTTTCACTTGTGTAGATTCTCCACGAGGTTTTGGTAGTTTGACATAGTGATCAATTATGTTAAACAACCAATTCCATCTTGGAGCTTCAGACAATCTAGTCCTCAACGTTCCCGCTATGCGGGGATGTTATTTCCCTTTCCGCAGGCATGGCCCAGAAGATCCTTCTTGGTTTCAATTCCCTGCAAGTGCTAAGTATGTGAAGGGTTTCGCCTTGACACTGTACCCGCACTTGTCTTATAGTTTCTTTACTTCCAAGGTATTCTTGGCTTCAATTCCCTGCAGGTGCTAGGTATGTGAAGGGTTTCGCCTTGACACTGTACCCGCACTTGTCTTACGGTTTCTTGGGTACCAAGGTAAAGGGGTATATTCCCTCTTATCTTTGAATCTTTTTGAATCTTTTTGAAATTCGAAGAGTTGGTGAAAGGATAAGAACAGTCCAAACTGTTGAAGGGATGTTAGTGTCGTCCGACGGTTTCTTCTGACAGTTTCAGGACGTGCAGGAAGTTATGGCGACGTGACAGTATATGGTCATTCCAGATGCTTTTTCGGGCGCGTGGGCGCGAGTTTTCGGGCGCGTGGGTGCGACGTTTACGGCGCGCGTCCTATCAACAGCTGTTGCCAGCTTGCTTTTTCCACGTGTCACAGTTTCATTGCACCTGCGCTTTTCTCTCTCCCCCGCATTAAATTCATCGCATTCATTGCGATGAGTATATAAAGGGGGAGAGGGTGCATCTTAATCCACACTTTCACTTCTTTCTTCTTCTTCTAAACGATTTCCGGCGAATACTCTAACTTTTCCGTCGAGCATTCTCTTGAAATCGTTCTTCTTTACATCCAAACATGTCTTCCATTCATGATCCTGAGGCTACTGCCGAGGAGTCTGACGTGTACACCGAGAATCCGATGTCCGCGTCTGACAAGGACGACAAGAGTACTGCTGGCGAGTGCCAGTGTGCTCTTTCCGTCGTCGTTTATCAGTACATCGTCAGGAAGTTCATGCTCGAACCTTTCGAGCCTGAGTTTTCTGAGCCTCACCAGACGGTGTACGATGCCCCCAAGGGCAAGATAGAGGTGTATGCTGCTTTCTTCATCTATGGGAATCTCAGGTTCCCATTGACGAAGTTTGTGTACCGTGTTTTGGAGAGACACGGTGTACACTTAACGGAGGTGCACCCGATGGCGATCGCGAAGGTTCGCCACTTCGAATGGGTGTGCCACATTCTGGGCGTTGAGCCCCGCGTCGACCGCTTGATGACCTTCTACTCCTGGAGGTGCATCCAGGGCTGGTATACCCTGGTCAATCGGATCAAGGGTTTGAAGATCTGCGCTACCGAGCGCAGTCTTCGTTCTTGGAAGCGGGAGTTTTTCTATGTCTCCGCTCGCGTCGTCCCCATTGCGATGACGTTCAAGAACGGGAGGGCGCTCCCTAGCCTTCACGCCTCCAATTACCAAGAGGCGGAATGGTTCGCCAAGATCTCCCAGATCCAGACTCCGGTTTACCGCTTTGTGGAGTCTGGGATGGTGATGCTTGGGATGAGCCGGGTATGGAAGGATGCTGGGGCAGAGGCGCCACAGATTCCTATCGTCCTCGAATACGGTTTGAACTCTATCCCTTACGGTATGCTTCATATCTTTTTGCTGATTTAGGGTTTTTCTTCTAACTGTTTCTGTTTATTTTCAGAGGGGAACAACTTGCAGTCGCTTCTGCAACCGCGTGAGAGCGGTGGTCCTGCTCGGCTAGGTACTCGTGCTCTTGACGAGAACGAGTTGCCCATCCTTGAGCAAACGGCAGATCGGTTTGTGGAGGTCTACCCGCCAGGCCACGAGATTCTGAGCGCCAGGCGGCCAGGTAAGGGACTCTTTAACCCTCGCCCTCTCAATGCTCAAACCTCTGCTGGAATTCCTCTAATTTTGTCATCTTCTGATGAGGAATCCGCAGATGATCCTTTCTTGGCGAGGAAGAAGAAGGCTGTTGGCGGGAAGGGCAAGGCGAAGGTTGCCTCCACTGCCGATCAGGGGAACCGGTCTGACTCAGAGACCGAAAGCGAGGAGGCGGCGGGGAACCCTGGTGGTGGTGAGACAACTGTGTCGGAGGTTGAGACAGCTGCCACCTCCGCGCTACCAAGTTCTACGACGGTGACTGGCGTGAAGAGGCCAGTTCCGTCTGGTTCGTCCCCGCCCGTCAGAACCTTCAAAATTAAGAAAACTCGTAAGTACTTTTTATCTTACCCGCAATGCTTTCCGCCATTGTTTTTAATATCTTGTCTTCATGCAGGTGTGGATGCAACCGCATTCCAGAGTAGAGCGGGGAGGAGTGTTTCTGGACCCATGATGGTAGGTTTGGTCAATCTACCCGAGGCGATGACCCAGGCGGCTGCGCCTGTTTGCAGCATTGGTTCAGTTGCTCATCCCGTTGAGGCAACTGTTCCAACTGTAACGTCCTCTCCGCCGGCTGTCAGTGCCATATTCACTGCATCCTACACTGAGCCGACGGTGATTGTTTCTGCGGGCTCCTCCGCAGCGGCGGCCACGGTTGTGAGTTCACCTCCAGTGAGTTCACCTCCGATGGTCTCTACCGCGGCGGCTTCAACCGTGCCTCCGGCACCGGCGACTACCTCGTCCCCAGCCGGTTCAGCAAGTATGTTCAGGGTTGGGGCTTCTAGCCAATCTCTGCCTCCTTCCCATCTGCCTGACCTCTTGGATGGATATCCCTTAGGTTCGGGTGATGGGTCTGGCGACTACCTGCCTGTTGTCGACCCTACAGGTGCGTAGGGTTATTTTGGCCTTTTTTTTTATCATATTTTCCTAACTGCTTTTTGTTTTTGCAGTTTCGGATTCCAATGAAGTGTATGTTCCGCGGTGGAACATCCGCCGGGGAACAACCCTTCGGACGGCTGCGGACTGCGTCGAGTGGGCGCGTCACGCAGCCCCAAGTGGTGCGTTGGGGGAAGCTATGTCCAGCTACCAGGAGGGTAGGCTGACAAACGAGCTTCGGATTCTCCTTGCCCGGATGCAGCCGCGCGTCGAGTTGCTTTTTCGTGAAAACGACAAGTTAAAGGCGGCGCGTATCCAGGAAGTGGCTCAGGCGCGGGCTATCCGGGAGGAGAACAGGAGACTTACCGCCATTGCTGCGGAGAAGGAAAAGGCCTTCAAGGCCCTCGAGGTTGAGGTTCAGGCCCGGCTCGAGGCCCGTTCCAAGGCTACCCAAGCTGTTAACGAACAGCTTCGGTTGGCTAAGGAAACTGCACGGAACGCAACTGAGAGGGCCACCAAGGATGAAGCTGTTGCTGAGCCTCTACGCACTGAGAATGAGGAGCTTAAAGCCAAACTAGAGAGGCTCCAGCAGGCTCATGATGCCTTGGCCATGGAAGACGCCAAGAAGCTTCAAGAGATCTTGGACCAGAGAGGTATGCTTGACCATACTGAGCGTAAGCTGAAGGGCGTTGAAGAGGCTGCAGCTAAAGATGTGTTGCTTGCCAACCTTACTAAAAACGAAGCCTAACGCGCCCGTGATGAAGCTCAAGCTGCCCTCCAGGAGGCTCTGGTCACCAAGGAATGGCTTCTTCGAGAAGCGTTGTTGCAGGTATGCGCAGCTTCATAATTTCTTTATGCTTTTCCTTACACTTAGAAGAGTTTTTGATATATTTCTGTTTTGTAGGTTGTGCATCGAGTTCTCACGAACACATCTTATGACGATGCCATGAGCGCAGCCCTCAACGCTTCTCATGAGGATGGGGAAAAGGCTGGCTTCCTGCTTGGTCTAGGGTTTGTTGAGAAGGGCATCCCGCCTTCCAACTTCCCTCTTCATGACGTGGATACTGAAGCTGCTTACGACCAAGCAGTGAACCAGTATGCTGCCTTCAAGCATCCAGTGGTGGAGAAGGTGAATGAAATTGCTGCTGCTGATGATGGGCTAGCTATCCTCAAGGCTTTCCTTGAACCGCCACAGCCAACTGATGGTTCGGGTTCAAGTGGGTTTGGGGGGAGTGGTCCTGAAGTTTGAACCTTGAGATCCCTTCCCACCGTTAGGATAGATTAATATTTTTGTATGCGGGTATATGCCCAGCAATTCTTGTAATGTTTGAAATTTTTATGAAATATAAATGTTTGTGCGGGTAGGACCGTCACTTTCACTGGATGACTTGCTTTATAAACATTATATGACTTGCTCATGCATATTATAGTTTAATTTGGCACTTGTTTTGCCTCATAAATAATATATGATTCGCTCATGCATACTTTAGTTTAACTTAGCAATTTTCCAAGTGTTTTGAATAAGTTAACCTTTCGACGCGTGGTTGTCAATAGGTTAGTTCAGTTTCCTCTATCATGATTGTGCGGGTAGGACCGTCACTTTCATTTAGTGGGATGACCAAACTTCGCCTATAACTGACCTGCGTGAAGGTTTTCCTCATCTTTTTAGAAATTTTCTAAGTGTTTTGAATAAGTTAACCTTTCGACGCGTGGTTGTCAATAGGTTAGTTCAGTTTCCTCTATCATGATTGTGCGGGTAGGATCGTCACTTTCATTTAGTGGGATGACCAAACTTCACCTATAACTGACCTGCGTGAAGGTTTTCCTCATCTTTTCCTTAGAAATTTTTACCGTTTTTTGTGTTTATGCGGGTTTTGCCGCCTTCCACACGCAACGACTTACTTCTTCCCATATTTATGCGGTGAATACCGGCATATCAGTGTGGGAAGTTCATAAGTATAAAGGTAAGGCTATCAACACAATGTGATAAAGGAGAATCATTTCCATTAGAAGTGGCTCTAGGCCTTTTCATTACAAGTTTGGAATTGATCTACATGTAACATTTGCGTAATTGAGCTCCATTCCATGTTCTTGGGATGGGAGTGCCATCGAGCCTTTCGAGCCGGTATGCGCCCTTTCCCAAAACTTCTTTGATAATGTATGGTCCTTCCCAGACCGGGGCCAGCTTTCCTGGGCGCTCTTGGTTCGAAGCCTCGTTGTTACGCAATATGTAGTCTCCTACTTTGAAGTTGCAGAGTTTTACCCGCGTGTTGTAGTACCTTTGCATTTGTCGCTTGTAGTTCTCTTCACGCGCTGCGGCTAAGTCTCTGCGTTCTTCGGTCAGCATAAGGTCTAACCGTCTTTCCGCATCATTGTCTTCTGGCTGAATCAAGACCCTTGGTGAGGGTAGACCAATTTCGACCGGGACCATGGCTTCAGTGCCATAAGTGAGGCTGAACGGGGTTTCTCCCGTACTTGCCTTTTTCAACGTTCTGTTAGCCCAAAGGACGTGTGGAACTTCGTCCACCCAGCCGGATCTGTGTTCCAAGAGTCTTTTCTTTATGCCGTCGACGATGCTCTTATTTGCTCTTTCCACCTCACCGTTACCCTGCGGGTGCGCCACTGAGGTAAAGGTGTGGGTGATTTGTAGTTCTTCCAGCCACTTTTGTAGCTTCTTGTCAGCAAAGTTGGTGCCGTTATCGCTCACCAAAGTCTGTGGAAGTCCAAAACGACAAATAATAAATTCCCAAATAAATTTTTTGATATGTTTTGCGGTTGTTTGGGCTAAGGGTTTTGCTTCTATCCACTTGGTGAAGTAGTCGATGGCTACCACTAGAAACTGAACGTTTCCTGCTGCTGTGGGAAATGGGCCTGTTAAATCGATGGCCCACTTCTGAAATGGCCATGAAGAGGTGACTGGAACAAGTTCATTTTTTGGGCGATGCGTGTTGGGTGCGTAGAGTTGGCAAGACCTACACTTTCTGATGTATGCCAGCGCATCCGTATGCATCCCCGGCCAAAAGTATCCCGCGTTGTTTAGCTTAGCTACAATAGCGCGTGGACCTGCGTGTAATCCACAGATGCCCTCCTGCACTTCCCTTAGGAGGTAGCCAGCATCTTGGTTGTCCACGCATCTTAGGAGTGGGCCAAGAAAGTTACGTCTGTAAAGGATGTCATCGATGATTTGATAGTTCAGTGCTTTACAACGTATTTTTCTTGCTTGTGTTTTTGACTCTGGTAGTATACCCGCAGCAAGGTAATTTATTATTGGTGTCATCCACGTTTCTGTGTCGGTTTGGATGACACAGATTTCCTTATGCGGGACTGATGGTGCTCCAAGGAGTTCAATGCGGATGTCCTTTCCCAAGTGGGTGAAGGCTAATGATGCAAGCTTGCTTAACGCATCCGCAGATTTGTTTTCGCTACGCTTGACGTGTATGACTTTACAATCGTTAAAATCGCGCATAAGGGTTTTTGCTTGTGCGAGGTACAGGGCCATTGTGTCGTTCACGGCCGTGTACGTCCCGTTTATTTGGTTGACTACTAACATGGAATCCACGTGGGCTTCCAAGTTCTTCACTCCCATCTTACGCGCAATTCTCAGCCCGGCCAAGAATGCTTCATACTCTGCTTCGTTATTCGTACTTGGAAAATCCAGTCGAATAGCGTAAGTGTATTCTTGGCCTGCTGGGTTGGTTAGTTTCAACCCTGCGCCTGAACCCTCGTTGCTGGCTGCTCCATCAGTGTAGAGTCGCCAGACATCATCGATGTCCTGTGCTGGGGAGGGTTGAGCCTCCTCCTGACACTCTTTCTCCCGCGAAGCGGGGACTTCTGCAATAAAGTCGGCCAAGACCTGGCCTTTTATGGCTGGTCTCGGCTTGTACTTTATCGCGTATTTTCCTAATTCTATTGCCCATTTGGCTAGGCGTCCCGACAATTCGGGTTTGCCTAGAACGTTTGCAAGTTTGAAGTTGGTGAGAATGGTGATTGGGTGACCTTGGAAATATCGTCTTAGCCTGCGTGAAGCCTGTACAAGTGCTAAGACTAATTTTTCCAGGGTAGAGTACCTGGTTTCTACGTCTGTTAGGACACGGCTAACATAGTATATTGGCATCTGGATGCCTTTTCGCTCTACTAGCAGGACTGCCCCGGTTGCTCTATCTGTGGCGGAAAGGTATAGGATTAATTCATCCCCCGCTTCTGGTGCTGTGAGCGTTGGGAGTTCGATCAAGCGTGACCGAATTTCCTGAAAAGCTGCTTCCGCCTCTGGTGTCCAGCGGAAGTGCGTTTTCTTTAAACAGTTTCTCAATGTTGACACGAATGGGAACGACCTATCCGCATGGTTTGCCAAAAAGCGGTTAAGTGCAACTAGTCGTCCATTCAGTGTCTGAGCTTGCTTGATGGTAGTAGGTGATTCCATTTTGATAATGGCTTCGACCTTTTCAGGGTTCGCTCTGAAGCCATCTTTAGTAACGATGACTCCTAAGAACTTCCCTTCTTCCATCCCAAAGGAACACTTGCTCGGATTGAGCTTCATGTTTATCTTTCTGAGCGTGTTGAAAGTTTCTTCGATGTCTTTCAACATCGCTTCTGGGTCAAGGCTTTTGATGACCAAGTCATCCATGTAGACTTCCAAGTTCCTCCCAATTTGGGCATGAAACTCTTGTCCATCAGGCGTTGGTATGTGGACCCGGCGTTCTTAAGTCCGAATGGCATCATTTGATAACAAAATGTGCCATCGGGCGTCCGAAATGCGGTTTTGTCCTGATCGTCAACGGCCATGTGGATTTTATAGTACCCCTTATACGCATCAAGGAAGCATTTAAGGCGAAACGGTGCTAACGAATCTACCTTAAGGTCAATTTCAGGTAACGGTTAACAATCTTTGGGGCATGCTTTGTTTAAGTCTTTGAAATCTATGCACATGCGCCATTGTTTGTTAGATTTTGGTACCATGACGGGATTTGCAACCCATGTTTGATATCTGCTAACGCGTACGATGCCCGCGTCAAGCAGTTCCTTGACTTGGGTTCTACACGCATTAGCTTGTTCCGCCCCCATTACTCTGCGCTTTTGTATGACTGGCGTAAAAGCCGGGTCACACTTGAGCTTATGCTCTGCCTTACTTCGAGGTACACCAGTCATGTTAGCTGGTGTCCACGCGAAGATGTCAGCGTTTTTCTGTAGTAAGCGTTTGAGTAAGGTGCGCGTAGGATCAGTGATTGTTGGGCCAATGGTAACAGCCTGGTCAGGGTATTTGCCATTGAAGGCCCATTCTTCTGGTTCGGTGATGGTTGGTTTAGCCATCTTTGGTTTGGGTTTAGATGGGACAGATGCGATGCATACCTGGGGAATACCGGTGATCATCGCTACGCCCTCAGTTGTTGGCCATCCCATCATGCCGTGGACTGAAGATACGACGGCGTTGAATCTTGCCATCCCGTCTCTCCCGAAGAGAATGTCGTATGTGTGATGTGGCTTCCTCATTACGACAAAGTCCACGTCTTCTGTGCGGGAGTGTTTCCCGTCTGTGAGAATGACGGGGAAAGATAAGATACCCAGAGGGGTGTTTGTGTTGCCATCGAATCCTTCCATCGAGGCATAGACCGTTTCCAGGCGTTCTTTGTCTTCGTCGTCTAGCTTGTCGAAGAACTGCCTGTACATAACCGTTGACGAGGCGCCGTTGTCAGCAAGAGTGCAGGAAGTGATGTAATGCCCCAGCTGGCTTTTGATGACAATAGGGCCTTCTTTGCTGGGTCCTCCTGGCACTCGCGGGAAGCGCACCTCAGCTTCCTTCCACGCGCATGGTTCTGTCGTTCGTCTTTTTCTTCCTCTGATGTTACTATGAACCATGTGGATGCTGATGTCAACGGGCTTTCGTCCGTTGCCTTTGTATCGGTTATCATTCCTTCCTCCCTTCTTGATTGATGCCACAAGGTGTGTGAGTTTTCCATCCCTGGCGAATGTTTCAACAATATCCTTCAAGGATGTACACTCCTCAGTGGTGTGACCCTTTGTCCCGTGGAAGTCACAGGATTTGCTCTGATCCGCGTTATGTCGTTGCCGGATCATTGGAGCTTTTGGCCATGGGAGTTTTTCGGTGTCAAATATCTCCGTGACGCTTTTGGTGAGTGGCGTCCACCGGTGTTTTCGGCTTGATGGGTGCATGTTATCCCTTCCGCCTACTAGAGGGCGAGAGCTGGATGAGGTGTCAAAGTTTACCCTTGACTGCCAAATACCTAGCTTCCTCTTTTTGTTTTGCCGGGCAATCCGGACGTTGTTTTCTCTAGTCCTCTGCGTGTAGAGGTTTGTACTCTGGGGAAGATCCCTACCCAGTTGCTTCTCCGTTTCGGCAAAGCGCTTGGCCGCCGTCATGATGGCATCCCATGTGGATGGCATGCCGTCTTTACCCGTCAACGTGCGGATAAGCTCTGGGTATTCGGCGCCCTGGATGAAAGCGGCGCGAACAAGATCTTTGCTTATGGTGCCCAGACTCAGCTTTTTCGAGTTGAAACGAGTGATGAAGTCTAGTAAAGATTCATCCTCCTCTCTAACGCAGTTGAGGATCGTCCACTGTTCTTCAGTATATTTCCTCTGTTGACTGAAGTGTTGGCTGAACTTGTGTTGGAAGTCCGCCCAATCATAGATGTGGTGGACCGGTAAACGATCAAACCACGCCCTAGCCGCTCCAACCAGCGTCATCTGGAACATATAACACCATGTGGGTTCCGTCCAGTTGCTGACGGTTGCCCCCGCTATGAATCTGTTCAAGTGATCGTCTGGGTCGGATATACCATCATAAGTGCCGATGTTGGACATCTGTTTGGCACTCTTCGGGGCGATTGCTTCCGCAATGTCCCTTGCAAACTTGGACGTTCCCGCGTTTGCAACAGTTGGTCTAAAGGTTTTGGAGAAGTCACGTGGGTTTCCCCCCGCGTTCCTTGGTTTGAAGGTTTCCCCAAAATTCCTTCTCGGTTGGAAGTCGGCTTCCTTGCGCTTCCCTTTCGCCCTATGACGAGGGTTTGCGTCACTGTCGGACTCCTCCCAATCGTCATCCAAGTACTCGCACTCATTGCTCATGTTGAGCTGTTGTCGAGTGCTTCCGAATTTGTCAACCTGTTGGAGTGAACGTAAGCGTTCATCCAACTCAGCTTGGAATTCCTTCTGACGTGCTTCCGCCCATGCTTTAACTTGATCAAGTGTTTGGCTGGGGAGCCTCGTCTGTTGTCTCTCCAACTGGGTATCGGTGAATCCCAGGGAGGATTATTTACTGCACTTGCCCCGGCTTGGGTAACCGGGGTAGTGTTCAAAAAAATTGTGACTCACCGGTGTTCCCCCCAGTAGCTGGGGTTGTGGTTACCGGAGTTTCTTGGTCACTCGCTAGTCTTGGCACCGGAGTAACCTTAACCATCTTTCCAGAGGTTTTGAAAAAACTGAGAAAATTAGTTCTAGCTTTTATGCACGGATGGCGCCAATGAAGAAACACTAATCGACCCTGGCAGATTACGGATAATCTTAGGGTCAAGTAGATGTTTCCCACGAGGGTTAGGTCCGGCAAAGATGGTTATTCTTCTGCTGTCCTGCAAAACAGACACCGTGAGCTCGTCACTGAGAAGGGGGGAGTTCCTCCTTGTGACCACCCTCCGGCGTGAGAATCAGACTAGATTGCTCTGAATATAAGTGTATATTGAGAGAAATAGCTAGATGATATATGATGGTATAAGATAAGATGATGATACCGTTCCAAGGTGTTGGAGTATTTATAGCCGAAGGTAGGTTTCCAAGCAGGTACAGCCAGCTGTATAATATTCCTTTTCTACCAACTGTGGGCTACGCACGTGCCATGCTGGTGGTTGGTGGGTAGGCAGCGGCTGATAGTGACATGGCCAGCTGTGTACTATTCCTTTTCCACCAACTGCAGACTATGTAGGTGCCACGATAAGGGTTGGTGAGTAGGCAGCGGCTGATAGTGACATTAAGTACTAGAGCATGCTCCTCCTCGTACTGTTGTCGGTGAGCTGTCACCCATTGATTGGTTCATGGGCTGCTTTGGTCAGATCTTGTCTATTTTGTCCATACCTTGGCAGGTATAGTACAAACGATCTTCCAGAAGCATACGGACTGTCTCATTTGGGCGGGAGTATTCCCGCCTTGCTCATTCCTTCAGGTGACATTACTGAATTATTGAGAGTTAGTGCCTTGTGCGTGTAGCCTTGCTATTAGTGCGGGTAGCCTTCCCTGATGGCTTGTATCCGCAGCTGCGGGAACAGGCGGGGTACTTCACCATTGGGAGTCTTTTCCTGCGGGAACAGCTGGCGTACTGCGCGTAAGGTCTTCATCTCTGAGCATGGTGGGTCATGCGGAACCAGTTGGTCCTTGCGCAGACATCCCTCTTCAAGGTGAGTCTTGCGGGTCCAACTGGGCTCTGCTGGGACCTACCTCTTCAAGGTTGAAGATGAATAGATGATATAAGATATTAATAAGTTTTGTTTTGTAGTGTCGAGGTCTTGTGAACTTTTTTAAGTTCTTTTTCTAAAAAAGCATTCAAGTTTACGCTTTGTCCTTTAATGTCTTTTCATCTTTTACTTATTATTAAATTAAAAAAGTAAAACATTTAATATTAATAACATAAGACATAAAGTTCATTTGTTGGTATAGTTTATTTAGTTAACTGTATTTCATTTAATTTTTTAGTTTATTGTTTTATTTATATGTTAAATATATTTTTATTTCACAAGTAAAAATATAAATAAATATGTATTATGTTTTTGTTTTAGCCACAGTTTGACACGTTTTTATTTTTATTGTTATTCTTTTATAACTTTAAAATATGGTGTTTTCTGTCTCTGAAAAAAGTTTTTACGACGTGTTTATTTTTGTATGCGTTTTGATAAAATTTTATTAAAAATAATTAGTTCCACGTTTCGACATAAATTTTATTCAAATTAAGTTGGGTCAATACGTTGTTACAAACAACTAGAGTCGTTAGAAATTAAACATTAGGAGCTCACTTGTCCACTCACATAGGACGGGCCCTACATTAATGTATAGTAAAATAGGTTATCCCTCAAATTTTATCATAGTTACGTCACTTCATTAGCATGCTTCATGCTATCAACTACTCCACTTTTAATTTCACCATTTTAATAGAAGGCAGCTGTGTGGCAGTTGAGAAAGCCAATAACAGAAACAAGATACCATACTTG
This sequence comes from Bidens hawaiensis, assembly GCF_021521415.1. Lineage (NCBI taxonomy): Eukaryota > Viridiplantae > Streptophyta > Magnoliopsida > Asterales > Asteraceae > Bidens > Bidens hawaiensis. The sequence continues at coordinate 284,891 of NW_027492013.1, read as the reverse complement.
CACAATAAAAGTTAACAAATGCTGAGTCATTAATAAAATACACAAATCTTTATGATTTTGACACCGTCAGTACACTATGTTCGTAATCCTAAGGAATATGAAAAAAGCATATATTATGAACATAAAGTGTCAAAATCATGAACATTTGTATAATTTACTAGATTTTATCCACCCGTATTACGGAGGTTATTTTGCATTATTCGTTTTTAATATTTATATATGTATATATGGATTTTAATTTTATTTATTGTAAAAAGTTAATAATTAATATACTTGAGGTTTGATGATGAATGGTTTTACAAATAAATGATATGTTATAATCCGGTTTAAAAGCTATCTGAGTTTGGTGATACCCATTACCTGTTTATTTTCTTTATTACAAAATTGTTTTTTAATTATAAATAATATCTTTTTTTTAAATAAAATAGGATATTAATTTTTAGTATATTCCTATTTTAAAGGATTTTCATATCAAATATTTGATGAGATTAAGTTTTAATATAATGAGATGTTATAACCCGTTTAAGAGCTATCTGGGTTTGGTGAGACATTTATCCGTGAATTCGGGTCAAATGCCTGAGAAGACTTCATTTACAAATAAAGCAATTTGATGGCTTGAGAGAATTATTGTTTTACATTTTTTGTTTTTTAATATTTATTTTTTGGATTTTAATTTTCTTTATTGTAAGAAAGTTAATAATATACTTAGGATTTGATGATGAAAGAGTTTCATAAATAAATGATATGTTATAACCTATTTAAAAGTTATCTGGATTTGGTGGCCCATGACCCACTTAAGTTTTTACTATAAAATTGTTTATTAATTATAAATAATATTTTATTTTTAAATTGGATATTAAATTTTAGTATATCCCTATTTTAAAGGATTTTCATATCAAATAATTGGTAAGATTAATTTTTAATTTAATAAGATGTTATAACCCGTTTAAGAGCTATCTAGTTTTGGTAAGACCCATACCCATGAATTTAGGTTAAATCAATGAAAGGTCTCTATTTAAAAATGTAACGTCCGACTTTTAGAAATAATAAATAAAGTAACATTTAAATAAACTTTGTTATTTATTTTCCATAGAATAAACAATAAATTAAAATGAGAGATGGTAGGCTTAAATGGATATGGACTTAAAAATAAAACATGGACTTAGTGAATTAATGGGCCTAAGGTCCATGAGATAAGGGTATAAGTACCCCTTAAACCTTTCCTAAAACCCTAGATCTCATATTCCATACGTTTCCATTTTTACCAACACACACTCTCCATACTTTGAAACCCGAGAACGAGATCCAAGTTGTTTTAGTGATTTTCGCATCCAAACAACAAGAAAAATCAAGATCTAGCTCGTGTCAAGATTAAGCTATAAAACGAATTTCGCTAGAGGTACGTTTGTAGTGTAAAGGTGGTTCATTTGGTGTCGGTTCTCCATGAAAATTGGTAGAACCATAGATCGGGGCCTAAGGGTTAATAAAAATATAAACTTGACATAAATATGTGAACTTTGAGGGTCGGATTCGTTAACTTGTTAGTTAAGTTCGGCTCGTTCATGACTTGTAGATCTAACGCGAGTTTGGATCTTCGTAAGCCTAGAATAAAATATTTGAAGCTTGAATCTAACCAAGTTTATATTTTAGTTGTTAATATTAATAGAAATAAATTAATAAAAGTATTAATAATAATACTAATAATAATAATATAATAATAATAATAATAATAATAATAATAATAATAATAATAATTCTCGTAAACAAAGAAGAAAGAAAAAGAAAGAAAAGAAAAAGGGAAAAGGAAAGGAAATGGAGCTCATGATGATCAGCTAATTTGTGTATAAAAGGTTGGAAAGGTAAACACTAAACACACACACATGCTGGCTGGGTGGATAAGACATGGGCATGGGAGCTGGGGAATACGGGTTCGAATCCCACCCCCTGCAACCTATTTTTAAAATGCGATTTGGGTAAGCGAACCATTTCATGCGAAGCGAACCAGTTCATGTGATGTGAACTTAGCCATGCGATGTGAACTGGGCCATCCTATTTAATCCAAGATAATCCAACAAAATAAACCAAACCAACCAACCTCGTCACCTCCGTATGACCCGATATATTTTTAAGATAAATAATCCGTTAAAGCAAAGAAATGTATATATATATTAACATAATAATGTGTTTAAGGAAAGGAACCTATTATTAATAAAGGAGAGAAATATATAAATATATATATAATAATTGGAGAATATGAACGCAAAATAAAGACCATCGTTAAATGAAGTTATTTCGTTAGATTTGTGTTAGCCCAAACAAACGAGCCTAGCTTATCAAGTACGCTAGATTTATAAAATACAAATTTAAATAATTATGTTAGTTAGCAAACAGTTACTTAATGAATATATATTTTAAACAGTTAGCCGTGCACAGCTCAAGAAGGGAATTACTATTAACGGGGAGCGTAACAGGATCCAGGTGAGTTCTAGCCCCTTTTATGTGTTATGTTTTCGGGGTTGTATGAATACTACGATGTGTTTAGATTTATACACTTAAATTAAATGGTAAGTGTATATTAGATATATGTTTACGTATGAATGTGAATGGTATGAATTGTTTAACTGGTATGCACGTAGTTGTTATATTAGTTATGATTGAAGGAAGTAGAAAGAAAATGTAACGAAGGTATAATGATATGGTATGTTAGAGGGCACCGGGCCCTAATAATAACCTAGGTATGTAGGGTACTAGACCCTTATAATATCCAAGGTAAGTAGGGACCGGAATCTGAGGATATCCAAGGTATGTAGGACACCGGATCCTTATTATTCCGAGGTATGTAGGGTTTGGACCCTTATAATATCCAAGGTAAGTAAGGACCGGATCTTTATAGTATCCGAGGTATGTGGTCAGTAAGAAGTGTGAATGTATGTATGTATGTATGATTGAATGATAGACGCACAGGTAAGTATTAATACATATCTTCGGACGTGTATTGGTAAGTAAGTGAATGTAATGTATGTTAATTAACTAGAACTCACTCAGCGTAGCTGACTTTTAGTATGCATGCAGGCAAGTTGCTCAATGAGGACACGTGGCAATAAGAAGAAGACTGGCATCGCTATGAAGAAGACACCCGTGTCATTTATGTTTTATGTTTAAGACTTATGTTATGTTATTTTAAGACAAGATGTTTATGTTATGTATGAATGAATGACTTTTATTTCCGTGAAATGTTTTAATTAACTCTGATTTTACGAATTATGTGAATGAGTAAATCCATCCAGCGAGAAAGTAGGGCACCCGGGTTGGGGGGCCTTACAGGTTGGTATCAGAGCATAAGTTCGAGAGAATAAGCATCCTACATGCTTAAACTCGAACAGAGAATGGGACGAAAAGAAGAAAAGAAAGAAGATGCCAGTTAGAGAATGCCATGTGTCGCTCAAGCAAGCCTAATATGTGAATTTCCTTACGTATAACGTAGGGATAAGTAAGAGGTTTATACGAATTGTTTAAAGATAGAATTGCTTGCTTACGTTTGAAATGTTTGACTGTTTAACTGCATTAAGTAGAACCGGGCACAAGTAGACTCATGAAAGGAAGTGTATAGGACACGGAAAGTAGCGTGAGCAGCTAATCCTAGCTGGCCACTGTTATTCCTTGTAGCTTTACTATCCTTGTACTAAATAGTTCCTCATGTGACGATGTTTGTATTTTTCCCTTTAGAATTCAAATGGCTGGTACTAAGACTACTGAACAATGGGGACACAAGGGACGCCGTGGTAGGCCACGTGCTAACCAAGTACCCCCTGAGGAACCCGTTAATGAGCATAGTGAAGAACGAAGCATGACTATGAGGGAAGAAGAGCATCAACTCGATGCTGCTATTCAAGCTGTGATTACTCAAGCCGTTGCTACTGCAGTGAAGAATCTCCAACCAGACAAGTCTATTGGAAGCCGTGTGGAGACTGTTGAGAAGACTGGGGAGAGTAGTAAGAAGGATGCTGAGACTGAGGATGAGGCATCAAGTGAAGTTCCTCTTATGCAGGTCAACGGGGGTAAGCGAGGCCGAGGTGGTTGCAACTACAGAACCTTCAAAGTTATAACCCACCCAAGCTAACTGGTATGGGTGACTCAATCGTTACTCTTTAGTGGATAACCGCCATGGATAAACTTATCAGCATTAGCGAGTGCCGTGCCAACCAAGCCATGGGCTTCGCTACTCAATCGTTTGCTGATGAAGTTATGTTTTGGTGGGAAACTGTCGAACAGAGAAAGTCTGCTGCTAAGATTAAGGCTATGAGGTGGGATGATCTGAGAGAGATGGTAATGAAGAAGTTCTGTGCTGATACTGAGGTCGAGAAAGCAGAGGTGAAGTTTCTGAACTTGAAGGCAGGGAAGATGGCACACCGCGAGTACACTACTGAGTTTAACCGTATGTCTAGACTGGTGCCCGAGATGGTGAACACTGAAGCCAAGAGAATCAAGTGTTATATCAGAGGACTTCCACAGAACGTTCGCACATTGGTCAAGGCAAATAGACCTGCTACTTTTGATTCCGCATTCGAACTGGTGGAAATGGTTTATGATGACTTGACGGTGGACGAAGTTGTGGTGGAAGTGAAGAAAGACAAGAAGTGGGATAATCATGGAAAGAGGCACGGTACTCAGATGCGGAATCGTAGGGATTAGAAACAAAAGGTGTGGGAAAGGAAATCGTGTAAGACTTGTGGGAAAATTCATGGTGGTGATTGTAAGTGGAGTGTAGGTGTTGATGTCTGCCATAAGTGTGGGAAGCCTCATGGAGGAGAGTGCAAATTTGGGTCAAACGCCTGTTATAAGTGTGGGAAGGTGGGGCATTATGCTCATGAATGTAACGCAAAACCCACCTGCTACAAATGTGGGAAGACAGGTCATATGGCTCGAGAGTGCACTGAGGGTGAAGCTGGAGGTAGTGGGAAGAGAGAGGTTGAGAAGAACAGGCCAAAGACAAGGGCTTACATGCTAACGCAGGAACAAGCCAAACAAATTCCCGATGTTGTGACAGGTACATTTCTCGTAAACGGTATTTTTGCTTCTATTTTGTTCGATTCAGGTGCTAGTAGAAGTTTCGTAGATGTAACGTTTTGTAAGTTAGCTAAAATGACTTGTAGTCGTGTGCCTGAAACTTTTATGGTAGAACCAGCAAGCGACACTTCTGTTAGGGTAATGAGAATGGTTAAGGATGGTAAGATAGAATTAGAGGGACGTGAGTTCCCTGTTACTCTTTATGTAATGACCTTAGGAGGGTTCGATGTGGTTTTGGGAATGGATTGGTTGTCTAAGTTTGAGGCTCAGATAGTGTGTAAGAGTAGGTTAGTAAGGTTCAAGTCTGTGGATGGTGGTTCAGTGACGGTTTATGGTGATAAGGAAAGTAAGGGGCTTAACGTCATTTCGATGATAAAAGCCGATAAGATGTTAAGGTGAGGGTGCGGTGCCTACCTGGCGTATGTTGTCGACGTTTCGGTGGAGGCCAAGGAAGTGAAAGATATTCCTATAGTGTTCGACTATCTCGAAGTGTTCCTTGAGGACCTTCCGGGATTGCCACCAGAACGAGAGGTAGAGTTTCAGATCGAGTTAGTACCAGGAGCACAGCCCGTCGCAAAAACACCTTACCGAATTGCGCTGTCCGAGATGAAAAAATTAATGTCCCAACTGCAAGAACTCCTCGACAAAGGTTTCGTACGACTGAGTGTCTCCCCGTGGGGCGCGCCGGTGTTGTTCGTGAAGAAGAAAGACGGAAGCATGAGAATGTGTATTGATTACCGTGAGCTGAATAAGCTTACAGTGAAGAACAGATATCCGTTGCCACGGATTGATGACTTGTTCGATCAATTTACAAGGTGCTAGCTGGTTCTCACGGATAGACCTTCGATCGGGCTATCATCAGTTGAAAGTGAAGGAGGAAGAATTCCTAAGACAGCGTTTCGGACGCGGTATGGAAACTGCGAGTTCTTCGTGATGTTTTTTGGTCTAACGAATGCTCCCGCGGCCTTCATGGACATGATTAATAGGGTATGTCGGCCAATGTTAGATAAGTCGGTTATCGTTTTCATTGACGATATACTGATTTATTCGAAAAGTGAGTCTGATCATGCTAAGCATTTGAGAGAAGTATTGGAAATCTTGAAAGAAGAGAAACTGTATGCCAAGTTCTCGAAATGCGCGTTCTGGTTGTGTGAAGTGCAGTTTCTAGATCACATAATCAATCCTGAAGGGATTATTGTGGACCCAGCTAAGATTGAGGCGATAAGGAATTAGAAGACGCCGCAAAACTCGACTGAGATACGCAGTTTCTTAGGGTTGGCCGGCTATTATCTGAGATTCATTCAAGGTTTCTCCAAGATAGCCGCACCATTGACCGGGATGACCCAAAAGACTGTGGTGTTCGATTGGGGTAAGTTCCAGGAAGAGGCGTTCGAAGAGTTAAAGAAGAGGCTCACGCAAGCTCCGATCCTTGTTTTACCCGATGGTAACGAGGATCTGGTAGTTTGTGCTTACGCTTCGTATCAAGGGTTAGGTTGCGTGTTAATGTAACGAGGAAAGGTCATAGCTTATACGTCCAGACAATTGAAGGTTCATGAACATACGTACCCAACGCATGATCTTGAGTTGGCAGCTGTAGTACATGCTCTTAAGATCTAGAGACATTACTTGTACGGTACTAAGGGTACTATCTATACGGATCACAAGAGTTTGAAATACTTCTTCGAGCAAAAGGAGTTGAATATGAGACAAAGAAGGTGGTTAGAGTTGATTAAAGACTATGACTGTGAAAGCAAGTATTACCCGGGAAAGGCTAATGTAGTTGCTGACGCCTTAAGCCGGAAGAATGAGGAAGTGATAGCGACTGTGAAGTCTTACAAGCTGATTGTCAACACAGATCTCAATACAGAAATCAGGAAGGTTCAGATAGAAGTTCTCGCAGATGAAGGGTTAATGAAGAATGAGATGATTTATGGGCAACAGACTGAGTTGATTGATAATACGCTAGGCGTAAAGATCAGATTCGATCGAATGTGGATTCCGCGCCATGGGAATCTCAGAAGTCAAATCCTAGACGAGGCTCATAAATCTCGATATCCGATTCATCCAGGATCCAACAAGATGTATCTTGAAGAAGGACTATTGGTGGCCTAGTATGAAGAATGAAGTAGTTGATTATGTCAGCAAGTGCCTGACTTGCTTACAAGTTAAAGCAGAACACCAAAAACCATATGGGAAGCTACAGCCTCTAGAAATACCTGAGTGGAAATGGGAACACATCACTATGGATTTCATAACTAAGCTACCGCGTACAACTAAGAATCATGATACCATCTGGGTGATTGTGGACCGTTTGACTAAGAGTTCTCACTTTCTGCCTATACAAGAGGCCATCTCGTCAGAAATGTTAGCAAATGTGTTCATTAAAGAAGTTGTAACGAAGCATGGAGTGCCGTTGTCGATTGTATCCGATAGAGTTACCCGTTTCACTTCCCGATTTTGGAAGAGGTTCCATGAAGCAATGGGAACGAGATTGAAGATTAGCATGGTGTACCATCCTCAAACAGATGGGCAGTCTGAGCGGACTATCCAAACCCTTGAAGATATGCTACGCGCATGCGTGTTAGACTTTGGAGGAAGTTGGGATGATCATCTTCATTTAGCAGAGTTCTCTTACAACCACAGCTATCATTCGAGTATTGGTATGCCTCCATTCGAGATGTTGTATGGTAGACGTTGTAGAACTCCCGTATGTTGGGGAGAGATTGGTCAGAAAGAGATTGGTAGTTTGGAAGTTGTGCAAGAAACCTCCTCAAGGTTTGATCAAATCAAAGCTAGAATGAAAGCTGCTCAAGATCATCAAAAGTCTTATGTTGACGACCGATCGAGTTTAATGTTGGCGACAACGTGATGCTTAAAGTCTCGTCGCGGAAGGGTATCATTTTAGAAAGAGAGGAAAGTTGAGTCCAAGGTGCATTGGACCGTTTAAGTTCATCGCTCGTGTAGGAGAAGTAGCGTATAAGCTCGATCTACCTGCAGAACTGGAAGGGATTCACCCTACCTTTCACGTTTCTCACCTAAGGAAGTGTCTTGCGGACGACACGTCGCACGTGCCGTTAATGGACATAGAAGTTGATGAGCGATTGAATTATATCGAGCAGCCAGTCAAAATCGTTGACCGTAAGGATAAGCAACTTCGTCACAAGGTCATTCCATTAGTTAAGGTGATTTGGAAGCATCGTAAAGGATCCGATGCAACATGGGAATCAGAGGAGGAGATGCGTAAGTTATACCCGCAGTTGTTTATGTAATAGGTTGGTTTCGGGGACGAAACATCTTTAAGGGGGAGAGACTTGTAACGCCCGACTTTTAGAAATAATGAATAACGTAACATTTAAATAAACTTTGTTATTTATTTTCCATGGAATAAACAATAAATTAAAATGAGAGATGGTAGGCTTAAATGGATATGGACTTAAAAATAAAACATGGACTTAGTGAATTAATGGGCCTAAGGTCCATGAGATAAGGGTATAAATACCTCTTAAACCTTTCTTAAAACCCTAGATCTCATATTCCATATGTTTCCATTTTTACCAACACACACTCTCCATACTTTGAAACCCGAGAATGAGATCCAAGTTGTTTTAGTGATTTTCGCATCCAAACAACAAGAAGAATCAAGATCTAGCTCGTGTCAAGATGAAGCTATAAAACGAATTTCGCTAGAGGTACGTTTGTAGTGTAAAGGTGGTTCATTTGGTGTTGGTTCTCCATGAAAATTCGTAGAACCATAGATCGGGGCCAAAGGGTTAATAAAAATATAAACTTGACGTAAAAATGTGAACTTTGAGGGTCGGGTTCGTTTAACTCGTTAGTTAAGTTCGGCTCGTTCATGACTTGTAGATCTAACGCGAGTTTGGTTCTTTGTAAGCCTAGAATAAAATATTTGAAGCTTGAATCTAACCAAGTTTATATTTTAGTTGTTAATATTAATAGAAATAAATTAATAAAAGTATTAATAATAATACTAATAATAATACTAATAATAATAATATAATAATAATAATAATATAATAATAATAATAATAATAATAATTCTCTGTAAGGCCCTCAACCCGGGAACTCTACTTTCTCGCTGGTTGGACTTACTCATTCACATAATTCGTAAATCAAAGTTAATTAAAACATTTCGCGGAATTAAAAGTTAACCATTCATACATAGCATAAACATCTTGTCTTAAAATAACTTAACATAAGTCTTTAAACATAAATTATAAATAACACGGGTCTCGTCTTTTCTTTGATGCCAGTCTTCCTATATTCGCCACGTGTCTCCCTCAGGCCACCCGTCTCATCCTACTCACCTGCGTGCATACTAAAAGTCAGTCACGCTGAGTGAGTTCTAGTTAATTAACATACAATGCATTCACTTACTAATTCGCGCCCGAAGATACGTATTAATACTTTCCTGTTCCTCGATTAATCAAACATACATTCATACATTATACTACTTACTAACTATATACCTCGGATACTATAAAGATCCGGTCCTCACTTACCTTGGATATTATAAGGGTCCAGACCCTACTTACCTCGGATACTATAAAGATCCGGTCCTCACTTACCTTGGATATTATAAGGGTCCAGACCCTGCATACCTCGGATTTAATAAGGATCCGGTGTCCTACATACCTTGGATATCCTCAGAGTCCAGTCCTACTTACCTTGGATATTATAAGGGTCCAGTGCCCTACATACCTCGGTTATTATTAGGACCCGGTGCCCTCTAATATACCCTACAACTCTACCTTCGTTACCTTTTAAGTTTAAGTGTTTCTGAGCGGGTCCCACAAACCATTGGTTTAGCATAAGGCGGGTTACGGGTTCGGGTTTCATTTGTATCCTTTACTTTTACCTTTCAAGTATAACATTATTATTATCATTATTGCAAACAACTTACTATTATTATTATTATTATTATTATAGATTTATTATTATTATCATAGATATTGTATTCACCTCGTTACTATTAATTCACGTTCTCACGCATTTATAAGTTAACGTTTCCATAAGCGAGTTCGGGTTCTAAACGAGTCGTGTCTCGGGTTCGTGTCGGGTCCACACCTAACTTCATTATGGATTTCACTTCTTTAATGGATGGATTCATACTAAACTTCCATTCCTTTGTTTGAGGCGGGTCACGGGGCGTTAAATGAGTCGGGTCTCAGGTTCGGGTTTGACCAACTCCTTTTATCCATAATATTATTATATCTTTATTATTATTAAAGTCTTGCATTATTATTATTATTATTATTATTATTATTATTTAAACACTCAACCTCACCCCCTACCCCATTCACTTTCCTCTCTCTCTCTCTCTCTCTCTCTCACACATCGGAACTACCGCCCTCCTTCCATCTCCCTCCCGTAATTTCCGGCGACGCCCTACACCGGCCACCGTCACCCTTTCCTGACCCTAACCATCACCACACCATGCCTCTTCCTTTCCTTACCTATCCACGGCCACCTCTTCCCGTCGCTTCGCATCGCACGGGGTAATTTCGCATAGCCTTTTTCGCATGCCAGATTTCGCGCGAATTTTATCAGTTCGCATAGAGGGGTTTAGCTTCACACGCCGGACTTCGCTTCGCATAGCCGAAATTTCGCACGGGATGCGAAATCCCTAATTCGCACGGCTTATTTCCAGATCTGGTTCGCGTAGGGGTTTTCAAACCAAGTTGGCGGCTGGTTCGGGTCTTGCGGGTTGAGAGAGCCATCTGACGGGTTCTTAGAGTTCAGTTTGGTCGCACCTCAGGCTTCGTGTCTGGAACTTATTCATCGGAGGCGGATTTGGTTCGGGTTCCACTCCGGGTTGGTTCGAGCCGTTTAGGGGTCCATATTACGTCATGGTTCAAATCTGGACTCAACTCTTCTTTGGGTTCGAACTCGAGCACCCCCGGACCAGTTTGGGTTCTATTTCGTGTTTTTACGGTTCGAGCCCGAACAGTTTGTAACTCGGGTCTCATCGAACCCCATTTACGCCGATTGTTATTGTTGTTTCTATTCTTGTTAAACTTCAGGATATTATTGTTATTGTTATTATATTCGTTTGAAACTTGTTTAGCCCGATTCATTTTGTGTCGGTTTGGCCCGGCTTATTTCATTACTAACTTTCGAAAATCCATTTATTCATATTATTACTATTAGATCTTAACAAAATAGAACATAACGAGAATGAAATGGACATTGATGATTCTAATACATACGTACCTTATGGATTGACTTAGACTTGAAATCTTAAACGAATCTCCTAAAAATCTTAAATGGATAAAAAAGATGGAATGTTGATGTATTTGGGTGTATGGGTGTGATAATGATGGTGAAATGATAAGGATAAGGATGATTTAGTGTTTTAGGAGTTTAAATAGGCAAAGCCCAAAGGCTTTTAGGCCCATAATTGTGCTCAAGTCCATTAACCTTGTTAACCTTATCCTATCCATACTCTACATATTATTTAATTAATTTAATTAACGTATCTCGACACGTCAACTAAAATAAACCCGTAATATTTATTCATTTATTTAACGAAACGGGGACGTTACATTCTCGTAAACAAAGAAGAAAGAAAAAGAAAGTAAAAGAGAAAGAAAAGAAAAAGGGAAAAGGAGCTCATGATGATCAGCTAATTTGTGTATAAAAGGTTGGGAAGGTAAACATTAAACACACACACATGCTGGCTGGATGGATAAGACACGGGCATGGGAGCTGGGGAATACGGGTTCGAATCCCACCCCCTGCAACCTATTTTTAAAATGCGATTTGGGTAAGCGAACCAGTTCATGCGAAGCGATCCAGCTCAAGCGAAGCGAACTAGGGAGTTCATGCGATGCAAACTGAGCCATACGATGTGAACTGGGCCATTCCTAGTTAATCCAAGATAATCCAACAAAATAAACCAAACCAACCAACCTCGTCACCTCCATATAACCCGTTATAATTTTAAGATAAATAATCTGTTAAGGCAACGAAAGGAACCTATTATTAATAAAGGAGATAAATATATAAATATATATATAATAATTGGAGAATATGAACGCAAAATAAAGACCATCATTAAATGAAGTTATTTCGTTAGATTTGTTAGCCCAAATAAACGAGCCTAGCTTATCAAGTACGCTAGATTTATAAAATACAAATTTAAATAATTATGTTAGTTAGAAAACGGTTACTTAATGAATATATATTTTAAACAGTTAGCCGTGCATAGCTCAAGAAGGGAATTACTATTAACAGGGAGCGTAACAGGATCCAGGTGAGTTCTAGCCCCTTTTATGTGTTATGTTTTCGGGGCTTTGTGCATACTACGATGTGTTTAGATTTATACACTTAAATTAAATGGTAAGTGTATATTAGATATATGTTTGCATATGAATGTGAATGTTATTGATTGACTAACCAGTATGCAAGTAGTTGATATATTAGTCATGATTGAAGGAAGTAGAAAGAAAAGGTAACGAAGGTAGAGTTGTAGGGTATATTAGAGAGCACCGGGCCCTAATAATAACCGAGGTATGTAGGGTACTGGACCCTTATAATATCCAAGGTATGTAGGGACCGGAATCTGAGGATATCCAAGGTATGTAGGACACCGGATCCTTATTATTCCGAGGTATGTAGGGTCTGGACCCTAATAATATCCAAGGTAAGTGAGGACCGGATCTTTATAGTATTCGAGGTCAGTTAGAAGTATGAATGTATGAATGTATGTATGTATGATTGAATGATAGACGAACAGTTAAGTATTAATACGTATCTTCGGACGCGTATTGGTAAGTAAGTGAATGTAATGTATATTAATTAACTAGAACTCACTCAGCATAGCTGACTTTTAGTATGCACGCAGGCAAGTAGAATGAGGCTAGTTGCTTGATGAGGACACGTGACAATAAGAAAAAGACTGGCATCACTATGAAGAAGACACCCGTGTCATTTATGTTTTATGTTTAAGACTTGTGTTATGTTATTTTAAGACAAAATGTTTATGTTATGTATAATGAATGACTTTTATTTCCGCGAAATGTTTTAATTAACTCTAATTTTACGAATTATATAAATGAGTAAATCTAACCCGCGAGAAAGTAGGGCACCCGGGTCGGGGGGCCTTACAAAAAATCAAGCAATCTGGTGACTTCCATAAAAGGGGGGAGCGACCACATCGCGACACGTAGGATTTTAGGGGTTTCGTTTATATATATTATAGATTAATGAATAGACGGTGTCAAGGTAATAGATGTGACGGATTTAAAACAAAATTCCTGGGTACCCAAAAACAATATTTCTTATCATGCATTCATGTAAATTAAAAAAGAAAAAAAAAGGATACCTAATAAAGTTAAACAACTAGCTAATAGATGATCTCTCCACTTCATCACTTGAAAGCTTGAAATCGAGTTACTACATAGCCATTTCTTACTTTATCACATGTTTCTTTTTTGACCGCAAAACTAGAGCATTGTTCAAATGCCCCTAACCCCTTCAATTGCGTAAATCTGTTTTGATAAGCTTCAATTTAGAAAAAACTTATTTCAACGGTTACGGTTGCAACCAATAAACCAACGCTAGCTTCAACGCCGGCGAAATGCATGTACACCAGAGTACTCTCAAAAACTTAAAAATGATGGATTGACCCTCTTGATTTTGTATGAAAAAGCATTCGCTTCGGGAATTTGCGGTGTCTCTTGTGGCTGGTGACTGCAGAGGTCCGGTGAAATGGTCGAGAGACTGAGGTGGTGTTTGTTTTTTGTCTAAAGATCTTCCTGGCCTCTTATGTCTGCGCGACTGCGCCGGGCAGACCACGCGCAGACATTTAGGCTTGCAGACTGTTTGTTTTCTTAAAGACGTTTCATTAAAAAACGTCTTCGCGCCATCTTATCCAAGAAGACATGGACATTCTTTTTTTCAGATCTTCTGCATCTTCTATTTTATTCCAAACCTTAGCCCCCCTTTCATTCTACCTTCTCCTCCCCTTCATTTCTTCCCCTTCACCACCGCGACCTCCACTGCCGCGCCGCACCACTGCGACCTCCGCCACCGGCGACCTCCACCATCGGCGTCGCAATCGCCGTCGCCGCCGCTGCTCCTCCACCTAACCGAACCGACCGCCACTACTCCTCCACCTGCCTCAGCCGACCGTCGCTGGCTTCCTTTCTCCCCACATCACCGCCGCCGCACGCTGCTCCGCCACCTCCAGCACTAGCTGCCACCTCCACCACCATCTACCTTGGCATGCTTATTTCTTCAAGATTTGATAGTTTATTCACCATTATTGTAATTGCTCTATTATTACTAGTTTGCTGTTGAATTAAGTTTGTAGAAGATTTAGATTTATGAATATGTTGTTTGATTTTTTGTTAAAACTGTACAATTATTACTAGTTTGTTGTTGATTAAAGTTTGTAGAATGTTTATGAATGTTTGTTGTTTGATTATTGTTAAAATTGTACAATTATTACTAGTTTGTTGTTGAATAAAGTTTAAAAAAATCGGTTTATTTAATTTTCCGTTTATTATAGCAGTTTGTAGACGTTAAAAAACAAATAGTCTTCTTGTTGCAGACTGCAGAGGTTTGGTCCACCTCTTCTGCTACAGATATCTGTAAATATGATCTGTAGACTGCAGACATTTTACCTCTTAAAAAACAAACAACACCTGAGAAGAGAAGTGAGAGAGAAGACGCACAGAAGTGTTGACTTGGTCAATTTGTTCAGCGGCATTGTGGACTTTTTTTACTTCAAACAAAACCCATTTTACATTTTATTTATTTGAAAGCCAACTATTGGTTTATTATAATATAATTTTTCCTCGTTTTAACCTAGTGATTATTACCCGCACATGATCGAATTGGTAGCTGCTCTTGCGTCTCTACACTCTACAGCCTCCCAGTTTCACAATTGAGGCATGCGATTGGTTTTTCTTTTGATTGTTTATTAAAAATATCATTTAACAAATTTAATTTCACATTGGTAAGAATAAGTAATTAGATCTATAGCATAGTTTGTCATAATTCTTCTGCTATTATTACAATATAGAAACCTCTTTGTAAATACACTTTGATAAAGAAAAAAAAAGCTTACCATTACGAATCCCTTAAATACTAATTAAACTTACAGTAAAAAAGTGGGAGAAAATTGAATTTAAATCAGAAAGGACCCTTATCAACTGAATAGTCAAATTTTCTTTAATAGAGAAATATGTGAAAGTATGAAAATTTTCAGGAAACGTAATTTGGTTGGTTATGATATAGTGCTACGAAAGATTTTGCGTTTTGGTTGTGGTGTCAAAATTGAGTAATCATGTGTTGAAAATGAATAATTTTTACAATTGTTTTATTCTATGAGACATTGGGACTTGAACATTACACTTATTAACGATTTATATATAAAAAAAAAAAAAAGCGTAACGATTCTACACTAGTGAATGTGAATGCGAATGCGAATGTGAAATAGTTTTATTATGGCCTTTCATCAAAATATTTTTGGTTCCGTCATTGTTAACAATTGCATCCACTTCAAAGATAATTGTTTTTCAGGTATAACACTATTTTTAGTTTTAAGCACCTTATTTTTTTTTATACTGATTCACTTCACCCTTAACGTTTTCATGATTAACACTAGGTGGTGAAGGAATCTCAACAAAATCAAGTCCAGCTTTGTACTCCTCATCATTCTTTTTGATATCCGAGGCTACATTCTTAGCCTTTGATTCACTTTCTTCACCTTTTGCAGAGATACTTTGAACAAGAGGATCTACAGTTAGTGATAATCAGTATCCACCTCCTGAATAACTTCTTGATCTGGCATTTTAGTTAACTTTGCCCAAAAGGTGAAAGTGTCTCATGATAACCAATACCGTGTGACTTTTCTTATGAATGAATTTTGGTTGAATCATATATGTGATTAAGAAGAAATGATGAATTTTGAAATTGTCAAGTTTTATTTTAATTTCAAAACCTCATCCTGGGTTTCGATAATCATGGTTCCATCCTTGATGATTTCATCAAATTGACGGTTTATAGATTCTTGCCTGATCGAAACATTTGCTTTTAAATCTTGATTATCAGCAGTTAAAACTTCAATTTATGTTTTCATTATTTTCATTATCAAGCAAGATCCTATAATTATATCTTAACATAGATAGATCAATAACCAACCGAGTATTATGGTCACGCAATCTATAACATTCGTTAATTACCCGAAACCATACTCGTTTTAAAATTTCTGGATATTTTTTTATTAATAAAGTGAAGTATTTATTGAGTATTTATGCTTGTTATATTTTTGGGATGTTATGAAATTATTTACAAGTTGCATTTCATGTATTTCGAACCATTATTATGCTTAGAACAACGATCGAGAACCAAATGCGTCAAAAACAAAATTCTGGAAAACTTGGACTCGTCGCTCATCGCGACGGACGCAAGCCATGCCCGTCGCTTAGCGCGACGGATCCCGGGAAAACTGGAAGGCATGTTTTGGTCGCACTACGCGACGGACTCTCTCTGGACTGCCGCGATACGCGACCTATTTAGTTGTTACAAGTTTTTGTTTGAAATCGGGATTCAATCCAATTCATGGTCAATTTGATTCGTTTTCTGTTTTGATTATCTTTGTTATGATTACATTAACCCCCCCCTCCTGACCATGACCCTTGTAACACCCCGGCTTTAAGCGGAATAGGCCTGGGTGGTACGTACAGATTGCCCAAAAGCTCATAACACTATTAAAGTGACAATAATTTATATTTATTTTATTTTATAAGTAACAAGTACACATATTGGTCATAAATAAAAGACAAGAAATATTCTTCGAATAACACATAAAGTTTAATTTAATATATCTTAAAGTTGATTAGTGATTTTCATCCTTAGCACGTCATCGATTCAACCTGTAACACGTTGAAAATAATATATTTTTGTCAGCACATATGTTGGAGAGAATTCATTGGTTTATATATATATATATATATATATATATATATATATAATACAAAACCTTGCTCGATTCACGTGCCACTTGTAATAATTCCAACCATAACGTAAATGATAACAAATATGAAATAATGCCTCACTCTCCCGACCAAAGTCGTGGAATCAGGGGAATGATAACCATCGTTTAGTCCAACCGAGACATAGTATAGGCGGCGAGAGTACGTCCCGTCGGACCCACCCACTTTGATGTTTGATGTACCAACAACAAACACATCGCACATAATGCACATATTATAATAATGAACGATATGAAAGAATAATGCTAACATGCTCGACATTTACTCAAGAATCGGTTTGAAATTGATAACATAACTAATGATGAAAAACTAGTTACATGTTACACCCCAAAAATATAATAAAGATATAAAATGGGGTTATGAAAACTCACATTATGGAGTTAATTGATTGAAGAAGAATTAAACACGTAACGCGCTGAACCGGACAAGTTCGGTTCAGCGAGCGGCCCTAGAAAATAAATTCTAGGTTCAAGACAATAATCATGAAATTAAGGATAACAAAGATGATGACAAAAATTTGTTCAAATTTTGGAGTTTTAGAGTTTCTCTCTCAACTCTCCCATCTTCGTGTCGCAGATCGTTGCTTGTCGGCTTGGCAGCTCACGCCGAGACCGGATGCGCGGAGTCTTTTAGTTCATACGCACCCGGGTGTCTGAATCATAGCCTTCCTGTCTATCTCTATCTATCAAAATAGACCCGGAAAAAGATCAGTCCATATAACTAGATTTGGAAAATTCTTGTCAGCTTGGTAGCTCACGCCGAGACCGGATGTGCGGAGTCTTTTAGTTCATACGCACCCGGGTGTCTCTTGGAAGAAAAATATATTTTTCCAGCATAATTAATTTTGTTATGTTTTTTATGAAAAGTTCTCAAGTTTGTAATTTTTATTTAAGAATCGGGTTTCAATATTGCTAGGATGAGTTTGGTCCGTTTAAGAAAGTCAAACGGGCCCAAAAAGTAATAAAATAAATTTAAGCGAGTGGTTCTTTTTTTAGTCAGCCCAGAACCCAGTTTTTATGTCAGGTTCGTTTCCGTCATGGTAAAAATGTTATTCATAGGTTTAGGATTTTAAGAGTTTATGTATTAAAGTTGTATGAATAAAATATTCAAACTTTGTCCAAAAGAAGCATGCGCGAGTTGAGTTTGTTTTCAGTCGAACAAATATCGTTGACAAATATTTTTAATTTGGCATAACGTCCTAAACAAACTAAACTTGCAGAAAAATTAAGATACTAACCCGAGGAGTGAACACAAGACAAAAATAATAAACTTGGAACTTGGGTCGGTTTGACTTTTTGGAAGTCAACTTATGCAAAACACCAAAGAGAGGTCAGAAAGAAGGAATTTTCGTAATTGTGGATGTAGCAAAGTATGAAGCAGAGATATGAAGCTCAATTTGTAGGGGAATTGGCCTAGGGGTGTTTCAAATGGGTTTGAATTGGTCAAGAACTTAATGGTACTGAAATTGCCTTTAAAACTTTGAATAAAAACATAAATTGAAAGTTGCAACATAGAAAGTTGATTAAGAGATGTTAATGGAGTCATAACCAAGATAATCAAAACAGAAAACGAATCAAAATGCTCATGAATTGACTTGAATACTCGTTTCGAATAAAAAATTCATAACAGCGAGTAGCGCAATGAACCAAGGGTGGCTCCGTCGCATAGCGCGAGCTGAACAAAGCCGTTGGCTTGTTATTGAGTCCGTCGCACTAACGACACGACCAGAAAATTATATTTTTGATTTTTAACACTTTTGACCCTTAAACTTTGTTTTAAACTCAATTATAGTTCGAAATACATAAAATCCAACTCGTAAATAATTCCATAACATTATATAAAAACAATATATATTAACAAATGCTACAACCCTTATGTTTCCACTCATAATTAATGTTTTATTTCAAATTTTAAAGAATAATCAATCTCATTTAACATCCTTGCCAATTCAATTGAGTTGAAACACCCCTGGCCATGTTCATCTATAAATAGATCTCATGTTCATCTATAAATAGATCTCATTTGCTTCTCATCTCACTTTACCACAACTCAATTTACGAAAATTATTTTGCCATTCTCTCAGTTTGGGGTTCTTTACCAACTTTAACTTTCAAAAATCAAACCAATCAAGTTTCAAGTTTTTCTTTTATTCTTGTGTTCACTCCTCGGGTTAGTTGTGTTATTATTATTATTTTTTTTGCATGCTTATTTCATTTAGAACGTAATGCTGGGTTGAAATAATTTGACAACGGCGTTCGTCCGATAAAAACAAACTCAACTCGTTTATGCTTCTTTTTGGTTAAAGTTTGGGCATGTTTTGCATATAACTTCTAAAACATAAATTATTAAGGCATAATCAAATAATAACGTCTTTACAATGTCGGAAACGAACCTGTCATAAAACCGAGTTCGGGTTCGACTAAAAACGCACTACTCGCTTAAATTCGTTTTCTTACTTTTTAGGCCCGTTTGACTTTATTGAAAGGACCAAACTTATAAACTTGACTAATAAACATCAAAACTCCGTTCTTGAATAAAATTTACCAACTTGAAGTTTTAGCAGCAAAAACATAAGAAGAACTAATTTTAGTGAAAAAATATATTTTTCTCTCAAGTCTCTAAAACTCCAAAATTTGAACAAAACTCATCATCATAATTGTTATCTTTAATTTCATGATCAATGTCTTGAACCTAGAATTTATTTTTCTAGCGCGCTCGTCAAACCGAACTTCTCCGGTTCAGCTCGCTTACGTGTTTAATTCGTTTTCACTCGCATAACTTTATCATCTAAGTTTCATAACCTCTTTTTAGTGCTTTACTATATGAGTAAAGTGTCAAAATCGTCCATGAGGTTTGGTCAATAATACGACTTTCGTTCAAAAAGTTTTGTTTTTGCATCTGGGACCATCGAGGTTTCATACTTCTTGCCAATTAGGTCCAAATCATTAACTCCGTTTGTTATCACCGTTAAGTCAAGGGCATATGTGTCTTTTAGTTTAACTATTATTTTAAATTCTCAATACCCAATTTCCCCAAATTCCAAACCACCAGATGCATCCCACCTAAAACTCATCCACAAATTTCAAACCTCCCACCCAATTATCCATTTCAAACCCCCAGTTCACCATCACAACCACTTCCGGTCCCCCACAATCCATATTAAGAAGATAATACCAAATCCATCAATTTAACAATCATAAAGTTGAAAACAAATCCATGGCGAATTTTTAATAAAGAGGCTGAAAATGAAACCAGTTGTCATATTCACGAGTTTTGAGCGGCAGTGGGTCGTGGTGCTGCTACGGCTGCACAGGGCGGTGATAATGCGACGACGGCGTGTTGGTTGAAGGAATTTTTAGGGTTGTGTTGTAGAGATCGGGAAATTGAAGAGATATTTAGGGTTAGGGTTGGAGTTTGTGATTAAGGATTGTATACTGGCCGGAAAATCGAGGTGAAAAGGGGTCGTGGCAACAGTGGTGGGTGGGAGTTGCAGGAAGCGGCAGTGAGAGAGCTTGCCTGGTATGTTGCCGAAGAGTCAATTCTGCGATGGTCAGCCGAAGATGAAGGTATGCGATGGTAATGGATATGAAACAACCTGTTCTCGGCACCGTCATCTTCGTCAAGCCGAGATTGAGGCCGGAGGCAGTCCAAGGAGTCGAGGATTGACATTGGTTACAGAGGGTTCAGGAGTGTTTGGCGATGAGGAAGAAGATGGTGTTTATGGTGGTGGGTTGTGGTGATGGGATAGGGATGAAGAAGATGAATTGGGGGTGGTGGGTCCATTTCTCGTAGTTAATTTCTTTTATTAGGTTTTTGTAACTTATTTATTCTTATTTTTAAATAATTATATATAATGACACATTTACCCTTCATTTAATGTTAAAAAACTGACTGTTTTAATGATTTGAACGAAATTCGCAATAATTGAGAAACCTAAATGGTCTAGATGCAAAAAACAGAAAAAAACTTTTTTGGACGAAAATAGCATTATTGATCAAACCCCAGGGACGATTATGGCACTTTACTCTTACTATATTTATGGGGTTTTAGTTTTTTTTTATCGTTAGTTTATGTTTACAATTTCAAACCGATCCGCGCTTGTGTCATACATGTTATCATCATCCTTTCATACCGTTTGTGGTTATCTTATGTGAAATGTGTTTATCGCTTTATGGTTGGTACATCAAACATCGAAGTGCGAGGACCCGGCGGGACTTACCTGCGCCGCCTATACTATGTCCCGGTTGGACTAAATGGTGGCTATCATTCCCTGGTTCCGCAACTTTGGTCGGGAGAGTGGGGCGTTATGTCATACTTGTTATCATTTACGTTATGATTGGAATTATTACATGTGACATTTGACATGTGAATTATGTCAAATTTTCAAAACACACACACACACATATATATATATAGGAAAGTGAATATAGGACTGTTGCACATTTAACTTAGATGTAAAACCCATCAAAACTACGTAGTTTTGATTAAATCCAATTAAAAAACTAATTCATTCATTTTCATTTCTTGTTTTCCCTCCACGGATCTAGAACTAAATCTGAGTGTTGTCAATTTAGTCACCACAAATCATTGATATTTAATTGAATTCTATTATCGCAATCTAAATCAAATTGTAGAAAAAAAAAAAGAACTACTTCGTCATTCTCCAAATGGATATGCAAGAACAGAAAAGGTTATTTAGTTAGGGTTCTCTCATTCAATATTATAATTAATTAATTATATCATATTTTATGTTATATTCTTCATCTGAATAGGCAATCGTATATGAAAATCTCTCGACAGTAGAAGGTAGTGATCGAATATCCGAGGTGGAGGAGCTGCATCACTAAATTGTTAAATTGCTCACGAAGTTGCTAGATTCTTGGAGGGAAAAACAGAGAATGAAAAATTAATAAATTAATTTTTTTAAATGAATTAATCAATACTACGTAGTTTTTTTGATGGGTTTACATCTAAGTTACATCTGCGACGACCCCATATTCACTCCCCCCACCCCCACACTAAACCTTACGATCTCACCAACTTAAATGTTGACAAAATATATTATTTTCAGCGTGCTACATGTTGAATCAATGGTGTGATAAGGATAAAGATCACAAGTCGACTTTAGGATATATTAAATAAAATTTTATTTTGTTATTTGATGGAATGCTTATTGTGTTATTTATTTATGAACAATTGTGTACTTGCTACCTTATGAAATAGAATAAATATAATTATTATCACTTTAATAGTGTTATGAGTTTATGGTCAATCTGTACGTACCACCCGGGCGTAGTCCGCTTAAAGCCGGGGTCTATCCATCCACTTTAGAGAGATTCTCAACACAAGTTCTGCAAACATGTGAATCAGAAGATACCTCAAGTGATATTGGTATGGAATCATAAGATTCATAAAGATCGTTAGGAAGAATCACCTGAGTATGCATGATAATTTCCATTGCATTAGGATCTTCATTATTATTCCTGGATGATGAGGTCTTGGCTATATCATCAGCAAGCATAGACCAATAATTATCAACATGAGCTTTCTTCAAATTCATCAACCACCCTTTGTCAACTTGAAACTCAAGGGATATGGTGTCACAAGTTGATGACAAATCTATTGACATTCTTTTCTCGGTTGTAGGAGATTCATAGACAACACTAATGTATGAGAAGCTTCAGAAGTTGACGCTAAAGAAGTCTTTTCCTGAAGAACTCTTGAATTTAGAACATGGAAAACGTCAAGCAATCTTTCTTTAATCTATTTATTTAATACATGAATCGTGTTTTCATCCATTGCCTTCAATAGATCTAAAAATCTCTCAATCAAGACGATTAGAGTTTCATTAGGCAAGTGCTTGAATGTACGTAACTCAGACTTAAGACCGTTTATCCACGTTTGTTTATTTTGATGATCAGCTTATAGTTGATCAAGAGCTATCCATAACTCATACTAATAAATGCATTTTCTGAATTCATATTGGTTAGTCAAAGATAATGCTGATGTCAGTATAACAAATGCCTTATTTTCACGATCATGCTTAGCATTTTGCAAGAATTCAATTTCTCATATCATTTTGGTATACAATAATCGAATCTTCCATCACAAAAGGAGAGGAACAAAACCCTTTTTGATTGTTATCAACATACCTTTATCATACGTACTGACGTATTCTTAAAAAAAAAGTAAGTTTGGAGCTTCCATCTCATTATCCGGAGATAAACTTGTTAGCTTGATCCGGTTTGAGGCAAATAGTAAATGATTAGTCGTCATTTTGAAAATAAACGAATAATCAAACTAAGCATCGAAACGAGGTTTAAAAATTTTCTTGATCAAAACTTGAAATGACGTATTTGACCGAATCAAACTTTTCACTGTTGGAAAGTTCAACCAAAAGACGTTCGTTAAGCACGTTAAAACTTTCAGCTTGAATTTTCACAGTATTTACTAAACTGCCGGTGACTGATATTTACCAGATTGCCACTACAACTATTTACCAAATTGCTACTGCAGCCTAATTACAAAACTACCACTACTGCAATATTACCAAACTACCGTCAACATCTATTTACAAAAATGCCATCAGCAGCAAATACTTGAACAATCAAACGTGTGAGTTGGCTCGAAAAAAATAATTCTTCAAAAAATTTCGTTGAATGAGTCACGCTTTCATTAGCGAGAAACTTTCGTCAAAAAATTCTCTAAAAGAGTCCGATTAAAATCCTTTCGTATTAGCCCGGTTGACAAATAAAGTCAACCAACCATACGCCAAACAACTTCTATAATTCGCCACACGAGGTCAATCGAAAACTCTGGCCCGAACCTCAAGCTTTACTCGTTTAAACTCTCAATTTCTTTAAATGCCCAAAACGCCCTTGACTTGAAGCTGTCCCGTTTGGAAATTTGTTACTCAATTTAGCTTGTGTGCAAAACTACCACTTTGATATGCAATGTAGATCAAGATAAGTTGCCTTTGAAAATAATCTTCTCATACTCCACCAAGGGCCTGTTTGGAAAGGCTCTGAATCAGACCATTCAGATGTGAAATCTAAATCGTTCAAATATCAGATTGTTTGTTTGAGATAAACACAACCTCTTAATGGCTCCATTCGTCTCTTATTCGTTCAGATACAACATGTCGCTGAATGAGAAACTAGACCAAATTAACCCTAAACTAATACAAGGTTCGTTCATCCCTCCCTCCCAAATCACAACTGCTATGGTGTTGCTAACCAATCGACTAGCCATTGCACGATCCCATCTATTACCCAATCGACTGCTACACCCTTTGAACACATTTGCTCAATCGATCTCATCTCAGGTAATTTTTTCTCCAATAGGAATTTGTAAATTTTATTCCCGAAATTGATGATTCCGAATCTTTGATACCACATTCAGGGTGTTTGTGACGGTGTAAATTGTTATTACTCGTCTTTTGTAGTTGTCGTTGTATCTAACTAGTATGTGCATATTGATATCTAAGTCTTATGTATTTGTATTAGTGTTTTTTTTTTGTCTTCTTAATGTGATTCTGTGTTTTTTATCTAATTAGTATGTGCATAATTCACTTCATAGTTTATAGCATATAAAATATTATGTCCCAAAAGATGCATCATTATTCACATGATGAACTCATCAAGTTGAAACTTGAATGTAAATGTTTGTGTGTTTATTTTATAACATGGATTGATAGGATTGGTTTATAATTGTTAGAGAATGGGGCTTGTTTTTCATCAAAATGGTGAAATAAACAGCGAAATAAAGTGGTATCGGTTATGTATACTTGTGTTAATTTCAACTTCATTTTGATTGGTTCGGGTTTGGGTCGGCTTTCAGGTTTAACAAAATTGAAAAAAATATAAACCATCAAAGAATGTTAAAACCCAAAGTGAAAGTTACACTAATCTTGACTAATTATTGGTCCACTTATAATTGCAATTTAAGAATCCAAAATCAAATTTGGTTAGAAGTTTCAAATGGCAAATCTGATTCGTTTACGTGTGTCCTTCGTCTATCATTTGTTAGACAAAAAAATGGTATTTTAATACTCTTATATATATCATCCTGGTTTTACATCAAATGATGTCTCAAGTAGGATGGTCATAACATGGTGTTATGTATATGAAGATTTGCATCAATTTGTGTTTTCAAGTTATTGGTTTATATATTGCAAATGTTGATAATTGTTAACTCACTACTCTGATTGATTGTTGCAGAGAAAGCGATTTGGTAGATGTTGCTAAATAAGCTAAAATTGATAGAGAAAATGGTTGGTGTCTCATGCTGGATTATTATTAGTGCCATTGGGATGTACTTTAGGAGATGGAGTTGCTTTGGCATCTAATTTTGTTGATAGTAAGCTTCACTTTTCTTATATTAACTGAAACACATATTATCTGCATTGTGGCTGTAAAACTTTTTGGTGCAAATTTGTTGTTTTAACACTTCTTAATTTTCATGAACTCATAATTTGAGTTTCTTTGAAACATAATGAACCAAGTTCTTTCAATAATCTGTGAAGATTTAAATAACAATTGAATTGGTTCACAACTTAAAACAATAACACATCCAAACATCATCCCTTATAGCCCAACTTTTACAATTGTCATGTATTTTTTATTCATTCAATATCACATAATTGAAACATTTACATGGGGAGAAAGTTTGTTATATTTATATTATAGAAATTGGGTGTATTTTTTTATTTTTTTCTAGGTGTAGTGCTAAGGGAAGAGATTATGGAAAATCAAAGATGATGAAAGCATAAGCAACATACATAGTATCATGATGAAAGCATATTATTTCTCTCATACATTGACTTTTCAGTTGCAGGAGTAATGCTTGAAGAAACTTTGTGGTCTAAATTGCCGGATGCCTTTGAAATACAACTCAATAATGGAGTGAGCAGGCAGATGCAGCCTAAGCCTTGTTTGATGTTATGGGTTTTATTAACTTGTGGGTGTATTAAATTATTTGTGTAGTGACTTGGTGATCTATTTTTAAGATCTATTTTGGTTGGTTATAACAAAAAGTTTGTTTTAAGATGTATTCTGGTTGGTTATAATAAAAGTTTGGGCATTCTGTATAGTTATTAAGAGTTCTGATCAAACAGATACATTTCATTCAGCACGAAATTGTTTTAGAGGGGTAAGATAGTCATTTTGCATAGCTATTCAGAGGTCCAACCAAACAGACTTAACCGATTTAGCACTTACTGGTTCAGAGTCTCTTAATCATTCAGACCTCTTACTGGTTCAGCACTTAATGATTCAGCATTTGCCAAACAGCCCCTAACTTCACAAAGCTTGCTTTTGCGAGAAAATAATTCACGAGGTTGGTTTGAAAACATTATAATATTCATGCGCAATGGGTCCCACAAATTTAAACATTATTTTACTAGACATATGAAAGCGTATGAACCAATCACACAATTCTTAAGCGTATGAAGAACATATGATTTCAAATGTAGGCGAATGAACAGATTTGATGTGTATGAACCAAATCGAACACCGAAACGAAATGGTTAAATCCGAACACGGAATCTGAATGAACGAAACATTTATTCGAACACTCGCGCACGCTAATACAACGGTGACGGAATCAATAGCGAGATGTACGGACCTGCGAAATTACGATCAGAGAATGAATTTGAAGTGGAACCTGATCATGTGAACATGTGTTTAAGAATCAAGTGAAACAATTTCAACTTGATACGGAAACTTATTCAAGTAAAATTGAAATCGAGCAGACCAATGTGAATGATATGTATGAATATATTTTGAAGACCGAATGCAGCTACTTAACGCTTTCAAATACTTTCTTCTGATTGCTGAATTGAAGTCGCCGGAAAGTTTCTTTGTCGACCAGAAATGTTTATTTTGGCCGGAAGATTCTGTTAGCTCACCGGATAAATGGAATAAAGCTGTCGCCCGAAAAACGAAATTTGTCGGTCAATGCAGTTAGATCGCCAGAGTTTATTTACATCAGATTCACGACGGAAATTGGAACGGATCGAATAAGAACAAAGTCGCCGAGCACTGTTATGGTCGCCGGAATTTTTTACGCCGGAAAAACTCTGTTAGGGCCGCAGGTAAAACGGTTACCTTGCCGGAAAACATTCAAACTTCATTTCTAAATGAATCGAAAACAGTTATGTTAATGAACAGAAATTATGATCGGAATCAAATTGAACAAGTTTCGATGATTAAACTAACACGAAATTCGGCAATTAGGTGTAGTATCGAGAGCCGAAAGCTTTGCTACCATTTGCAGGTCCCGATACGGATCCAAAATATATGAACGATTCTACGTTTCACCGTAAACTTGCGGAAAGGTGTTTACGATGCTAATCGACGAACGAAAACGACCGAGTACGAAGACGAGATGTAAATAATAACGCGTTGAAGCTCTATTAGAAATTTCGACAGAGTAACGGTGCAATTGGTGTCTCGTCTTTTACTCTAAAACAAATGAACCTACATGTTCGTCTTTTACTCCAAAACAAATGAACATATATATATGACGTATATAGATAATCTTTTTGACACTAAAATATCTTCGATTAAGCGCAATATCGGTAATTATATTAGAATAAATAATCACTAATGTTTATAATTTCTATTTTTAGGTAAATATAACCTTAAAAGAATAAAACGAGTTGATATACGAAAAAAACCAATGAAAACAAACTCAACACGCCCCATGGTTAATCAAGGCATGACCATATCAAGAACATATGAAGAAAAGACAAAATTCAGGAAGTCACAACATGACAATGCTAACCTCAACACACCCCATGCTAAAAGTACAAAAGGAAAAGGCAAAATAAAAGGTTCTGAAGTTCAACATGGCCCATGTTCAACTAAATACGCCCATGTTGAAAGTATAAGAGAAAAGACAAATTTGAACTCTTCTAGACTCACCACGGCCATGTTGAGAGGCAACACGACCGTGTTCTCTCTCCTACTGTACCATCTGAAACGAGCATTAAATATAATAGGACAAAGTGATCAACACGGCCTTGCCCAACTCAACACGGCCCGTGTTGAACTCCTAGATCAGCCTATAAAGTGGATGATCATCTTCCACATTGAGGACACATTCAATAACATCAAATCCACTTCAACCACCTGTTTTCTCCACCATTAATAAGGGAATTATTACCATCTATTCACCATTTGAAGATCAAGGAGATTAAGCTCTTGAAAGAAGTCATTAGCATTAAATATTAGTCATCCAAATTGGTTAGATTGTTATAATTTTATCATTTTTGTATCTATTACTTTGATGTATAACATTATGCTTACTACTGGCTAAACTTTCATAGTATCATCTTGGTTTATAACGAACCTTAATTGAAGTTTAATAATATTGGTTAAACATGTGATTGGTTTATAAAAAAGTAAAGGTTATGTTGTAACTATCACTTAATGAAGAATGTTAAAATACTCTTAAAATTTACACCTAGCGCCGAGCTTGACGATAAGCCGGGGAATTGCCACTCTTGTGAGGCCTTGGTTAATAAAGATATGAACCTTAAAAGAGACACCAAGTTCCGATCTTGACGATAAGCCGAGAAATTGCCACTCTTGTGAGGCCCTGGTTGATAAACTATAAATCTTTAATAGAGATACCAAGTACTGAGCTTGATGATAAGCCGAGGGACTGCCTATCTTGTAAGGCTTGGTTAAATAACATGAATCCTAATATGAACATGGATTAAATGAAGTATTGGTATAATTGATCATATTAAAATGGGAATGATTGACAATGTTATGAAAACGGATTATTGACATACATCCACTAAATCGGTTAATTAATTGTCAAGTGAGTGTGTAACAAAACATATTTGAAAATATCCTCTTCTTTATTTGATCGGGTCTTGAAACGTTTTCACGATGATCCAGTACTCCGGATATATCCTATCTCCTAGATGGTATCCGTGACGGTAATAGGTACTGTTGGCATACAACGGTAAGACTAGTATGCTACGGCTGATGTAACATTCTAACACGGGTGACGAGTTGAGAACGTTTATGTCATTGTTGGATTCGATAGAGCTAAAGTAGGCCGAACAAACCCAAAGGTCGTGTGAACAAATGTCTTTAAGACTAACCGTTGATACTCCATGGTCACCACGAGTGTATTGACCTCGTCATGCGGTTGAACAGTTGCCCCACTCCCAATGCATGCAATCAATACTCCTGATCATGCCGGGAAAAGAATATTTACTTTCGTGTACATCGTATATGTGACTTAGGTCGTTTGAAGTTGGATAAAATAACGAGGACCGTATAATTGTATTTTTCCTATATAAATAAATAATTACAACAATTTAAATTAAAAACGAGTAGGTTAAAAACTAATTATTATAAAACAAATTAAAATTTACCGATGCAAAAATTCTCTAACGATTCTCACGTCGTTTTCTCCGCCATATTTAAATATTCGTCGTTGATGTCGATGTGTTTCCGTATGCGAGGATGCGCAGCGCCGAAGTACACTTTTGGATGGCGGTGAATCCTAAATATCCTCTTACATCGCATTTTTGTTGAAAATACGGATACTCCCGCTCCAAATCTTGCGCAATGCGCAAAAATAAACGCCTAGACATCCGAAAACGACGTTTAAACTTACCTTCGTCATATCTAGGCGTGTTGTTGAAGTAGTCTTTCGTCAAATGGTCGTTCTCATCCACATGGTCTCGAATGATATACGATCGTCTACTGGGCAATCGAGAACTAGTGGAACCAGAAGCTATCTTATTTTTTACGGCCCGAAATGCACTCATGATCTCATCCTCCTGCTCCGCCGTCTCTTGCATGATCTGATCTATCTTCATCTTATTCTCAATAAATTATTCCACCTTGTCGGAAGTATTTGTTGAATTTATTTCAGTAAAGAAAGTTGGATGATATTGTTTTTTGGAAGTTGAGTTGGTATATGAAATGGTGAAAATGGTTGAATTGGTTGGGTATTTATATTAATTTTGTTAATTAATTTTTTTTATTTTTGACCGTTGGCAACGGTCAAAACAATAAAATAATAATATTCTTTAACGGATCCGTCGATATGTTTATGTCCACCCCCTATCGCCCTGGGGGCGGTGTTCTCGCCCAATATCGCCCCTTGTCCGCCCCTATTTGTCGCCTAGTACGCTTGGTCGAAGGCATAAACTTGCTAACAAAAGTGCAAGATGATTATGCATTAGATATAAAGTAACTTAGTTAAACATGAATTCAAGATGAACTCAGTTTCAAGTTGCAGTTACTTTGGTACCAAATGTGATTGTTCAAAATCTTGGCATCGGTCTTTGTTATTCAATAAGTGTTGGCTACAACTTAAAACACATTAAACATAAATGAGTTGGTACCATGGAATTGTTGGCGTTCTAAGGTTCACATGTTGTTAAGGGCTATTTCTTTCTTCTCTGACAGTCACTACATTCTTACATGCTTATCATATGTAGCCTATAGAGAAACAAAACTTGAACAAAACTATGATAGCGAATAGAAAGTGCGATCTTAGTATTTTAAACTTGAAAAAAAAAATTAAGTAGGCCAAGGATTTTTACTTCGTCTTAGACCCCAAATAGTTTATTGTGTCATACATATTGAAGTTGTTATTAGGGGTGTGCATATGGTGTCTTTAGGGCGTTTTGAGCTCATAACGAAACAAAACCAAAATTTTTGGTTGTTCAGTTTTAGTAATCTATCAGTTTTGATCATTGTTTTCTTTTTTTAAATGGGTTCGGCTTGCTTAAGGATCAGTTTTAGGTTTTACAATTGAGCTATAGTGTTTCAGCATGGAAAATTGGACAATGAATTTGGGTTTGGCTAATCATTAGATAATAAATTCGAGCATTAAACTTTTTACCAAAAATAATGATTTTGGACCCCAAAAAAAATCCAACAAGCACTTAACTCAAGTTTAGGCTTATACGGTTTTAGTGTTCAGTTTAGTGTTAGAGTTCAGTTTAGTCCAGCTTTATAGTTTGTTTCGATTCGGTGCGATTCCTTTAGATTGATGCATAACTAACACTGAGCAGTAGTTTTTGGTTTTCAAAAAAACACAAAACTGAATTATTAGTTACATCGATTTCTATTCGCTTAATCGAATACTTTCAATCAGGGTTGAGCAAAGCTTAAATGTTAAACAAACACCACCAAATCAAATTAACCGATAACTGAGATTAATCGAAGGTTATCGTTAAGTTTATTTAATTAATCGACTAATCAATTATGGCTATGGTTAAGGTTGCCCCATAATCAAACATTAACTGAACCAAACTAAAAAGAATTAAGATATGCTTACGTCAAGATGAATATGTGTTTTATGTGTGTATGTGTGTGTGTGTGTGTGTGGGTTATTGTACACTAATGGCTTATCGTACAATACGTACGCGACCTTCCAAAGCGTTAGATTACGAAACACGTTGTGACAGTTTCGTAAATAACCCAAAACTATTTCGTGATCAAATTCATCGATTACAAATCGATTCAGATCCAAATTCTGAACTCCTCGCTCTATCTCATTCAATTTCTAAACCCTAATCAGAGCTTAAAGCATGAAATCTCAAAATTCAAAAATTAAAATAAAAATAAACCGTCGTTGAACATCAAGAATCTTCAAATTGATCAAAAATTGATGATTTATTTAATCGAATTGATGTGTAGGAGGCTTTAGAATCATCCAGTGGCGGATCCGGGATTTGTTTTCAGGTGGTGCTCTACTTTTAGGTGCTTCAATTTCATAGAGTCGGGTATAAAAAACTTCGGTTTGGTTTGAGGTTCGGGTTGATTCGATGGTTCGGGCAAAGTTCACTACATAATAAAATACGATAAAATAATAAAAGAGTCACCGCCATTAGAAATTAAAAACACATAATATAAATACAATAGTCTTTACGAATTAAAAAAAATACTTATAGTTTTCCCTGCGAGTCCTCATCTTTTGAAATCGTTGCGTTACTTCTTTGAACGAAACTTGTTGGAGGAATTCCCTTTCAATGTAACAAATGCAAGAATCGTTCATGTATTCATCACCCATCCTATTACGCAAATCCGTTTTCACAATCTTCATTGAAGAAAAACATCTTTCAATACTTGCCGTTGCAACCGGAAAAACTAATGATAACTTTATTAAACGATAGACCAACGGATAATCAATGTGTAATCTTGTTTTCACCATCACTTTGGCAAGATCAACTAACCCACTCAAGTTGGCAAACCACTTATCTTCTTTCACATTAGTAATGTAGTGGCCAAGTTCATATACAAGCTTCTCCTTTACATCACATGGATACATCTCGGCCAACTTTAGCAAGTTTACTTTACTAAAGGCACTAAAATTACAAGACGGACTCAAAGAACTCATACTAGTAATGTAACATCCCATCCCTCGCACCACCAATATTGTCCGCTTTGCCCATGAAGAGCTCACGGATTTATTTTTGGTTGCCCAGATGGAGACTTCCCAGGAGGTCACCCATCCGGCTACTACTCCCACCTTAGCATGCTTAACTGTGGAGCTCTCCTCTCGTCCACTACCATTAAGCCTAAAACGCGTTGGTGATTTAAGAGGCAGGACATTTACTTATGAACCAAGGATCTCTCTTGTCCACAGCCAATGTGGGATTTGCCTAGGGTGTTACAAACACCCCCTGGACTCATCATCCTCGATGAGGTTTGACCCACCATCCACAATACAGGACGTGGGATTCGCCTAAGGTGTACCTCGCGACACCCCCGGGGACTCACCATCTCTGATGAGGTCTGCCCCACCATCCTGAACGGCACAAGAATGCTCTTATACCACTTGTAACATCCCGTCCCTCGCACCACCAATATTGTCCGCTTTACCCACGAAGAGCTCACGGATTTGTTTTTGGTTGCCCATGTGGAGACTTCCCAGGAGGTCACCCATCCTGCTACTACTCCTACCTTGGCACGCTTAACTGTGGATTTCTCCTCTCGTCAACTACCATTAAGCCCAAAACGCGTTGGTGATTTAAGAGGCAGGACATTACTTATGAACCATGGATTTCTCTTGTCCACAGCTAATGTGGGATTTGCCTAGGGTGTTATAAGTAAGCAATTTAGTGGTTACCTCATTAAAGCGGTTTCCAAGCTCTTGAATTTGCATATCGAGAATCGTGTTGAAATTATTAACAACATAATGGTGACGATTGGTGATACCTGTCTTCTTTCTTCATATTTCGGGTCAACATACTCGGCTTCCATATCAACCACTTCAATATCATATTTGTCACAAAAGGATGTGACATCTTCCAAAAGCGAGTCAAAACCTTCAAGTCGATAACTTTCTAGGCCTTCATGAGTTAACTTAACTAGCTTAACTGCATTCAACATATCTTGATCTTTTCTTTGACGTGCTTGACACAATGTGTTAGTAACACCCAAGATGCATTTCATCAAATGTAAATAAACTACAAAACTAAAAGTTTTCATATATAACTGAAGTCCATGTGCTTCATTTTGGTAATCTGAAAACCCTCCTGAATTTTCTATATATTCAAGCACGTCAATAACACTAGGATATAAAGTAAGCAAACGGAGTGTAACATCATGGATTTTTCAAACCCGTATTCGTTTACGTTTAACCCGAACAAAACATTTTTAGATCTTTATTATTAATCAAGTATTTATAAGTATTAAAGTTTTCATGTTCAATTTATACCCTTTACTTTCTCCAAGTTGTTCATTTCTTGTTTTAGCTTTAAAAGATTCATTATTTAACCAATTTTAGAAGTTCAAGGACCAATATTGCCAAAATTGAAATCTTTCCCTTTCTCTCCCGGAGCGCCGCGCGGCCGGAGGTGCCCTTGGCCGCTGCGCGACGCCTTGGTGATGCTGCACATATCGTTTTTGTTTTTAGTTGTTTCCTAGTTCATTTTTGGCCCGAGATCGCTTATTTTTGGCATAAATCGAGTGTTTTAAGCCCCAAGAAAACTAACCTAGCCTAGAAACATGTCCATATACATTACCCCTTGTTCAAGAATGAATTTTACAGATTTTAATGTTGATTTGATCATCAAAGACCCATCTGGTTCTAAAACGAGTAAGTTACCATATTTAGTTCGTTTTAGTGAATCCTATATAAACATATCATATATTCTATGCCACAAATCATCCCTAAACCCTAAGTCACCTACTCCAGCCGTCCTCCATTTGTTCATCACCAATCTTCTTCGGTTTTTGCATTATTTTTGAAGATACACACATAAACGGTTGACTTTGCATACATGTGGACCTTTGACTCTTCGTTTCTCTTGATTCTTTCACTTTCTGGGTAAGTTACAAACATAGAAATCAGTCATATACATTCCCTAGTCAATAACCTTCAATCAATTTCGATGGTTGAAGGGTGTTGACTGGTCAAATTGTTTAAAACTCGTTAAAGGGAAAAATAGTTAACTAGTTTGACTTGACGTTTTCTCATACTTCTGATCAGATTCAATGTTCGATCCAGAAGACTTATATTCTTGTAATGTAATTTTAAGGCTATTGACAAAAACCCGACTTCTGACTCGCTGTTGGGATTATGGTCAGTACCAGCTTGCTTAAATCTTAAAACAAACATAACTTGAATTCTAAACGTCCGTTTGGATTGATTTCAATGGAAACAAGTTCGTTTTTACTTATGTTATCATATCCTAAAATATAAGATTCTGAATTGTTCATAACATTTGACGTGTAGTGGACGACTCGCTTATTTGTAGCTCGTTAATCGCATTTATTAATCGTTTGTCATTAATCTAAGGTGAATTTGATCATTCCCCTTTTTATACACTGTTTTCAAATGTTTTGGGGACATATGCGTACTTACTCATAGTTTCTATCCTATATACACACAAACTCCCAAACATAATCATTATGTGAATATCAGTTGAATGTTATTTGCTAATTGCTACATGTTTAATTGTTTACTTGACAACATTCGGAGAGGTCCAACATATCCCCTTGTATAGGGTTCTCATTAGTATGATCATACGACCGTCTTAGTAACCGCAGCCCGATTCGCTTGGTGAAGGTGAACCGACAATTTTAGTCATTGTAATCAATGCCCGATTAGCTTGGCAATGATTCATTGGCACACTAGCACGATTTGGTTATCTACATGGTTTGTTAAGGTTTGATTGATTATTACCACATAGATTGGTTTGCGCTTTTAAAACTTATCATTTATCATTCATCTATTATTTATATATTGTTGTTGTGTCAAAATCTGATGATCATCTCACTCAACATGTGTTCTTGACAAACTCCATTTTCTACGCATATGCAGGATGCTTTGTATTGAAGATTGAAGTTGGACACTTAGACAAGACCTTAGGATATACTCAAAATAATCATTATTTGAACTTATATTCATTGTATTTAAATTGTTTATTGTAATTGAATAACGTGTGTATACTTTGAATAACATAATTAATTAAATATTGTCACTTATATTCATGATAGTATCTTCGAGCTGTGAACAATAGGATCACGCCCCGGAATTTCCGCCTTAGGTTGGGGTGCGACAGATTGGTATCAGAGCCGAAGGTTATAAGATATGTCTTTAGAAAATTGTCCTAGTCATATGTTAGGAACCCTATACGTGCTTATCTAAACTGCCGTATGTGCTATTTAATTGTTTATAGCTTAATTAGATTAATTATTTTATTGTATTGTATCTTATCTATTTATTGCACACACACACATTCCGAGGCTATGCCTCACATTCAAAATATTTATCTAAATCTCTTAATTTTTGTAGATTGCCTTTTATTATGGGAAATTCCTTAAGAATTCCCGTGTTTTGTTTTGCTTCTTCACCTTGAAGCATGGGGATATGACAAATGTCATACAACCGTAACTTTAAGTGGTACTCGTAACCGGCTAAACGGTTGTGTGATAAACATAACCGGCTAAACGGTTATACTTCCAATTTATGTTTTTAGTTATTTTAAATTTATTTGATTCGTTGATTCGATATTTAGTTGGGTCGGTTAAATGCCATGTAACGCTCATGGTCCGAACAACTCCATTGATTCGATAATTCGTTAATTAGTTGTGTCAGTTAAATGCCATGTACACGCTCATGGGCTGAACAACTCAATTTTTTGTTACTCGTTATTTTAATTGGACCAATAAATTGCTATGGAACGCTCATGGGAGGCCCAATTCACAAAATTTATGTTGCTTTATTTAGTTGGACCATTCAAATTGTCATGGAAAGCTCATGGGAGGCCAACTCATTGAACATGTTTCATTATTTAAATTGGGTTCTTGAGCTACCATGGGAAGCCCATGAAAAGCCCAACCCAATAACATTTTACTTTAGAAATTTTTATAAACATTATTTATTAAATTAAATATCTCAAAAAATTACTCACAATTATTTTAAATCCCGACTCGTCCTCGAGTCATCACTTGCACAATTTTATTTAGGTACACTTCTCTATTATCTCGCATCAACTTATTCACACAACTTACCCGTCATCTCATTAAAATTTCATTCTTGGTCCTCGTAGAATGTCTTCCCTAGGAAATCATCATCATAATCAACGTCGTTCACCTATTTCTAGTGATTGCTGTTCGACTACTAGAATCGACAAGGAGTTTGCTGATGTATTCCGTTACCCAAACGACCGCCAATCTTGAAAAAACTAAAATACAACGAACAAGAAATCTTATACTAACTCATATCCGTTAAAATATTATTTAAATTATCTTTTCTTATTTATATCCATATTCTCAAACTATAAATTTTTAAGTGCATTTAAATCCTTATCCTTAATTTTAAACTATAAATATTTTATTATCTCTTGTTTTTCCTCATGTTACTTTTCACAACTTACTTTCCATAAGTCTTTATTATTAAAATTCAAATATTTCAAATTTTATCGAAATTAAACTAAATTTTTCATCATCCAAATTTAATTCTCATTATTAAATTAAATTTTCTATTAATTAAATTTTTACCATTAAAATTGACTTTTTGATAAATCTCCATTAAAAACTCATCACTCACTTTATTTATTAATTAAGTTCGTTATTTGAAACTAAAGGTTGGTTCATAAATATTTCAACTCCGTACTTTGACTTTTGATACATTTTGAAAATTTTGAACGTTTTAAACGATAAATTCGTAGTTGTTGTGGTTCATGCATTTCTAGTCTCGCGTTTATCTTATATACTTCACATATTATATTTGGAATCACGATTAATTTAAAATTTGTTATTTACTTGAATTTCCATTATCGATAATTCAATTTACTTAATTCCTAATATTTATAATGATTTTGTAAAAAAAATCCGATAAGAGCACTTATATAGAGGATGTACCAGCGGCGTATTCACCATGCCCGTATCATTTTTGCATTTGTCCCGTTACCCAAACTACTTTTGGTTCTAGATTATGACACACAGCCGTACGAATTAAGATTTCCATGCGAGGACTAGGATAATTATGTTCCGGACCATAATTACTTTTATCGTCGGATGGTCCACATACTTTATTCCATCGAGCGAGTTACAAAACAATTTAAAGACATAACTTCGTGAGAAAGTAAAAGTTAAATTAATCCTAAAGATAAAATCAGAAGATCATAAAACAATGTTTGAAATATTAAAACAATGATGTAAATTTTCAAGTTTGTTTAAATGAAAACATTAAGTATTTTTGTAAATAACTTTTAATATGAATGT
Organism: Bidens hawaiensis; assembly: GCF_021521415.1. Classification (NCBI taxonomy): domain Eukaryota; kingdom Viridiplantae; phylum Streptophyta; class Magnoliopsida; order Asterales; family Asteraceae; genus Bidens; species Bidens hawaiensis. Next base: position 247,084 of record NW_027492013.1, on the reverse strand, counting down.
AATAATCTTAAAATTGAAAGGAAATGAAATCCTAGACATTGAGAGTGATGAACGAGGATAGGAATACAAGATAACCAACAAATTTTCATGAACTTTACAAATAACATAAAATAGCAAACTAGATTTTATGTAAATGTACGAAAAATATCACAACAAAAATTAAGTGAATGATTAAATAAATAGTTCAATTAACAACACGAGGTTGAGTAAGAAAAATCACCAGTTTTGACACTAATAATAATGTGTAAGTAAAATGAGCAAAACTGATATTGTGAGTATAAATCAATCAAACCATGTGCAAATAGTTGTGTAAGTTGACCGTTGCCTTGCGAATCAGGCATTGGAAACTATGACTAACATCTACAAATGTGGGCGTCGATTGACCATCGCTATCCAAATCGGGCTTTGGCTACTAGGACGACGTATGATCATACTATAATGTGATTATGATGGACCTCTCCGAATGCGATAAAGTAAACAATTAAGAAATTAGCATGATGACACACAACACTCACAGTTTGCTAATGCGAATAATATATAATACGTAAATACGGATACGTACGCAAGTGTCCCCAAAACGTTTAAAAACTGTAAAAAAAATGGGGAATGACTTCTCACCTTGACGAATAAGCGAATAAAACGAGAGATAGAGTAAACGAGCAAAGTTAACATGACAATTTTTCAGGTCTAACCAGACTTGAGATATACACATAATAAAATAGAGTCAAAACCGAGAACATAGCCACTGGAATCAATCCAAACGGATATCTAAAACTCCGGTTATAAGATTTTCAATAAATAAGCGAGCTAGTACTGACCAGAATCCGAACAGCAAGTCGGAAGTCGGGTTTTGGTCAGTACAATTAAATTTTTGAGATAAAACTCTTCTAAACCGAAAGCTAATTTCGATCGAAAGATATAGTAATTGAAAAATCATTAAAATTGACTTTTATGCCCCTAAACGGGTCCAAAAAAAGCAATTGACCGACAAAACCCCATTAATCAGTAAAATTGATTGAGGGCATTTGTTATTTAGATATAAACCAACATTTTTCATGAAGACAACTTACCCAAACGATGAATGGAACAAGAAATAATCGAGGTCAAAGTGGTCTTAAACATCAAAGTCAAACCGTAGATGAAAGAACTTGACCAATCTTTATGAAATTGATAAAGGAGAAGGTGATTTTGAGATTAGGAGATGGTGGATGATGTTTTCAGTAGTTTTTAGGGTTTAGAGATGTGTTTTGAATAAGTATAATGAATTATAACTTGTTTACGAAATAATGCACTTGATTAGGAAACAAAATAAGCTATTAATGAAAAAATCGGGTACAATAACTTAAATAATTTGGCTTGGACAACAAGATAACGACTTGGGATCTGCAATAACATTTCTTGGAGTTTAAGTTTCATTAATTGAATTGAAATTAGGAAAGAATTGGCAAAATTAGTCCCTGTCGTTCCCGGAAATGCATTTTTTAGCCATTTTGAGTGATTTTAAGAGTTTCTAAAAACTATTTGGCGTGATTGATGTAAGGCCCCAAGCCCGGTAGCCTTACATTCAGTTTTGGATTTACTCATAAATATAGTTCGTTACAGCGAAAGCCTACATAGTTTGCAGCGGAATTTAAACTTTACGAAAATACTTCTATCTCTAGCTAAATCTTCAACATGAATAGCCTCGCACGCACCCCAAGCTTGCCACGTCATCAAAAATACATGCATGCATACTAAAAGTCAGCTACACGCTGAGTGAGTTCTAACATTTCTTTATTTTCATAAGATTTCAGTTTATAAATAAATCGCATTCTTCAGACATTCATACACAACATGACACTTGACATTCGTTCTTTACTGATTTCTATACTGGCCTATCAACTCATCTATAACTAGTCTCATACACACTTGCTCACAACCGAGCCTCCTATTCTTACTCATAACCGAGCCATATTAAGTTAGAGGATTTGCCCTCCTAACTTGTTGCGCATGCATGAGGCCCGAAGGCTCTACGCACGAACATGTACCCGTTCTTCTCTATATAACATTTGTTCACTTATATATTCATATAACTATTCTACACAAGTATTGGTAGGGCTTGCTTCCTATCTTTTTCTGTTCTATCAACTAACATTTATCCATTCTACTAGTATCCATAGATGGATCATATATTCACACAACGTATATCTCTGCATTCAAAAATTATCATGCCATCCAATCATACTACATATACGCACGTAATTAATAGCTACTGTACATAGTATCCCTAATTGGACCATCTATTCATTGTATCCATAACTGGACCATCATACCATAGTATCCATAACTGGACCACATTATCTTTTGTATCCATAACTGGACCATACTATCTTTTGTATCCATAACTGGACCGTATTATTCTTTTGTGTCCATAACTGGACCATATTATTCTTTGTATCCATAACTGGACCATCTTACCATTGTATTCATAGCTGGACCATCTTACACATATTATTCTAATCAATCAATTCATTGTATCTATAACTAGACCACATTACTTTCACATCATGTGTCCTGAACACAGTATATGCTTTTAACATTCAAATGTACATTTAACAAATTATCTACGCTACTAGCATTCGTAACCGGACCACATTATCTTTGGTATCCGTAATTGGACCATCTATCGCTTATTACTTTTACTTTAGTTATGTTGTATCTATAACTAGACCACATTACTATCACAGCACGTGCCCCGAACACAGTATAGGCTTTTAGTCCTTTATTGTGCTCATTGCATGTGCTTTCCTTTTCATAACACTCTATCGTTTCCATAAGTAGAGCATTTGTCTATCGCGTACGTGTCTGCATACCACTCACGAGTATTTGTGATTGGACAGGTATAAGGTGCTACGACCCCCTTGATTCCCACATCATGACTTACAAACGTTCTTAATACATTCTTAACATTAGTAGTTAAATAATTTTATTACTAATTTACACATTTACTTTCTCTTTAAAAACATATCTCATTCGTCTTTTATCTTCTTTCTTGAGTATGCATACAGCCCCAAAACATTTAAAGGAAAAAGGGGGCTAGAAGTCACCTGAAGTCAGTTTCTTTCCGAGTTAATAGTGATACCTCTCTTTAATGAAGAATTGCTAACTGTTTAACAAATTACAAGTATCAATTATCTCATTCTATTACCCCAAACTTATAAGTTAACGAAACCCTTAACGAATGGTGTGGGGGGGTGGCTTGAAAATGCCCGACTCAAACCATTCGAGTTGAATGGTCCATTCAAGTCGAATGGTCCATTCGAGTCGAATGGAATCCATTTGGCTCGTTCGGTTCAGGCTCGGCTTGATTTGGTTCCTATTTTGCCACTTTTCACGTCTCGTTACACCCGTTTTAACGTTATAGCATGTTCCGGGTTATAAAATTTTCATTTCCTTGCTCGGTAAAGTCTGAACACCACATGCTCATTCCGTCTCTCACAACTAACTTTCTTACTACAAAGTTTACACTTTTCTTGTTTAACAAGACCCGATTCAACTAAATCTTTGAATCTTAACTCAAACTAACACAAAAACCTAACCTTTAATCTAAAACATACCTTTGAAGATTTGGTTTGGTTTCAGATCTTGAATCACTTGCAAATCTAGACGGGTTTTCCTTGTTGAATGAGCACGAGTCAACCATTCTTAAATCTTGGATCTTGAATGAAATAAGGAAGAAGAAGAGAGGTTTGTGTGTGTGTGTCTAGAGTCTGGAGATGGTGAAATGAAAATGTCTAGGGTTTTAGGGATTAAATACCCCAAGCCCATGGACCTTAAGCCCGTAACCATTCTCAAATCCATACTAAATCCTAAGCCTGCTACTCAATCCCTTATTATAACAAAGTTAAATAACTAAAAACTTACCTTATTTATTATTTCAAAAAGATGGATGTTACAATTGAAAGTTATGAAATTATAAAATAAATTAAACCAAGTTAAATACCAATAAAAAGTTTTAAATAGTTCAAAAGATCCAAATTACATTTCTGAATCGGTTTAAACATAAACGAATACAAATACGAAAAATCCGAGATATTACAGTCTCCCTTACTTTAGGGAATTTCGTCCCAAAATTAAGGAAAACTAAAACACTATCATGTTATAAACAATTAAACTTTAAGGAAAATTTTTTTAAGTAACATTTGAAATTTACCATAACATGGAACTTCTAATAGTCAGAGCAACGCTCCAAATGAAAATCCGATAAGAGCACTTATATATAGGATGTACCAGCGGCATATCCACCATGTCCGTATCATTTTTGCATTTGTACCGTTACCCAAACTACTTTTGGTTCTAGATTATGACACACAACTGTACGAATTATGATTTCCATGCGAGGACTATGATAATTATGTTCCGGACCATAATTACTTTTATTGTTGGATGGTCCACATACTTCATCCCATCGAGCGAGTTGATATGAAATTATAGCACTGCAAGTTGTGAATTTGAGATAAGATAAATTCAAATTACAAGATTAAATATTAAAATAAATGGTAAATAATAATTGAAACATAAATGGAAATGCAAATATTCATGTATTCAAACAAATCGTTAATAGATTAAATTGGGAAGCGAATATTCCCGAATCACCGAGATGGTCCTATTCCAAATAAATCTTCAAAATTAGATATAATATAAAGTGTGCCATTGGAGGATCCACAAATTACGAGGAATCTTCCTATTTTCACAAAATCGTTATAAATAATATGAAATTAGTAAATTGAATTATCCATAATTTATCATGGAAGTTTCAAATAAATAACGAATATTAAATTAATAATGAAAATGAAAATGAGATGTGAAATAATATAATAAAATAAGACCAACGCGAGGTTAGAAATACATGAATCACCATGACTATTCTAACAACTAACGAAGTCATCACCGAAACAATCAAAATTCTCAAGATGTATCAAAAATCGAAGTAGGGAGTTGAAATATCCACGAACCACCGTATATTTTCAACTAAATAACAAAATTTATTAAAAATGAAAACAAATCATTGAGACACCCACAAACCATCGCATGTTTTCAACAACACATGAAAATGTCAATAAATAAAATGGGTGATTGAGTTATACATGGATCTCTATGGAAATTCAATCAAGAAGAAAAAAATCAATTTAATTATGAAAATTAAATTAATAGGTGGAAGATTTAATTTAGACTTATGAGATAAAAAAAATTACAATAATTGAATCTTAATAATAAAGACTTATGAGATGAAAAGTAAGTTGTGAAAAATAACACAAGATTAATGAAAACATGAAGTACTAAAATGTTAATAGTTAAAGTTGAGGTTAAAGATTGAAACGTGTTTGATAGTTTATATTTTGAGAATATGATAAAATAAAAAACTGAGGGAAGATAATTTATATAACATAACAAAATGATAATTGGTTAAGCAAACTGTGATAAGTGTGCCTAGAGGATTGTGTTAAATCATAGGAATTAAAATACTTTGAATATTTGGAGTAAAGTGAATAAATCACATCATGAAATTTTGATTAAGTAAAATCAATTAAATAAATGAATAAACGAATATCCTTCGATGGGTTGGGCTTTCCATGAGCCTTCCATGGAATTTTATTGTCTCAACTTGTTAGCATACCAAAGTAAATAAATTTGTGAGTTGGGCTTTCCATGAGCTTTCCATGGTATTTTATTGGCCCAGCTAACAAAATATCGATTTGTGAGTTGGGCCTCCCATAAGCGCTTCATGGCATTTTAAATGGGCCAACTAAATTACGAATTATTAAAACAATTGAGCTGGTTGGCCCATGAGCGTTACATGACATTTAACTGACCCAACTAAATAACAAACTAACGGATTCAAATATGAGCAGTTGGAGTATCTCGTGAACCACCATGGCCGGTACGTCCCAACCAAATATCAAATCAAAAACGGGTTGAGAAATAGATAGTTGGACTGCCCATGGGTTGACATGTATTTTTCACCCAACTAAACACTTCAAAAACGAAAAAATAAATATTGGAAATTTTTCCAAATTTAGCCACGAAATCACCATGAATTCGGTTTTTATAAAAAGGAATGTAACTGTTTAACCGGTCACGTTGACCGCTTAAAGTTCCAGTCGTATGACATTTGTTCCGCTTTGACCTATAAGATCGAGTACTGTGGTCAGGTTATCCTCCTGGTAAGGAATATCGTCTTACCTTTGGTTCTTGGAACCGTTTTCCAAGGCTCGACTCACAGTTCCCCCCCTCCAGTTACTACGAGAACATGTCATACTCCCATGCTTTAAGGTGCGAGAGTTAAAACAAAACAAGGGAATTCTTAAGGAATATCCCAAAATAAAAACAATCTACTAAATTTATTAAATAGGGGAATTTAAAATATTTTGAGAGTGAGACATAGCCTCGAAGTTTGTGTGTGCACAAGATTAAAATAATAAAATAAATAAACAATTTAAATAAGCTGTAAACACATAAAATAAGCACATAAAGCAACAAAGTAAGCACGTATAGGGTCCTAAGCATATTACTAGGGTATTTCTAAAGACCTATCTTATAACCTTCGACTCTGATACCAATCTGTCACACCCCAACCTAAGGCGGAAATGTCGGGGCGCGAACCGTTGTTCACAGCTCACGGGGCACTATCACACAATTTAAATATGGCAGTATCTAATTATTTATTTATTACAAAAATTTTAACAAATTACCAAAATAAAATGGTGCACAAATATTCTTTTATTACATTAACTAAGTTCTCTCTAAGTGTTTCTTCATCTTCGCTTCAACCAAATTATAACTTGTAAATGCACACAAAATAATACAGATTTGTCAACATGAAGTTGAGTGAGAAGTCACCAGTTTTGACACTAATAATAATGTGTAAGTAAAATGAGCAAAACTGATATTGTGATTATAAATCAATCAAACCATGTGCAAATAGTTGTGTCAGTTGACCGTTGCCTTGCGAATCGGGCATTGGCAACTATTACTAGCATATACAAATGTGGGTGTCGGTTGACCATCGCTATCCAAATCGGGCTTTGGCTGCTAAAGCGGTTTATGATCATAATATAATGTGATTATGATGGACCACTCCGAATGCGTTGAAGTAAACAATTAATCAATTAAGAAATTAGCAGTTAATTAATAACACACAACACTCACAGCCTTGCTAATGCGAATAATATATAATACGTAAATACTGATAAGTACGCAAGTGTCCCCAAAACGTTTAAAAACTGTAAAAAAAAATGGGGAATGACTTCTCACCTTGACCAATAAGCGAATAAAACGAGAGATAGAATAAACGAGCAAAGTTAACAGGACAAGCTTTCTGATCCAACCAGACCTGAGATCTATACAAAATAAAATAGAGTCAAAACCGAGAACATAACTCCAAACGGATATCTAAAACTCCGGTCATAAGATTTTCAGTAAATAAGCGAGCTAGTAATCCGAACAGCGAGTCAGAAGTTTGGGTTTGTTTAGTACAATTAAATTTTTGAGATAAAACTCTTCGAGACCGAAAGCTAATTCCGATCGGAAGATATATTAATTGAAAAATCATTAAAATTGACTTTTTTTGCCCCTAAAAGGACCGGAAAGCAATTGACCGACAAAATCCCATCAATCAGTAAAATTGATTGAGGGAATTTGTTATTTAGATATAAACCAACATTTTTCATGAAGACAACTTACCCAAACGATGAATGGAACAAGAGATAATCAAGGTCAAAGTGGTCTTGAACATTAAAGTCAAACCGTAGATGAAAGAACTTGACCAATCTTTATGAAATTGATAGAGGAGAAGGTGATTTTGAGATTAGGAGATGATGGATGATGTTTTCAATAGTTTTTAGGGTTTAGAGATGTGTTTTGATTAATTATAATTAATTATAACTTGTTTACGAAATAATGCACTCGATTAGGAAACGAAATAAGCTATTAATGAACAAATCGTGTACAATAACTAAAATAATTCGGCTTGGACAACAAGAAAACGACTTGGGATCTGCAATAATATTTCTTGGAGTTTAAGTTTCATTAATTTAATCAAAAATAGGAAAGAATTGGTGAAATTAGTCCATGTAGTTCCCGAAAATGCATTTTTAGCCATTTTTAACAATTTTAAGAGTTTCTAAGGACTATTTGACATGATTTGAAGTTATGAAATTATAAAATAAATTAACCAAGTTAAATATCAATAAATACAAATTTTAATTAGTTCAAAAGATCCAAATTACATTCCTGAATCGGTTTAATCATAAACGAATACAAATACGAAAAATCCGAGATGTTGCATATCCCCAGCTCTTGCAAGTGAAAATTATGGATTCTTTCCACTTCCGGTTTCAACTTCCGGATTCAATCCCAATCTTTCCTTTTGACTTTCTCTTATCAATCTATTCTTTTACAATATTTACCATTAACATTTACTAAATTTGATAATTATTTAAAAAATTTGTAAATCTCATGATGCATAGTTTCAAGGCCCACAACAAATTGAAGTTGGTGAGTAAAACAATGAACATAATATGCTGAAGAATTTTCTTTCAAAATTAAAGCTTTCAAACCATTAAACTCACCAGACATGTTGCTTGCACCGTCATATACTTGGCCTTTTACCCTACCAATACTCCAATTGTGACGAGCAAATAATTTATCAATTGTATCTTTAAGAGATAACGCGGTTGTTTCCAAAACATGAACATGCCAATAAATCGCTCCTTCACAAATCCTAATTTATCAACATATCTTAAAACAACAGCCATTTGTTCCTTTTTAGAAATATCTCTCAATTCATCAACTAATATGGAAAAGATATCATCACCAAGTTCTTCGAATATCTTCTTTAATACTTCTTCTACAAAACAATTACAAAGTTCTTTTTGGATTGATGGTGACGTCATTTGGTTATTCCCGAGAACATTACCTAATATAACCTTACGAATTTCTTCACTTAATTCTCCAAACACTTTTTAGAACTCAATAAAATTTCCTCTGTAAAGAGATTCTTCATACTCATCATGACCATGAAAAGCTAACGAACCATTCGACAATGCTTTGGTAAGTCTAGCCAAAGCGTGTAATCGGACTCTATATTGTTTTTTATGTATATTGGTTCCTTTATCAATGGCCACATGTATAGAATGAGCTTGGTTAAGTAAGTCTTCCCCCTTTTTACGTGTTATGTTGTGAAAACTATTGCATTTACCAACATGATAGCTAAATTTCTCCCAACACCTATTCCAACATCGCAATCCTTCACTTAAAAATGGATCATTTTATCGACATTACTTAAACAAGTAGCAATGCAAGCAATACACATTGTCCTCTTTGACAATCATGCCCGGTTGGTTGACACGGCCCTCTAAGTAGATATGCCCGTCTAATTTCATCTTTTTTGACTTGGGTGATAAGATGAAATTGGTTGCTTTTCGGAAGGATCCCATGGAAGATCATCCAAATTTATTTTTGATGGTTTACTATTTGAAGATGATGATCCAAGGTTCGATGGTTCACTTTGGAAATATCTCTTGACAATCATAATGCCTACAAATCAACAATTACAAAGTAACAAATTATAAACTAAGAAACTAACAAAAACTAACAAACTAACAAATTAAAATCAACAATCTAACAAATTAAAACTAAATTTAACAAATAACATAAAAATTAAGTAGTTAACAATCAAGAACAATTAACAAGAAGTCAAGAACAATTAACATTTAACATATGAATGTAAACTTACCTTCAAAGTGGGAGGATTCGATCAATCGAGCTTCGAGGAAGAGTAGAAGGCAGGAGGTGTGTACTGGTCGTCTGGTCGGCCGAAAAAGCGGCGACGGTGGTCGGAGAACGGCTGAACGGGGACAAGGGTTGTGTTTGAAGAGGGGTGATATAATGCTTAATATACATAAATCCCGTGTATCTTTTATATAATATTTTATTAGTTTATGTTCGGTTTTTGTTAAGATTTGTATACTACTAACTTATTTGAATAATGTAGGTTTCAGGACTTGTTCATGTTTAAAAAGGGCGAAAAGAGAGCTAAAACAAGCCAAACCGGTGAACTGGAGCATCAGAATTGAACCGGACCGCATCATAATTGAACCGAACCGCATCAGAAAACAAACAGGACCGGTCAGCCCCCCTTCATCCGGAGCGCCGCGTGACCGGGAGGCAAAATCCCGTCGCGCGGCACGACGGGGACATGGATTCTCGAATTTTCTTTGTTTTTATCAGTTTTGGACCCAGGAAACCTATATAAACACCCCTAAACTTAATCCTGAGCATACCCTGTGAACCATAGCCGAATTTGGAGTTTCTTGGAGCTTAGGATTGTAATATTTGGTGGGTTTGAAGGCTAGGAATCAGCCGGCGAAATGCTTATCATCCAAGAACGAAGACCACGGGTTTTATCGCCTTTAATCTTCCGTTCTTATTTATTTTCGCCATGATTTCCTTTATTATCGTTTTGTTTGTTTTTATGATGTTAGGCTAAACTTTATAGACTGCCTACGCTTATGATGAACCTTTGTTGACGTTTGATTTTGACTTGGGATTTATTTATCGTTATGGTTTTTATGAACTAGTTAAAAGGTTTAATTATATTAAATTGATGCATATGTGTGCTTAGGGTTGTTTAATTAAGTTTTATTATTTCATAGTTGCCTTGATTATTGTTTGTCATTATGATAGGTTTTCATTAGGTCATCTACTTTGTGTTTTTTACTATTTTATTATTGATTTCATGATAAGATAATAGGAATAATATTAGTTAATCAAATAAACCTAAGTGTGCTGCTAACCTAAATAGCTATAAAGTGCTAGGTTACTGATAGGTCTTTGTTGATCAGGATTGCTAGATTTAGTTCTTCGTAAGGAGTCCGTCTAGGTTTGATTGATTAACTTTGTCTATCGAGTCAATTAAATATATTAGACTGCCTTTGATTTCCATGCTGTAAGGTAGGATTTCGTATAAAGGAACTAGTTTGTAATTAATTAGGTGACCGTAAGGAAACTTGATTTTTAATACTGGTGTGCGTTAAAACTTATTAGAAATCCATAGGTGTCTCTTGAGAAGGGTCAGGGGTCCTGTTCGGGTTTTCTCTTAAGCGTCTATTTTACGATCCCAGTTCCATAACTAAATAGTCTTCCGGTTAATTGATAACTGAAACTTAGGGGAGTCTAGCCTAGGTGGTTGTTCATCATCATCTGAATTAAGTCTAAGTTATAAGTTTAGTCATCTTTAGTTTTCTTAATTAGTTAAAATTAGTTTATTAGTAAAACCCCCCCTTAGGCAAATAATAAATAAATAGTCGTGTCTGTAGTTGAGTCTAATTTAGCTGGTTTATGTAATTTAAAGAGTCTTGGTGGGTTCGATATCCGGTCTTACTTAGCTGTACTAGAGTCGATCGGTTCACTTGCCGGTTAGTAGTTTAGTTAAGTTTAAGAGTCTAGAATTTATTACTTAGTGTCTAGATTAGCATTTATTTAGTTAATAAATTAATAACTACTTTTAGCACATCAAGGGGTCAGGGGAGGGGAGATAAGCGCCGTTGTGTTTTATTGTGTCTGTGTGTTTTATTAGTAATAAAACCCTAATTGATAATTTGATATAAGGCTGAGTTAGTTAAAAAAAAGTTCAAAAAATTAGCCTAGAAACCGGAATTGAACTTGTGACCTTCAGGTTACAAAACCAACACCTTATCGGCTGGACCAGTTCCTCAAATGTATATAGGGTGGTTCCTTCCTAATTTATAAGGTGGTTCCTCTAATATTTTTATATATAAATACACTATTATTTCGAAACTCAGGTGGTTCCACCCATTCATACTATAGATCCGCTCCTGGAATCATCAATCGATTATGAAGATTGTAGAATAATACACTCAATTAAGCCCTGATTAGGGTTCAAAATATTATGTTTAAACATTCTGAACAAAACTGAAACGTTCAGTTCAAAACTATAATCATTCTAAACAAAAAACTAAGAAGTTCAGTACAAAAAATTAAGAAATTCTATACAAGAGTCTAAGAATTTCAGAACAAAAATCTAAGCAGTTCAAAACAAAGCTTAAAAAAGTTTAAAACAAAAAGCTAAGAATTTCAGTATAAATATCTAGAAGTTCAGAACAAAAGTCTAAGAATTTCAAAACAGAAATCAAAGAAGTTAAGAAAAAAACTTAAAATGTCCTGAACAAAAAGCTAAGAAATTCAATACAGAAATCAAAGAAGTTCAGAAAAAAACTTAAAATGTCGTAAACAAAAAGCTAAGAAATTCAGTACAAATATCTAAGAAGTTCAGAAGAAAACTTAAATGTTTAAAAGAAAAATCTAAGAAATTTAGAACAAAAAACTAAAGCATTCAAAACAAAACTTAAAATGCTCAGAACAAAACTTAAAACGTTTAGAACAAAAAGCTAAGAAGTTCACTACAAAAAATCTAAGAAGTTCATAATAAAAACTTTAAACACTCAACACAAACCTTTAAACGTTCACAAGATTAGATCTAAAAAATAAGACTTCTATAACATGAAATTGGATACTAAAATCACTTCATATAATCTCGTAATAATAAAATAATCATCAATCGACCATTGATTTGATCATCGTTTTCATCATGTGAACAAATCTGGAATGCATTTAGACTTTTATCAGTTGAAAACAACTTTTAATTTTTCAATCAATTTAATTCAATTCAATTGGAGTGCCCGCAATAGAGTTAGTGATGATGGTTGAAGGTCGTAATAGTTAATTGGATGGAAACAAATTGAAAGAATTTACAATATCGCCACAGCTTATTTTGAAATCGACGGTGTTGGAAGTCACATATGTAATGTACGATAAGAGATTATTGTATTGGATCTTTTACTTATATATGTATATATACATGAGTGGGTTGGATATATGTATCAATGTTATAACAAAAAACTTTTTGAGAATATGTATATACATGTATGTTAACATTCATTCATTTCACGCTTGATGCCACCGATTCTCTATGTTCATTTCGTTTAAATTTTAGGTTAAACTTGACTTTGCTATTTAACCAAACCATAACCAATCTTCATAATCAATTAACCCAAACCGAAGTTGTGTTATTGTTATAACTTATAATCTTACAATATTAATATAAGAAAATGTTAAAGCTTATATATCAAGCTCACATTTCACCTAATTCCTAATCTCTCATCTCTCATCTCATTCATTCTAGCTATTCATGGGTCATGGGTCAAAACCATTTTGTCAAATGGATTATAACATGGTGTGAATTATATTCATTATTGAATCAAGTGTCATTTTCATAACTAAGGTTTGACCAACTACACAACTTTAGAACATTTTTTTAAAATTTCTTGCAAATCAACACCTATTGTTTTCAAAATCATGTTATTTTAGTACTTTTCGTTAATCCTGTTTGTTTTTTCCACTAAGTCTAATTAAATTAACTCACAAGTATTTTGTGAATCACAACTGAATAACAGACCTCATTTATCTTTATTATTTGACAAAGCTCGTGTAACACACGAGTTCAAAAGCTAGTTAACATTAAATTAATCTACCTATCTACCTATACTAAATTAATCTACCTATCTACATAATTCTTTCCTATTATCCAAAGTTATCAAAATTAATCTACCTATATTTAATCAATTTTAATTTTATTTTATTATATATAATAATTTAGTAATGATATGTGTCTGATTTGTTGTTTAAACATGACTCCATTTAGAAAAACACGTGGATTTATTCATATAATGAAGTAATATTTTTTCTTACAGTTTAAACTACTCTGTTTGACCCAATGGTCGTGTTCGGAGCGGCAATTAATGACACGACCCATAAATAATCAGGTTTTGAGTTGGTTTGGTTAAACCTAATAACTTTTTTCCCTCCAAACTAATAACTATGTCATAAATCAATAATTATTCAATTTTCTTTTACACTCCATTTATATTATATCTATAATATGATTAAATTATTCAGTTTTCTTTAAACTCTATTTTATTATATATACTATACATTTTTATAAAAATAAATATTCTTATAAATCTGAAAATTGAAAGCGATATCAATCAAAAACTAATTACATAATAGTCTCCCAATGCGTATCTTTCTTCCTATCAATTCCCGTATCTTCTCCTTTAAATTGTTCGAACCCTAATTGCAGACGGAGATCCAAGTCGAAGTTCGAAACCTAATTGCAGACGGAGATCCAAGTCGAAGTTAGAGACGTATATATATTTCTGATATTCATCTTAAATCAGGTATGTAAGAATGCATTGTTTACCATATGTGGTTTTTTTTTATTATTTTTTTTACACATATGGATTTGATATTCGATTGTGTGAATTTTGATAATGTGAGTACGTATATCTATTTATTTTTTTCAGTTAAGCATTTGTTACATATATGATTTTAATTGATATACATGTGTATCTGCTTATAGAGTTGTTGGGCTGCTTTCGTTATTTGCTTTGCATATATGTTACTTATGATGCACGGAAAACTCAAAATAAATACAACTAAACTATAAATATTAAATGATTAAATGAAAAAAACTTATATTTTATCAAATTAAATAGTTTAATAAGTTCAAATTATATTTTCTGATAATATTCATACGAATACGTAATTTTTCCCGCTCAAATTCTTAATATCCTTTTATAGGCATTTTAGGAACTTTCCATATAAATAAAGATTATAATTCTAAAATTGGATCATTTCTAATAAAACAAACATTGTTTATTTCAATTTATGTGAGAAAGTATAAAACTAAAAGTGGAATTGAAATTCTTAATCAATTTTAATTTTATTTTATTATATATAATAATTTATTAATGATATGTGTTTGATTTGTTGTTTGAACATGACTTCATTTAGAAAAACAAGTGGATTTATTCATATAATGAAGTAATATTTTTTTCTAACAGTTTAAACTGCTCTGTTTGACCCAATGGTCGTGTTCGGAGCTGCAATTGATGACACGACCCAGAAATAATCAGGTTTTGGGTTTGTTTGGTTAAACCTAATAACTTGTTTTCCTCCAAACTAATAACTATGTCATAAATCAATAATTATTCAATTTTATTTTACACTCCATTTATATCATATCTATAATATGATTAAATTATTCATTTTTTTAAACTCTATTATATTATATATACTATTCATTTTTATAAAAATAAATATTCTTATAAATCTGAAAATTGAAAACGATATCAATCAAAAACTAATTACATAATATTCTCCCAATGCGTATCTTTCTTCCTATCAATTCCCGTATCTTCTCCTTTAAATTGTTTAAAACCTAATTGCAGACGGAGATTCAAGTCGAAGTTCGAAACCTAATTGCAGACGGAGATCCAAGTCGAAGTTCGAAACCTAATTGCATACGGAGATCCAAGTCGAAATTCAAGACGTATATCTATTTCTAATATTCATCTTAAATCAGGTACGTAAGAATGAATTATTTACCATATGTGGTATTTTTTTATTATTTTTTTTACACATATGGATTTGATATTCGATTGTGTTTATTTTGATATTGTGAGTGCATATATCTATTTATTTTTTTCAGTTAAGCATTCGTTACATATATAATTTTAATTGATATACATGTGTATCTGCTTATAGAGTTGTTGGGCTGTTTTCGTTATTTACTTTGCATATATGTTACTTATGATGCACGGAAAACTCAAAATAAATACAACTAAACTATAAATATTAAATGATTAAATGAAAAAAACTTATATTTTCTCAAATTAAATAGTTTAATAAGTTCAAATTATATTTTCTAATGGAATATTCATACGAATACGTAATTTTTCCCGCTCAAATTCTTAATATCCTTTTATAGGCATTTTTGGAACATTCCATATAAATAAAGATTATAATTCTAAAATTGGACAATTTCTAATAAAACAAAATTTGTTTATTGCAATTTAGGTGAGAAAGTATAAAACTAAAAGTGGAATTGAAATACTTAATCAATTTTAATTTTATTTTATTATATATAATAATTTATTAATTATATGTGTTTGATTTGTTATTTAAACATGACTCAATTTAGAAAAACAAGTGGATTTATTCATATAATGAAGTAATATTTTTTCTAACAGTTTAAACTGCTTTGTTTGACCCAATGGTCGTGTTCGAAGCGGCAATTGATGACACGACCCAGAAATAATCAGGTTTTGGGTTTGTTTGGTTAAAACCTAATAACTTTTTTCCCTTCAAACTAATAACTATGTCATAAATCAATAATTATTCACTTTTATTTAACACTCCGTTTATATTATATCTATAATATGATTAAATTATTCAGTTTTCTTTAAACTCTATTTTATTATATATACTATACATTTTTATAAAAATAAATATTCTTATAAATCTGAAAATTGAAAACGATATCAATCAAAAACTAATTACATAATAGTCTCCCAATGCGTATCTTTCTTCCTATCAATTCCCGTATCTTCTCCTTTAAATTGTTTGAAACCAAATTGCAGACGGAGATCCAAGTCGAAGTTCGAAACCTAATTACAGAGGGAGATCCAAGTCGAAATTCAAGACGTATATCTATTTCTGATATTCATCTTAAATCAGGTATGTAAGAATGCATTGTTTACCATATGTGGTTTTTTTTTATTATTTTTTTTACACATATGGATTTGATATTCGATTGTGTGAATTTTGATAATGTGAGTACGTATATCTATTTATTTTTTTTCAGTTAAGCATTTGTTACATATATGATTTTAATTGATATACATGTGTATCTGCTTATAGAGTTGTTGGGCTGCTTTCGTTATTTGCTTTGCATATATGTTACTTATGATGCACGGAAAACTCAAAATAAATACAACTAAACTATAAATATTAAATGATTAAATGAAAAAAACTTATATTTTATCAAATTAAATAGTTTAATAAGTTCAAATTATATTTTCTGATAATATTCATACGAATACGTAATTTTTCCCGCTCAAATTCTTAATATCCTTTTATAGGCATTTTAGGAACTTTCCATATAAATAAAGATTATAATTCTAAAATTGGATCATTTCTAATAAAACAAACATTGTTTATTGCAATTTATGTGAGAAAGTATAAAACTAAAAGTGGAATTGAAATTCTTAATCAATTTTAATTTTATTTTATTATATATAATAATTTATTAATGATATGTGATTGATTTGTTGTTTGAACATGACTTCATTTAGAAAAACAAGTGGATTTATTCATATAATGAAGTAATATTTTTTTCTAACAGTTTAAACTGCTCTGTTTGACCCAATGGTCGTGTTCGGGGCGGCAATTGATGACACGACCCAGAAATAATCAGGTTTTGGGTTTGTTTGGTTAAACCTAATAACTTTTTTCCCTTCAAACTAATAACTATGTCATAAATCAATAATTATTCACTTTTATTTAACACTCCATTTATATTATATCTATAACATGATTAAATTACTCAGTTTTCTTTAAACTCTATTTTATTATATATACTATACATTTTTATAAAAATTAATATTTTTATAAATCTGAAAATTGAAAACGATATCAATCAAAAACTAATTACATAATTGTCTCCCAATGCGTATCTTTCTTCATATTAATTCCCATATCTTCCTCTTTAATTGTTTGAAACCTAATTGCAACATAGATCCAAGTCGAAGTTCGAAACCTAATTGCAGACGGAGATCCAAGTCAAAGTTCGAAACCTAATTGTGTAAGACACCGAAACCCGGGAATCCTACAGTTGGTCATCATATCAAAAAATTCTCAAAAATTTAAAACCAAACTAATTCGTTTTATCCAAACAAGTTCATCTTATTAAAATCAGTTCAGAGTGATTAAACAGCGGAATAATAAAAATCAAAATCCCTAAAAAAACCGGGAAGAGTGGCCAAAACCAAAATTTAAATGTTTAAAGTAATAAATGAAAAGAAAATTGTTTGCGTAATTAATCTCCGACTAGATATGTTTTCAACCGTCCGAGTAGTCTCGAGCATGTCCAAGCGGTAGTTCCTTACCTTTCAACCTGCAAATCAATCTAACATACACACAAAGTCAACAAGATCTGAGCGAGTTCAAGTTTTCATAAACAATATTTATACTTTATTTCAAAGTTATAACTCTAAAACAGTAGAGAGAATAATAATAAAATAAATAAATATATTTCACCAAATAATACATTCATGGTCGAACATGCGTACACGGGCCTCTCCACCACGAGTCAAGACTCGAGTAATATATTTGACCCGGACGCGGTAAGACCTAAGCACGTGACACAAGCCTCTTCACCATGAGTCAAACCCAAGTAATATATTTGACTCGGTTACGGCTTACACATCCAAACACGTGATGCGGGCCTCTTCACCACGAGTATAACCCGAGTAATATATTTGACCCGATCACGGTTTAACATAAAACGGGTCTCTTCACCATGGGATTTTAAAACCCGGGGTAATATATTTGACCCGCCAAAATGATGATCATGCCACACGGGCCTCTTCATCACAGGATTTGAAAACCCAAGTAATATATTAGACCCGGCCGTAATCACCATGCACACACACATCAATAAGCCAACTTACATCATTCTTAGCCACAAGGAACTATATATCATCACACAACCGTAGGCTATAAGGTAGCACATGCTCATACCTATATATATAGATAAATATATATAATCCCAAAATATACCATATCACAAGTAAGCCATCCTTAGTCACGGATGACTAACTAACATCACTAATCATAGGCCATAGGGTAACGCATGCACATACATACATATATATAAATATATATCATCCCAAAATATACCATATTATAAGTAAGTCATCCTTAGTCACAAATGACTAACTAACATCACTAATCATAGGCCATAGGGTAACACATGCACATACATACATACATACATACATACATACATACATACATACATACATACATACATACATACATATATATATAAATATATATCATCCCAAAATATACCATATTACAAGCAAGCCTATGGGCCATAAGATAACACGTGTGTATAAATACCTAAATATCATCACAAGATATACCATAATACAAGTAAGCCTTTGCAAAATCATTTAAACGATTTATCAAGTATAATCAGTTAGGTGTGTATGCTAGCCCAAAACTTGAAAAGCATGAAAAGGGGCATCATGAACTCACCTGTCACGAGGCTCACAGTCAACAACGAGCTGGAGAATCCCTAAGTACTCCCACAAATTAAACGCCTGTCGGATTACGAACAATAATTACTAACGGGCCGAATCAACTCGTTTATCCTACGAGTCGTCCTAACATGATTTGATGGACCTAAAGCCCCAACCATACTAATACCATTTACATCAACCCCCGAGGCCATGTATTTACCAAAACCACCCATAGCTAATTCCGGGGACAAAGGATTTCCAAACTACACCCGAAAGTTGTTAATTGTATCGAATACGCCCGTTAACCAGTTTTTTGTGCACTTAGCAACCAACTCAGCCCCGTGTAGACCAAACTTAGTATAATTACAGCCAACAAGTCCACACGACACTACGTGAGTTGAATGGGTTGGCAACTTACTTGTTCAACGCATAAACTACCAATTAAACGCGAATTTGCGTTGTACCGACCCGTTTGAGCAACAGAAAACCGATTTAGCCCATTAACATAAAAATATAGTTTTTCACAGCCAACAAATCATACCGAGGCTGCAACATCCGAATTGGTTGTTAATTCCCTCAAACAACGCGCTAGACACAACAATTGACAAACTAGACAACCGAAACCTAGTTTTCACTTCATCAACAATTGACTAACCTAACGAATGCCAAAACTCATGATACTGAAGTATGATATACAAGACATACCTAGGAAGCTGATAGAGCAAGAACTTCAATTAAAATAGTCCCAAAAGATGCTCAAAAGGGCAGCCACCAGTTAAGCCTAAAACGAACGTATCGATCAATAACGAGTATAACATGCAGATTTTAGCATGCAAAGATGTATTTTATTACATAGAAAAACCATAGAAATAAATTATGAAATTTTTACCAGGGTTTAATAAATGTCTTAGGCTTTTAAAGATATTTTTATTATATTTTTCTAGTCCACATAAAAATCATAAAAATTCCTCCAACACAGAAAGGTACGTGCAGCTATTTCAGTGCGCAGCCAAAGTGTTTTATTTCTTTAAAAATCATTATCAAACCAAATTAAGTGATTACAATTGGGTTGAATTCTTAACTCAAAATGTGAATTTTCAGAAGTGAAATCAACCAATTTGGACTTGTCAGAAAAAGAGTTATGATGTCTGGAAGACAGACCAGGATCCGTCACTCCGCATCAGCTTTGACACACAATTTTATAATATCATAAAAACCATTCAAATCTCGTCCAAAAATTACAAATTATTTTCTGGAAACTAGACTCAAAGTAGAACATCATGGAAACAAGAATTGATCAACAAAAATGAGTTACCATCGAGTTACAGACCAAACAATAAACGAGTACGAATCTGTCAGAAACTATTATCATCAAAATTCAACCCTAACATGTTCAACAAAGGGTTTAATGAAGAAAAAGAGTTGTATTATGATGGAACCAACCTTGAATTAGACCCGGGAGGTTGGATAATGGTTGGAGCTGCATGAAAATCGAGGTGGAGGCTGCTTGGAGGGCGCCGAACGGAACTAGGGGGAGGGGGAAGAAGGTTAGGGTTTATGATATAAAAATGTTACATCTAGCCCCACCCACTTGTAAATGGTTGAAACTTGAATGAAAGATTAAGTATGATAGGCTTACAAGGGTGACAAAGAGCTCCCCAGAAGAATGCCAGATTAAGCCCGGAAGGTATACACAACTTTACAAGATTAAAACCTTTTAACAGAAATTAACGGACATTACAAATTGCAGACGGAGATCCAAGTCGAAGTTCGAGACGTATATCTATTTCTGATATTCATCTTAAATCAGTTACGTAAGAATGAATTGTTTACCATATGTGTTTTTTTTACACATATGCTTTAAATATTCGATTGTGTGAATTTTGATATTGTGAGTACGTACATCTATTTATTTTTTTTCAGTTAAGCATTAGTTACATATATGATTTTAGTTGATATACATGTGTATCTGTATATGGAGTTGTTGGGTTGTTTTCGTTATTTACTTCGCATTTATGTTACTTATAATGCATGGGAAACTCAAAAAAATACAACGAAACTATAAATATCAAATGATTAAATTGAAAAAAACTTATATTTTATCAAATTAAATAGTTTAATAAGTTCAAATTATATTTTCTAATGGAATATTAATACGAATACATAATTTTTCCTGCTCAAATTCTCAATATCCTTTTATAGGCATTTTAGGAACTTTCCATATAAATAAATATAAATTCTAAAATTGGAAAATTCCTAAAAAACAAATATTGTTTATTGCAATTTAGAAGAGAAAGTATAAAACTAAAAGTGGAATTGAAATATTTAATCAATTTTAATTATATTTTATTATATATAATAATTTAGTAATGATATGTGTTTGATTTGTTGTTTGAACATGACTCCATTTAGAAAAACACGTGGATTTATTCATATAATGAAGTAATATTTTTTCTTACAGTTTAAATTGCTCTATTTGACCCAATGGTCGTGTTCGGAGCGGTAATTGATGGCACAACCCAGAAATAATCAGGTTTTGGGTTGGTTTTGTTAAACCTTATAACTTTTTCTCTCCAAGCTAATAACTATGTCATAAATCAATAATTATTCACTTTCCTTTTACACTCCATTTATATTATATTTATAACATGATTAAATTATTCAGTTTCCTTTAAGCTCTATTTTATTATATATACTGTACATTTTTATAAAAATAAATATTCTTATTCAGCTTCCCATATCTTCTCCTTTAAATTGTTTGAAACCTAATTGCAGACTTAGATCCAAGTCGAAGTTCGAAACCTAATTGCAGCCGGAGATCCAAGTCGAAGTTCGAAACCTAATTGCAGCCGGAGATCCAAGTCGATGTTCAAAACCTAATTGCAGCCAGAGATCCAAGTCGAAGTTCGAGACGTATATCTATTTCTGATATTCATCTTTAATCAGGTATGTAAGAATGAATTGTTTACCATATGTGTTTTTTTTTTATTATTTTTTATACACATATGCATTTGATATTCGATTGTGTGAATTTTGATATTGTGAATACGTATATCTATTTATTTTTTTTCAGTTAAGCATTTGTTACATATATGGTTTTAATTGATATGCATGTGTATCTGCTTATAGAGTTGTTGGGCTGTTTTCGTCATTTACTTTGCATATATGTTACTTATGATGCACGGGAAACTCAAAAGAAATACATCTAAACTATAAATATTAAATGATTAAATTAAAAAGACTTATATTTTATCAAATTAAATAGTTTAATAAGTTCAAATTATATTCTCTAATGGAATATTCATAACAAATACGTAATTTTTCCCGCTCAAATTCTTAATATCCTTTTATAGGCATTTTAGGAACTTTTCATATAAATAAATTATAAATTCTAAAATTAGACAATTCCTAATAAAACAAATATTGTTTATTGCAATTTAGATGAGAAAGTATAAAACTAAAAGTGGAATTGAAATATTTAATCAATTTTAATTTTATTTTATTATATATAATAACTAGTTTTAGAGCTCGTGTTACACGAGATGATTCAAATAATTAATTATAAATAAAGCAAATAAGTACATAATGTATATGAAAAAATGATTATATATGTACTTATATCTGTACTATGTGTACATAAGTTGATTTTTTTATTTCAGAAAATGATTTTTTTCAAAAAAATGAACATAATAAATAAAAATAATAACCCAAGTGCAAAAACATACCTGAGAACGGTACAACTATTGGGATTTTGATTCTCGGTATCATATATATATAATTCAAAAAATTTTTGATTATGAACCAATTTCAAAAAAGACTTTTTATACAATAATAGTTCTGAGCTACACCATGAAAATGGTTTTTATACTTTTGAGGGGGCTTCTCGACCTTCCCAAAATGACAACACATAAAAATACCATGTTAACCTGTTCAATTTTGTGAATGTTTTGTTTTACTTGAGCATAATTTTGTATGACATGTTTCACACACTATATTTTAATAATCACCATTAAAGGAAAAGTCAATGCTGACATAAATGTTTCAAATTTGATAAAAGTTAGAAACATTGTTAGGCTTGGAGGTTGCATGTCGAAAGTGTTCATCGTCTTTTCTTAAATTTTAATATTTGTGGGAAAAATAGTCAATTAGCCAAATCCCGAATCTTTTCATTATTTCCAGAATGGTCATTGAAAATAAATTCGAAACCTAAATCATGTTTAAAATTTTAACTTTCGTTTGTTTGACATTTTCAAGTCAAAACTTTGAACATATAACAAATTTGACAATAAATCTACTTGCATTCTTAAACTTTTAAAAATACTCATATTACCCTATTTTTGGCTCGTAACAAATTTTGAACAAAATGTAGTTAACTTGTATCATACAATCTATTTACCAACTTTTAACCCGTAATAATCAAATTTAAGTTCCACAAAAAACCTGAAACAATCATTGATAAAAAAAATCGAGAAACTCACTATGATAAACTTTATTATATATGAAAGTGAATGGTATATATTATTACATTTTAACATATATATATATAGCTTAGTAAATTAACTGAAAAAATAAATGGATAGATTTAAAGCATATACTTATAATTTATAAGAATATTTATTTTTATTAAAATGTACAATATATATAATAAAATATAGTTTAAAGAAAAGTGAATAATTTAATCATGTTATAGATATAGTATAAATGAAGTGTAAAATGAAAGTGAATTATTATTGATCTATAACATAGTTATTAGTTTGGAGGGAAAGAAGTTATGAGGTTTAATCACAAACTGACACTTGTCCACAATTATTTTAGTTTATTAGAATAGATAGACTTAGTAATGATATGTGTTTGATTTGTTGTTTGAACATGACTCCATTTGGAAAAACACGTGGATTTAATCATATAATGAAGTAATATTTTTTCTTACAGTTTAAACTGCTCTGTTTGACCCAATGGTCGTATTCGGAGCGGCAATTGATGACACGACCCAGAAATAATCAGGTTTTGGGTTTGTTTGGTTAAACCTAATAACTTTTTCCCTCCAAACTAATAACTATGTCATAAATCAATGATTATTCACTTTCCTTTTACACTCCATTTATATTATATCTATAACATGATTAAATTAATCAGTTACCTTAAAACTCTATTTAATTATATATACTATACATTTTTATAAAAATAAATATTCTTATAAATCTGAAAATTGAAAACGATATCAATAAAAAACTAGTTACCATATTGTCTCCCAATGTGTATCTTTCTTCCCATCAATTCCCAAATCTTCTCCTTTAAATTGTTTGAAACCTAATTGCAGACGTAGATCCAAGTCGAAGTTCGAACCCTAATTGCAGACGGAGATCCAAGTCGAAGTTCGAAACCTAATTGCA
Organism: Bidens hawaiensis; assembly: GCF_021521415.1. Taxonomy (NCBI): domain Eukaryota; kingdom Viridiplantae; phylum Streptophyta; class Magnoliopsida; order Asterales; family Asteraceae; genus Bidens; species Bidens hawaiensis. Next base: position 222,483 of record NW_027492013.1, on the reverse strand, counting down.
GACGGAGATCCAAGTCGAAGTTAGAGACGTATATATATTTTTGATATTCATCTTTAATCAGGTTCGTCAGAATGAATTGTTTACCATATGTGTTTTTTTATTATTTTTTTTACACATATGTATTAGATATTCGATTGTGTGAATTTTGATATTATGAGTACGTATATCTATTTATTTTTTTCAGTTAAGCATTTGTTACATATATGATTTTAACTGATATACATGTGTATCTGCTTATAGAGTTGTTGGGCTGTTTTCGTTATTTACTTTGCATATATGTTACTTATGATGCACGGGAAACTCAAAATAAATACAACTAAACTATAAATATTAAATGATTAAATGAAAAAACTTATATTTTATCAAATTAAATAGTTTAATAAGTTCAAATTATATTTTTTGATAATATTCATACGAATACGTAATTTTTCCTGCTCAAATTCTTAATATCCTTTTATAGGCATTTTAGGAACTTTTCATATAAATAAAGATTATAATTCTAAAATTGGATATTTTCTAATAAAACAAACATTGTTTATTGCAATTTAGATGAGAAAGTATAAAACTAAAAGTGGAATTGAAATACTTAATCGATTTTAATTTTGATATTATGAGTACGTATATTTATTTATTTTTTTCAGTTAAGCATTTGTTACATATATGATTTTAACTGATATACATGTGTATCTACTTATGGAGTTGTTGGGCTGTTTTCGTTACTTACGTTGCATATATGTTATTTATGATGCACGGGAAACTCAAAAGAAATACAACTAAACTATAAATATTAAATAATTAAATTAAAAAACTTATATTTTATCAAATTAAACAGTTTAATAAGTTTAAATTATATTTTCTAATAAAATATTCTTACAAATACGTAATTTTTCTCGCTGAAATTCTTAATATTCTTTTACAGGCATTTTAGGAACTTTCCATATAAATAAAGATTATAAATTCTAAAATTGGACAATTCCTAATAAAACAAATATTATTTATTGTAATTTAGATGAGAAAATATAAAACTAAAAACGGAATTGAAATATTTAATCAATTTTAATTTTAATTTATTATATATAATAATTTAGTAATGATATGTGTTTGATTTGTTGTTTAAACACGAATTCATTTGGAAAAGCACGTGGATTTATTCGTATAATGAAGTAATATTTTTTTCTTACAGTTTAAACTGCTCTGTTTGACCCAATGGTTGTGTTCGGAGCGGCAATTGATGACACGACCCAGAAATAATCAGGTTTTGGGTTTGTTTGGTTAAACCTAATAACGTTTTTCCCTCCAAACTAATAACTATGTCATAAATCAATAATTATTTATCTTCCTTTTACAGACCATTTATATTATATCTATAATATGATTAAGTTATTCAGTTTCCTTTAAACTATATTTTAATATATATATATATACTATACATTTTTATAAAATTAAATATTCTTATAAATCTGAAAATTGAGAACGATATCAATCAAAAATTAATTACCATAATTGTCTCCCAATGCGTATCTTTCTTCCCATCAATTCCCATATCTTCTCCTTTAAATTGTTTGAAACCTAATTGCAGATATGTTACTTACAATTGTTCTGAAATATTGCTTGTTTTATTTTAGTGCCTATGATACATATATGAAACGGTAAACAACATGCATGTGTTAATTGAAATAGTGATAGATGTTGAGATGTTTCAAACCTTTTTAGGGATGAGCAAATTCGGTATTGGTACCGGTACCGATTCTGAAATCGATACCGATTCGGTGCCGTCGGTACCGAATCGGTAACCAAAATTTTGAGTTTCGGTATCGTTGCCGCTACCGGTACCAGGATTCCAGAACTTTTTTACCTTCAGTACCGATACCGTTTCGGTATCAGTACCAAACTAAATCCTTGTTTATTATTATTATGCATAATATTGTTATATATAATAAATTAAAATTAAAATTGATTAAATATTTCAATTCCACTTTTAGTTTTATATTTTCTCATCTAAATTGCAATAAACAATATTTGTTTTACTATGAATTATCCAATTTTAGAATTTATAATCTTTATTTATATGGAAAGTTTCTAAAATGCCTATAAAAGGATATTAAGAATTTGATTGGGAAAAATTAGCCTAGAATTAATATGGGATTGCCAAATTATCTTCATTATTTTATTTTATTAGTATAGGTAGATATTATGCATAATAATAATAAACAAGGATTTAGGACCTCGCGCTTCGCGACGGGGCCATTAAACCGAACAAAAAAACATGCGTAAAAACGTTAAACCACGGACGCGTTGTGAGTCGATGCGAAATCAGCCTGTATGGGGTTACGATATCAAAATTAAACAAAAGAAATAAACACGTCATTGCCAAAACACAACAAATTATCATATCATATATTGAACAAAAACCCAGCATTTTACAGTTGTGAACCGACCCAAATTCGGTATCAGCAGTACCAACACAAATTGGTAAACATGAATTAATAAGCCAAAAAAAATCATATTTTAAAGGCGAGGTATCAAACGTTGAGACAAGGATATAAAAACATGTGATAATGGGATAATTTCAAATCATGAAAAACGTTTTATTTATTTTAAAGACCAACTATAACAAATACGAAAGCAAAGTTTAAGGAAATTGTATAACCGACAAATAAAACATGTAAAGGCGACACTTGCGCAAGTTTAACGTTTAGAAATGTAGTTTGTGAAATATCATAATTAGTTGAAACAAAACCTAAAATAAAGGGAATAAAAACCATCAGATAATGTACCGATCTCTAGTGTATTTTTATAAAACATATATAAAACATAGATTAAAGTAAAACTTAAGTAATAAAAAGTAAAACACAATATATGTAAAAAGTAGTGGAGCTAGAAGTGAAAGGTAAAAAAAAAAGTGAATGGTAAATTGAATAGTGATTATGTGAGGGGTAGGAAATCTTGTTTTTAATATATATATTAATGTACCAACAACAACAACAACAACAACAATAATAATATACGATTTCTTAGATTACGTTTTCATTTAAAAAGTATATCACTTTTATCTTTAATTTTTCTAAATATCTATATTTTGTAATATAACAACAAAAATATACAAACATATATATTATCTAATTAAAAAAAATCTTTTTATATGTAAAAACCATATTTAAATCACAAAACAAAAATAATGATTTTAATGGGCTTGTGACACTAATAGCTGATCAACTCAACATGCATTTAATATAAGAAAATTCGAATTGTTTTCATGAACTCTTCTGTAATCCACCTTATATATAAATATATATAATTTTATTTGAAAATATTACTTTTGCAATTGATCAATGTGTTCTGGATTATATCAAGCGTATTACAACTTCACTATTTTAAGTTTTCATATCCAAGTCTTTTCTTTTTGATTTATTATACAATTGCATATCAAACATTCAAACGAAAATAAATGTTTCAGTAGACTCATAATCAACTTCTTTTGTTTTTAAACTTTTACAAACTTTAACGCCACAATGGCATTGGTCACGGGTGAGCTCTTTTACTGGTAACTTTTTTTACCAAATTGATAAAATGCATGCTTAACAATAAACCCAATGCGAGATAAAATGCGTTTTGCGGTTGGGATCATTGGTCTTTTGGGCGGCTTTTAACGACATGTTTACTTTTAAAAGACTAACTGTATCTACAAAAAATACACTTTTACATTCATGTTTATGACAATTTCTTACAATTAATCCTTTTTACCTTTTTAACTTTTGTAAATTATAAAGTTCTTAGTACTTTTACTATATATATTTGAATATATCTGTAACACATTTTTTATGTTCTTATGTTTAATATTTAGCGATTTTTTTATTTATTTCAAATAATTAATTGTATTAATTTGTACATTGACAAAACTGGTATTAACATGGGTTCTAAAGCTAGTAATCGAATAAAACCGAATCATGATTTTCATTTTCTTTTTAATAAAAATTTTCAAACTTCCCGCTCACCAACCAGAAGTGAAATGAAATAGCCCCCACCCTTCCACCCACCCCCAATGGGTTGTTTTACATGGAAGACGTCGATCGCCTCTTTGAGTGCTTCAAGTGCGGCATATCTCCTCCTCGTAAGACCACACATTACTTTTACTTACTTTCATTCGTATTTGTTGTTCTAAAACAATTGGATTGGAATTTATATGTGGTTTTTCAATTCTAACGGTGGGTTACTGATTCATTTTACAACCATGGTATGGTATCAACGCCATTGGTTTTGATTGCGTTAAGCAATTGACATATAATAAACTATCAGTTAGGGTTATTTTGCTCTTTTAGGTATTTGGCAGAGGCAATGCTTATTGTTTTCTCATTCAGAATCAGCTGCAGGAGGAAGAAAATCCAAAAAACAGAAATTAAATCAACCGAAATCAAATGAAGATCCATCAACTTCCACCGCAGGTTCAAATGGGAAGAACCAGCAATCTGCAACCAATATTCACAATGTAATTTCATTTGTTATTAGCTTATATCTTTATCAAAATATCAAACGGAAATACGCAATGCCTTGTTTTGTTCCAGTTTTATACACCAACTATCGGAAAAAACAAGTTAAACAATGGAAACCAGTTCTCTCCCGTTGTCTTCTATGGTTCTCCACAAGGCGTGCCTCCAAAAAGACCAGCTCGGTTATTAAGATTATTACATGAGATACGTGTTGAACTCGCTGCTCAACATAAATTAAGGTTCTTTTAAGTCTTTGATGATGTTATTTGGGCATTTTATTGGTTATTAGCAATGTTGTAAAACTCGCTAGGCGGCCAACCTGTAACATCCCGAAATTTCTAAGGTAATATTAGTTATATTACTTATTAATAGATGGAAAGTTTACTCGGGTTATCAGGAAATAAATAATATAATAGGAGTTGGTATGGGTCGGGCTAGTGTTGGGTAATGGATGTGGGTTGTGGACCTGGGTTAATTGAGATGGGTTAAATGAGAATGGGATTTTAGGGATATAAATACCCCCAAAATCCCAAAATATCTCATTTCTCACCAACTCCCCAACACACACTCCATACACACTCAAAACACACACATTCTAACCGATCTAGATTCGAAGCCGAGACCCGAGATTTGTTGATAGATCTGAGTTGGTAAGGTAAGAACTAATCTAACAAAGCTATTATTACTGAAAATGGTTAGGATTGGATGGGTTAATCGGACCCGAAACCCAACTGCCCAAATCGGACCCCTAAAACGTCGATTTTAGGCCGATTTGATGGTTGGGGTTTGTAGGCGCCGATCATACGATTCCGTGGGTACCAAAATCGAGTTATTTGGCTAAGAAACGAAGGAGTTATGGGCAAACAGATCTGCAGCGCGATAACTTCGCCTGCAAGATTAAGTTCGCCTGATGAACTTCGCCTTCAAGCGTAACTTCGCCTTCAAGCGTAACTTCGCCTAAGGTATAACTTCGCCTGAAGCCAAGTTCGCCTAAGGTTTAACTTCGCCTGAAGCCAAGTTCGCCTAAGGTTTAACTTCGCCTGAAGCCAAGTTCGCCTAAGGTATAACTTCGCCTGAAGCCAAGTTCGCCTAAGGTTTAACTTCGCCTGAAGCCAAGTTCGCCTAAGGTTTAACTTCGCCTGAAGCCAAGTTCGCCTAAGGTATAACTTCGCCTGAAGCCAAGTTCGCCTAAGGTTTAACTTCGCCTGAAGCCAAGTTCGCCTAAGGTATAACTTCGCCTGAAGCCAAGTTCGCCTAAGGTTTAACTTCGCCTGAAGCCAAGTTCGCCTAAGGTTTAACTTCGCCTGAAGTGAAGTTCGTTTATAAAATAAATTAAAAACCTAATGGAAAATGTGTTAAGGCAGTTATCGAAAATAAAATTTTTCCAAGCTGACCTGGCAGCTTAACCCCAGCCAGGGGCTCTGCCCCTTGGACCCCGCTAGGGGCTGCCGCCCCTAGAACCCCGCTGCCAGGGGCGCTGCCCCCGGACCCCCGTTCGTTGTGGGTCATATATAGATAGAAATACAAAACGAGTAGTAGTAGTTAATTGATATGTGTAAATATTATACAGTTAGCCGAGCCCAGTTAAAGAAAGGAATTACGATCAACGGCGAGCGTAACAGGATCCAGGTGAGTTTCTAGCCCCATTTATGTGTTATGTTTTCGGGGCTGTGTGCATACTCGATGTGTTGTTAATACATTTATCCTAAGTGATAAGTGTATGCCATATGTGATATATGTGATGGATATGAATGGTTGCTTGTCGGTACGCGAACGATCTTCGGATATTGCGCGTACTGTCAGGTCAAAAATAAAGGTACGAATATTATACATCGAAGATGTATGAACATTACAAATGAATACTTGTCGGGGCGTGAACGATCTTCGGATATTGCACGTATCGACAAGAGGTATGGTTGTTAAATGAATGATGTAAAGAACGCCTAGGGTGTTCTTATGCTATGATGTAATTATTGTATATGTGAAGGAGGTGTATACAGGTACACGAATGGTATGTGAGTTCTACGTTCGACATAGTAAGTTAGGATGGCAAATCCCTCTAGCTTTTGTCGGACATAGACTCGGCTGGTGATGGCGTAGTTAAGGACTGCGGGCCTTATACGTAAAGTAGATGATAGATGTAAACGTAGTTAAGGACTGCGGGCCTTATACGTAAAGTAGATGATAGATGTAAACGTAGATAGGGACGGTGGGCCTTATACGTGTTACAGATAATAGACGACAACGTAGTTAAGGACTGCGGACCTTATACGTATTATAGATAGGCATCAGCATAGGAAAGGACTGTGGACCTTATACGTGCTGTAGTTGTATTGTGATAGCATAGGGGAGGACTGCGGACCTCGTACGTGCTATGGTTTAGGTTGCAACATAGGGGAGGACTGTGGACCTTGTACGTGTTGTGGATGTAGGATGGTATAGGGAAGGACTGCGGACCTTGCACGTACCATAAAGGGTGAACATAGGTAAGGACTGCGGACCTTTGTACGTGTTCACGACCTTGAGTACAGGTATAGACGGCGGACTATGAACGTACTCTCGGTAGACTAAGGTTAGTGGTTATAAATATGTATGTATGTATGGTAGTAAGTATGTATGTAGAACAGAAGGGTAACTAGTGAAGTATGGATACGTATCTACGGATATGTATGTATGTGTATGTATTGTATGGCGTTCGATTAACTAGAACTCACTCAGCGTAGCTGACTTTTAGTATGCACGCAGGTGAGCTGATTACAGAGTTAGCATGAGGATGACACACGGCATGGATTGAACGGCTGGCATCTGAAGAAAGGAGTAAAGATGTTTTAAATATAAAGTTTTGTGTTATGGTATCAAAGAAAAGGTTTAACGTTTTGTAACAAATGATTGATGTTTTATATTCCGCGAAAAGTTTTAATAAACTCTGATTTGAAGAACTGTGTTTATGAGTAAATCCGACGCTAAAGTAGGGTTACCGGTGACGGGGCCTTACACAACCCCCTTGTAGAGAGTACTCGGCTTGTACTCGGATATGATAAATATAACATAAATAATTATTGGATATTATATATATGTTAAGATGAGCATAACTCACATCGAAATAAGCATCATTCATATGAAAAAAAAAACATAATTCAAAAATTTCATGTTTTGGGGCCTGAGTTGACCTTGGAGGCCGAGTAATCCCGAGTACTCCGACTTTTGACTGAGTTGGACCTTGTCGAGTAATGGTGGCCGAGTTGGGAAAAGGCGGTGAGGTTGATGTCCGAGGACTTTGGAATCGCCGATTCCAAGGCCTTGGAATCAGACTTTTACAACTCTGGTTATTAGCATATGTTTAATTGGTTATTTTGGCGGCACAATTGTGAAGAGAGGACGTGTGGGCCACGTTTCCAAGACAAGATGAGGCTATCAAGTATTTGAAATATCACAAAGGTGCACATATTTTTAGTTACCAAGATCATGCCACTGGACAAAGAAGGTTTCTTGTTTCAACGTATAAAGAGTTTTGGCGAAGGTGCATATGTAAACTGTCACTAGTTAATGGTTACAATATGAATTTGCTTCTTTTCTTTTATTTGAACCTACTGTTGTGCTGGTTACTGATAACTAGGTACTTAAACATGAGCGCTAAATTTCGTCACCATTATGAAGTTATTCAAGAGGTAAGTAAGGCTTTATGTTTTCTAGGAAATTATTGTTGCTTCTAGGAAGTAATATATGTTTTAGCATGCTTGATGAATTATTGGCACTTATTTTAGGGATTGCCATGTCACCTTTATTATGATTTGGAGTTCAACATAAAAGAAAATCCCGAGAAAAGTGGGGATGAAATGGTTGATCTTCTCATCTTAATTACTTTTGAAGCTTTGCTTGAGAAATACTCTATTGAAGGAGACAATAACTGGATTGTTGAACTTGACTCTTCAACGAAAGGTACAAGTTAATTTCTATTCTTACGCCTGTCAACGAACCGAACGAAGAATGACATGTTCGTTTGTTTAACTTTAACTGAACAAACGATTGAACACAAACAGTTATGAGCGGGGTTTTCTTGTTCGTTAAGAGGATGAACGTGTTCGTGATCGTTTATGTTTGTTAGTTGACAATATAAACGAATGATTCACGAATGCAAACAAACAAACAACACAACTGAACATAAATGAACAAATATAGTTGAGCTAAAATCAAGTTAAAGCAAATGTGAACAGCAATGTGTTGTACCTAAAAAGTTATTAAAGTTAGACAAAAATGTTATGGGTGTAAAAAATTCATATGAATATTTTACCGAACGTAAACAAATGGACTTAATCAAACATTAACTAATGAAAATAAATGAACATAAATGAACAAGAATAAATGAATTTAAATGGACAGACATAAATGAACGTTCACGATCATAAATGTACGAACAAGACATGTTCATGTTTGTGGAATCAATTTTTTTGTTCATGTTGTTTTTTTCTTATGGGATAGAGGTAAGGCTGTCTACATCTTACCCTCCTCAGACCCTACCATAGCATTGCTATTGGTGGGATATACTGAGTACGATGATGATGATGTTGTTTTTTTCTTAAATAAACGAACTTCTTGCCGAATGCTCACGAACTTCTTGCTGAATGTTCACGAACGGTTCTTTGAAAGTTACATTTGTTAATAGGCCTATCTATTCTACATGTTTATTTGTTTAACAATTCATTCAACTGATAACATTTTGAAAGTGCTTTTATCCAATTTTCTAACAGCGCTTTGTTGACAGATAAGTTTTCCCGTCACTTGATCATCCGCTTACCAGGGCTTGCTTTCAAGGATAACACACATGTTGGTGCGTTTGTTGCAGAGGTATCTAGACACCAATTTTTATTTAAGTAATACTCTTATTAAACACCAATATTATATGCTTGGTTATAATTGTTACTATTGTTAATAGGTTTGTACATGGATTCACTGTGCCAGAGGAAAAGATAAACAATTTGAACAGTTATTTATTTCAAAAGATTCAAGCTCTCCCGATGGCCCTTGTCATCTTTTTGTTGACACTGCTGTTTATTCTAGAAATCGTTGTTTTCGTCTCCATTTATCATCTAAAGCAGGCAAAAGTTCAGTGCTTGTACCCACTGGACGGTTTAAATGTAAGGAAATGGTATGGAACAACCTGCATCTTGACAAAATTTCCTTATATATACATATTATACACATACTATAGACATACACGTATGCAAGCGTGTGTATCTTGTATCACTTACATCATTATTATTTATGCATCCCAGATTGAGGAAGACGTGTTCATGGCATCATTGATTTGCAATATAGATGCTGACTGTGAAAAGCTTCTTGTCTGCAAAATGGATTTAGATTGTGTGAAGGTTTTGCATTTTGATATCGAGGTAAATCTCTCTCTCTCTCTCTCTCCCCCTCCCCCACGCATGCACGCACACACACACACACATCCTGATCCGATACAGGGTTTGAATCTCTTCAGAACACCAAAAAAATTAAGAACTTCAAGAACTCTTAACAACCAATCATTTATTTATTTATTTTATATATTTAATATAATTTGTGGGTAGTTTTGTCATTTGTTATATGTAATTTTGTGATTACGTACATGTAAAGTTTATATATGTGTGATAACCAAGTAACATGTAATAACCAATGTACATATATGCAATCACAAAATTACATATTATAAATGACAAATCTACCCTCAAATGTTATTAAATGTATAAAACAAATAAGTTAAATGTTTGGTTGCTAGAGTTCTTAAAGCTTTTCAATTATATGAAAGTTGTGAAATGATCTTGATATTTGTTTGTATATTTTCTTTTATTTTGTCGGCCTTGCGAAGTTAGATGATTCAGTGTCACCTCTTATTCATGATTTGTTTTTGGTAGAGAAATAATGACTACTATAAACCATCCACTCAAGATTTTGTGCCAACTGATAGTTCAAGTAACGGCTACTTCAGTGGAAAATCACCTTTTCCGGCATTAGACGAGTTTGTTGAATATATTGCTACCATAGGCAATGTACAAGGTTGTTCTTCATATCTTATATTCATCATTAACAAGCTTTCATATAACTAAATAATTCTTTGGTTTCACAATTTAGGAAAAATTCGAAGCTGGTATTGGTTCTCAGAGTACGGTTTAATGGTATACAGCATGTTAAGAAATAGATTCTGCGAAAGAATTGGCAGACAGCACAAAAGCAATCATGGTAAATTCTATAAAATAACATAAAGTCATTTTTCTTATTCACAATATGAATAGTTTATAAACTAAAGAAAATGGTTTGCTACTTTGCCATCTGTTTCAGTGATGTATGTGGTGGACTTACGAAAAGCTGCTTATTATCAAAAGTGTTATGATCCTGATTGCAGAGGTGGAGCACATTCACCTTCAATGGTTAAAAATGCAATTTCATGTTTTTGGAAATATTAATGTAACTAACCACTGAACTAACTGATGGTCTTAGGTTACCGATCTCCCCTGCGCCCGGTCCCGCCAGAAGTGCTACTTGACTTGAGTTTCTTTAATGTTAATGGAAGTGACGAGTTTGTAACTGAAAGCCCGATGGACAGCTGTAAGAAAGAGTGGTGGAGGGAAGCAATGATGGTTGCAGATGAGGTTGAAAATATGCCAAGAATGCTAGATCTCGGGAAGGAGGTTGGTTTTCTTGCTTTACAAGTTTTGTTTGTTGGTAATAGTGTTTGTTTATTTGGTTCAGAATATGGAATGATGTGTTATAACTAACAGGATCAAGTGTGGGATGAGGATGATGAGTGGTGGATGGCTGCTGAATGCACTGCATCACAGATTGAACACGTTCATAAGTGATACATCTCACTTATTGCACACAAGCTTGATTGTTTTAAAGTCAACCGGCATCTTGTTTTCACAAATTAGTTATCGTAAAAATCAATGAACACAGTATTTAATTGGGATCAATATGAAGTTAAGGATTGGTTAATGCAATCACGTTTACAAAATTCCTATTGGTGGATCACTGTTAACTAACAGTGGTGAATGCTAAGACTTCCATTCATGTGGTACAATATAATAGTAGTTTAGCTCATAATATCAAGTGTATTAGTAGAGGGACCAATTGTGTAAATTCAGTAAACCCCAACTACAGTTGGTTGGTAGTTGTTAAACCGGCTACTTAAAACAACTAAAATATTGCATCAGTGTTCGTTCACTAGTCACTCAAGTCATAACATTTCCAAGCAGGCAGCAACTATAGTTCTAGATTGCTATCCCATTTCTTAAGCTAGTTTTGATGTGACTTTAGCTAATAATGTCCAGTGCAATAATAATGAATGGATCAGTTGTGTAAATGCACAAATCAAACCCTGTTAATTGGTAACCTGGGTCCTTAAACAAGGTCGTGATAATGAAAATGTAGATATTTTTCGCCATTTCGCTAATAATCATCCCTTAGAGCGAAATCAAGTACATTTAGGATGCTTATATAAATGAGATCGCCTTGACAATGAAAGTGATTATTATCCATCAACAAGTTTACCATTTTTATTATTAACATCCTCTTAATTGGCTATGTGAGCATATATATACATTTTTATCTGTCTCAGTGAGTTACTATCTACCAACGAGTTAGGATTTTAATTAATAAAAATCATTTTACCAAATAAAAATAGTTGATGCTAAATAATTAGCATCAACTATTTTATAGGCCATATGGGTATAAATACATACTGTTATGAATATCTATTCAAGATCAAGATTTACCCATCTAGATCTTCCAAGCAAGTGAATGAGCTTTTTGTCAAATTTATTGATAATGTGTCATACTACATGACCATCAAATAGTTAATCTTGTCTAGAAAAAAAGTTAATCTTTTGTAGTATAAATACTAGCTTAATGTAAAGGAGAAAATGCACCTCATACATACACGTTCATAAGTGATACATTTCACTACTTTCTCTCTTTGCTAAATTTTCTAAAGTTCTCAAGTTTTAGCACTAATCTTGTATTAATTCTTGTAAAATCATAACACGTTATCAGCACGAGCAGCTTATATCCTAATCAAGAAAGGTATTAGACACAAAGGTATCCACATAAATATCATAAACACTTCTTTAATTTTATACATTATATATATACACACACACATATATATAAAGTAATACCAATAGGGTTAAGTTAAAATAAAAACCCACTTGAGTTGTAAAAACTCTAGAAACTCATTCTCAACCACATGTTTTTAATTAAAGATTAAATCTTGTGGTCCACAATTAAAGTTAATAAAAAATGTTTATATAAATATAACTTTTTCTCTCTCATAAAAACATATAAAAAAATTAGTAAAAAAATGTTAAAAAATAGAAAAACAATTTTTTTTAATGTTTCGATGTTTTGTATTAAATGTTACAACATATATTACATGTAACAAAAAAAAAACAATGTTACATAGGGTTTTCGCGGGTTTTCACAACTCAAGTGAGTTTTCATTCTATACTTTGCCAATACCAATAATAAGTAAGAATAAAGAATGTTATTAAAATTTGATAACAATAAGACTATTAACAATCTAACTTTTATTTATGCATCTAACATTTAATTAAGCATCTAACTTTTACTAACTTTTATTTACGCATCTAACTTTTCATTATGCATCTAACTTTTCCTTTCATGGCAACTAACTTTTATTTATATATGCACGCAAATATTTCAGTTAAAGCTTACATTTATTTATGTTTACTAACATTTTTATTCTTATCATTGTACGTACTAATTATATACTTTATAAAATAAACTTCATTTGATATCTTATTTATTATCTTACTTAAAAATAATTAATATTATATATATATATAAATATAACCGTTATGCAACGGTTATAACGGTAATATAACTGCTATCAAACAGGTATAAAATTACCCTATAAATTTTCAATTTTCAATCTTATTTCTTTCACCATAAACACTCTTCAACTCAAGATTACTCAAGATAATTTTCAAGAAATGATCCATCTGGTTTTGGTGTTAACCACCATAATGCTGATAATCCTATTGTTCTTAATTTGTAATCCCCCACCTAAGGAGTTTGATTTTTTCATTTTTCTTTATCTATCTCTAGCTCTACCTTTGTATTTTCTTTCAATTTTAATAAGTATGTAATCCTAATGTTTATCTAATTTGTGTTTAGTAATAAAATGGCAAACATCGCAAAACTTGAATTTCCGGCTCTTAACATCACCAGAGATAATTATATGCCGTGGACGGCACATGTTAAACGACATCTCAAATCAATGGGTGTTTTGAAAACGATAATGGAGGGAAATAATTGCGAAGAACAAGACGAGGCAAAAGCCGATGTCTTCCTCCACAAACACATTCACGAGATGTTACAATTTGAGTATTTAAATTGTGAGGATCCATACATTTTGTGGAAAGATTTAAAATGCAGATTTGACCATCGAAGGGAAGTTCTAATTCCCACTGCTAGAGATGAATGGAACAATCTCAGGTTCCAAGATTTCAAAAAAGTAAATGAGTACACCTCTGCTTTGTTCAGAATATGCTTAACGCTCCAATTTTGTGGGCAAACTATTACTGAGGAAAATATGTTGGAGAAAACTTTCTCCACATTTCATATATCAAATATAAATTTGCAACAACAATATAGGTTGCAAAATTTTAAAAGATATTCCGATCTAAATTCATTTATCCTCACAGCAGAAAAGAATAACGAGCTTTTAATGAAAAATCATCAATCTCGTCCCACTGGATCACTAGCAATCCCAGAAGTAAATGTTGCTACTAATAATGATGCTAAAGACTCTGGGAAAAAGTGGGTACAAGGCCGTGGTCGTGGCCATTTTGATAAAAGCCATTTTAATGGTCGAAACCGTCTTTTCAAAGGTAATAATAATTACCGAGGAAATTTTCATGGCCGTGGACGTGGTCGTGGCCGAAATCAAAGAACTACCAATTATCACACTCCACAAAATAACAATTTCAACTAACACAATAAATGGAATGAAGCTGGTAGGTCCGAAAACAATGGCACTTCCTGTTTTAGATGTGGTAGTACAAACCACTGGTCAAAGGCTTGTCGCACAGCTCCATATCTATGTGAACTTTACCAAGCCTCTCTCAAAAGAAAAGAGAAGGAAGTGAACCATGTGGATAACTTTGATGATCTTGGTGTTGAGCTGAACACTGCAGACTTTGATGTGGAGCTCGGAAACAAATGTTGCTTGACCACAATAATTATATGCAACAACTGAGTGTGTTTCCTACTATCTTTAATTGTGTGTTTTATCTTTAATTATGTGTTTTTCCTTTATGTACCGTTTATCTTTCGATGAAATAAAGTTCTAATTAAAATATCTTAATGTCTTCGTTATACACTTATTATTTTTCTTAATACTTTCAAGATTAAAATGAACATCAGTGGAGCACAAGGTCAAACAAATGAAGAAGATATATGTATAGCGGACAGTGGAGCCACACATACTATACTTAGATCTAAAAAATATTTTTATGAAATGAAACCAACAAAATGGATCGTGAATACAATATCAGTTCCTACAAACTTGATAGAAGGAGTGGGAAAGGCTAATTTAGCTTTACCAAATGGTACAAAGCTCATTATAGAAAATGCTTTGTTTTCCCCAAAATCAACAAGAAATTTGTTGAGTTTCAAAAACATATATCATAATGAATATGATACTCAGTCAAAGACTGTTGGTAATGAAAAATAATTGCATATCATAAGCAAAGATCAGATATTGGAAAAACTGCCAATGCTCCATTCTGGCTTACACTATACACATATTAATGTGCCGCAAGCACATATGGCAGTCAAAGAAAATTTTTGTGATCCTGAGACATTTAATTTATGGCATGACAGATTAGGCCATCCAGGATCTACAATGATGAAAAGAATAATTGAGAATACTCATGGGCATCCATTGAAATATCAAAAGATTCCACAATCGGATAAAATTCCTGTGTGTACATCTTGTTCTCTTGGAAAATTAATTACAAGGCCTTCGCCTGTAAAAGTTGAAAAGGAATCACCTGTATTTCTTGAAAGAATTCAAGGAGATATATGTGGACCAATTCATCCAGCATGTGAACCATTTAGATACTTCATGGTTTTAATAGACGCATCAAGTAGATGGTCTCATGTTTCTTTGTTATCAACTCGTAATATAACTTTTGCTAAATTTCTTGCATAAATTATTAAATTACGAGCACATTTCCCTGATTACACTATTAAAAGGGTGAGACTTGATAATGCTGGTGAATTTACATCACATGCTTTTAACGATTATTGCATGTCTGTGGGAATTATAGTCGAGCACCCCGTTGCTCATGTACACACACAAAATGGCTTAGCTAAAGCGTTGATTAAACATCTACAGTTAATAGCTAGACCATTAATAATAAGAACAAAACTTCCTGTGTCTGTTTAGGGCCATGCAATTTTACATGCTGGCTCATTAATTCGTGTGAGACCAAGTGCAAATCATAAATACTCTCCTCTACAACTTGCCTCTGGCCAACAACCTGATATATCCCATATTAGAATTTTTGGGTGTGCAGTGTATGTTCCTATTGCACCACCACACACAAAAATGGGACCTCAAAGAAGGTTGGGAATATATGTTGGGTACGAATCGGCTTCCATTATAAGATTTCCTGAACCTTTAACGGGTGATGTATTTACAGCACGTTTTGCTGATTGCCGTTTTCATGAGGCATTTTTCCCTGCATTAGGGGGAGAAAAGAAAAAACAAGAAAATGATGTCTCATGATATGTACCTACATTGTTACATCTTGATCCAAGGACTAAACAATGTGAGACAGAGGTTCAAAAAATAATGCACATACAAGAAATTGCAAATCAATTGCCTGATGCATTTACTGATACAAAAAGAGTTACTAAATCTCACATACCAGCTGCTAATGCCCCAGCTCGAATTGAGATTCCAAATAATCAAGTAGATAACAAAATGGCTCATGAATCTCAAAAACGTTTGAAACGTGGAAGACCAATCGGTTCAAAGGATAAAAATCCTCGAAAAAGAAAAACTCTTGAAAAGGAAGTTAATCACAAAGTGAATTATCTTGATGAAACATTGAATACTAAAACCTCCCATGAGGAGGATGCTGATAATAATAAAGAAATGTCAATAAACTATGGTCAGACACATATCTTGTGGAATCAAGATGAAATGGAAAATATTGATGAAATATTTTCTTATTCTGTAGCAAGTGACATCACGAGTGGAGATGATGATCCTGAGCCAAAATCTGTTAATGATTGTCAAAATAGACATGACTGGGATAAGTGGAAAGGCGCTATGCAAGCTGAATTAGATTCATTTAACAAACGAAAGGTTTTTGGACTTATTGTTATTACACCAAATTTTGTAAGTCCAGTAGGGTACAAATGGGTTATTGTACGAAAACGAAATGAGAAAAATGAAGTTACAAGATACAAAGCTAGACTTGTAGCTCAAGGTTTTTCTCAAAGGCCAGGGATTGATTATGAGGAAACATATTCCCCTGTTATGGATGGAATAACCTTTAGATATTTAATCAGCTTAGTAGTCTTTAAAAATTTAGAGATGCGCCTTATGGACGTTGTCACAGCTTACTTGTATGGATCACTAGATAGTGACATCTATATGAAAATTCCTGATGGATTTAAACTCCCAGAAGTATTAAGCTCAAAGCCTAAGGAAATGTATTCCATCAAGTTACAAAGCTCCTTGTATGGATTAAAACAATCTGGAAGGATGTGGTACAATTGTTTGAGTGATTATTTAATAAGTAAAGGATACACAAATAATCTTATTTGTCCATGCGTCTTCATTAAGAAGACAACGTAAGGATATGTGATCATAGGCGAGTCGATGACTGATCAGAATGTCGAGGTATTCTACCTTGACTTGCTCACCGAGACGTAGACGTGCTTGATGCATCACACGGGACACTGCCTGAGTTGTAGAGTTTGTATTTCTTTTACTTGTTTGTGCTATCTGTTTTATATATTTTTTTTCAGGATGTTCCGAAATGAAACCGCTCGTACTCAATCTCCATTCGAGTCGGTCGATTCTAGGGGTATTCTATTATTAACTTGAAAAAAAAAATTACAAAAAAACAAAAAACACAAAAATACGTTTATTACTTTATGTTTTTGCTTTCCGTTTTGTACACCGCTACATGCGAGCGATTTTGAGCTTTTGCAGGTTATATTATGCGCATGGTAGCTACGATGGCGTCTTGGAACAGGTTCTCCCGAGGTTGCGGCCACGAATGAAATGCTATACGATCGCTTGTTTACTACTCAGCTATTGAAGATTCTGCACACAAACCAGGGGAGTAACCCGTTCTTTGTTTTATTCTTATATATTATATTTTTATTTTTTGTTTTATTTTTATTTTATTTCTTTTCCTTGTTCTCATCGAGAACGATTTCGTTCTAAGTGTGGGGATGAGATTTATTTTACTTAGTTGTAGAAGAAATTTTGAAAAAAAAAATTGAAAAATTTGAAAAAAATTGTCCCTTGAAACATGTTTTCTCTACGTTAAACAGGAAATGATATTATTACTGAGTAGTGGTTATTTTATAAATTCTTGGTGTTTTCATATATATATATATATATATATATTAAATAAGAACAGTGCCCATTAGACCCGCACGTAATGTATGGCAACCGAACGGTTTAGACTCAGTAATCGATGTGCTGGTAGGCTCAGCCTTTGACAATGAAATGGCAGTTTGGTTGTTGACCTAATTGAACCTTTTAAATGGCCTGACTTTAGTGAGAAACATATTAGAGTTTTGTTTGTTTAACTAAGCCCGTGACAGGACTGGAATGAAAAGCCGGGTTATACTCAAGCCTCGAGTCATATGATCACCTTTATATAAAAACCTAAATTTTGTATACATAATTATATGTATAATCCTATGTATACGTATCTATTCCTGCAAATAGCAGAAGACAGTTTTGCTTGGCCCTTTGTTGCGTGGTGGCGCAGAGCTGAGCCTTGATGCAGTCAGCATTATCGTCCAACATGGTGGACTTTTCAAAAAAAAAAAAAATTTGCAAAAAAAAAAAAGCCAAAAGGCAAAGCAAAAAGCCAAAAGGCAATGCAAAAAGCCAAAAGGCAGAAAAAAATATTCAAATAAAAACCACCATGAAGGAAACTACTGTCGGTCGATCAAGGACCAAGCTAGAGTTTATAGGTTTTGCGTCGAAAATGTTTTGATCATGTGGCAATAGGTTTAAGTCAAGTTGGGGTGACTTGGTCCGGGAAAACCATAATGGAACGTGGTGAAGTGGCGGCAGGGCTTTTAAGTGTGGGTCCCGCTTAGTCCTACAAATTAATAGAATTGTCACGTCTTATTTGCCTCGGTAAGTATTAGGGGCATGGGTTTTCACAAGGGGATATGTTAAATTAATGCGCACAAATAAGTAAGCACATAACAAGTAGATTTGATTAATCACACACAATTACACGTTTGCTATTTTTGATATATATATATACACGTTTGGTATATATATATATACACGTTTGCTATTTTTGATATATATATATATATATGGTATGATATACATATATGTCCCCAAAACTTTGTGAAAATTGAGTAAAATAGGGGAATAATAAAACTCACCTTAGATTTAAGGCAAGTGATTAATAGTTAAGATAAACGAATTAAAGATTAAGCGAGTCGTCCACTACGCGTCAAACGAAGTAAATGATCAGAACCTAAAACTTTGATATATGATAATATAAGTAAAAACGAACTTAATTTCGTTGGAATCAATCCAAACGGATGTCCAGAACTCTGGTTATGCTATATTTAAGATTTAAGCGAGCTGGTACTGACCAGAATCCGAACAGCGAGTCGGAAGTCAGGTTTTGGTCAGTAGCCTTAAACTTATGTTACGAGAATAAAAGTCTTTTGGACCGAACGTTGAATCTGATCAAAAGTATGAGAAAACATTAAATCAAACTTGTTGACTATTTTGCCCTTTAACGAGTTTTAAACCATTTGACCAGTCAACACCCTTCAACCACCGAAATTGATTGAAGGTTATTGACTAGGGAATGCATATGAACGATTCCTATGTTTACAATTTACCCTGAAAGTGAAAGGATCAGGAGAAACGAAGAGTCAAAGATACTAAAGCAAGCAAAGTCAACCGTCTTAACTTGTATCTTCAATAATAACACGAAAACCGAAGAAGATGGAGTATGGCAGAGGTAGGTGACGGCTGGGAATTGTGTATTAGGGTTTAGGGATGATTTGTGGCAGAGAAATAATGATATGTTTATATAGGATTCACTAAATCGAACTAAATATGGTAACTTACTCGTTTAAGAACCGAATGGGCCTTTAATGATCAAATCAATAAAATAACCAGAGGATTTCGTTCTTGGACAAGGGCTAAGGTATATAGACATGTATCTAGGCCTTGGGGGATTTCTTGAGGCTTAAAACACTTGATTTCATCCAAAAATAAGCGATTTCGGGACAAAAACAAACTAGGAAACGATTTTAAACAAAACGATCTAAACAGCTTGCCATAGCGACGCACGGTGGGGGAGGGCCATCGCACCACGTGGTGCTCCAGCCAAAATGGGAGGAATCTGATTTTTGACACTTTTAGTCCTTGTAGTGTGAGAATTGGATAATTAATGAATCTTTTATGCAGCAATTAAGAATTGAACATCTTTTATAGTATGAAGGGCCTAAAGTGAATATTAGAAACTTAAAGTCTTGTAAATATTTGATTTACAATAACAATAAAGATCTAAAATTGTTTCCGGGTCGGGTTATACGCAAACGAATACGGGTTTGAAAAATCCAAGATGTTACAGTCTCCCCTGCTTTAGGGAATTTCGTCCTGAAATTAAGGAAAACCAAAATATTATTGTTTTGAAAACAAATTAAACTTTTTAAGGAAAATATCATAACATAGAACTTCCAATAATCGAAGCAACGCTTCAAATGACAATCCGATAAGGGTACTTATATATAGGATGTACCGGCGGCGTATCCACCATGTCCTTATCATCTCATCATTCGTACCGTTACCCAAGCTACCTTAAGTTCTAAACTATGTCACACAATTGTACGTATTATGATTCCATGCGAGGACTTGAAAAATTATGTTCCGGGCCATAGTTACTCTTATCGTCGGATGGTCCGCATAACTCGTTCCATCATGTGGGTTATAACACATTTAAAATCATCATTTTGAAAGAAACAAACGTTTTGATAACTTTGAATATAAATTCAATAGATACTTATTAAATGTTCGGATTTGATTAATAAAACCAGGTGATTTCTATTATATCTTTTGATTAGGAAAGCTTGCAAATTTTGGAGATTGAAATGGATTTCTTGAAGCAAACATTTGAAAAGAATTATGCTTATCGAAAATAAGCTAAGAGTAGAATGTGAAGCTAACTGTGATAGATAAAGGAACTTGATTCATGAGATGATATGCGCAAAAGTTTAATTTATAGCAATTCTTAAGATAGTTAATAATATGTGGATTCTGTAAAGATCGTATTCATTAGGAAGAAATTCTTAAGATCGAGAGTATAAGTTTAAACGAGGATTTTGGTGAGTCGATTTTAGTTAGTTGAGAACTTATGAGATTCAAAGAGAAGTTAATATGAAGTTTATAGCTTTTCAAGTTTGTGATTTTGAGATGAGATTAATTCGATTAGGATATTCTAAAATATTATAATAGTTAATAATTTAAATATTAATAATAATGCGAAAATGTACGTATTCAATTAAATCGTTAATAGATTAAATTGGGAAATGGATATTCCCGAACCACCGAGATAGTTCTATTCCAATTAAATCTTTAAAATTAGATAAAATATAAAGTGAGTAATTGAAGATATTAAATTAGATTAAATTGAAAATTTGTGGATTTTTTTTTCACAAAATCGTTATAAATATTAGGAAATATATAAGTTGAATTATTGATAATGGAAATTCAAGTAAATAACAAATAAGATAAATGTGAAGCTAGAAATGCATGAACCACCATGACTATTTTAACACTACGAATTTATCATTTAAAACGTTCAAAATTTTCAAGGTGTGTTAAAATCAAATTGGGGAGTTGAAATATTTATGAACCAACTTTCAGTTTCAACTAAATAACGATCTTAATCAATAAATAAAGCGTGTGATGGGTTTAAACCATTGTAATGAAATAAGCAAAATGTAATAAATGTTGTAATGAAATCAAACCATGAGCAAACAAGTTGTCGATTAAACCATTGCCAAGTGAATCGGACGCCAGTAAATCAACCATGAGTAAATAATAATAATAAGACCGTTGCCAAGTGAATCGGGCGTTGGTCAATGAGAACCCTCCACAAGGGGATATGTCAAACGAATGCGCATAAATAAGTAGCACATAACAAGTATATTTGATTAATCACACACAATTACACATTTGCTATTTTTGATATATATATATATATATATATGGCATGATATACGTATATGTCCCCAAAACGTTGAGAAAATTGAGTAAAATAGGGGAATGATAAAACTCACCTTAGATTAAAGACAAGTGATTAATAATTAAGATATACGAACTAAAGATTAAGCGAGTCGTCCACTACGTGTCAAACGAGGTAAATGATCATAACCGAAAACTTTGAGATATGATAATATAAGTAAAAACGAACTTAATGCCACTGGAATCAATCCAAACGGACGTCTAGAACTCCGGTTATGCTATATTTAAGATTTAAGCAAGCTGGTACTGACCAGAATCCAAACAGCGAGTCAGAAGTTGGGTTTTGGTCAGTAGCCTTAAAATTACGATACAAGAATAAAAGTTTTCTGGACCGAACGTTGAATCCGATCAGAAGTATGAGAAAATGTTAAATCAAACTTGTTGAATGTTTTGCCCTTTAACGAGTTTTAAATGATTTGACCAGTCAACACCCTTCAACCACCGAAATTGATTGAATGTTATTGACTAGGGAATGTATATGAACGATTCCTATGTTTACAACTTACCCGGAAAGTGAAAGGATCAGGAGAAACGAAGAGTTAGAGATCCTAAAGCAAGCAAAGTCAACCATCTTAACTTGTATCTTCAACAATAACGCGAAAACCGAAGAAAATGGAGTATGGCAGAGGTAGATGATGGCTGGGATTTGTGTATTAGGGTTTAGGGATGATTTGTGGCAGAGAAATATTGATATGTTTATATAGGATTCACTAAATCGAACTAAATATGATAACTTACTCGTTTAAGAACAGAACGAGACATTCCCAGAGGATTTCGTTCTTGGACAAGGGTTAAGGTATATAGACATGTATCTAGGCTTTGGGGGATTTCTTGGGGCTTAAAACACTTGATTTCATCCAAAAATAAGCGATTTCGGGCCAAAAACAAACTAGGAAATGATTTTAAACAAAACGATCTAAATAGCTTGCCCATAGCACCGCGCGGTGGGGGAGGGCCATCGCACTTCGATGGTGGACACGTTTCTTTTGCCGGCGACATTGGAGGATAAATAACCAAACAAGGGAATGTCTCGAATGGTACTTTGACATTCGATGAGGTCAATCTGGTGGAACAGATCAACCACAACCTGCTTAGCGTGTCTCAAATTTGTGATAAGAAATTCTCAACCCTATTTACAGAAAATGAATGTCTCATTCTAAAACCAGGTTTCAAGGTCCCTGAAGAATGGATCATGTTGCGTACTCTGAGGCACAACGATGCATACATTCTGGACATGAGAAGCAATTATTCCATGCGTTCTGCTTCTTGCTTGATGTCCAAGGCCTCGGAGAACGATTCATCCTTATGGCATCGACGTTTGGGCCATTTCAACTTAAAGAACTTGAATAAGCTGGTTAAAGGTAACCATGTGAGGGGTTTACCAGTAAAATCTTTTCACTATGCTGAAAAATGTTTATCTTGCTCTAAATGCAAACAGCACAAACTCCCACACAGACCCAAAACTGTAAATTATGTAAATTCCACTCTTCAGTTGTTGCACATGGATCTTTTCGGTCCAATTCAACTGATGGCAATAGGTCGAAAAGCCTATTGTTTGGTTATTACTAATGACTTTTTGCGTTTTAGTTAGAAATTTATGTTAGGGCACAAGGACGAGACATCACAGTTTCTGCTCAGGTTTATCGTGTTGGTTGAAAGTCAAACTAAAAAGAAGGTGAAGTGTATCAGAAGTGACAATAGCACAGAATTCTGCAACAAGGTGGTGAATGAATTCTGTCACAACAAGGGAATTGTTCATCAACTCAGCGCACCTTACACTCCCGAACAAAATGGGGTGGCTGAAAGAAGGAACCGTACATTGGTTGAAGCCGCAAGAACAATGCTCTCATATTCCAAACTACCATTGATTTTCTGGGATGAAGCCATCAACGCTTCTTGCTTCACCCAGAATCGTGTGCTTCTGAACAAAAGATTGAACAAGACTCCGTATGAAGTCTTCTATGGGACGAAGCCTACGGTAAATTTCTTCAAAACGTTTGGATGTCCCTGTACCATAATCCAAACATATGCCGGAACAACCTCTAAGTTTGCTGAAAAGGCAGATGAGTGCTATTTTGTTAGTTATGCTGCTGACAAATGTGCTTATCGGGTCTACAACAAGAAAACTAGAGTAATCTTGGAATCTTTCAACATTGATTAGCAAGAATTGAACCCTACTGATGCACACAATGGTCCAGACCGGATGTATGATTATGAAAGTTTGTTCAAACAGTTTCGTGGAATGAACATGACACCTGCTGTACCAATGATTTCCCCTATTGTTTCTCCACCGGTTCAACCTGCTGATGATCAGTCTATCATGATGCATGCTGTTTTGAAAGATCTTGGACATGTTGATATAGCAGCTGCTGCACCCATACTTAATGTACAACCCATGGCTAATCAACCAGCTCCGGTTAATGATGAGCAACCCTCAACCGACACCACTGAAATGCCAGTTGTTGAAAACATGACTGATTCAGATTCTGATTCATATGTGTCAGCCGAAAACAATCAAAATGTTCAAGTTGATCAAGCAGAGCCACCTCATGCAGAACCAAGTGTGGTAGAATCTGTCCCCACACCTCCCTTAGAAGAAGACAATCAAGGACCTGCAATGGAGGTCAATGCATCAAATGCGCAGGTTGAACCAAGTCCGAATGATGCTTTTGATAACACCAACACTATCTCTGTTCCAGCCGTTGTCCCATTTTATGACAACCTATGGGAAGGTCCCACTGCACCAGAACACTTGGTCGATCAAGAGGAAGGTGAAGTGAATCCTCAACCAAATGTTTATGTCCCTTCAATCACTATTTCTCATCCCATAGAGAGCCTGACTATCCAGCTTGAGGCCACACCAGTCGAGCATGTCGACCAAATTCCACAGCTACCAATTCATCGTCGACATCCGACTGAGAACATCATTGGAGATCCGTCCGCCGGCATCCAAACACGTAGTACTTCCGGTAACATTAACAAATGTCTTTTTTCTTGTTTTATTTCACAGGTGGAACCCAAGGACTCAGAGTTGCTTTGAAGGAGAACTCCTGGGTAGAAGCCATGCAAGAAGAGCTGTTATAGTTCAAGAAGCTGAATGTTTGGAGGCTAGTGAAGAAACCAGAAAATAAGAAACCGATTGGAATGAAATGAGTGTTCCGAAATAAGAAAGATGACAAGGGGTGATCATTAGAAATAAAGCCCGGCTTGTTGTGCAAGGTTTTTGGTAACGTGAAGGTCTTGATTACGATGAAGTCTATGCGCCGGTAGCCAGACTAGAAGCAATTCGCATCTTTCTGGCATACGCCTTGTACATGAACTTCAAAGTGTATCAAATGGATGTGAAGACTACTTTCTTGTACGGGAAAGTAAAGGAAGAGATCTACGTCAGTCAACCGCCAGGTTTTGAAGATCCAAGTCATCCTGATCACGTTTACCGCCTTGACAAAGCACTTTATGGTCTTCACCAAGCACCTCGTGCATGGTATGCTACCCTGGCTGATCATTTAGTGAAGAATGGATACAAGAGAGGAATCGTTGATCAAACTCTCTTTGTCAAGAAGGTCAAGGGTGATCTGATTCTGGTACAAGTTTATGTTAATGACATTATTTTCGGGTCCACGAATGAGGATCTGTGCAAGGAGTTCTCTGAGGTTATGCAACAGCGATTTGAATGAGTTCCTTAGCGGAGATGACTTTCTTCTTGGGTTTACAAGTTGAGCAAAAGAAGGACGGGACTTTAATACACCAAGAGAAGTATGTTCATGACATTGTTCAGAAATTTGGTTTCAAAGACTCAACATCTTTCATGACTCCAATCGCTACGTGACCTGTTTTCGCTCCTGATCCATCGGGAAAACCAGTCGATCAACACCTTTACCGGTCGATGATAGGTTCCCTGATGTATCTCACTGCAAGAAGACCGGACTTCATGTTTCCTGATTGTCAGTGTGCCAGATATTAGTCTGACCCGAGAGAATCCCACATGACGGCTGTCAAGCGTATTTTCAGATACTTGAAGGGTAGACCATGTTTGGGTCTTTGGTATCCAAAGGAGTCACCCTTGGAACTTCATGCTTACACTGACAGTGATTATGGAAGATGCAACTTGGACAGAAAGTCAACATTCGGTGGATGTCAATTCCTGGGAGATCGGTTGATCTCATGGCAGTGCAAGAAACAAGTCACCGTGTCCACCTCCACAGCAGAATCCGAGTACATCGCCGCATCCAGCTGCTGCTCTCAAGTGATATGGATCCAGCATCAGCTACTGGATTACGATTTGAATTTCTATGGATCCACGATCAAATGTGATAATGAGGCAGCCGTTTCTTTTGTTAAAAACCCGGTCCAGCACTCAAAGACTAAGCACATTGACATCAGAATACACTTTATTCGTGATTGTTATGATCGTAAGCTTGTCGACATAAAAAGGGTCCATACTGACTATAACTTTGCTGATCTCTTTACTAAAGCTTTTAGTCATGCCTGATTTTTGTTTCTCGTTGAGTCATTGGGCATGATCTCCTTTGAGTAAAATTTTATCTTTTAGGTTTTAAAATGGTAAATATTTTTCAAATATGTCACAATTTTAGAGGGAGAAAATAAGTTAACTTTAACTCACCAAAAATATTTTAAATTTACTTTTAGTAAAACAAAAATCAAGTCATTTGACTTAACAAAAAGATTTTAAAAGTGTTGTCCCGTTTAGAGGGAGCTCCTTCGTAGAGGGAGTCGGATATTTAAAGTTTTAAATTAAGAACTTGATCCGACCATGTGGAAAGTGATAGTACATTGGTATGTATTAATCCTAGCAAGTCAAAAGAATAGAACAAAAGGCTACAAAGTCATTCATTGATGTGTAGATAGGCTTGACAAACAAGTAAGTATTGGGTGATATAAACTTAAATTTCTGCCATTGCTAGTGACCACACGTTTAAGAAGCGGTTGCATGATTCCATTTAAGTCATATCAATGAAGGAAGAAATGTAATTACACATGTCATACCTAAGCCTCTCTTTACCTGATCTAATTGGTCTTATGAAATAAGGGTCAATTTTTAATCTTTATTTGAGTCAAGAAAAGCCTCATAGAAAGGCCAGAAAAAGAAAACCAAAAGAGTCAAGAAAAGAAAAAGAAAAACACAAAAACAAAAGAAAAATCAAGAAAAAGAGTCAGTCCTAGGAATTTTAACTTCTGCTTTATTTCTTCATTTATTTTCGACTCAAGCCTGGACTTTCTACGTTTGTAGTCATACAAGATCTGATTGTTAAGGCCCTGAGTCTTCTGCTTTGTTTTATTTTCTTTCTTTTGTTCAAGCCTTGAACTTTCTCTGCGCGATAATATGGTATTATCCGACCTGATTGTTATGGCCTGAACTTCTGCTTTATTTTAATCTTTCTAGATCGAGTCAAGTGTACAAAGAGTCGTATGTACAAAGACAAAATGTATAGTGTGTTAATAAGAATATTGTGATCAACTAAGAAAGGTTTAAGTCAAGTTGAGGTGATATGTTAACACAAAGTAAACCCGAGATATGATGGAATCAGTAACATGTCTGATTAAGTGGGGACCACATAAGCACCGTGCTTAATTGAACTTCAAATGTATCACTTTGACATCAAAACACTTGTCAAGTTAAAAAGGTGGACAATATCTACAATCAATGATAAATTTGTGTCACAATGACTTCAAAATGGAGACGTGATCTAGGGCTTTGCAAATCAATATGATTCCATATCAAGATCGTTCTTTGTAAATTAAATAAAGAAAGGAACTATGTAAATTAATTTAATATTATCTTCATCTAAAGTTTTTGTTTATTTTGTTTTTGTTTTTGTTTTTTTTTAAATTTTTAAGTACTTGTACATTTAGATATTTTAAGTTTTAATTTTAATTTTAATTTTATTTTATCTTCATTTTCATTTTCTATTTTATTTTTATTTTATTTTTATTTTTATGCTTATGCTTAAGAGATCGTTAGTGCAAAGTTTAACAGTAACGGACCGACAAAAGAAAATTATAAAAAAATTAAACAAGTGTTTTGATTCAGTGGGTAAATGTTTTTCGGGTTTGAAAATGTTAACACTTTTAAAGACTGAGGACCGAGAGTGTATTTTTGGTGAATACTCGCGATGTTTTGACCTTAGCGCGAGATAGGCTGACCCTATATAAATGAGAAACCTAAAATATCTTTCACTATTCACCAAAGATTTTCACTATTCACTCTCTCTCTTCTCTCTCATCTTCATCCTTCAAACTCAATCCTTTTAAAATTTTCAAAGATCTGGCCTTTCATTATCAAATATGCCGTTGAATCCTGATTATCCTCCCTCGGTATAGTTTCATAATCACCTTGAATCATCCATTCATCTTATCATTTCTGGGTTCTTGGGGATCAAGACGGCGCTTCATATGAACCGTCGGCTAGATCTAAGATAGATCTTCATGATTTGTGTTGTTATCTAGCTTAGAACCTGTTTTTATTGCTTTAAGATCTATGTTTATCATCATAACTTGTTAGATTTAGGTTTGAAATTGTAAAGTTTGTAGATCTTGATGTGTTTATATGTTTTAGGAGTTCAATTGACCAACTAAATCAAAGGGGTTTTGGTTCAAAATCTCCAGAAACCCAATTTGGGTCTAGGCGACTCCAAGATAAGAATTGGAAGAAAGAATTGGCTAAGATAATTTTTTTCGCGTGGAAAAAGGTTTCGCTTCGCCTGGACATGCGAAGCGAAACACCTTTCTGTTTCGCTTCGCCTGGACATGCGAAGCGAAACATCTTTCTGTTTCGCTTTGCCTGGGCGAAATAAGAGCCATGTGAAAAAGTTACACTTAGCAAAATTTTTCTGATTTTGAGAATGAAGCTACTGGACTATTGTAGATTGCTAGACTGTTTGGACTATCGAACTGATTTAGACTTAATATTTGTACATATTGAACTAAATGACTTATAAATTAACTCATTAACTTATTAAAACTAAATTGTATATAATTAATCAATTAAATTTTATAATATGTAAATACTTAATGCATATGTATATAACTTTTCTTGATTATGAATCTGATTTTGTATATATCTTATCATGTTTTAATTTATCTTAATGATGATTCTCATGATCTTATGGTTTAATTTCAGGGTCATAATAACTTATGTGCTCTCGGGTTGCCAAAGGCAAGGACGACAAAGTGTTCACGTCCATGGTCAAGGGGCTTAAGCAATCACCCCTTGCACATGCTATCTCTGCGGATCCAACCATTTATTATAAATGGGTCTTGGACTTCTAGGCGTTTACCAAGGTTGCCGATGATTCTCTATCGTTTACAACAACAGTTATGAGAAAAGAGTTGACCATCACTGAAGCAGATATTAGACGGGTGTTGAAGATTGCTAACCAGCCAGATTATACATATGAGAAGGGAGACAGGAAGAAGCTGGTTGATTTTGTTACACAGATGGGATACGACACTGAGTGGAAGAGCCTCGAGAAGAAACATCTTCCACCATACTGGATATTTCTATTCCACGTAGTCACTCATTGCTTTGCTAATATTCGTGGAGGAGTTGATAGCATGAGTGCTGACTGGGTCCGCATTATGTTTGCATTGACGACTCAAGAGAAGTTCAATTACTCTCGAAGGATATTCCTATGCATGTTGGGGAATATTAAGAGTGGGGCGACATGGCTTATGTGCCCAAGATTTGTACAGATGCTTCTTGATGATCTAATTCCAGATGTCCCTAGGCCAGGATCAAAGAAAGCTATGGACAAGAAGTCATTTCCCGAGCCCTATCATGTGAATGAGATCAAGACGTCAATCTTTGGTGTGTTGTTGAGCACCAAGACCAAGGGACATCAGTATGAGGGACCACGTCCAGGTCCTAAATTTGGGTTGTTCGAGGAGACAAAGCCTGCTGGGAATGAGGCTTCTGAAGAGAGTGGAGAGATTCAGGCAACTGAGCCAGAAGTAGATGTTGAAGTTGAGGCTGAACATGAAACAACTGATGAACCTGCTGAGGGGAAGAAAAAGGGGAGACGGGATCTCAAAAGGAAGGCTACTAACAAGCCTTCTGTTGGTGGTTCTTCGAGAAAGGGCAAGTCTAAAGAGGCAGATGAAGGGGAGGAGGAAGAGCAGCCTACCTTCAAGCATATCAGAAAGATTGGAGACTCCCAGAAGTCATCCAAGCTTGTTGTCAAGCTTCCCTCAAAAGGTAAACCCTCTCCTCCACCTGTAGTAACCAAAGACACCATAGCCCAAGTCCTTAGAGACCTAGACGTAGCCAAAATCCAAGTACCAACCTATAGGAAACCAAAATCTAGGAAGAAAGCCAAAGCCAAACCAACCAAGACCCTACTTCATGATTCACCAGACTCATCACCCGAAGCCTTAGAAGCTGACCAACCTGTATCCACTTTCCTGCCTAGAATACCAGACTCACCTCCATCACCACAACCAGAACCTACCCAATCCCAACCCGAACCTTCCCAAACAACCACACCTCCCGAACAACCAACCCACACATAAACCCTGCCATTCACACCACCAACAACACAACCAACACCAACCATCACCACAATCTCACCAACACCTACTCAACCATTATCCTACCCGTACAAACAACCACACCACCTATCATGTCTATCACACCTCCAACTACCATCTTTACACCTAGACCTATAGCCAGAGGGAAGTCTTTGACAACTCCAGTATACGCCGATCCTATCATCGATAGGATCGTCGCACTGGAGGAATCAAACACAAAGAGGGAAGAACGGGAAATTGGACTTCTCAGATTTATCAAGGAAATGAAACAGAAGAGGCTGAGGATGAGAAGGTAAAGGCAGAGTTGAGGGAAAGGATTCGGGTTTTGGAAGAGCAGAAGGAGGTGAGTGACACAATGGCTGAAAATCAAAGATTATTAATCAATACGCTGTATACCCGAGTCCAGAATCAGCAGCTACTCATGACTCACGAGTCCACTAAGAATGCAGAACTAAGACAAGAACAATCAAGACACGCTGATAGAATAGCAACACTTGAAAGGAGCCTACCATCTGCAAGCGCTCTCAGAACAAGTCTTAACAAGAAGATTGAAGATGCCACTCGAAGATGGAGTGTTGAGAATGAGGCTACAAACTCAAGAATCACAAGCTTAGAGAATCAGCTGACGTCGTCCGCCTCCATCGATTCACTTATAGCTGAAAATGCAACGCTCCGAGCCGAGATGGAATCCGTTCAAGTAAGATTGAAGGAGCAAGATCGACTGAATGAGCTGTAGTTAAAGCAAACGAAGACTTTGTTAGTAAGCATCAAGCCACCTCAGACCTCACGAACATTTACGAAAGCGATTTTCAAGGTCTGGAGAATCGACTTGATGTAGTCTTCGGAAATTGGAGAAGGTCAGGTGAGACTCCTCAGGCTGGTGGGTCACAGCCTACCGCAGGGCCTAGTGTGGCTATGCGAGGAGTTCGGGTGGTGGCGTCTGAAGGTGAGGCAACTGTTGGTCGTGTGGTACAACAGGGTGGCCAAGTCACTAGTGGGGTTAGTACCAGCTTGGGACCTGAACGACAGCCAAAACCTCAGGTCCAAGCTGGTGATGAAGAAAGTGAGAAAGAAGATGATGATGATGAAGACGACGATGATGACAACATCCATGATAGTTTTGATGAAGATGATGATGAGGATGATGGTGGTGAAGGTGGCCATGGAGGAGATGGAGGGGTCAGGGCAGCAGGAGGTGGAGGTGGAGATAACACTCAATCACCTCCACATTCTCAACATGATGTTCAAGACCCTGCTGATCCAGACTCTGCCAGCAAAGTCAGGGAGCACGACTCACAGATCGACGATTTATATAAAGATGTTTTTTCTGCAGGTAATGTTACAGGAATGGTGGATGCTTTTATTGAGGCGGGTATGAGTTTTGAAGATTTTATAACAAGAACGGAGGAGGCAGTGAACGAACCAGATGACGACATCAACTACTCGCCAAATCCAGATACTCCTGCTCAAGCTTCAGATGCACCCGCAACAGATCCCGTCTCAACTCCAGCAACCGACTTGACACAGGAACCACCAAAGAAGAAGAGAAAGATGCACATTGTGTCAAGTCGTGCGTGTGCCCGCTTGCTCAATTACCCTTATCATGACGATTCGCTGATTGTTTATGCGAAGTATGATAAGAGGAACAGCGTTTGGTCCATCAGAAGATATAGCGGAGACCTTATTTATCTCAACCACAGGAGCTAAAGTCGCTACCAGAGCTTGACATCAATTATCTCCGAAAAGCTCTAGGCCATGGTGCGGTTGGAAGTATGTTAGAAAGTTGGGTTCTCGATTATCTACATCGTCAATCGAAAGTGGACTACAAAGACTTCGAGCTGAACAAGGGTCGCAAATACAAGAATCCAAGGGAGATTGACCCAGCTACCGGAGAGCCTCGTACTATGTGGAGATACAAGGCGCCGAAAGACTGTCACGAGATTTATCACGGCGAGCCTTATCTTCCCAACATTCTCCGAGATTTCATATATTGGGAGTTTGATAATACAACCGGTGAGGCCGTCATCCACTGCTGTGATATGCACGAGATTCGAGTGTTTGACGAGCATGAGCTTATGGGTCTACACATTGAGGATGTAAAGAAGCTCTACAACAAGCCACTGGGAACCGTCGAGGACTTGGGATGTCAGAATACAGACCGGATAGTTGAAGCCTTCAACAAGTTTGTGCGTAGACTTGTTGAACTTCCACTAACCGATGACTAATGTTTGGTCTACGACACTGATGGGTTCCAATACTAAAGACTGGAGGGAGATTGTTAGGTCCCATTTTGTTTATATTAGTCTTTTGTATTGGTTTTTATGTAATGGGCCGTTTTATTTATTTAATATGTAATAGGCCCAAGAAAAATAATGTTGTAAAGCCTATTGGGCATTTGATGTGACTTACTTCTCATGCATGCTTCCCTATAAATAGGAAGCATGCCATGAGAGATATGTTGGTTGATTAATAGAAAACCTTTTTGCTAAAATTCTCCAACACACACACACACTCGCTTTCTCTCTCGTTCTCTCTTTTTCTCTCACCCCAAAACCGAACATAAATCTCAATATCCGAGACCTCTTTGGTTGCTTAGTGTGATTTCCGCTAGCACTAAGTTAGGTTGATTCAAGAACATTGTTAGATCCACCCGCCTTGGGACCTACAAAAACCCACACAAGTGGATTATGTGGACCATCCGACGATAAAGGTAATTATGGGTCGACACGTAATTATCCAAGTCCTCGCATGGAAGACATAATAAGTTTGTTTTGTGCAATATATCAAAATCTGTAATGATCTTGGAAAAACGGAAAAAATGCAGTATGATAAGGGCATGATAGATACGCCGTTGGTACATCCTATATATAAGTGTCCTTACCATATTCCCATTTTTGGCGTCTTTCAGGTCATTCAAAGAACAACGTTATTGTTTTTATTTAATTATGTTTATATAATCGTTAAAACTTTTAACAAATTCATGTATTAGTTGTTTTCTTTTAAAGTTTTATTTTTATTTTAATTTCAAGACGAAATTTTCTAAAAGTTGTGAATCCTGTAACATTCGTTAATTTTCAAACCCAAAACCCAACCCGTTTAAAATGTTTGATGTAATTCAGACCTTCAGTTATTATTAAAGACGGTTAATTTATTGAATATGATCATTATTTTGTGTATGATTATCATGATGTTTTATTAATATTGTTATCTCAAGCATTAAATTTAAATCAAGATCAATTCAGTTCATTTATGTTTTGATTACATTTCAACTATTATTCTTTCACTAATTATGATTAATTGCATATTTTAAATGACTTTCAACTATATTTATTTATTTTGACCAATTCCATGACTTTTGCCCATGAGATTTGCCTTTTGATATGGTCATGAAGATCTTTAATTCACCTAGACTATATTCAAATGTATAACATCTTTACCTTTTATCAATTTTTGGTCAAACCTTTTAGTTTCATTATTACTCTTGCCTAATACTTGGCTAAAGACTAGCTTGACCAATTAACCTGGTCAAGCAATGTTATTAATGACTCTTGCACTATAAATTAATACTCTACCTTTGCAAATTCTTTACCACAACCCAATTAACTCTCACTTATGCTCTAACTCTCTTTTGCTTTTCAAGTCCATGGTTTGATTATTAAAGTCAAATTGTTCAAGTCTTACTCTTTCGTTAATCAATCATCGGGTAATGTTTGTTGTTATTTTTGAAACATAAATTGGTCATAATCTTATTGTCAAACCAAATTTACATTCGTGATGACGTATCATCCTTTGTTAATAGGCCCGTCTAATGCCCGGTTATAAAAACTTTATGTTAAAAAAACCTAACTTTTGTAAACTAATAAATAAGACTAAACTTTTCTATCATCTCACCTCAACTTGCCATTTCAAACATGCTAGACACAAACCCGACTCAAACCGAGTTCGTGTCCGACCAAAAACAAATCGCTCTTTCAAACTGTTTTCTTGAACAATGTTCGGTTCGGAAACAAACCGAGCCCATTTAAATTAACTATTAATTATTATAACGTACTCTTTTTCTAAGGGTAAAATCAATCAACTTAAAACCAAAGAATTTTCTTTTTTTCTTTCAACTAATAAAAATAAAATTTAACAAAAATATTTTTTTAACAAACTTTTTTGTCTAAGAATTTAAGCCAAACATATCGACCATATTTTTCTTATTTTCTTCAATCTCATTTTGATCCGAGTTATTTATTTATCTAAGGTCGCTCGTTGAATCGAACTTTGTCGGTTCACTCACTCAAAGGCATCTTCGCTTATTTACTCATTATCGCTTATTTAACAAGTGAGTTTTCATTACCCCTTTTTACTTTTACACGTTTTGGGGTGTAGCATGTTACAAACTTTTATTAGTTATTTCATGTTTCATGTTGTAAACTAAAATTCACAAGCGTGTCTTGTATGTATTTGTTTCATATCATATTGCTTGTAAATTATGTGATTATGTGCTAGTTGTTTATTGTTTTTGTTGGTGAAAGAGACTCGTACACATACTAGAAACGCAGAGTGGGAGGATCCTACAAGACGTACCTGCGCCACCCATTTTTCAACTTTTGTTAATAAACTGCGGTATCATTATCATTATCATTATCTATACTCCAAGTAGCTCGGCTAACGGGGGTTTCTTAGTAGATTTGACTTATGTCAAGCGAACGGGAATATCATGTATTTACTTTTCTTTTACTTTATGATTGAGACATTACATCTTGACTTGTGAATTTTACACTTTTCGTATTTATATACATATGCAAAACTTTGTGAATTCTCACCAACATTATTGTTGACAAAATATATTATTTTAATCGTGCTGCAGGTTGAAGTTTAATTTGAGGATTGAACACTATATAATTGGACCATTAGGTTATTAGAAACATATCATAATGAAATTCAAAGTTATTGTATTGTTATTTGATTAGTGTCAAATTGTGTACTTGTGATTTAATGAAATGAAGTAATTATATTTATCACGTTAATAGATTCATGAGCTTGTGAGCAATCTGTACGTACAACCCCGACATATTTCGCCCCTGCATATTACGCCAAAGGTAGGGGTGTTACAATTCGGTTCGTATCATTATTTCAGTCATCCTTGTCTTTCTTAGTTTTAAGATTTTGTCACCCATCCCATACTAAGTTTAGTATTGATAAGAAAATATCAAGAGTTGAGCATTGTGTCCACAAATCAGCATTTGGTTCTTACCCTAGCTTTATAATGTAAACCATAGTTTCATTTGTCTACGTGTGTATAGTTAGTTTAGCAAATCATTTTTATTAATTTAAAATTGACATTGTAAAACTACTATATTCTTATATAAGTTCCCGAACTATATCTATTGACACATCTCCTTGTCTTCCATAACTTGGGCTCCATTTTCTCCTCTCCATGGAAAATTCTTTGGATAGAGTGTATGAAAATGGATATGTTAAAAGAATGGGAAATGATAGCCATTTATAGTCTCGCAAGAGGGCAAACACGACCGTGGATAAACACTGCCCCTGGTGGTTGTGTGACATAAATGTTAGGTTCAAAAAAATTTTCGATTGCAGAGATGATGAGTTGTAATAATTCTAAGGTGACCACGACTCGTGTTGGGCACAACACCGCCCGTGGTGAGTCACCTGGCACGAACTTTCAATTTTTCTCTTGTATAACTGTCATGGTTTTGGGCGGTCGGTTAAGTGTGTGCAAATCTTATCCCTAAACATATTCAAATTTAATTTCATAAAAGTTCTACATTGCATTAATTTCTAAATAAATGCATAAAATAAAAGCACACATATAAAATAAAAACAAAGACAAACAATAATGAAGAACCGGGTTAAGCCCGGTTGGTCCTAAGTACTAGTCCTTATACATTCCCTTGGATCTTTAACAACCAAATCAGAAGAGGTTGGTGTAGGGTTCACCAGAATCTCCCCCTCCGGGTAAGTTTTCGCCGAATGGATAGTCTCCACCAAAATACGGTGGTGGCGGTGGTGGAAGGAAACCTAACCGGATGGACTAAATCTAGAGTTGTTCGTTGATATCGGAGCTCCATCTTCATCTCTTCAACAGTTTAGGTTAGTGCCAAGACTCGTTGCTCATTTTGGATAAGCATTTCGGTGAGTTCATGGGCTATCTCCAGTTGCAGAATCATCTCTAAGTTGACGTTCTTCTTCTTTGGAGGTGTTGGGATCGGGTTTCCGGCATTATGGGGTTCCATAGGCATTTTAGAGGCTGTTTATTCAGAGAAGATTGACTAAAAGATGTGCAAAATCTCAAGGAAGTGGTGTGACATTTATAATCTACCAGAGCTCATCAACCCGGCTGTGTTGAGCTCAATACGTCCCATGTTGGTAAGTCTTCTCTAAAGTTGGATAGTCTGAGCCGGAAACAGTGCCAGAGACAATCACTGCAGGGAATTTGTACACGATCGTGTTCTAATATTTTTAATTACTAAACTTATCCTAAAAAGCTAAAAACTAAACCTAAACAGGTTAAATTTTTGTCGAAGTCGATAGCTTGACTCACAGTTATGCAAGTTTAGTACATGGGACGGAGGTGAAGCACCTCCATCACCGTTTCTACGGGTTCTTCTAAGTAAAGTTTTAAACCGGTGACTGTTTACCTTAAAGCTATGCCCATAATTTTGAACAAGTTCAATGGTTCCATACTCAAATACTCCCTTAACCCTGAATGGTCTGGACCATCTAAACTTCAATTTTCCAGGAAATAAACGAAGACGAGATTTGTATAGTAGTACCTGTTCACCTACTTTAGATTGTTTTTCACCTTTTAGACGTGCATCGTGAAGTCTGTTCGTCCTTTCCTTGTAAATCTGTGAATTGCCACAAGCTTGCACCCTCAGCTCGTCTAGCTCGTGTAACTGCATGAATATGTTTTTCTCAGCGGATTGCAGATCAAGGTTGGCGGTTTTAAGTTGCCAGTATGCTTTGTGTTCGAGCTTGAAAGGGAGATGGCATGCCTTTTCGTACACTAATTTGAACGGTGTTATGCCTATAGAAGTTTTGTAGGCGGTATGGAAAACCCATAGAGTGTCGTTTAGCTTCTCTGACCAGTCTCTGCGATTATAACTTAACAGTTTTCTCAGGGATTCGTTTGATACCCTGATGTAAAGCCCCGTTACCGGTAACCCTACTTTCGTGTTGGATTTACTCATAAACACAGTTCTAAATATCAGAGTTAATTAAAAACTTTACGCGGAATATAAAACTTTCATAAAACATTACATATCGATTCATAATCATGTCTTAAAACATTCCTCTTGTCTTTCAAAATCAAAACATAGCTTATAAAACATAGCAGATCTTCAGATGC
Organism: Bidens hawaiensis; assembly: GCF_021521415.1. Taxonomy (NCBI): domain Eukaryota; kingdom Viridiplantae; phylum Streptophyta; class Magnoliopsida; order Asterales; family Asteraceae; genus Bidens; species Bidens hawaiensis. Next base: position 184,541 of record NW_027492013.1, on the reverse strand, counting down.
CAGGCTTTAGTCTTCTGCCATGTGTCCTCCACTCAAGCCAGCTGTCTCAACCTACTCACCTGCGTGCATACTAAAAGTCAGCTACGCTGAGTGAGTTCTAGTTAATCATACAATACCATACAATACCTTATTACATACATACGTACTTAACCTCATAACTTTCTTTCATACACACATAAGTACTCATGCCTTCATTCTTACTTACATACTTTCTTTCTTACTTACATACTTTCTTTACATTCATAATCATACGTTTTAAAGAGCCTTTCGCCCTATAACCTCACAGATATTATAAGGGTCTGGTCCCTAACATCACAGATATTATAAGGGTCGGGTCCCTAACATCACATATATTATAAGGGTCTGGTCCCTAACATCACAGATATTATGAGGGTCTGGTCCCTAACATCACAGATATTATGAGGGTCTGGTCCCTAACATCACAGATATTATAAGGGTCTGGTCCCTTGCTTTCGAATATTAGTAGGGTTCAGTTCCCTCTTCGTTACCATACAACCATGCATCATACCTCGAGTATTATTAGGGCTCGGTACCCCTTTCGTAACCATACAACCATACAACCGTCATTTCCTTCTTTTATTAACTTTATTACGTTCATACACATAAACATACATATCATACTTACCATAATTATAACGTTACAACCTGACAGTACGTGCAATATCCGAAGATCGTTCACGAACCATCAAGCAATCATTCATACATATCCCATATATCACATATGGCTTATAACGTTACAACCTGACAGTACGTGCAATATCCGAAGATCGTTCACGAACCATCAAGCAATCATTCATACATATCACATATATCACATATGGCATACACTTATCACTTAGGATAAATGTATTAACAACACATCAAGTATGCACACAGCCCCGAAAACATAACAAGGAATGGGGCTAGAAACTCACCTGGATCCTGTTACGCTCGCCGTTGATCGTAATTCCTTTCTTTAACTGGGCTCGGCTAACTGTATAATATTTACACATATCAATTAACTACTACTTCTCGTTTTGTATTTCTATCTATATATGACCCACAACGAACGGGGGTCCGGGGGCAGCGCCCCTGGCAGCGGGGTTCTAGGGGCGGCAGCCCCTAGCGGGTCCAAGGGGCAGAGCCCCTGGCTGGGGTTAAGCTGCCAGGTCAGCTTGGAAAAATTTTATTTTCGATAACTGCCTTAACACATTTTCCATTAGGTTTTTAATTTATTTTATAAACGAACTTCACTTCAGGCGAAGTTAAACCTTAGGCGAACTTGGCTTCAGGCGAAGTTATACCTTAGGCGAACTTGGCTTCAGGCGAAGTTAAACCTTAGGCGAACTTGGCTTCAGGCGAAGTTATACCTTAGGCGAACTTGGCTTCAGGCGAAGTTAAACCTTAGGCGAACTTGGCTTCAGGCGAAGTTATACCTTAGGCGAACTTGGCTTCAGGCGAAGTTATACCTTAGGCGAACTTGGCTTCAGGCGAAGTTAAACCTTAGGCGAACTTGGCTTCAGGCGAAGTTATGCCTTAGGCGAACTTGGCGTCAGGCGAAGTTAAACCTTAGGCGAAGTTACGCTTGAAGGCGAAGTTACGCTTGAAGGCGAAGTTCATCAGACGAACTTAATCTTGCAGGCGAAGTTATCGCGCTGCAGATCTGTTTGCCCATAACTCCTTCGTTTCTTAGCCAAATAACTCGATTTTGGTACCCACGGAATCGTATGATCGGCGCCTACAAATCCCAACCATCAAATCGGCCTAAAATCGACGTTTTAGGGGTCCGATTTGGGCAGTTTGAGTTTCGGGTCCGGTTAACCCATCCAATCCTAACCATTTACAGTAATAATAGCTTTGTTGGATTGTTCTTACCTTACCAACTCAGATCTATCAACAAAATCTCGGGTTTCGGCTTCGAATCTTGATCGGTTAGTATGTGTGTTTTGAGGAGTGTGTGGAGTGTGTGTGGAGTTTGGTGAGAAATGAGATATTTTGGGATTTTGGGGGTATTTATATCCCTGAAATCCCATTCTCATTTATCCTATCTCAATTAATCCAAGTCCATGACCCGCTCCTACTCGATATTAATAATTAAAACGCGAAATCACTAACATAACTTTCTTTATTCAACATTATAAATTTTAGGATGTTACAAGTCTTCCCCCCTTAAGGAGGTTTCATCCCCGAAACCTAACTATTACATAAACAAACTAGGGTAAAACTTGCGCATCTCATCCTCGGCTTCCCAAGTAGCATCTGATCCCTTGCGGTGTTTCCATATTACTTTTACCAAAGGTATAGTTTTGTGACGAAGCTGCTTCTCCTTGCGATCAACGATCTTTATCGGTTGCTCGATGTAGTTCAATTGTTCATCAACCTCAATGTCCATTAATGGCACGTGAGACGTGTCATCAGCTAGACACTTCCTCAGATGAGAAACATGGAAGGTTGAATGAATTCCTTCTAACTCATCGGGTAAATCCAGCTTATAAGCTACTTCCCCCACACGATACAAAATTTTAAATGGTCCAATGTACCTCGGACTTAGCTTCCCTCTCTTTCTAAAACGGATAATTCCTTTCCAAGGCGAGACCTTAAGCATCACATAGTCGCCAACGTTAAACTCAATTGGTCGTCGTCGCTTATCTGCATAAGACTTTTGTCTGTCTTGAGCGGCTTTCATTCTTGCTTTGATCTGATCGAACTTTGAAGACGTTTCTTGAACCACTTCAAGGCTTCCCATTTCTTTCTGACCAATCTCACCCCAACACACCGGGGTTCTACATCGTCGACCGTAAAGCATCTCAAACGGTGGCATACCAATACTCGAATGGTAACTGTTGTTATAGGAGAACTCTGCCAGATGCAGATGATCATCCCAACTTCCACCAAAATCTAAAACGCAAGCACGTAGCATATCCTCAAGGGTTTGGATCGTCCTTTCAGACTGTCCATCGGTTTGAGGATGATACGCCGTACTGATGTTCAACCTCGTCCCCATAGCTTCATGAAATTTCTTCCAGAACCTCGAAGTAAACCGTGTGTCCCTATCAGACACGATCGATAACGGTACTCCATGCTTGGTTACCACTTCCTTGATGAACAAGCTTGCTAACATTTCTGACGAGATGGCCTCTCGTATGGGCAGAAAGTGAGCACTCTTGGTCAAACGGTCCACAATCACCCAGATGGTATCATGTTGCTTAGCTGTACGAGGTAGCTTAGTTATGAAATCCATGGTGATGTGTTCCCATTTCCACTCAGGTATCTCTAGCGGTTGCATCTTCCCATAAGGCTTTTGGTGCTCGGCTTTGACTTGTAAGCAAGTTAAGCACTTACAAACATAATCCACTACATCGTTCTTCATTCCTGGCCACCAGTAATCTCTTTTCAAGTCTTGGTACATCTTTGTAGCTCCAGGATGGATTGAGTACCTTGACTTATGAGCTTCATCTAAGATTCGACTTCTAAGATCACCATGGCGTGGAATCCACATACGGTCAAATCTAGTTTTAACTCCATGAGTGTTTTCCATCAACTCATCTTGCTGGCCATAAATCCTTTCTTTCTTTACTAACCCTTCGTTTACTAACACCTCTGACTGCACTTTGATGATTTCTTCAAAAAGACTTGAGTTCATGATCAACTTATATGACTTCACGGTTGCAAGGACTTCCTCATTCTTACGACTTAGCGCATCAGCGACCACGTTAGCTTTACCGGGGTAATACTTAATCTCACAGTCGTAATCCTTTATCAATTCTAACCATCTTCTCTGCCTCATGTTCAATTCTTTCTGCTCGAAAAAGTACTTTAAACTCTTATGATCTGTATAGATAGTGCACTTAGTACCGTACAGGTAATGCCTCCATATCTTAAGAGCATGCACTACAGCTGCTAACTCCAAATCATGCGTCGGATAAGTACTCTCATGGACTTTCAACTGTCTAGACGCGTAGGCTATCACCTTCCCTCGTTGCATCAACACGCAACCTAACCCTTGATGCGAGGCATCAGCACAAACAACAAAATCCTCATCACCATCGGGTAAAGTAAGGATTGGAGCTTGCGTGAGTCTCTTCTTCAATTCTTCAAAGGCTTCCTCCTGAAACTTCCCCCAACTGAATACTATCGACTTTCGGGTCATACCGGTCAGCGGTGCGGCTATCTTGGAGAAACCTTCGATGAATCTCCTATAGTAGCCAGCTAACCCTAGGAAGCTTCGTATATCAGTCGGATTCTGCGGAGTCTTCCAATTCGTTATCGCTTCAATCTTAGCTGGGTCCACGGTAATCCCCTCCGGATTAACCACATGACCTAAAAATTGCACTTCTCTTAACCAGAACGCGCACTTCGAAAACTTGGCATACAACTTCTCTTTCTTCAGAGCTTCCAATACTTCTCTCAAATGCTCCGCGTGGTCAGACTCGCTCCTTGAATATATTAATATGTCATCAATGAAAACGATAACTGACTTATCCAACATTGGTCGACACACCCTGTTCATCATGTCCATAAATGCTGCAGGAGCATTTGTTAGACCGAATGACATTACGAGGAACTCGTAGTGTCCATATCGCGTTCGGAACGCCGTCTTAGGGACGTCTGCCTCCTTTACCTTCAGTTGATGGTAGCCTGATCTGAGATCTATTCGTGAGAACCAACTCGAACCTTGCAGTTGGTCAAACAGATCGTCAATCCTAGGCAAGGGGTATCTATTCTTTACCGTAAGCTTATTCAACTCACGATAGTCTATGCACATTCTCATACTTCCATCCTTTTTCTTCACAAACAAAACCGGTGCGCCCCACGGAGATACACTCGGTCTGATAAAACCCTTGTCGAGGAGTTCTTGCAGTTGGGACATCAATTCCTTCATCTCGGACGGTGCTAGACGGTAAGGCGCCTTCGCGACGGGCTGGGCTCCTGGTACTAGATCTATCTGAAATTCTATCTCTCGCTCAGGTGGCAACCCCGGAAGATCCTCAGGGAATACTTCTGGGTAGTCGCGCACAATAGGAACATTCTTCATTTCTTTCGTCTCGGCCGTAGCGTTGACAACATACGCTAGGTAGGCACCGCACCCTCGCCTTAACAAACCCTCGGCTTTTATCATCGAAATGACATTAAGCCCATAACTCTCCTTATCACCATAAACCGTCACCGCACTACCATCCAATGACTTTAACCTTATCATCTTACTTTTACATACTATCTGAGCCTCAAACTCAGACAACCAATCCATATCCAAGACTACATCGAACCATCCTAAGGCCATAACATACAAGGTAACAGGGAACTCATGTCCCTCTAACTCTATCTTACAATTCTTAACCATTTTTGTTATTTTCACCGAAGTGTCACTTGCGGTTTCTACTACAAAAGTTTCAGACACTCGGCAACCTTTCATTTTAGCTAGTTTACTAAACGCCGTAGCTACAAAACTTCTATTCGCACCAGAATCAAATAATACAGAAGCGGAAACATCGTTCACTAGAAACGTACCTGTGACGACATCCGGAATCTGCCTGGCTTGTTCCTGGGTCAGCATGTAGGCTCTGGTTCTGGGCCTAGCTTGATCGGCATCCTTCTTTCCACTACCTCCAGCTACACCTTCTGTGCACTCCCTTGACATATGGCCTGTCTTGCCACATTTGTAACATGCTGGCTTCGCACTGCACTCATTGGCATAATGCCCTACCTTCCCGCACTTATAACAGGCATTCGACCCCATTCTGCATTCTCCACCATGAGCCTTTCCACATTTGAGACAAACATTAGAACTTTTACCCCACTTGCACTCACCACCATGCCTCTTTCCGCAGGTCTTACACGATCTCTTCTCCCACACTTTCTGTTTCTTATCCTTGGAGTTCCATAACTGAGTACCGGGTCGTTTAGCAGGAGTGACCCCTTTCTTCTCTTTCTCTTCGTCCCTTTCCGCCCTATCATCCGCGGCCACGTCAGCATAGACCATTTCCGCGAGTCCAACAGCCGAATCAAAAGTAGCAGGTTGAATCGCCCTGACTAACATGCGGACCTTTTGTGGCAACCCCCTCACATAACATTTGATTCTCTTGACCTCAGTGTCAACCATGTCAGGCACCAACCTAGATAGTCGGTTGAACTCCGTGGTATACTCACGATGCGTCATCATACCGGCTTTTAAATTCTGGAACTTCATCTCCGTTCTTTCAACCTCGGCATCTGCACAGAACTTCTTCGTTACCAACTCTTTCAAATCTTCCCACTTCATCTCTTTGATCTCTTCACGGGTCTTCCTCTGCTCCAAACTCTCCCACCAATACATAGCCTCATCTACGAATGACTGAGTAGCATAACCCACAGCTTGGTCGGGACGGCAGTCGCTAATGCGGATAACCTTGTCCATAGCGGTTATCCACTGGAGAGTAGCGATTGCGTCACCTAAACCAGTCAGCTTAGGCGGGTCACAACCTTTGAAGGACTTATAGCTGCACCCACCTTGTCCTCCTCTCCTATCATCGACTTTCACAGACTTATCCCCACTCGAGGCCCCTCTTTCACCTTCCCCATCCTTTCTACCATCACCACCCGCCCCTTCAGCAGTTCGCTCACGGCTTCCAGCAGATCCTTCGGGATTCAGGTTCTTCACAGCAGCAACTACAGCCTGAACGATGGCTGCTTGAACTGCAGGGCTAAGTTGAACTTCCTCGTTGTTGTTCTGGTCTCCTCCAGCTGCGCTTCCTTCATCTTCGGTGTGGGAAGCTTCTTCCACCGAGGGTTGCCGGACAAGACGAGGCCTGCCACGACGCCCAGTGCGACCCCCAGTTTCAACAAATTCTCCAGCTCCAGCCATTAGTATTCTAAAGGGGAAAACACAAACATCATCACTCAAGGAACTATCTAGTACAAGGATAGTAAGGCTAACAGGTAATAACAGTGGCCAGTTGTGATTAGCTGATCACGTTACTTTCCGTGTCCTATACACTTCCTTTTATGAGTCTATTTGTGCTGGTTCTACTTAAGTAGTTAGTCAATTCAAACAATCAATTATTCCTATCCGTACCATTCTCATATCTTTTCTTTCTCATTAACATATATCATTTAATCATACCTTTCACCTTTACTGATCTTGCTTGAGCGACACATGGCATTCTTGAACTGGCATCTTCTTTCTTTTCTTACTTAAATCCCATTCTCTATTCAAGTCTAAGCATGTAGGATGCTTAAATCTCTTGAACTTTGCTCTGATACCAACTTGTAAAGCCCCGTTACCGGTAACCCTACTTTCGTGTTGGATTTACTCATAAACACAGTTCTAAATATCAGAGTTAATTAAAAACTTTACGCGGAATATAAAACTTTCATAAAACATTACATATCGATTCATAATCATGTCTTAAAACATTCCTCTTGTCTTTCAAAATCAAAACATAGCTTATAAAACATAGCAGATCTTCAGATGCCAGGCTTTAGTCTTCTGCCATGTGTCTTCCACTCAAGCCAGCTGTCTCAACCTACTCACCTGCGTGCATACTAAAAGTCAGCTACGCTGAGTGAGTTCTAGTTAATCATACAATACCATACAATACCTTATTACATACATACGTACTTAACCTCATAACTTTCTTTCATACACACATAAGTACTCATGCCTTCATTCTTACTTACATACTTTCTTTCTTACTTACATACTTTCTTTACATTCATAATCATACGTTTTAAAGAGCCTTTCGCCCTATAACCTCACAGATATTATAAGGGTCTGGTCCCTAACATCACAGATATTATAAGGGTCTGGTCCCTAACATCACAGATATTATAAGGGTCTGGTCCCTAACATCACAGATATTATGAGGGTCTGGTCCCTAACATCACAGATATTATGAGGGTCTGGTCCCTAACATCACAGATATTATAAGGGTCTGGTCCCTTGCTTTCGAATATTAGTAGGGTTCAGTTCCCTCTTCGTTACCATACAACCATGCATCATACCTCGAGTATTATTAGGGCTCGGTACCCCTTTCGTAACCATACAACCATACAACCGTCATTTCCTTCTTTTATTAACTTTATTACGTTCATACACATAAACATACATATCATACTTACCATAATTATAACGTTACAACCTGACAGTACGTGCAATATCCGAAGATCGTTCACGAACCATCAAGCAATCATTCATACATATCCCATATATCACATATGGCTTATAACGTTACAACCTGACAGTACGTGCAATATCCGAAGATCGTTCACGAACCATCAAGCAATCATTCATACATATCACATATATCACATATGGCATACACTTATCACTTAGGATAAATGTATTAACAACACATCAAGTATGCACACAGCCCCGAAAACATAACAAGGAATGGGGCTAGAAACTCACCTGGATCCTGTTACGCTCGCCGTTGATCGTAATTCCTTTCTTTAACTGGGCTCGGCTAACTGTATAATATTTACACATATCAATTAACTACGACTTCTCGTTTTGTATTTCTATCTATATATGACCCACAACGAACGGGGGTCCGGGGGCAGCGCCCCTGGCAGCGGGGTTCTAGGGGCGGCAGCCCCTAGCGGGTCCAAGGGGCAGAGCCCCTGGCTGGGGTTAAGCTGCCAGGTCAGCTTGGAAAAATTTTATTTTCGATAACTGCCTTAACACATTTTCCATTAGGTTTTTAATTTATTTTATAAACGAACTTCACTTCAGGCGAAGTTAAACCTTAGGCGAACTTGGCTTCAGGCGAAGTTATACCTTAGGCGAACTTGGCTTCAGGCGAAGTTAAACCTTAGGCGAACTTGGCTTCAGGCGAAGTTATACCTTAGGCGAACTTGGCTTCAGGCGAAGTTAAACCTTAGGCGAACTTGGCTTCAGGCGAAGTTATACCTTAGGCGAACTTGGCTTCAGGCGAAGTTATACCTTAGGCGAACTTGGCTTCAGGCGAAGTTAAACCTTAGGCGAACTTGGCTTCAGGCGAAGTTATGCCTTAGGCGAACTTGGCGTCAGGCGAAGTTAAACCTTAGGCGAAGTTACGCTTGAAGGCGAAGTTACGCTTGAAGGCGAAGTTCATCAGGCGAACTTAATCTTGCAGGCGAAGTTATCGCGCTGCAGATCTGTTTGCCCATAACTCCTTCGTTTCTTAGCCAAATAACTCGATTTTGGTACCCACGGAATCGTATGATCGGCGCCTACAAATCCCAACCATCAAATCGGCCTAAAATCGACGTTTTAGGGGTTCGATTTGGGCAGTTTGGGTTTCGGGTCCGGTTAACCCATCCAATCCTAACCATTTACAGTAATAATAGCTTTGTTGGATTGTTCTTACCTTACCAACTCAGATCTATCAACAAAATCTCGGGGTTTCGGCTTCGAATCTTGATCGGTTAGTATGTGTGTTTTGAGGAGTGTGTGGAGTGTGTGTGGAGTTTGGTGAGAAATGAGATATTTTGGGATTTTGGGGGTATTTATATCCCTGAAATCCCATTCTCATTTATCCTATCTCAATTAATCCAAGTCCATGACCCGCTCCTACTCGATATTAATAATTAAAACGCGAAATCACTAACATAACTTTCTTTATTCAACATTATAAATTTTAGGATGTTACACCTGATTAGTGACTTCCACCTGATCACTAGTTTGTGGGTGATAAGGTGTAGCGAGTTGATGATGCACTTCATATTTATCCAATACTTTCTCCATTTGTGTATTGCAGAAATATGTTTCTCAATCACTTATAAGTGCTTTGGGAGTACCGAAATGAGAGAATAGTTTCTTCAGAAATTTGACAACCATCCTAGCATCATTCGTGGGTAAAGCATGGGCTTCAACCCATTTTGACAAGTAATCTATTGCGACTAGGACGTAGCGATGAGCAACGGTCCCATGAAGTCAATATCCCACACGTCAAATCTTTGTAGACCTGAATTGGTCTTTGTAGTATTTCATCTCTGGATGGGATGTAGCTAGCACGTTGGCATGCATCGCATGAGCGAACCATTTCATGTCTTCTTCATATATTGTAGGCAAATAGAAGCCGGCGTCGAATACTTTCTTTGCTGTTGTCGATGCTCCATGATAACCTCCTGCTGGTCCTTTATGACATTGTTTCAAATCTTGCATGCTTCGTCTCCATAGACGCGTCTGCGGAATAGATAAGGATCCTCCCAAAGGTAATACTTGACATTGGAGAAGAATTTCTTCCTCTGCTGAAATGTCATTCCTTTTAAAATGATTCCGCTAGCTTTGTAACTTGCGATGTCAAGGAACCAAAGATGACGTCTTTCACGAGACTAGATATGCGTAAGAAATAAGGGGGGGAGTTGTCATTTGTCTTGACCCTCGTTATTTCTTGTGAAGCCGGGCATTCCAGACAAGAAAGATGATCGGCTGCAACATTTTCAGCACCCTTTTTGTCCTGATTTCAATGTCGAATCCCTGAAGAAGTAAAATCCAACGGATCAAATGGGGTTTAGCATCTTGTTTGCTAAACAAGTACTTAATCACCGCATGATCTATGTAGACGATGGTTTTTGAAATGACTAGATAAGAATGAAATATGTCGAAATCAAATACTATGGCCAAAAGCTCCTTTTCAGTAGTTGTGTAATTTTCTTGAGCATTGTTTAGAGTTTTGCTAGCGTAGTAGATCGGATGAAAGTGCTTATCTTTCCTTTTTCCTAATATTTCTCCAATTACAAGGTCACTCGCATCACGCATGAGTATGAATGGTAGTGTCCAGTATGGAGCTACGATAATTGGAGCATCTACAAGCTTGTTCTTCAGAATTTGGAATGGATTCAAACATTCTTTAGATAAGATGTATGGAGCATCCTTTTCAATAAGTTGTGTTATTGGACATGCTATTTTTGAAAAACACTTTTTGGAACGACGATAAAAACCTGCATGGCCAAGGAAACTTCGAATGGATTTAACAGATGTGGGCGGTGGAAGTTTTGAAATTGTTTCAACTTTACCTCTATCCACCTCTAATCTTGCTTGAGAGATCTTGTGTCCGAGAACAATGCTTTCTTTAACTATAAAGTGACATTTGTCCCAGTTTAGCACAAGGTTGGCTTCCTTACACCGTGCTAACATCCTTTTTAAATTTTCAAGACAAAGATTGAAGGAATCGCCAAAGACGGAGAAGTCGTCCATGAAGACTTCCATTGAATCCTCAATCATGTCGTGAATGTAACATTCGTTACTTTTGAAAACCCGAAAATTCAACCCATTTTAAATATTTGGTTTTGTTTGTAAAGATACACACACACACACACATCTCAAGTTTCGTTTAATGTATTTTATATTCATTGATATTTATCGAATTTGTTAACTCGACCTGATTTATCGTTTACGTGCATTATTGTTCATCATGCATCGTTAACATTATATTCACAGGGAATTAAGTTATGGTTCGTTCGTTTTCTTACTCATTTTAATCGATTATTGAAACTCCAGGATTTAACGTTTTAAGGTTTAAAGTTTATTAAAGTTAAGAGAGTTGCAAACAATCCGAGTATAATATATTATCCAAAGTTTTATAACTTTCATTTCACTTTTAAATATATTTCAAAGTTCAAGATCTAATTTATAAATATAGTTTAATTTCTAGTTTAAAAGAACTAGAAACTTCAAGGGCCAAAATGGATATTATTAAAATTAGTTAGAGAAGGTCATCATGCCTCTAATCTCGGGCGCTAAACCCCAAATGTGTCTCTAAATTCAAGCATATTCAGGGGTAACCAAACAGGCTCCAATCTAGCTAGCTCCAATCTAGCTACTCCCTCCATGGTTGAATGCCAGAAATCGTACTCAATCTTCTAGAGCCCGTTTCTAGAACAATATTCTTGTAGCAACAGGTCCTTTAACTGCTCCCAAGATAAGTTGTATGCCGCCTCTTCTCTCATATTCTGGATCAAGGAATTCCACCATTCTAGAGCCTAGTCATGAATGAACAAACACCATATTTAACTCTTTCGGCTGGAGAACAGTTACTGACTTTCATTACAGATTCCATCTTCTCAATCCACCTCACAATTTCTAAAGGACCTTCAGCAGCCGAAAAGGTTTAGGATTGCATCCTTGAAATGCTTTGTAGGTACAACCGAGTACCGAACTCCCTGTTTACATAATTATCATAATCATTACTGATTGTTTATTAAACTAGTCATAGTTTGAAAAGAATCATTTACAAAGTTATTTCAACCTTTTTTCTACCTGAGGGGTTATCCAAAGCAGTTCCAGTACCATTCGGGGTACCGCTCCCGGTTTCATTGCTCGTACTCAGACCTTGGTTGCGGTTAGTACTTTGGTTAATGTTTTGTTGTTCCATAACCGCGCTAACATGTTGTGCAATTAACCGGGCTAATTCCTCTGTGTCATAGGTAAAGGCTGCGCTTTGTCTAGTTCTTGGTGGCATTTTCTTTTAATAATGAACAAAACAATATTAGATTAATAACCAAAGTACAAATAATTTCGTGATTAATAATCAAACATTATAATAAACATGCACATAATGCATTTATAAAGGGAAATTCATAGTATATATTCCAAATATCCAAAATTTGATACCGATACATACCGGTACCTAAATAGTCTTAGAATTTTTTCAATACAAGTACTAATAGGCCAAAGGTGCCTATGAAACATACATAGAAACAAAGATACAAACATCCATAAAAGACAACTAACATCCATTAATCATCATCACCTATCACGGACCCGGCGGTAGTCCCAACGCGCTCCTAATATAAGACATATGAGCCTCAACCTACCTTAATCGCTACAATATTTGAGAGAATGTGTGGTCATAAAATAATATCCATTGTCTCCATATGAGATACGCGACCACGTAAGTTCTCCATGGCAGTGTCTTGGAAATCCAGTTTGTCCATGATATGGCTCATGTGTTGATCACAAGCAAAGCATCGATTCACCCACTGTATTCTCTTCGCCTTTGGTGGGGATCTACCACCCTTTGTAGGTCTCTCATTTTCGGGTGTACACTTTCAGTGGTGTCGGTGTCATCCAGGCATAGGAAGGGGTCTCGGTTGGTGGTGGTGGGGTAATAGTAGGAGTAGTACTTACCGAGGCCGCAAGTGGAACAAATACAAGTAAGGCTTGAACAGGTTGTGGGGTAATAGGGGGTGGGGTACTAGTCGATGCCGAGGTCAACAATTTTGCCCTTACGTCTTCCACAGCTTTCATGGCTGCGATAACCTCCTTGGTAACAATGATAGTAGAAGCAATGGTCTCAGCCTCCCAAAGTGAACAACCGGGCTCAGAAGTAACCTGCCTAAACTGGCTCAAAGGGGTAGTGGGACAGGTGGTCTCCTAGTCTCACTAGTAGGAGTAATTGCCGTTAACAACATAGCTCACCCCAACATGAGCATAAATAGAGTAATTGCCCGTCGGGGGCATGTGAAGTAGCTGGTCAATGCAGCCTGTGCCGATGCAAGCTGCCGAACGGGTGTCTCTGGTATCACTGATCTATGGGAGGGTATGTCCCCCGCCTCGCTATTGATGTCGGTCTCCATCAGGTCTACAATGTCCCCAGGGTCCGACATCTGGGGCATAAGACCAAAAATTGTGCTGAGTACTCGTAGCATGTTATATATATATATAAAACAAAATGAAATGTAGATTTATTCATTTATTTTTCTTATCTTCATGAAGTGGGAAAATAATGTTGTGTTTAAATATTCAAGTTATAGTTTAGAAAATTTTCCCAAAAATTTGTTTTTTTTATAATTGTTGGTTGATACCAACTTTTTTCACATCCCAAAAATTTAACTTAACAACGGAAGTATTAATTAAGACATTTCGGGTGGTGACAAACGCGTTTAGCCACACAATATTTAAACACACGCATTTAATGTACAAGTTGGACATTTATAATTGAAAAAGACAAGTTTCAAGTCATCAAAGTACACATTATTTTAAAACATTATGTCAAACTGTCAGATCTAAAATCCCCCATTTTCCCATTTCCTCCTCAAGAAGCACCTGGTTTTAAACCTTTACCTGCAAAACACGTTTAAAATACTAATCAACAAATTGGTTGGTGAGTTGTCATTAATTTGAAAATAAATATTTGAACAAAGTCTCACTTTGTTTCATTCACTATGACTTTGCCCTTACTGGACCAAAGTCAACACACTACCTTGCCCATACTAGACCAAGGTCAACTTTCATTTTACCTTGCATATTAGTTTATAAAGATAGCATATTAGTTTATAAAGATATATTTGTTGTTGGTTTAGTTTAAATTTAGATAAAATGGTTATTTTTACCGTTTTCGCGTCGTCTTTCATGAAGCGACTCGTTTATTGTCAAGTTTTATCATATTGACCTCATTACCAACATTATATTGTGTAATGTATTAAGTTTTACGAAATGTTAAATCAGCTCCTAAAATCTTGTCGGTTTCGTGTTAAAAAGTCAGAATTTTCGACTAGTTAAGTAGCCGACACTCATTTTACAAAGCTTGTACGACACTTGTCACATAAAATTTAATTATTCTAAGTATGCACGACACTTGTCACATAAAATTTAATTATTCTAAGTATGCAAAAGTATATAAATTTCCAAATTTAATATTACATCAGAAAAGAGTGTTTTTAACTAGTTAAAAGTATGCATTTATATCATATTATAAGGTCATTTTGTCGAGTGTTTTTAACTAGTTAAAAGTATGCATTTATATCATATTATAATATCATATTATAAGGTCATTTTGTCACACATTAATAACTACATTCAGGTAATCATCTCAGGATTATATGTAACATTTATTTTATCTAGTAAATCAGATTTTATTCCATTATTAAATGTGTTATGATTAAACTTATCATAAAAATTAAAAAACTTTTTCAAGATTTTATTCAAACTTTTTATGAAAAAACTTTTCATGCTTTCATTCCATTATTAAATGTGTTATGATTAAACTTATCATAAAAATTAAAAATAAACTTTTTCAAGATTTTATTCAAACTTTTTATGAAAAAACTTTTCATGCTTTCAGCTAATATATGAATTTTAAATTATGTAACATATTTCATCATATCCAACAAGTTTCATATAAATAATCATATGCTTATGTAAAAGAAAGTTCAAATAAGTAACTTACATGACATGCATGTAACCAATATGTGTACTTCATCATTAAAACAAATTGGATTTTTTAAATCATAACTAAAAACATCAAAATCCATTATCAAACTTGCAAAAATCACCAAAGTTTATCCTATTTCTAGCAACACTAAGCATACACATCAAGTTTCAAACATCAGACATCAAGATTTAAACACCAAATATCAACATTCCAAGCATGCATGCAGCATTTATAACTTGATTACACACCAATCCATACTCTCTCATTCTCGGATCTCTTTCTATATTTCTATTTTCTCACTCTAAAAACCCATTTTAGTTCAATAAAGTTCAAAAATCCTTATATCTAAACCCAACTAATATGAAAATGGAAGCAAAATACATGTGTATGCATGTGTATGTGGGTTCGGTTCCCACATACACACACATATATGCATACGGTTCACACATGCATGCATATACACTTTGAAATCTTTCATTTTCACATGAGTTTAGAGCTTTAGATGCTTGTGTGAACACTTATAAGATGCAAGAACATGAGATTTGCATCACAACTTAAAGAACAAATATAGGGTTTCGGATTTACCTTAGAGTTTTAGTAAGAGATGAAAGACAATAAGATTTATGGGTCTCTAAGGTTGTGTTTAAGCTTCAATCCTTATCTTGCTCCTAACTCCATCTTTCTTGAATCAAACATAGGGTTTTGTTTGAAAAAGAGATGTTATAATATAAATTGGAAGAGAGAGAAGGTGGTGTGTGGGGGGTGTTTCGGCCAGAAGAAAGAAAGAAAGAGAGTGGGGTGGTGGTGGTACGGGGGAAGTGGGAAGGATAATTGCATTTTAAAAGCTTCTATTTGTGGGATATGTGTGGTTATATGATATCGTGTCACACATGCATGTATTTAGGAAGGTGATTATGCAACCCTAAGGGTTGGAGAGTGGAGAGGCCGGCTAAAGGGGCGTGGGGGTTGGTTTTGAATTGTTTTGTTAAAACATGATAATTCTTATACCCACTTTGTTATAATTTGTAATATACATCTAGTTAGGATTTGTTTTATGTCAAACTAATTACATATTTGGATTCCTCATAAAATTACCTACAATACCATATAAAATATAAATTTTTAGAGTTGTTGGGTTCGGGTCCCTACGGTGTCTTGTACCAGCTTCTGTCTGCTTAATTTCTAGTTTTTGCGAATCGAACATCCTAAAACTAAGTTTATAACCTAATATTGATATTTTTACTGAATTTATATTATTTTAGGACTTTCCCGGCATTTGGCAATTTGTTTGGACTTTTAACTTTACCCTGATCACTGCCAGTGTCAATTTTGCTTAGTAATTGCTATTCGCCAAAAATATAACACATATATTTTTTTAGAGTTTTTGGACTAAAATATCATTATTTTATTTCTCATAATATTAGATTACACGATAAACCTGGATTACATTATCACATCATTAGTCTTAAAAAGGCCGGTGTCGCACATTCCACTTAATTAGATTAAAAAGATTCACTTAACTAGGTTAAAAAGATTAAAAGAAACATAAAAAGGAATAAAAATCCAAATAATGTCTGATTAAGGTTAAACGTTAGCATAAAACTAACCTCGTCAAGTTTCTTTTAATATGGGACCATTGAGGGTAAAGTTTTATTAAATTTCGGACCACCGGTGACTATAAACTCAGTTAAGATTATTATCGGTCAATAACATTTAGTTGGGATATTAAAATCCAATAACTCTAATTAATAATATATGAATGAGAAAATGGTTTTAATCTAATAGATAAAAAAAATAGCATAAGTTTCTAATAAATTATGTTACTAGGTTAGTTACCCGAGTACACACGGGTGAAAAATAAAGAATGCGTAATATATATGTGTATATTATACATTTTAATGAATCGTAAATGTCATATTTATAAGTCCGGATAATTTTACATTAAGTATAATGTATTGCATTGCTATATTTATTATTAAAACAAAAAAAAACATATAAAGACAAATATAGTAAAATGACAACTTAAAACATCTTTCTAACTTAGACCATAAAACCAAAAATATATATTAACAAAAACTACATAATCTAATAAAGTTATATGCTATATATATAAAAAATTGCAATATCCAATAACTCTTATTTCTTACATAATCACTGAAATAGAAACAAATGTGTTGTAATTTTTCATACCTGGAAAGAAGAAAGTTAAATCACCATTAAATCAAAGTAAATGTATTAAATTAAAACAATTTTGCCGAAAGCTTAGTACTCATTTTAAGAACCGATTTGGAACTATCTATTCCTCATATTTACGCTCTGCGATTCCATTCGGGCTACACCAACAACAAAACACATAATAAAACTCAAAAGGCATTTTCATACTTCATTTTTGCCACTCATTTAATAGTTGACAACCATCACATAAAAAGTTATACTTAAAAAAAAAATAAGCAACCAAAAATATGAACTAATCATTTCATCGATGAACACCATTTCAATGGAGAAGTCTTCAGTGGAAAACCTACAATCCCGAGCAGACAAAACTAGCCTTAATAAAATAATCATTATTGAGTACGTAGATCTCGTCAAGCATGGGACCATTCATGGAGGTTCCATTGACCTGTGGTAAACATACAATGCGTAATCGAATAATATTTGTTTTGCATTGAGAGAAATTTTATATTTGGCAATGTGAGATAATTAACTTACGATAACTTACAATTCTTTCGGACCATAGATATAATGAAGTTTGAGTAGATAATGAGTTGAGTAAGTTGTAATTTTATATAAGGATGGGAATAGCATAATAGTAAGATTAAAATTAGAAGAAATTATGAAAATCGGTTTTTAGTTATAGATTGCTTTAATAATTTTATTAGCATTATCAATTAAAGAGGATGTTATTTTAATTTAATCAAGTATATGATTTGAAAATTATTTAAACAAATTTTCAAAAAAAATCAATATTAATAGTTGCATTGTTATTAAGATGAAAATGATTAAAACAACTCCAATAATGGATATCAAATCTTACTATTAATAATAGAAAATAGTGAAATACGAATAACGAACTCAATGGTATACGTTTATATATAATAATCGTAAATTAGAGTAAAAGTAGAAAAACATTTTATGTATCATTACATAATTATAAACACTTTTTTATGTATTACATAATAATTATAAACACTTCCTTATAAATTAAAAAGGAATGGATCTTTCAAACTTTACTAATTTATAAAAAGTTGATATTAGTTAATTAATATTTTTTTCATCATATATTGATATTTATATCTACTTAAAATAAAAATTAAAAAAAAATTTAATTCGTTGTCAATATAATTCAAACTAAAAATTAAAAAGATAAAATATGTATCAAAAATTTTGGAATATAAATAATAAATATACATTTTAATTCAAAAAGTTTAACCGAGATTATTGCTATTTTTCAACTTACAATAATAATTATGAAATTTAATTTAGATTCGTAAGCTTCCTAATATATTTGAATAATTGATATATAAAATCACTTATTAATTGTTTTTTAATCTATCTATAATATATATAAAATTACGTGTCGCGATGTGGTCGTTCCCCCTTTTATAGAAGCCATCAGATTACTTTATTTCTGAATAGAGTCCTCTCATTAATTTAACCTGGTTTGACCCGTTTAACCCTTACATGGGTCATAACATCTTAAATAACCCTTTTTATAAAAAAGGTTGCCTCTCACCAGTTAACCCTGATCTCTGTTACAACCTCCATGGATTTTAGGTTTTTTCGATTCTTCTATTACAAGGATAATCTTTCTTCATACCCACCACTGATACGCGTGTCTCTCTTAACACCGGCCAAGGTAATCACACCTCTATTCACTCCCTCCTTTTAATTGTGGATGTTAATTTTACAAACCCTGATTCCCTTTGACCCTTTCGCGATTATTGTTAGCTGGTGACTTCGCTTGATTAATTGGTTGAACCAGATTGAGATCGAAACTAGGATCGATTTCACAACATTTATTTCTTGTAACTAAACACTATAACCAGGTTATTTAACTTCTTTCACTTTGCTTAGATATGAATTCATTATCAAGCAAGATGGCGTTGGCATATGGTGCTGCCACAAAAGATGTCACCAGACAATAAAATATGGTTCTTTGTCTGATGATAACCAGATCAGTGAAGGAACACTTGCAGCATGAACTAAAAACCCGAACAGAGAAAATGAGAAATAAAATGGATTTTTTCATGGAGTGGATAACAATCCATTGCCCCTCCGGTACAGATTGTACAGAAACATACTAATCAGCACTTAAGGTGATTTTTGGTTAATTTTTTTATTTTTTATTTATTTTTTGTTTGTATTTTTGATCCTGGACAAGGGAATAACCAAAAAATTATTTTTTGGGAGGTATAGGGTCGTTTTGTTGTTGGAGTAATTAGTGATAGCCTAATAGGTGTTTTTGATTTCTTGAGTCAAACTCCGGCAAAAGATGAATTAGGAAGTTTTAAGTATAAGTTATATTGAATATTTGAGAAACTATAGTTGTACCGGATTAATGATGTTTACAATTAAGTATAAGTTATATTGAACAAAAAATGTCAATTGTGGACCGTGATTTTAAAAGGCCTGCTGGATTAATATCCAGACGGCCCATTGCACCCTTGCCACCAAGGGGAAGGCGTGCTTGGCCTGTGGCTCCTTTACCGAGGGCTTACGATAGAAGGTCACGCGGCATGCTTTATTAAATATTAATAATTTTTCTGTATATCATTTTTTAGGTGTAAAATTATTATGAATGTTTTTATACAGTTCCTTCACACCCAAAGAGTAGCTTGAAGTGGGAATACAGTCGACGTGAGGAGCTGCCGCCAAGAAGCAAGGCGGTTGATTATGGCTCGCCAGGTTGGTGGGAGCTCTTACTCACCATCTATGTATTCTGGTCATAGCATGGGCGGCAACGGGGGAGGATCTGGATCCTACTATTGAGGTGCACACTATTGTTTATTTGATGTTGCTTGCTGCTGAATACATTATGATGATGATGTCTACATGAATGTGATTCTAGAGAATCGTTGTGTTTTTTTTTCATCACATTGGATTGGGGTACTATGCTTAGGCAAAACACATTTTTAGATTATTAATGGTTTAAGTTGTGCAACTGTATAAAAGAAGCAAACTCACAAGTGGTTAGAGGAACTATTCTGGTAAGAACATTTGATTTTAAGAATCTATAAATAAGTCTATGTGGCACTAATGTTTTGCTTATTGACTACAGATGTCATGTAGGACAGCAACTCGAATCGTGTTTTCTAACCACATATATCTATAATATATATAAATGAAGACTCTTAAATCCTAGGTGTCACACTCTGGTCGCTCCCCCCTTTTTTTGGAGTCACCAGATTTTCTTGATTTTTAAATGGTGAGCTCTCATCGATTTAACCCGTTTGTGGGTATGGCTCTTCTGATGGGTTTGAAATGGGTCATAAGAATTTCACGGATCTTCTTCATAGGTCTTAAACCTTAATATCATGTTCGACGTTCGCCAGAGGTAACACCACCATCTAATCTTTGCCCTAATTCGTTGGTTTCTATGGCTTATCTGATCTAGACTCATCAATTGCGTGGTTGAAGTTTACAACCTGCTCATTAAAGATGTAGAACAAGTCTTGCTATCATTTCACAAACCCTACCTTCTCACAACTCCACCGTCTCTAGCCATATCACCTGCAAATCGCCCGTCGCTACCAAACCAATCTTTTATGCATAATGATTTCTGCTTCTTGAAACTTGATCTGAGAATTTCCATTGCGTTTCAGTAACCGGTGCAGCCGTACACGTTTACGTTTTACCATAGCTGCCGTTTCACTCTTTTGACCCGCTTCATTGAGGTACAAATTCTGATCAAGGTTTATGTGTATTCGTTTTCCATACGACAATTTTTGCTTAATTTGGTCATTGGATTGTGTGATTTAGGGTTTCAAACAATGAATTTAAGTGTTTATTGATAGATTGATGATTTTGTGCGATTAATTAGGCAATCATATTTTCATTTTGATTTACTTTGCATAAGCTCTAAGTGAAAATTAGTAAATGACTTAATTGGTTTGATTGTTATGCAATATTTGAAGGATGACATTCATGAGTTTCTCTTTTGGTAAATCTTTCTCTATCTCTCTCTCTATCTGTATCTCTTATTTCAAAACCTATCCGATATGCTTTCTTTGATTTTAGGTTTTCAGTTCATTGCGAACCAACGGCACACGGCGTCGTACACCAGTACGTGAGGCGCGAGGAAAAGAAATCCGCTGCTACGGAAAAACACAAGCACCTATAGATCTTAACCGGCGTGCTAAGTTTAGTATAATTTAAAAAAAAATCATAAAAATCTCAATAATATATGCTGATTTTGAAGTTAAAAGTCAGCCCTTTTGACCTCAGCAGTCAAAGTTTGACCCATTAACAAATTTTGCTTCTAATATCATATTCAAAGGAACTCTCAGTTGACCGCAGAAGATAATCAAAGAAACCGAAATCTGCAACGGGTATGAAGAACTTCTAAATTTTTATTATTTGAAGTGTGTTTGATCAGGTTTTTTATTATTTGTAGGAGATTATGAGAAGATAACCGGCATGGATACCATATTGTTGATTAAAAATATAACGTAACGTTTATATTTCCTGTAATAAATGAATTTTTGTAAAGTTTTAATTTTCTTTTTCCACGTTCAAATTTTTTTTGATAGTTGACATAAATTTTGTTATTTACTGGTTTGACCGGAAACTTTGACTTGATAATAAGTGGGATGCAATTTAAGGATGCTCTACAAATGCAACTTTCCATCTAGATGCAACTTCATGAGCAACAAAAGGTAAATTTCAAGTTTGTTCGTTTATGTTCATCTGAATATGAAATTAATATGTTTCACTCGAAAATTCAAAGTTTAACTTTTGTTTTCAGATCCAAAGGAACTTAAGGATGAGGATAGAAGAACAAGCAAAGCAACTAAAGAAATTGTTTGATCAATGTCAACAACATAAAATTATAAAGTTATAGTTTGTTCTTCAATTCTGTTTCCAAGGTGAGTGCCGCTCATCTCTCTTTTCAAATACGGCTTGCTTTACTACGATAAATAGTGTTCGTACTGTTCAAAATCTTTTTTCTTAAGTAGTCTGTAATTCATTTTACAAGTTGTGTCTTAGGCTAAGAGGTATACACCCTCAACGCCATTCCCCTCACTCGCCATGCCAGTTTTCCCCCATCATTCAACATCACCCTTCAGCCTAGAGGTATATTTTATACACCATTTACTCATTCTCCATTTTCTATTTTTTAATCACGATTTAAGAGTTCGGTAACTCCTGTCATATTTCTAATGCAAAAGTAGCACAATAATGTGTGTTTCAGGTATCGTGTTGGGGATCAGGGGTCAATTCAGTTTTTGGGACTTACGAATAGTCAAAATTACATATTGGGTCTAATTTGCATCAAGAGTGTTTTGGGTAATTCTAAAAAATATTAATTTGAACAAAATATGAGGTTGTTAGTTGTGTTAACTTTGTTAATCGAACAACATATGTTTTTTTTTTCCTTTTGTCAGTTTTCACCTTTTTGTTGTTGTTAGGAACGTCCAGTTTTAAGTGGCCCGTAGCGAGGATAAGCAACCGAAATTCATGTAAGTGATATTAATTGATGCTTTTCATGCGGATGCATTGAAAATGCTTAATTTTCATGGAATTTGAGTGTGTTTAAATAGGTAGGTTTTTGTTTATCATGTGTTTAGAAACTCAATTTATCCCGCATTTAACGCGTCTCAGGAGTTGTGTGATAAGATTAATGGTCAAGTGAACATATACACTCTTTCATGACTACACGAAGATGGACACAAATAAAACGGGTATTTTTATTTTTATAGTGAGTGCACTAAAACCGGCCAAATCATGGGCTCCGCAATGCGCGGCATCAGCCATACATAGGTATGTTTTGCATGTTAAGTTCTTTGTGTAGCTTGGATATATACAAATAATTGATTGTGGGCTGCAGGTGGTTAGAGAAGTTGTAGTTGATGTCGTTTTCATATATAATGTTCTACACTTTTATGAAAGTAGATCATCACGAGCTGCTTATGTTTATGTACTAAATGGCAACCAAATTTAATAGATTTTAGTAATAACATTACAAATTATTTGATCATGTTATCAAATATTTGCCCTTTAACAATCATTACAAGATTATGGTGATACTGGTTTTCTCGCCATCTTAATTGTGTTATTAAGTGGTGGCTACATTTGTGAAAAGATTCAAGAAGTTAGGAATTAGGATACTGATTCTAATATACTGAAATTTTAATATTTGTGACACGGTTCTTTGAATGACTTTTCGCGTGGAGAGAAATATCCTTCACTTGAAGGCGAAGGGGACTGTTTAAGAATATTTGCATATTTTAATATACAAGTAGTTACTTTAACTTGATGATCAACTTTATATGCTTATAAAGGCTGCAGTTAGGCCTGCAAACGAACATGAATGGGGGCATGTTTGTGTTCGTTCATTTAATTTTAACTGAACATGAACGTGAAATTATAATCGAACATATTTTTTGTTCATGTTCTTTCATTAAGGAAATTGAAATGTTCATGTTAGTCTATGTAAAACTTAAACGACCATTTATTGCTTATTTGTGTAACATTAAAGAAGCAACATAAACGAACACGAACATGAACACATTCATTTTCTGTATTCAACTATAAATTATTTCGAAACTGATGACTCAATAGCACCTTAGTTAGGGTCATATTAATACTATAACAATAAAAGTTCTTTAATGATATAACTATAATCAAGTAATATTAATCTTTAAATCAAATCCGTTTAAAAATTGATTCCAGTTTTAAGATGTAACAATTATGATTCAAATTAATGTTATTAAAAAACTAGACATAATTGTAATACTAAGACCTGAACCCGAATGGCAGTTAATCTGTTTGGTAAATGGATGCAGAAGCTGAGCATTTGGAATACGAGATGCATGGATAGTTTATTTTATTTCAAATCAGTGCATTTGCTTCGGGGTAATCTGGTTATTACACACCCTAACCAAAACCAACCCTGCGTAGTACAACTATGTAATATTGTTGTGAACTTTGAGATTTTATCTACTGCATATGTGCTGCTATCTGTTGTGACTGGATTGAAGCTTTATTGTTGTGAACACTGCTACCTTGTAATGGTAACATGTATTATGATCTATTGTAGTATAAGTTGAATTCAATTAGGATGACCCATGTGAAAAAGTCAGTCATTGTTGTTTGAAGTTGAGTGTGATTTGAGAGATTGGGTGGTGTCTATTTGAGTCATGTGGTGGTGTTAGGAGCTGGTCAATTTGTGCCGGTTGATCATGCTAATAGACAGGTATGGAGGTATATTTGTTACAAAATCATTTGAATCTATAAGACGCTTCAAAATTTTCACATGACCATCTTCATATCTAATTAGAGCTTTATTATAGTTTGGACTTGGATAATAAAACCATTCTCACATAAAGAACCGGAGCCAGAACTTCATCATCTTCAATCACTGAAAAAACTTCGTTCATCAAAGTTGTTTCTTCAACATATGGAAAGTTTTTATTTGCGCTTGAAACCGGTTACTTGATGAAAAACTTCATCAACATTAAACTTCTCAATTGTGGGCTGATCGGGCTAAGAACAGACATAAATCTCTTCAACACCCTACAGTACTTCGAATCACCTACATTCGCCATAGAGGAACACGAGTTAATTATGCCTAATTCGATTGAATGAGAATATTTAGGTTTGAAATCGGATTATGCATGGGCGACGGTTTGAAGAATGAGTTAAAGAAAGGGTTTCTTGAAACAAGTTATAAAAACATTATACACATATTTTTCACGTGACTTCTCATAATGACCCTTATTTTTCATTTTTTAAAATAAAAATAAGTAAATAATTTTAAAAAATTTACATGTAAAATATGTGTGTGTGTATATATATATAATATTACTCATTTAAAAACAACAAAATGAAGTATAACTCAACACAAACATAAATGTTCAACTAATAAGTATAAGATACTTTATATGTTCATGTAACCTTCATGTTTAATACCTAAACACATAATACATTATAAATATATATTCACAATAAAAAAAACTAAAAGTAACCAGCGTAACACGCGGGCTAAAAGCTAGCTACCACATATATTAGGAGTTGCGTAACAATGTATCACCAAATTTAAATAAATAATGCGAGAAACTACAAAACCGACGGTTAATTAGGTTGTAAGTCGATTAAGATGTAATGAATGCATATACTTGCTTTAAACCTCACATAACAAAACCTGCGTAACACGAACATTAAAAACAAGAACCTAAATTATATTATGTTGCAAACTACAATTGAAATAGCTTAAACTAATTGTACTAAATCAAACGAAATAAAACAAGTCACTACAAAAAATAAAATAGCAAAATGATTAAAAATAAAAACCTAAATAAGCCCCATAAAAAGGTGGCCAAAAACTAGTTATAACATAAATTTTGCTAGTTAGTCATTTCATTTTTATTCCACTGTAAATGATTATCGATTATTTTTAAATAACATCAATTTGAATTTTGATATAATTAGAGATATTAAATTGTTTTAAATGATATTAATGATATAATAGTCAACTTATAAATGCTTAAAGTCATACAAATAAAAATATTAATTATAAGCAGGTTTTGTAAGATACATCGCAGCCAATGTTTTTAGACCCGAACCGAACATCGAACCGAAAGCCTTACCAAGTCACAATTCGGACTGGGCGTTGAACTGGAGGACATCATAACTAATTTAAAAATATTCATATATTAGATAGTCTAAAAATATTAAAGGTCGAATTTATTAATTGAAGAAGATTAATCTAATTTTGGTTTTATGTTTGAAAAGAAATGATATTTATATATGTCAAATCAAAGAATCTAACACAATTACCATTTAAGTGAAGCTGGAACTCATCTTTAGTTTCAAACATGAGGTCTTTGGTTCAAGACTTGTATCACATAATAATTTATTTTTAAAAATTTACCAGGAGATTGTTATAATTGGTTTGGCTTTGGAAACGGATCGCGGGTTATAAAATTAGAAAACAGAGGTCCATGTAATACAATAATATATTTCATTTTATGGGGGGGGGGGGCTATTTGAATGTAGGGTTGTCATAATATGTCGGAGACGACATGATAAGACACGATGACCCGTGGTACTAAACACGAATACAACATGATAACTACTCGTGTCATTTTTTTCTACGAACATATTTAATAACAGGTTAACTTGTTAAGACTTGTTTAAACATACAATCAATAATACATGTGTAATAAAAGGAAAAAAAATTCAAAACAAGTATAAAAGTTTTAATTAATACATAATCCATAAGATATTAAAACAAAAAACCACAATCCTTAACATATATGAAACAAAAAACCACTAATTCATAACATACTTGAAACAAAAAATCATATAAGCAAATTATAAAATCCATTAAACATACAATAGCGGGTTATGTCAGACATGAGTAAAATGTCGTATATAAGTATGACTTTAGGTTTAGGACTTTAGGAGTGTATATTTAATTACTTTTTTTAAATTAAAAATATACACAGGTTACTAATATGTTAAAAGGTCTTTAACATGTTATGACACGAATTTTAACATGTCTTAAACAGGTCGATCTGTTTAAGACACGAAACATGCTAAGTTCAAACCTAAACTTGTTAAAATCCGTGTCATGTCGTGTCTTGTCTTGTTAACATGTCCATGTCATACATTGACGGCATTAGTTGAATGCATGTTGACAATAAAGGAAAAGTGCAAACATTGAAAGACAAATGAATAATTTTGGTACTTGGGATTTGGAAAGTATAACCGAGGAAAGTATGGGGGCAGTTGAAAAAGAAAAAGAAAGAATGGTGACTTCTGGGGCTAAAAAATGGTTTCAAACTTTGACTTGCTCATAATTTTTGTACCAGTTTTCGTGTATGTACAAGTGTGAGGAAATTCGGGAAAAATGGAATGACTCCTACTGCTCTAAGCCTCTAATGTTCCTGATCGCAAAGAATGAAAATGCTTTGGTGGCAGATTGTTTCTTAAAACAGGTTCAAATGTTCAATGGGTTTGGGCGTGGATAAGAGGCCCAAACTCATATCTAGAGACTAGAATGGAGAAAACTATTAGTATAAAAACTAAACTTATTAATATTTATATTAGGTATAGGGGTCTTATTGTAATTATTGTATTTAGTAGGGTTAATATGTAATTATATACTCTATAAATTGGAATGATGTCAGACAAATTTGTTAACATATTCAGTATTAATATCAGATTTCAGTATTATTCATAATCAGAATTTACGTTTGTTCATCATCATCTCTTGTTCTTAATATATTCAATTGGGATTTGTTCTTTGATTACTAATAAAAACTCGAGGACATATGTGTGAACTTAAAAAGGGGGAGGACAGGTGGTTTTCAGAATCAAATGGTAAAAAGCTGGAGTTCCCTAGTAAGGTGGGTTATATGGGATTTGGAAGACTAGCTAAGCGGGCCGGTTAATAGTTGGGTATTTCCACGGAATAGTTGAATATCGCTTAACATAAATTACTATGTGAAGGGCTTAATTTAATCGTATCGCAACTAAAGATGCTTTGGCGTATTGAGGTGTTGGAAGTGGCGATTTCATGAAGGGGACGATGGATCACAACCTCCTTGTCTTCTCCACGACCCGTCTTCTTGACTAGCACGGGGTGAATAGCAAGTTTAGCTGGTTTTCTAAATACTCAACCGATGCATATAATAGTATGTTCATGCTTTATATCTTGCTTTAAGAAGCAACATTATCCTAACTGATTGTGTTGTAGCACACTTAAAAACATTCTCATGGATTACATCAAAAGTTTAACTAATGAATTTCTTATAATATGAAGGAACATTTTAACATATTCGTTTATTAAAATGCTAGGAAAGAGTTAAGTTTATTGATGAGATATAGACCTGAATCCGGACGGATATGAGTCACCTTCTGTTGCGTGGGTTACAAGTTAAGCAAGAACCATTTACACAGGTGGCACGACTGACGTGTGATTGAACCTACAGAATATAAACCATTATTATGTGCATGGATAGGCATATCTAGGGCGGACCCCACAAACCTCACACATCATTAACACGAAATAACGATTTTACATATGAGAGAGGAACAAAGTAATATTCCACATGACATACTTACCGTTGTGGATCTACTACCACCACCGACTATAAATGGAAGATTAACCCTTCTCAAGTATCCTTTTCTTCCCCCAAGCTCTAACTTATTACTGATTATTTCGATCACTTACCGTACAGATTCGCATGCCTGAAGTGTTACAACAAGCCCTCCTTTCCTATTACAAGACGAATGTCGCTTCTATTTTTGCAGATTTAGCTCATCCTATTTTGAACTCTAGGTCATCGTAGAAAACATTTGAACTCAAGGTCTTCGTAGAAAACATCCTTGTTGAATCCCCGGTTTAAACCCGTTTAGCTGTTTCTTTATTTGCGTCATCCGTGGGACTCAGACTCACAGCCACATGGTAAATGACTTATATTATTTTTTTTCGTGGTAAATGACTTATATTATTTTTTTCGTCTAGAGTTGTTGGCATATAGGGGTTGTCTAAACAAAGGAGCTGAGCATCAACACACACTTGAGCTCCCAACAACATGATGCTACTAGTATCAACTCATACCTAAGAGCTCACAACCATATGATGAGTTAAACTCAACTGCAAACCAAATGTTAATTTTCTTTGTTTATATAATTAATTTCCCAAAAAGACATTTATTATAATATTCTTGTATAACTTATTCTATTTCTTTTAATATATTATTAAAATTCAAGGATTTAACAAACCTATTCATCTGCTGACTATACACAAGATGCTACACTAAACCACTTATATTTACAAACCAAACTGAAGAGGTAGGTCCCAGCAGAGCCCAGTTGGACCCGCAAGACTCACCTTGAAGAGGGACGTCTGCGCAAGGACCAACTGCTTCCGCAGGACCCACCATGCTCAGAGAAGAAGACCTTATGCGCAGTACGCCAGCTGTTCCCGCAGGGAAAGCCTCCCAATGGTGAAGTACCCCGCTTGTTCCCGCAGCTGCGGATACAAGCCATCAGGGAAGGCTACCCGCACTGATAGCAAGGCTACACGCACAAGGCACTAACTCGATACTTCAGTAATGTCACCTGAAGGAATGAGCAAGGCGGGAATACTCCCGCCCAAATGAGCCAGTCCGTATGCTTCTGGAAGATCTTTTGTACTATACCTGCCAAGGTATGGGCAAAATAGACGATCTGACCAAAACAGCCCATGAACCAATCACAGGGTGACAGCTCACCGACAACAGTACGAGGAGGAGCACCCTCTAGTACTGTCACTATTAGCCGCTGCCTACTCACCAACCCTCACTGTGGGACGTGCGTAGCCTACAGTTGGTGGAACAGTGCATAGCCGGTAGTAAAGGAACAGTATACAGCCGGCCTTGTCACTATCGGCCGCAGCCTATCCACCAACCAGTATGGCTTGTGCGTAGCCCACTGTTGGTAGAACAGGGATACTATTCAGCCGGCTGTACCTTCTTGGAAACCTACCTTCGGCTATAAATACTCCAACACCTTGGAATGATAAGGACATCATCTGATATCTCATTATCTTATCTTCTCTAGCAATCTCTTAATATACACTTATATTCAGAGCAATCTAGTCTGATTCTCACGCCGGAGGGTGGTCACAAGGAGGAACCCCCCCTTCTCAGTGACGAGCTTACGGTGTCTGTTTTGCAGGTCACCTGAAGAACAACTTTCTTTGCTGGACCTCATCCTCGTGGGAAACATCTATTTAACCCCCAAATTATCCGTAATCTGCCCGGGGTCGATTAGTGTTTCTTCATTGGCGCCATCCGTGCATAAAAGCTAGAACTAATTCTTAGTTTTTTCAAAATTTCTGAAGAAATGGTTAACGTTACTCCGGTCCCAAAGCCAGTAAGCGACCAAGAAACCCCGGTAACCACAACCCCAGCAACTGGAGGGAACACCGGCGGTTATACAAATTTTACGAACATTACCCCGGTTACCCAAGCCGGGACAAGTGCAGTAAACAATATTTCACTGGGGTTCACTGATGCCCAGTTGGAGAAACGGACGAGGGTCCCTCGCCAAACACTCGATCAAGTTAAGGCGTGGGCCGAAGCACGTCAGAAAGAGTTCCAAGCTGAGTTGGATGAACGCTTGCGTTCACTTCAACAGGCTGACGAATTCGGCAGTACTCGCCAACATCTCAACATGAACAGTGAGTGCGAGTACTCGGACGATGAGCGGGAAGAATCCGATACCGACGCAAACCCTCGCCATAAGGCAAAAGGGAAGCGTAAGGAAACGGACTTCCAACCGACAAGGAATTTTAAAGAAACCTTTAAACCAACGAACGCGGGGAGAAACCCACGTGACTTCTCCAAAACCTTTAGACCAACTGCTGCAAATGCAGGAAAGTCCAAGTTTGCAAGGTCTATCCGACCCAGACGACCACTTGAACAGATTCATTGCGGGGACAACCGTCAGTAACTGGACGGAACCCACGTGGTGTTATATGTTCCAGATGACTCTGGTTGGAGCGGCCAGGGCATAGTTCGATCGTTTACCGGTTCGCCACATCTATGATTGGGCGGACTTTCAGAACAAGTTCAGCCAACACTTCAGCCAACAGAGGAAATATACTGAAGAACAGTGGATGATCCTCAACTGCGTTAGAGAGGAGGATGAATCTTTACTAGACTTCATCACTCGCTTCAACTCCAAAAAGCTGAGTCTGGGCAACATAAGTGAAGATCTTGTTCGCGCCGCTTTCATCCAGGGCGCCGAATACCCAGAGCTTATCCGCACATTGACGGGTAAGGACGGCATGCCATCCACATGGGATGCCATCATGACGGCGGCCAAGCGCTTTGCCGAGACGGAGAAGCAACTGGGAAGGGATCTTCCCCAGAGTACACACCTCTACACGCAAA
The DNA here is from genome assembly GCF_021521415.1 of Bidens hawaiensis. Classification (NCBI taxonomy): domain Eukaryota; kingdom Viridiplantae; phylum Streptophyta; class Magnoliopsida; order Asterales; family Asteraceae; genus Bidens; species Bidens hawaiensis. The sequence continues at coordinate 153,316 of NW_027492013.1, read as the reverse complement.
GGACTAGAGAAAACAATGTTCGGATCGCCCGGCAGAACAAAAAGAGGAAGCTAGGTATTTGGCAGTCAAGGGTAAACTTTGACACCTCATCCAGCTCTCGCCCTCTTGTTGGCGGAAGGGATAACACACACCCTTCAAGCCGAAAACACCGGTGGACGCCACTCACCAAAAGCGTCATGGAGATATTTGCCACCGAAAAACTACCATGGCCAAAAGCTCCAATGATCCGGCAGCGACCTAATGCGGATCAAATCAAATCCTGTGACTTCCACGGGACAAAAGGTCATAGTACGGAGGAGTGTACATCCTTGAAGGATATTGTTGAAACATTCGTCAAGGATGGAAGACTTGCACACCTTGTGGCATCAATCAAGAAGGGAGGAAGGAATGATAACCGGTACAGAGGCAACGGACGAAAGCCCGTTGATATCAGCATCAACATGGTTCATGGCAACATCAGAGGAAGAAAAAGGCGAGCGACAGAACCATGCGCGTGGAAGGAAGCTGAGGTACGCTTCCCGCGAGTGCCAGGAGGACCCAGCAAAGAAGGCCCTATCGTCATCAAAAGCCAGCTGGGGCACTACATCACTTCTCGCACTCTTGCTGACAACGGCGCCTCGTCAACGGTGATGTACAGGCAGTTCTTCGACAAGCTAGATGACGAAGACAAGGAACGCCTGGAAACGGTCTACGCCTCGATGGAAGGGTTCGACGGCAGCACAAACACCCCCCTGGGTATCCTATCTTTCCCCGTCACTCTTACGGACGGGAATCACTCACGCACAGAAGACGTGGATTTTGTCGTGATGAGGAAGCCACACCACACATACGACATTCTCTTCGGAAGAGACGGGATGGCAAGATTTAACGCCGTGGTATCTTCAGTCCACGGCATGATGGGATGGCCAACAGCTGAGGGTGTAGCGATGATCACCGGCATTCCCCAGGTATGCATCGCATCTGTCTCATCTAAACCCAAACCAAAGATGGCTAAACCAACCATCATCGAACCGGAAAGATGGGCCTTCAACGGCAAATACCCTGACCAGGCCTTTACCATTGGCCCAACAGTTGTTGATCCCACACGCACCTTACTCAAACGCTTACTACAGAAAAACGCTGACATCTTCGCGTGGACACCAGCTGACATGACTGGTGTACCCCGAAGTAAGGCAGAGCATAAGCTCAAGTGCGATCCGGCTGTTACGCCAGTCGTACAAAAACGTAGAGTAATGGGGCCAGAACAAACTAACGCGTGTAGAACCCAAGTCAAGGAACTCCTTGACGCAGGCATCGTACGCGTTAGCAGATATCAAACATGGGTTGCAAATCCCGTTATGGTACCGAAGAATAACAAACAATGGCGCATGTGCATAGATTTCAAGGACTTAAACAAAGCATGCCCCAAAGATTGTTATCCGTTACCCGAAATTGATCTTAAGGTGGATTCGTTAGCACCGTTTCGCCTTAAATGCTTCCTGGATGCGTATAAGGGGTACCATCAAATCCACATGGCCGTTGATGATCAGGACAAAACCGCTTTTCGGACGCCCGATGGTACATTTTGTTATCAAATGATGCCATTTGGACTTAAGAATGCCGGGTCCACATACCAACGCCTGATGGACAACCAGTTTCATGCCCAAATTGGGTGGAACTTGGAAGTCTACATGGATGACTTGGTCATCAAAAGCCCTAACGCAGAAGCGATGTTGAAAGACATCGAAGAAACTTTCAACACGCTCAGGAAGATAAACATGAAGCTCAACCCGAGCAAGTGTGCCTTTGGAATGGAAGAAGGGAAGTTCTTGGGGGTCATCGTCACTAAAGATGGCTTCAGAGCGAACCCTGAAAAGGTCGAAGCCATTATCAAAATGGAGTCACCTACTACCATCAAACAGGCTCAGACACTGAATGGACGACTAGTCGCACTTAATCGCTTTTTGGCAAACCAGGCGGATAAGTCGTTTCCTTTCGTGTCAACGTTGAGAAACTGTTTAAAGAAAACGCACTTCCGCTGGACACCAGAAGCGGAAGCAGCTTTTCAGGAGATTCGGTCACGCTTGATCGAACTCCCAACGCTCACAGCACCAGAAGCGGGGGAGGGGTTAATCCTATACCTTTCCGCAACAGATAGAGCAACCGGGGCGGTCCTGCTAGTTGAACGGAAAGGCATCCAGATGCCAATCTATTATGTCAGCCGTATCCTAAGAGACGTAGAAACCCGGTACTCTACCCTCGAAAAATTAGTCTTAGCACTTATACACGCTTCACGCAGGTTAAGACGATATTTCCAGGGTCACCCAATCACCATTCTCTCCAACTTCAAACTTGCAAACGTTCTACGCAAACCCGAGTTATCGGGACGCCTAGCCAAATGGGCAATTGAGTTGGGGGAATACGCGATAAAGTATAAGCCAAGACCAGCCATAAAAGGCCAGGTTTTGGCCGACTTTATTGCGGAAGTGCCTGCATCGCGGGAAAAAGAGTGCCAGGAAGAGGCTCAACCCTCTCCAGCACAGGACATCAATGATGTCTGGCGACTCTACACTGATGGAGCAGCCAGTAACGAGGGTTCAGGCGCAGGGCTGAAACTAACCAACCCAGCAGGCCAAGAATACACTTACGCTATTCGACTGGATTTTCCAAGTACGAATAACGAAGCCGAGTATGAAGCATTCTTGGCCGGGCTGAGAATTGCGCGTAAGATGGGAGTGAAACACTTGGAAGCCCACGTGGATTCCATGTTAGTAGCCAATCAAATCAACGGGACGTATACGGCCGTGAACGACAAAATGGCCCTGTACCTCGCACAAGCAAAAACCCTTATGCGCGATTTTAACGATTGCAAAGTCATACATGTCAAGCGTAGTGAAAATAAATCTGCGGATGCGTTAAGCAAGCTTGCATCGTTAGCCTTCACCCACTTGGGAAAGGACATCCGCATTGAACTCCTCGAGGCACCTTCAGTCCCGCACAAGGAAATTTGTGTCATCCAAACCGGCACAGAAACGTGGATGACACCAATAATAAATTACCTTGCGGCAGGTACACTACCAGAGTCAAAAACACAGGCAAGAAAACTACGCTGTAAAGCACTGAATTATCAACTCATCGATGGCATCCTTTACAGACGTAACTTTCTTGGCCCACTCTTAAGATGTGTGGACAACCAAGATGCTGACTACCTCCTAAGGGAAGTACACGAAGGCATCTGTGGAGTACACGCAGGTCCACGCGCTGTTGTAGCTAAGCTAAACAACGCGGGATACTTTTGGCCGGGGATGCATACGGATGCACTGGCATACATCAGAAAATGCAGGTCTTGTCAGCTCTACGCACCCAACACGCATCGCCCGAAGAATGAACTTGTTCCAGTCACCTCTTCATGGCCATTTCAGAAGTGGGCCATCGATGTGACAGGCCCATTTCCTACAGCAGCAGGAAATGTTCAGTTCCTAGTGGTAGCCATCGACTACTTCACCAAGTGGATATAAGCAAAACCCTTAGCCCAAACAACCGCGAAACATATCAAAAAATTTATTTGGGAATTTATTATTTGTCGTTTTGGACTTCCACAGAATTTGGTGAGCGATAACGGCACCAACTTTGCTGACAAGAAGCTACAAAAGTGGCTGGAAGAACTTCAAATCACCCACACTTTTACCTCAGTGGCGCACCCGCAGGGTAATGGTGAGGTAGAAAGAGCAAATAAGAGCATCGTCGAATGCATAAAGAAAAGACTCTTGGAACACAGATCCGGCTGGGTGGACGAGCTTCCGCACGTCCTTTGGGCAAACAGAACGCTGAAAAAGGCCAGTACGGGAGAAACCCCGTTCAGTCTCACTTATGGCACTGAAGCCATGGTCCCGGTCGAAATTGGTTTACCCTCACCAAGGGTCTTGATTCAGCCAGAAGACAATGATGCGGAAAGACGGTTAGACCTTATGCTAACCGAGGAACGCAGAGACTTAGCCGCAGTGCGTGAAGAGAACTACAAGCGACAAATGCAAAAGTACTACAACACGCGGGTAAAACTCTGCAACTTCAATGTAGGAGACTACATACTGCGTAACAACGAGGCTTCGAACCAACAACGCCCAGGAAAACTGGCCCCGGTCTGGGAAGGGCCATACATTATCAAAGAAGTTCTGGGAAAGGGCGCATACCGGCTCGAAAGGCTCGATGGCACTCCCATCCCAAGAACATGGAATGGAGCTCAATTACGCAAATGTTATATGTAGATCAATTCCAAACTTGTAAAGAAAAGGCCTAGAGCCACTTCTAATGGAAATGATTCTCCTTTCACAATGTGTTGATAGCCATACCTTTATACTTATGAACCCACACTGATGTGCCGGTATTCAACGCATAAATATAGGAAGTCGTTACGTGTGGAAGGCGGCAAAACCCGCATAAACACAAAACGGTAAAAATTTCAAAAGGAAAACCTTCACGCAGGTCAGTCATAGGTAAACTTTGGTCATCCCACTAAATGAAAGTGCCGGTCCTAGCCGCACAAATCATGATAGAGGAAACTGAACTAACCTATTGACAACCGCGCGTCGAACGGTTAACTTATTCAAAATGCTTAGAAAATTTCTAACAGAATGAGGAAAACCTCCACGCAGGTCAGATGTAGGCAAAGTTTAGCCATCCTACTAAGTGCAAGTGATGGTCTTACCCGCACAATCACGAACGAGGAAGCAAAACTTCAACCTATTATCTACCACGTTCAAAGGTTAACTTATTATAAACACTTAGAAAATTTCAAAGGAAAAGATGAGGAAAACTTCCACGCAGGTGAGATATAGGTAAAGTTAAGCCATCCTACTAAGTGCAAGTGACGGTCTTATCCGCACAATCATGAAAGAGGACGCAAAACTTTAACTTATTATCTACCATGTTGAAAAGTTAAATTATCTAAGTACTAAAGAAATTGCTAAGTTAAATCAGAATATGCGTGAAATAAACAAGGCAAGGGATTGGCAAATAATCTTTATTCCATCGAAATTCAAATATTACAAAGATTGCTGGGTACATACCCGCATACAAAAGAAGCTATACAAAAATAAAAATCTACTCTAATGGTGGAAAGGGATCTTCAGGATCAAGCTTCAGGACCACTTCCACTTGGACCCGCACCATCAGTAGAGCGTGGCGGTTCAAGGAAAGCTTTAAGGATAGCTAGCCCATCATCAGCAGCAGCGACTTCGTTCACCTTCTCCACCACCGGATGCGGGAAGGCGGCATACTGGTTCACTGCTTGGTCATAAACAGCTTCAGTATCCACATCATACAAAGGAAAGTTGGAAGGCGGGATACCTTTCTCAACAAACCCTAGACCAAGCAGGAAGCCGGCCTTTTCCCCATCCTCATGAGAAGCGTTGAGGGCTGCGCTCATGGCATCGTCGTATGATGTGTCCGTAAAGACTCGATGCACAACCTACAAGAAAAGTTACAAGTATCAAAACCTTTTCTATTTACAAAGAAAAGCGTAAAGACATTATGAAGTTAAGCTTACCTGAGACAACGCTTCTCGAAGAAGCCATTCCTTGGCAACCAGAGCCTCTTGGAGGGCGGCTTGAGCTTGGTTACGGGCGCGTTCGGCTTCACTTTTATTGAGGTTGGCAAGCAACACTTCCTTTGCAGCAGCCTCTTCAACGCCCTTTAGCTTCCGCTCAGTGTGGTCAAGCACGCCCCTCTGGTCCAAGATCTCTTGGAGCTTCTTGGCGTCTTCCATCGCCAAGGCATCATGAGCATGTTGGAGCGCCTATAGTTTGGCTTTAAGTTCCTCATTCTCGAGGCGTAGAGGTTCAGCAACAGCTTCAGCCTTGGTGGCCCTCTCGGTTGCGTTCCGTGCAGTTTCCTTAGCCAGCCGAAGCTGTTCGTTAACAGCTTGGGCAGCCTTGGAACGGGCCTCGAGCCGGGCCTGAACTTCAACCTCGAGGGCCTTGAAGGCCTTCTCCTTTTCCGCAGCCACTGCGGTAAGCCTCCTATTCTCCTCCCGGACAGCCCGCGCCTGAGCTACTTCTTGGATGCGAGCTGCTTTTAACTTGTCGTTTTCACGACAAAGCAGCTCGACGCGCGGCTGCATCCGAGCCAGGAGAACCCGACGCTCATTGGTTAGCCTACCCTCCTGGTAGCTAGCCATGGCTTCCCCCAACGCACCACTGGGAGCTGCGTGACGAGCCCACTCCACGCACTCCACAGGCGTGCGAAGGGTTGTTCCTCGGCGGATGTTCCATCGTGGAACATACACTTCATTGGAATCCGACACTGCAAAAAACAAAAAGCAGTTAGGAAAAGATGATATATAAAAAAAAAAAGGCCAAAAGAACCCTACGCACCTTTAGGGTCGACAACAGGCCGATAGCCGCCAAACCCATCACCTGAACCCAAGGGAAATCCGTCCAAGAGGTCAGGCAGATGGGAAGGAGGCAGAGGTTGGCGAGAAGCCCCAAGCATACCTGAAGGATCGGCTGTCGTTGCCGATGACGGAGGAGGCATGGTGAAGGCCGCCGCGGTAGTAGAAACCAACGGAGGCGAACTCACCGTAGGTGAACTCACAACCGTGGTCGCCGCTGCGGAGCCCACAGAAAAAGTAACCGCCGGCTCACTGAAAGATTCAGTAAATATGGCACTGACAGCCGGCGGTGATGTCATCACAGTTGGAACAGTTGGCTCAACGGGATGAGCAACTGAACCAACTGAAGCAGGCGCAGCCGCCTGGGTCGTCGCCTCAGGTAGGCTGACCAAGCCTACCGTCATGGGTCCGGAGGTACTCCTCCCCGCTCCACCCTGGAATGCGATAGCATCCACACCTGCACAAAGGAGAAGTATTAATGATGGAAAGATATGAAGTTAAAAATAAAGGAAGTTTGTACTCACGGGTTTTCTTGAGCCTAAAAGTGCCGACAGGCGGGGACGAACCCGATGGAGCCGGCCTCTTTACGCCGCTCACCGTCGTCATCCTGAGCTCTCCGGAGGTGACAGTCGTCGCAGCCTCCGCAGTGGTCTTATCACCACCAGGGTTCCCCGCCACCTCCTCGCTCTCGGTCTCTGAATCAGACCGAGGCACCGGATCGGCAGTGGAGGCCACCTTCGCCTTCCCCTTTCCGCCGGCAGGCTTCTTCTTCCGCACCAACGGAGGACCATCTGCGGATTCCTCATCAGAACACAAGATTAGAGGAATTCCAGCAGAGGTTTCAGCATTGAGGGGTCGAGGGTTGAATAACGCCTTACCTGGCCGCCTGGCGCTCAGGATCTCGTGGCCCGGCGGGTAGACCTCCACGAACCGATCCGCCGTCTGTTCAAGTATGGGCAACTCGTTCTCATCTAGAGCACGAGTACCCATCTGAGCGGGACTATCAGCCTCTCGCGGATGTAGGAGCGACTGCAAGTCGTTCCCCTCTGAAATAAAAGAAAAACAGTTAGAAGACAAACCTATATAAACAAAGAAGACAGAGCATACCATAAGGGACAGAGTTCAAACCGTATTCAAGGACGATCGGGATCTTTTGCGCCTCTGCATCCTTCCACACCCGGCTCATCCCGAGCATCACCATCCCGGACTCCGCAAAGCGGTAAACCGGAGATTGGACTCGGGAAATCTTTGAGAACCATTCCGCCTCCTGGTAGTTGGAGGCGTGAAGGCTGGGGAGTGCTTGCCCATTCTTGAACTTCATGGCAAGGGGGATGGCGCGAGCGGAGATATAAAAGAACTCCCGCTTCCATGAACGAAGACTGCGCTCGTTGCGCAAATCTTCAAACCCTTGATCCGGGTTATCAGAGTATACCACCCCTGGATGCACCTCCAAGAGTAGAAGGTCATCAGGCGGTCGACGAAGGGCTCAACGCCCAGAATCCGGCACACCCACTCGAAGTGGCGAATCTTCGCGATCGCCATCGGGTGTACCTCGGTCAGGTGTACACCGTGCCTCTCCAGAACACGGTACACAAACTTCGTCAAGGGGAACCTAAGATTCCCATAGACAAAGAATGCGGCATATACCCCGATCTTGCCTCTGGGGGCATCATACACCGTCTGGTGAGGTTCAGGAAACTCAGGCTCGAAAGACTTGAGCATGAACTTCCTGACGATGTACTGATATAGATCGACAGGCAGAGCACACTGGCACTCGCCAGCAGTACTCTTGTCATCCTTGTCGGACGTGGATGACGGGTTCTCGGCGTACACCCCAGCCTCCTGAGCTGTAGCCTCAAGATCGTGAGCAGAAGACATCTTACAGGTATGAAAGAAGAGAACGATTTCAAGAGAATGCTCGACTGAAAATGTGAGTATTCGCCAGAAATCGTTTTGAAGATGAAAAGTGTGAATTACAAAAGACCCTCTCCCCCTTTATATACTAATCGCAATCAATGCAATGAATTTAATGCGGAAGAGAGAGAAATCGCAGGTGCAATGAAACTATGACACGTGGCAAAGATCAAGCTGGCAACAGCTGTTGAAAGGACGCGTGCCATTAATTTCGCGGCCACGCGCCCGAATATTCGCGCCCACGCGCCTGAAAAAGCGCCTGGAATGACCATATACTGTCACGTCGCCATAACTTCCTGCACGTCCTGACACTGTCAGAAGAAACCGTCGGATGACGTTTCAATAGTTTGGACTGTTCTTATCCTTTCACCAACTCTTCGAATTTCAAAATTTCAAAAAGATTCAAAAGCGGGAAAATACCCCTTACCTTGGCAACCAAGTAACTATAAGACAGGTGCGAGTACAGTGTTAAGGCAAAACCCTTCACATACTTAGCACCCGCAGGGAATTGACGCCAGGAATACCTTGGAAGTAAAGTAACCGTAAGACGAGTGCGGGTACAGTGTCAAGGCAAAACCCTTCACATACTTAGCGCTCCGCAGGGAATTCAAACCAAGAAGGATCTTCTGGGCCATGCTTGCGGAAACGGGAATAACATCCCCGCATAGCGGGAACGTCGAGAACTATATTGTTTGAAACTCCAAGATGGAATTGGTGGTTTTAACATAATTGATCACTATGTTCAAAACTACCAAAACCTCATGGAGAATCCACACAAGTGGGACTCAACGCTCCTGACTTGCGAGGAGGTTACAGATCTACCCGCTTCATACCCAAAGATCAAACAGAAAAGTCGGGAATTTCTGCGTGACATTAGGAAAACCGCGGGAAGAATCCCCACGGAAAACCTTAAAACTAAAAACCCTTTTCAAAACCCCTTGCTAAAGTCCAAAAGTTCACCTCACTTATTAATAATTCATGAGAAGAGCATTAGACTGGGGGGACTTGAAGAGGTAGGTCCCAGCAGAGCCCAGTTGGACCCGCAAGACTCACCTTGAAGAGGGACGTCTGCGCAAGGACCAACTGCTTCCGCAGGACCCACCATGCTCAGAGAAGAAGACCTTATGCGCAGTACGCCAGCTGTTCCCGCAGGGAAAGCCTCCCAATGGTGAAATACCCCGCTTGTTCCCGCAGCTGCGGATACAAGCCATCAGGGAAGGCTACCCGCACTGATAGCAAGGCTACACGCACAAGGAACTAACTCGATACTTCAGTAATGTCACCTGAAGGAATGAGCAAGGCGGGAATACTCCCGCCCAAATGAGCCAGTCCGTATGCTTCTGGAAGATCTTTTATACTATACCTGCCAAGGTATGGGCAAAATAGACGATCTGACCAAAACAGCCCATGAACCAATCACAGGGTGACAGCTCACCGACAACAGTACGAGGAGGAGCACCCTCTAGTACTGTCACTATTAGCCACTGCCTACTCACCAACCCTCACTGTGGGACGTGCGTAGCCTACAGTTGGTGGAACAGTGCATAGCCGGCAGTAAAGGAACATTATACAGCCGGCCTTGTCACTATCGGCCGCAGCCTATCCACCAACCAGTATGGCTTGTGCGTAGCCCACTGTTGGTAGAACAGGGATACTATTCAGCCGGTTGTACCTTCTTGGAAACCTACCTTCGGCTATAAATACTCCAACACCTTGGAATGGTAAGGACATCATCTGATATCTCATTATCTTATATTCTCTAGCAATCTCTTAATATACACTTATATTCAGAGCAATCTAGTCTGATTCTCACGCCGGAGGGTGGTCACAAGGAGGAACCCCCCCTTCTCAGTGACGAGCTTACGGTGTCTGTTTTGCAGGTCACCTGAAGAACTTTCTTTGCTGGACCTCATCCTCGTGGGAAACATCTATTTAACCCCCAGATTATCCGTAATCTGCCCGGGGTCGATTAGTGTTTCTTCACAAACACACATGAACCTCCTATTTCGACTACCTCCAATGAACCTCACCTCACCTCACCTCGTTTGGCTGAACCATCAAACCGCCTCTCATTGTACCGATGGGTCACCGGTGCACCCTCTAAGCATCGCCATCAGACCACCACCATGAACTCTACCTTCTGGTAGCGAGTAACCACCATGTCCTGCCATCTCAGCCAGTCCACCATTGTAAAACGCTAAACCGACCACCCCTAATCCAAAGCTGTCCTGATGCATTCCAGAAGTCAAAGTTTGGCCAACCCACGGTTGTTTCACACCACCGTGCGCCTTACAGAAATCCGTTCGGCCTTGAGCACTTTTCCCACACCCGTCAAGTTTACATCTTTTCCCACCACCGTGACGAACACAAAAACTAGTCCGGCCACGCGCACTTTTAGCACACTCCGCCACCGCGCACCGCTTCCCACCACCATGGCTAACACAAAAGTTAGTCCCACCATGGACGCTTTTAGTACACCCGCCTTCATAGGTGCACCGCTTACGCCACCATGACCTTTACAAAAGCCCGTGCAACCTTCTGCCCCTTTCGTACACCCTAAAAACATGCACCGTTTACCACCACCGTGCGCTTTACAAAACATTGTGCTTTCTTGCGCCCCTTTACTACACCCGATATAATGACACCGCCGCCCACCACCATGAGCGATACACAGACCTGACACACCCTCGGCACTCTTGGTACACCCCTCCATCTTGCACCGCTTACCACCGCCATGTCGTATACACAACCCTGTCTTCCCCCTGGCGGCATGGGTGCACCTGTCATGGGTGCACCGTTTACCGCCACCATAACCGATACAGTAGTTGGTCCGACCTTCTGCGCTTTTCGTGCACCCGAGAAACTCACATCGCCGACCACCACCGTGAGCTTTACAAAACACGGTTTTCCCTTCGGCTCCCTTTTGACACCCCTCTCTCTGACACCGTCGACCGCCACCATGTGAAATACAAAACCCGGACACCCCTCTCGCTCCCCTCGTGCATCCAACAAACCGACAGTTTTTCATGTTGCGTCGCGGTTGTGGTGGGACTGAACCAGAATTTAAAGAGCACGAACCACCTGGAATAACCGATTTTGAATCATTGTAGATATACCGAAAGCGAGTGGTTGGCTCTACGGTCTGCAACGGGGGCAAAAGTGGTAATTTCCATCGAGACGACGTTGATCCATCATCCACAAGTTGAAATCCTGGACGAGCTGCTACATCACATTTAATTGGAAGTGATGTTCGGGTTACATCAGAATCAACCGAACCCGAAGCAAGACTTAACTCAAGGTCTACTTTGGTTTCTTTGCCTGAAAACACTGTGACCCCGGAACTCATAGAATAACCCAATCCAAGAGATAAAGCGGACCTGTCTTGTAAATCGAAACTAGTATCGATTAAACTCCTTTTTCGCTTGTTTTCGTTCGAGCAAAGGCTCAAGAAGAACACGCTTTCATCATTGACAACCTTTTGAACACACTTGGTGGCTTTCAAAGCTGAAACGAAACCGCCACTCACAAATCCAGACGTGTCGGTTCGATCCATCTGTGAATTACACAAAGAACCTAATCATATTACAAAAAGGGAGGTTTTATATGATTGAATTAGTGATAGATACAATATTAATTAGGGGTGTGCACAAACCCAGAAAAGTAAAAAAAAAATAACAAAAAAGAACAAACCAAATTAAAAACCGACGGTTCGGTTTTCTGTTTTGTGAAAAACAGAAAACAATAAAAAACTGAACCCGAAACACCTGATTTGTTGAATTACTTTTTCTTTGAATCATTTTTGTTCTATATAAACTTGGCTAGTTGTTCTATTTTTACATCTAATTGGTTATGTTTTGTCATTTAGATGAAATTAAATCGTTCTAAATGCTTATTAGCTCTTAATATTTAAGTTAAAATGTACAATATTCTATTAATTATTATATTATTTAATATGTGACTAAATTTCATAACATCATCGATCAAAGAGTAAAATTACTAGCCCAATTAGCAAAACCGAAAAAAACCAAGTCCAAAACCAATTTGAACCCGAAAACCGAAAAAACCAAACGGTTTGTAAAAACCAAAAGTTTGGTTTTCAGTTTGGTTTTAGCGGAAACCGCACCAGACACCCCTAATTAGGTAAAATTTCACAAAAAAAAAAACGGGAGATTAGTGAAAAGGGGGTTTTAATGAAACAAATTAATAGATAAATAGAAAATTTGGAATTCATAATTACTTAACCTAATTTGAATACCAAAAATGAAACGGTGATTAATAACGGAAGAAAAGGCCAGAACTGAAAGACAAAATGAAGAATAATATATACCTGTAATGTAAGTTGAGGGTTTGGGCGGAGTGATAGGATAGGATAGGATAGGATAGGATAGGGAGGGAGAAAGAAACGTAACGACGAAGTGCTTGCTAAGAAAGAGGAAGAGGTGTAGGAAGGAACGGTGGTTTCCACCTCATAGTACAAAACTTAGCATACAAGAGCATCTTCTTGATAACTTAATTGAATTTTGTTTTTAACTTCAAAAACAAAAGTCATATTTACTTTTTTTTTATATGACTGGAATCATATTTATTTATTTTTTTATTAGGTTATAAACCCGTATATTACACGCGTATGTAAAATTAAATCTCATTCATTATCGTATTATATTATTCTGGTTCTTCTAGTTACAATAATCATGTACAAAAAACACATCAAAACTTTTGAAAAATCACAAGAGCAGAAAAATGTAAATAAACTGCTTCTAAGTATATTATTGTGTCAGTTTCAACATATCTTACTACTGAACTAACAGCTGCAAGAGTTTCTATCAGTAAAAAATAATCCAAATGATTCAAGTTGAGGGTTTAATGATATTAAATTATTAACCAACCAAAAAATAAACATGTATGGCTTACTTCAAGTTATTTTTTTCTAATTCATGCCTTAGGTTATAAAATTAGAAGCAAGAGCAACTACCTATTTAGTAATATCGGCAAAGAAAGTGTAATACTAATAAAGTTATAGGCATTTTATCACAATTTTTTCGATTTCAAACATGTCATCTTATTAAACCTTTAATTTTAGATGATCTTTGACACATTTTACTCAACTCCAACAACATAAAAGAAACTAAACAGTTATAGTGAGTTTTATATTTGTATGTAAAAGTAAATAAAAAATAGTGTAAAGAAAACATGTTCCGAAGCAAAAGTAACATTTTTCTTAAAATGACCAGTAACTACCCTAACTTGTACCGACTAAACCGGTTCTTATGCGTTGCGCCGACTGACCCGACCCATCCATTTTGCCAGTTATAAAAGAACACAAGTAGCAAATTTGGCCCGTTTACTTAAAGGGTCGAATACAAGTTGAACTTTCCCGAAATGTTTCATATTAATAGTAGCCTGTTTCAAGTGGTACTTGTTGTGACTCAATACGTAAATCAGAGTAAAAAAACTGTTACAAATGTTTTATTCACAACAAATAAGTATCTCACTAAAAAACCAAACCATCATTCCTCTCATATATCAAACAATTTTGAGATTCTTGTATAGAAGATTGAACACAAACAAATCATAATAATAATAATAATCAACCAACTTAAAAGAAACACATTAGTATTTCGAACACCCTACTCTTGTTCTTACAATGATTTTGTATAAAATCGGTTTGCAACATCCATAATTACAACCATTTTCCTTTTATTTTATGACATTAACTTACAACATTTGAATTTGAAATAAACAATAAAATAAAAAATGAGTGTTTTCTATAACAGACAACACGTTGTTATCACCACAAGGATACTCTTCTAAGAAGATATGAATTTTACTTCATGAGTATAAATGGATATAAACATATCATCAAGGAAACAAAACTCACCATAGCACCACTGCATTTTATTGATCAAAACAACTCATCTTCTATATCAGCTTGTCCCGAAACTCTAGCTGATGCAAGTTTGTGACAAATGAATAAACATAATGAATTTCACTATCAGTTAACATATAACAAAAAAATGTACATAATTATTATATATGAAAGAAAGAAAGAAAGAAAGAGTACTATGCACCATTATCACTCTACTATACTCTTTTGAGTTATGAATTATGTAACTTTAGCAAAAACTATCAATACATATACATATAAAAAAGTTTACACTATAGAATTAATAGTAAAAAATAATCAAATGAAATAAACCATTTTCGTATTGGTCAGAGTAAAGAAAAATCGTGACACCTTCTAAACATTTAAATCGGTCACTAATAAACAAAAAACAACAACACAAATTTACACAAACTAAAATTAGTTTTAAAATTTCTATATACGTTCTTTTATTTCTAATTTTTTTTTACTTTATTTACTACTACAAAATTATAGATAAATCATTAATAGGGAATGTTTTAAATATTTATTAATTGTTTTATTTAGATAGTCATGACTTTTAAAGGTGAACAATATAATGATGCCACCTGGCAAAAAATGGAATGATTAGGTGCCATGTAGCACAACAAAGATTTTTGTTTATTATAATAGTAGATACGGCTGGATGTCTAGTATGGTGTTGTAAACGAGCCGATTCCAAACTTGATAGGCTCAATGTTTGAGCTTGGCTTGTTTCAGTCTCTATTTTTGAAGCTCGAGTTTGGCTCGTTAGTAGTATTTTAAGCTCGAGCTCGGCTCATTTGTTATTTATTAATGGCATATTAGATTATAATAATATTTTGGCTTATTGTTCGGAATTAATCCCAACTTAAAAAATTCCTATATCAATCCCAACTTTTATCATATTGGCCTCCACCGAGCCATTTCCTAACAGAGACTAACCTAGTTAGTTTAGGCAAAAATTGTCATTTCTCCAACTTAAAAGGGAAAAATGAACAAGGTAAATAAACTTCAAAACCCACCATCACCGTCGCCACCACCACCGCCGACTCCGCTGCCACCATCACCTCCGCCGCCACCACCTCCGCCACTATCATCATCATTGCCACCTTCACTGCCGCCACCACCACTGCTGCCTCCATCACCTACGTCGCCACCACCATTGTCGCCATCCAGATTATATGTTTATTATTGGATATATTATATAGTAATTCTGTTAGTTATATTATTCGTATAAGATTTTACAAATAGTTATTATGTGTATTCTTTATTTTTCTTGAAGTTTTCGTGTTAATTGCATTTTTTTGGTTGTAATATAGACCTTGTTCATTCATGTCGATATTTTATTAACTCGAAAAATTAAAATAAAAATAAAATAAGCACTTTTATTGACCATTTATTGTTGTATTTCAAAATTGTTCTAATTTCAAAATTTGAATACGGGTATGTTCACCCAAATAAAGTTACAAAGTGATCAAATAAAAACAATAAAAAAAGGAACTTGGGATTTATATAATCAAAACTATTGACTATTGGTAAAGAACAGATTCAACTAACGAAATGTGTACTAACTGGTCCCTTATTTTAACATAATGATCCGCTACTAACACAATCCTAACACCTTTGATCTCCAGAAAAACATTTTTGGTTGAAAAATCCCTTTATGGTCGGAAAACTCAGCCTTTTCAGGTGGTGGTGCTCAGTGGTAGTTTTCAAATTGAGTTTTCCGGGGGAAAGGTTAAGTTTTCACGTCAAAAACGTTTTTTCGACGACCAACAACTAACGGCATTAGGATTTTGTTGGCCACGGATCGCTAGGAGCAACTATATTAAAAGATGGGACTTCCAGCAGACGTTTCATTAGTTGTGACTGTTATTTGCCAATAATTTATAGTTGAAATGATTTAAATCCAATTATTCTTAAAACATATATAGTTTACTTCAAATTCTAAAACATAAATGCAAACTCATCAAATTATTTTGTTTTATGGATTCTCCTTCGGTCTTAAAAGTTAATCTTTGCATGCTTCCACATGAAACGAAAGAAATTTAAATACAATTTACTAATTAGTTTAGTATGTACTATAAGCTTTTTTGTAGTCACTAACTCAGTATAATCCACATGAGCAATTATGAATTTGTAAAGACATGTATAATCGAAAATCATTTCACTTGGTTAGAAATGTCTTTTGTATTTACATGGTTAACTCAATGGGTATTTTTCATTGAAAGTGTGTTTTGTGGAAGATCAACTCGTGACTATTTTTTTCTGTTTTTCGATTGTTTACATTGTAGGGCTTTAAAATTTTGCAAACCTATTTTTTTTAAAAAGATAGTTATGTAAATGACCTTATTATAAGTTATTCAACTCGACCATAGTTAAAAAAAAAAGGTATGGTTACACTTTTTTTAAGAAAGTAAATCAATTGAATGGTTAAATGTTTTTTAATACAAACAAAACAGAAAACAATAATTTTGTTTTAATGATACATTCATTTAAAAGGTACATTAATTATTTTAGAATATTTTATTAATAACGATATTATTATTTCTTTCACAATGTTTATCATATAATTTTACAAGTTTGAGGTCCGTGTATTACACGGGTAATTGATGAAAATTTTAAACTTTAGTTATTAAGTGAAATTCAATCAACAAAATGATGATATATATTGTCAAAGCAATTTCAATTCACATTAAAATTGTAAAAATTACATAACTAAGGTTACATAAGTATGTTAAAAATAAGTAAAAAAAACTTCCTTGTACACTAATTTGTTGTTGCATTGGTAGGTATATGTTATTTATCAAAAATCAAAATCTTTAATCCATATTTTCTTGTAACTCTTTATAAGTCGACATATAGGCTTGCTTGTAATTCTTGATGTAGCCACGCATAGTTATCCCTGTGACAAATAAGGTTCGTTCAAGTACATACCAACACTAAATAATAATAAACATATTCATGAAACTAACAAAAAGAAAATATATTCATACACATAAAATATCATACCTTTTAAACAATTAATATGATGTCATTTGAGATCATGTGTTGGTTTATCCAAAAAAACATGATTATCCCAAAAACCAGATTATATGAGCTTTGATTATATAATCATCCTTAGAATTGATTCATCATAATAATTTATTGTATAATCAAGCTAAATAAAAAATCAAAAATTAAAATATAACAAAATGATTTGTTTAATTTCATATGAATGTAATTTATAGGAAAATGACAAATACATACTAACCTTAAAGCCATTGTTCAAATAACAGTAATTATTTTGAGTTATGAGAATATTAAAAAATTTAAAGTTACATAAAGTGAATGTGGTGATTCTTATTTATAATAGTTCATTGTATTGGATAAGAAGTATTTAAATTTTGAATATTAATCCCATGTTATTAGTTAATATTATAGAAAGTTGTTGAAATACTTAATTAATCGATATATATATAAACAACTTTATATATATATATATATATATATATATATATAAACAACTTATATAGAAGAAGAATAAGTAAAGATTTAAGATTTTATGAAAGCGTGATAAATGGCTTTTAACCTAATTAACTTTTTTTTACAATTAATATAAAAATGAAATATCCTTGAAATGTAATGAGAAAAATGATTAAGTTACAAATAATAAGAAAAATAAAAATAACAATATTAAATATTTTTATTAAGTTGCATTACAATTAAGGTGTGAATCTTAATAAATTTTTATAACATATTTTAATAATAAATGTTATAACTGTAATTTTTTAAAAATTTTGTGTATAATTTTATTATATAAACCATAATAAACACTTTAATTATGTAGTAACCAACCGAAAAAAATAACATAACCCTAATTCGTTGTATTTGTAAAAAAAAATTAAATTAATAAGTTAATATAATATTGAAATTATGTAAAAAAAACCTAACAAAAACGACATTGAATCTAGGTTTCAATATCCTAAATGATTTTTGGAAAGCGAAAATAATGGGATAAGATTGAAACAGATTTTTTGGTTTAAAATTTTGAATTTGAATACTTTTAATTAAGTAATTTATCTTGTAAGGCATATTAAATTAAATATATTTAAATGTATAAAAAATGTATAAATCAAGTCATAAAATAAATGTTTTGAAGCATATTAGTCTAAGCTATGGAAGAAAATGTTAAAAACTAAATATTGATCTTCTTATTACTAAAAAAACTTTATATTACATAAAAAGTCAAATAAATAAATGGCATATAGTTTATATAGTAAATCGCTATACATATAGATAGTTAATACAGTATTCAAATTTAATGAATTAATTAAAACTAAACACCAAGATTTATATAATAAGTATTCTCCGTGTTTGCAATATTTATACGAATGTTTTAAGAAAATTAAGAAAACACACATTTTTCTGAGTTCAAATGCTTATGAGAAAATTTTAAATCCAAATCTGAAACAAACCTTATAAAAATTATTATACATTGTTGCTCGAACCCAGTTTAAAAACAATTTTTTGTTTATTACCATACAAATCCAAATTCTTCAGCAATGATGCGCCTTATTTTCTCTAATTTGCAATTACATGTGACTTGAAAATTTATTTTAACAGACCTGTAACTTTAATGTTGAAATTTCCTTATTTTCTTAGTTCACCATTAATATTAATGAATGAATCGGTTAGGACCTTTAATAAAAATAAACTTGCATTTATATATTGAAATGACTTAAAGATAAGGGACCATAAATTAAAATAGGTTGAAAAAAAATTGAGAAGGGCTGTAAGATTGACAAGTGGCAAAATTGAGTAGACTTTTATTAGAATAGATAGATTGTTGACATACCCACACACATTTGCAGCTCCAAGAATAACACATCATTGATTATTATTATTATTATTATTGAGGTTTGGTTTGAAAAACAATCAAAAGTTACAAAAAAAAACTATATTCTTAAAAGACTTGTACATTTATGCGGCTATGGCTTGTATATTGTAAGCCGCACATCGATATTCAATAAGCTTTATACCGAAATGTTGATAAAAATAAGCACTTTGCGATAGTAAGTTGAAATTTGTTAAAAATAAATATTTTAAAAGATATAAGGAAAAAACAATAAATAAAATAAAATGATGTGGATATCCTAAAGCAAATAGCTTAAAATTGCTGGGAATTTTGAAAATTTGAATTTAATCACAAAAAAATATTTATCTTAATAGACTTGTATATTGATACAACAATGACTTGTACGTTATGATGCACATATCAACATTTAATAAAATTTACATCGAAACATATACAAAAATAAGCATGTCGCAATGACATGTTTGAAATTTATTAAAACTTAATATATTAAAATCTATAAAAGAAAAACAAATAGAAAATAAAATATAAAAATATATAGGTAACTTGTGGGGGTGCAAGAGTAATTATTAAGGGGTAAAAGCGGTAAATATAATTTAAACAACTAAAGTGTTGGGTCTTGATTAAATGAACAAAAAACTCTTAACTTCCTTAAAACATGCATTAAGATTGGTATCTTAAGCAAAAATATTTATACCTTTTAAAAATTAAGAGGTCATTAACTCCTCCATATTATATATAGTACGGATTATTAATTAATATATGTAGTAATGAAGAAATAAATAAATAATACATATTATATAATATTATTTTTATAAGTTTTTTTGATTATAAATATATAAAAATTGATTAATAAATAGTAAACAAGCTGACATTGAGCCTGAAAAACCACTCATGAGCCCAGCTCGAGCTTTAGAAATAAAGATAGAAACGAGCCGAGTTCGAGCTCGTCTCGACTCGTTTGCACCCCAAGTCGGAGAGAAAATAATCTTGGTATATAATAAACAAAACTTTTTTACCACATCAACTTGACAAAATAACATATTTTGTCCAAAAACTAACTGAGTTAGTCTCCGTTAGGAAAATGCTCAATGGAGACCAATATAGTAAAAGTTAGGATTAACACAGGAAATTTCTTAAGTTGGGAATAATTGCGGGTAAAGGCCAAAGTTTGGATTATTAAAATCCAATATACCTTTACTAATTAATTTTTATTTATTTATAATTATATATATATATATATATATATATTCAATTGTAATTTTATTTATAACTTAGTATATATTATTTAATTGTTTTTTCATAGCATCAGGCTCGAGCTTGGGCTCGTTTAAGTTCGACTCGATCTAGTTTTTCACGAGCCGATTTCGAGTAGCTCGTGAATGGTTCAGTTCATTTGCATCCCTAGGTGAAATGAACAGGTTAGGTTGGGTCAGGCGGCATGCCAGGTAATAATGGGTGTGGGTTAGAAACATCTAGTTTTTAAAAAAATATTTTGGTACAGGCTAGAATGAGTGCTAGTTAGAACGCACCGATTTAGAAGGGAATCAAAATGGTGGTGGATTTTAAGAACAATTTATGCTTTGAGATGATGGAAGTGAACAAGGAGCAAAGAAGGGTTGATTACCAAGGCTTGGCAAATGAGTCGGTTTAGGCGGGTTTTGGTTATAAACCGAAACGGCTTTCGATTCAAAACGGGTTGATTTAGAAAATGATATTATTTTTAAGTTATTTTACATTTCAGATTTGGTTATCAGTTCTGACTTTTGGAATCGGTAACGTGTTTTTAGATGTCGGTTATGTGTTTTAAACATTTGATATGAGAACATGTCACACCCCGACTTAGAGCCTAGGCGTGACACCCGTAATTGGTACCTATTTTGAAAATATCTCAGAGTTGCGGGTTATTAGCGGAAGTCTTTGATTATAATAAAATATTAATTTATTTTAAAAATCTCTTGGATAATAAATATCCAAGTATTTTTTGGTTTACAAACCTTGTTTATTCTTGTTTACAATATTTAATTTATTTAAAACTGAGTCATCTTCATCTATGAGCATCTATCTCCATGAATAACTCTAATTCCTTTCTATTCGTGCTATACTTGTTTTCCTGTAATATGGGGGGAAAATACGTCAGCAATATGCTGGTGAATCGTTGACTCTGAAAAATTTTGACTGACAAGATAGTTTTGGAACAAACTCTGCAGAAACGTCTCTTATTTCTAGGAAGTTGTGCCACTGCCATACACACACAATTATGGTCTCCAATAACTGTTGCCCATTGGAGAACTTTCGTTATGTCTGTTAGCCTGCGACCACGTAGCCTTGATTGAAAGGTTAACAGATATGTTTGGATCCAGACACATGTGTACTCGGTCTGAGTTGCTTTTATTTTCCACCTTGTAACTTAGGGATCACGTAATCCCTTAAAATTTAGAGATAACATAATCTCATATTTGACTGACTATTTAAGATAAACAACCCATTTATCTAACTGACTAAAAAAAATTTAACGTATTCACCTGTGATTGTGATTGTCTTTCTGAATGATGTGGTGATCTCGTTTGAAAACCCTTGTGAATGAATGATGATTGATCTATAATAAAATATGTTTGTATAAATACCCGGATCGTCTATTGATCCAGCTGCAGACCTTTAGTCTGGTTTTGATAGCTTTAAACCTTGACTGATCATTTGTTTGAATAAAATATTTAGACCCGTAGTCTTTTCATTTGTTTACAAATCATGTGTTGAGTTTCTTCTTCATGAAGAAACATCTATTGATAGGTTTCTTATTCAAGAAAAAACATTGATTTGACTATAACCCTGGTATGTAAAATCTTACGTTTCTTAGTTGTGAAGAAACTACTATATCTGCTTGTATGTAAAAGCTTATGTTTCTTAATTATGAAGAAACATTATTTTAACTATAACCTTTGCATGTATAAAACTATTGTAAACGTAATTATGATCAAGGTTTTGGGCTATACCCCTGACTATGGTCTAAGCCATATAATAAAATAATATTTAGGCAGAACCCCTACCTTATGCGTGTATTTGGAGTTTATATGCCTAAGATTTGTACGGGCAGCACTTCTACTTTCTATCACGTATCAAGGCTCAAATCGTCAGAACTTCGGGGCTTGGAACGCACTACGTGGTCTGCACGTTTCTCGAGGCTAAGTGTGTGTAAGTGGTGGTGTTTTGATGTAAGAATGGAAGTGCCGGAGCCTCCCCTTTTATAGCTGATTTTGGGAACCATCGTGTAGCGCGATGGTCCTTTCTACTAGGGCATCGCGTAGCGCGATGTCAGGTTTTGACGCGTGGCATGCTAACTCAGCCCTAGCGTCTGCCACGTGTCCCCCGTTGCGACACATGTCTGGTGACTCATGCAATTCTTGATCATACTTCCATTTTCCAAAAATACTAAAGCGGCCCTTATGCGGCGATGCGAAAGTGCGCCATCAAAACGCCACATTACGCCCGAGTTCGAGTCCATGCGCGTGCCCGTCGGGTGCTTCACACCCTCCGCTAGGACTATGGAGAGTGGTTAGCTACATTAAAACATTTCTATGGAAACTTGCTTCTTTATAAAGAGCTTCCATTTCTTTTCTTGTTCCCATGTGGGATGAAAGTTATTTTCCTTATTTTTACCCATGTGGAATGCTTCCACTTTCTTCTATTTTTCCATATGGGATGGAATTTTATCATTTCCTTAACTGAGATAGTTTATTTTTCTTATCTCATTTTTCCGATTACTTGTCTTGTGAATATTTTTAATCCTTCAACTTTGACATTTTTAGTCCAAAATAATTATGGGATTTTCTAAGATGTTACAGAACATTAGTAAAATGTTGCTAACGGATTTCATAATATTCAAGCATAAAAAGTTTTCAAGCATTTACAAAGTATAAAAATGGAATACAAGATTAAATCTTTGATACAAGAAATGAGTTTCAATGAACATTTCTTGTGTAAAGCCATAAATACACACTAGCAGGGAAGCCCGCACATTGTGACGGGTGTGAATTACGACCACACTATTGTTGTGTTTAGTATATATGTGTGTGTGTAGTAGTAGTAGTAGTCGATGAACAAATGATGGGAATTCGGTGGCAACAGTTTAGTTCGTTACAATAATAACTATATCTCTAAATTTTCAACAAACAAACTGAAATAGTTAACTGAGGTAGTTGTTGGAAATATGGGCCGGTTCGGGTAAGTCAATACGGCCAACCGGGTTATGACCCGTGAGAGTTACACCGTGAGGTAACGAATCATAAACCCGCTTAAGTTAGTTAACCGGGTTAGACACTTTAACGAGATAAAATTACATGGAACAGGCTTTGGAGCAAGACATGGACTTATTGGCCCATTAGGTTTATAACTAATTAGATTAGTTTAACCTAATTGAGGGGTTATAAATATATGATATTTTATAACCTGAACCTAATCCTGACAAGTCCATCTCCTTCTTCCTCCACCTTAGTTGCCGGCCACCTGCTCCACCGTCGCTGCTTCACGCTGGCGCATGACCAGCCGCCGCCGCCTGTCCGCCGTTGTCTGTCGGTGCCGCTGCCACTTGCCGCCGCTGACCAGTCGCTGTCCGCCGCCACCGACCGCGCCTCCAGCCGCTGCCACACACCACCACCGCTGCCTTTTCCGCTGTGCACCGCCACCGTTGGTCGTTGTTTTCGTTGTGTCACCTAGCTCGGTTCGTTAGCCTTCGGTGTCTCAACCGGTTATTTATTAACCGAGGTAAACTTAAATATATCGTTAGTTTAATTATATATTTATTTTTTGACTCGTACTCGTATTGTTTGTAACCGGATCTTGTCGGGTTAAGTTTCGGTGCTGATTAATTATATCCATTCCGCTGCGTATAACCATAATTAATAAGATTAATTATTATTAACCACGTTTATTGAACCGGTTTTAATAAACAAAATTTTAACTGATCACCACTGAAACCCAACAGTGGTATGAGATCCTTGGTTACAACATACGAGTGGAATCCGGTATTTTCACCGGTTCTACATCATAAACTTCAAAGAAGTTGACGTTTATGATCTAGATAAAATATTAGGGCAATTTTAGTTTGGTCAAAATAAAATAAATTATTTGATCAAAATTATTGCCCGACTTAATTTCGTTGAATATGTAAATCTGGCCCGACGTTGTTTGTTTGGTTGAATGATTTTTATTTTAGCCATATGGATGGTTCAAAAGTTGTATTTTGTTTTCGGTTTTATTTTATGGTTTTTAGCCACCTTGATGGTTTAAAATTTTAATAGATAGGGTTTAGTTTTTCATTACTTGTATTAGTGTAATTTTGTAATGAAGAAGACCCGAAGGAAAACCGAAGACGAGCTCGTGGAGTTCTTGAAGTCAGTGGGAGTTACCAAAGATGACGGGATGCACCAAGAGTCCATCCTTGTGGTTGTTTTGTGTTGTGACCCCTTGACCCGATTGATCTTGCTAATAGGCTCTAGCAAAATCAATCATTAATCTTGGCCATTTAAGATTTACATATTCTGTTTTCTATTTTGGTTGCTTGCTTGATTATAATAGGTTATAATACCACCGACCTAATACCAAATATATTAAAATAAATTAACCAATTAAGTTTTGTAAAATTAAACTAAATTTAATTTTCCATAACTAATAACTTAATAGGTAAGACTATTAACTTAAAATTGGCTGGTATTATTGCGACAAACTTTGTTTTAATAGGTTATATAAAACTAAGTGTCCTGAGAGATGAAAGGGTTCATTAAGTTGTCTCGATCAATAAAGTAAAACTAGACTTTTACTCTATTCGGTAATATTTAAAATTAATCCCAATTTAAATCAATAGTCTATGCCATCCTACTATAAGTCACACTTGAGGCATACTGCGAAACTTCAAGTGTTTGGAGCTACAGCACCGCACTTGATTTCTAGCCTATCCCTTCAAGGTGATAGGGTTTCGTTGACACATCCGGCTCTTTCACAAGTGACTATACTAGGGCGACTATTACTTTACTCTCTTGTTACGTGCTACAGCTGTCTGGAGACTAAGGTGGGCATAGATGAGGCTAAACGTATCTACTTAGGCAAATGTTGTCTTAATAGGCCTCATAAACGAGAATTGTGCACTATTCACAATTGGCAATCGATGTCTGTCTACCTAACCACTTACTAATGTTGTATGCTACAGCTGCCATTAGTAACTGGAAGCCAGATTCTCAAGTTCCTATTTACTAATGTTATTGGGTCATTAATAATAGGATTAAAACATCGAAAATACTAATAAAATTTACTTTTGCTTATTTAAACAGATGTCTACTAATAATAACTCCTCATTCACCCTCAAGGCTATCATTGAGAAAGAAAAGTTGAATGGCACCAACTTTCTTGAGTGGCACCGCAACTTGGGACTTGTTCTCAAGATGGCAAAGAAGCACTATGTTCTCGATGGACCTGTTCCAACCGAGCCTGAAAACAATACTGCTGATGCCAAGAGAGTTCTTGACAAGCATATGGATGACTCGGCTGAAGTCGCCTGTATCATGCTAGCCACCATGTCTTACGAGCTTGCTAAAGGCTTGGAAGATTTTGGTGCCTATGAGATGCTTGAGCAACTCAAGGGCATGTTCTAGAAACAAGCCCGTCAAGAACGCTATGACACCATGAAGTAGCTTATCAGCTGCAGAATGGAACAGGGATCACCTGTTAGTGCGCATGTCGTCAAGATGAAAGGGTACATCGAACAACTAAGGAAACTTGATTATCCCTTGTCAGATGAAATGGCAGCGGATTTCATCCTCAACTCTCTTCCCGGCTCTTACGACCAGTTCGTAATGAATTTCAATATGAATGGCTAGGTGAATACAGTGCCGGAGCTTCATGGAATGCTCAAGACGGCTGAGATGAATATTCCCGCTAAAAACAATCAAGTTCTTATGGTTCGATCTGCTGGTGTCGTCAAGCCTAAACCAAAGAATCGGGGTCATAACGGTAAAGGCAAGAAGAAGGTTACTGTTGCTGCCAGGTTTGCCACCAACACTAACAAGGGTGTTGCAAAAGTACCACCGCCGCCTCCTGAGGAGCGCTAGTGCTACAAGTGCAACAAAATGGGACACTGGAAATGTAACTGTCCTGACTACCTTGCTGAGCTGAAAAGGCAGAGGACCAATGGTGAAAGCTCCTCTAAAGGTATTTCTATTTACGTTATTGAACTTTTCACTGTCTCTAGCAACACATGGGTATTTGATACCGGATGTGGTTACCATATCATTAATGTCTTGAAGGAGCCTGAAAACTAGAAGAAGCTGAAACAAGGCAGCATGGAACTCATCGTTGGTGATGGGAAGAGAGTCCTAGTTCTTGCAACTGGCACATATCATTTTTCTTGTCCGTCTGACCTTGTAGTTACTTTGGATAACTGTTTGTTTGCACCTGGTTTGACCAGAAACATTATTTCAGTTTCTTTACTATTTGAACAAGGATTTAAGTACGTTTTTAATAGTATTGCTATTTCAGCCTACTTGAATGATATCTTTTATTTTAAGGCTAAACCTCGAGATGGTATTTATGAGGTTGATGTTCAAATAAACAATAATGTATATAATCTTTCTAAACGTATCAGATTTGGCATCAATGATACATTTCTATGGCATTGCCGACTTGGCCACATAAGCAAGGCACAAGTCAAGATACTCCAATCCAAAGGGATTCTTGAATCTTGATGTAGTCTAAAATATACGTATTATTATATAAATATTCTCTATATTTTTAAGTGTTGTTGAGCCAAGTTCTTATTAAATATTATTAATAATTGGTTCATATGTGTATTTTAAGGGTTCAAGAGGCAATGTGCTAGAATGAGTACTTTAACTAAACTTGAAACCAACGAGTAGATACTCGAGTAGAGTTTACATATCTTTTCAAATTAAAATGAGATTTAATGACATTGTTTTGATTTCATTTGATGATAATTAAATTGAAGTTATCTTTTTTTGGGTTTTTATATTGTGTATCAAAATACATATAAACTAATAATAATGCATGTTGTTTGTTTGGACAGTGAACGAATCCCACAAAAAATTCAAGTATTGAACGAAGATAGTGATGAATTAATTATATGGCATTTTATGTGAATAAAGTTTAATCATGAGTCCATGAGCAGATCGTATAAGCCCACAAACAAATTGGTTTTGACTCTAAAGTGAGTGGCTCACAAAAGGAAACATGTCAGCCCATAACATTGAAATTAAAGGCCCGGGTCACGTAAGAAAGAAAAAGACTTGGCCACAAGAAAAACAAAAGGTATAAGAGCTATAGGGGATGGACATATAAAAAAAGAGAGATCGGCAGCATTGATTGGATTGGAGTGGGGGCGCCTCCAGTTTTCAGAGGTGACGCCAACAAGAGACAGATTTTGAAGGGAGTCAACCTCACGGAAAAACAAGAAAGAGAAAAGGAAGACAGAAAGCCGTTGGTTCGAGCAGTAAGGGTTTGGGTTCAACACCTACTCAGCCAAACATCATTATTATTGGGTTTGATTTTATTCATGAATTTATAATTTGAACCTTATTTATTTGGTTTGTTCTTGAGTATGGTTGTTGGCTAAACCCCTAGACCACCTAGGTTTATGATGAACTTTTGTTAATATTGGATTTTATTTTGGACTTTGCTTTTGTTATGGTTTATGATTAAGTTAGATGTTTCTTGTTATTTATTCGATGCATATGTGTGCTTAGGATTGTTTGACAGGTTTTATTGTTCCATAGTTTCCTTGGTGATTGTCAGTCATATGATAGGATTCTGTTAGGTCATCTACTGTGTGTTTTTGACTAGTTTATGATTAATTTGCAATAAAGCCATAGGAACAATATTAATAAATCAAATAGACTTAAGTGTGCTGCTAATCTAAATAAACTGTAAGGTGATAGATTATATGATAAGTCTTGGTTGTTTAAGATTGCTAGATTTAGTTCTTCGTAAGGAGTCCGTCTAGGTTTGATTTTTCAGCTTTGTTTATCTAGTCGAGTTAATATTTTAAACTACCTTTGATTTCCGCACTGTAAGGTAGGATTTCTTAGAGAGGTACTTGTCATAAAATAATTAGCGACCGTAAGCGAGTCTAATTTAACTGGTGTTTTTAAGAACTTAATAGAAATCCATAGGTGTCTTCTTGAGAAGGGTCAGGGATCCTGTTTGGGTTTTCTTTTAAGCGTTTATCTTACGATCCCAGTTCCATAACATGCATTTTCCAACTATTTGATAATTGATACATTAGGGATTCTAGCCTAGGTGGTTGCTTGTCATCATCTGAATTAAGTCTAGGTTTAAGTCATTTAAGTTTTATTAATTACTTTAATATTAGTTTTTTAGTAAACCCCCCCCCCCCCAATAATAATAAATAAATAGTCGTGTCTATAGTTAAGTCTAAATTTAGCTAGTTAACGTAATTTAAAGAGTCCTGTGAGTTCGATATCCGGACTTACTTAGCTGTACTAGAGTCGACCGGTTCACTTTCCGGTTAGTAGTTTTAGTTAAGTTAAGAGTCTAGAATTTATTACTTAGTGTCTAGATTAGCGTGTTTTGATTAAACTACTTTTAGCACATCAAGTTTTTGGCGCCGTTGCCGGGGATTTTTGGCGATTGCCTTATTAGATTTGATTAGACTTGCTTGCTATATACGTGCTATTTGCTTTATTTATTACTTTGAGTCGTAGGAGTCTAATTTTAAGTGTTAGTTATTTTATTCTATTTTAAGTTTTTTTTATATATTTTCGAGTCGTTTATTTGAGTCTACCAACTTTGTTTTGTGTGTTTTTTAGGTACATGCCACATCTTCGTTCGCAAGGACCGCCGTTGAATTGTTTTGGACCTACTCTGTTGAAGTCCGAGACAAGTTCATCAGAAAAGCAACCGATCACCATAGATACTTCACCAAAGTCATCACCCGCAAATTCACCACCACCAAGTTCTAGATCCGTTCCGATGGCCGAGAATAATCGCACCGTGTACCAGCAAGCTTTTGAAGGGCTCCATGGAGATCACTCACCCATTGTCACTCCCGACATTAATAACCCTAACTCGTGGCAGATCCAATCATATGTCATGAACAACATCACCAATCACCCCAGTTCCATGGCCGTGAAGATGAAGATTGTAACACCGTGAAAATACCCCATCTAGTTTTGGGCCAAAAATGTCAAGATTAGAAGTTAAAGGGCTAAAAATGTTAATTCTAAAAGTTAAAGGACTGAAAATGAAAAATTTGAGTTTTTAGAACCATCGCGCTACGCGATGGTCTCCAGATGAACTTCGTCGCGCTACGCGACAGAGAGTCACACAATTCAAGAAAAAGGGGGGCGCCGCGCTACGCGACGACCAAACTCAATTGGTTCATCGCGCTACGCGATGACCAAGTTAAGTAACCCGGGACACGTGGCCAACCACGTGGCAGCTTCTGATTAATTGTGGTGTCGCGCTACGCGACGGCCTTGGGGAAAAGGCCATCGCGCTACGCGATGGTCTGCAAAACTCGCCTAAAAAAGGGCAGCTACGGGTTCAAGCCAATGCATCTCATTTTCACCTTCATTTCACACACTTAACCTAGGTAATCGTGCTAAGGGTGTTCTAGGGTGTCGAGGGCTGTTTTCGCGAAGAATCGAGGTGTCGTTACACTGTTTAACGAGCTGCTAATCTTGTAACGAAGTACTAGCTGAATTGCTGCTGATTTCTAAAGTTCTTAAGTTCCGTCAAGCCAATTAAGATAGGAATAGGGTTAAGATACTTTACTAGTTACTTTAAATACCTAATTATAACTTAGTTATGAGTATAGTCGTTAAACTGTTAATATTTTCCAAGTAATGTTTTATAAAGTGAAGACGTTGCTTCCGTGTGAAGTAATGTTATCAAAACTATGATTTTGACGGGCATGTAGTAACTGGAAGGGGGTATCATTAGTAGACTCTTCTTGCCTAAGGAAAGCAATTCGTACAAATCCCAATCAACCGCGGGACCTGTTTGCTTACCTGGAGAAGTTTGCCAACGTGATATCCTTTATTAGGCCAAAGCGTGCTATTCCAAACGTCATATGTAAATTCAAAGTATTTTCATAAAACGACTATAACTATAATAAGGTTAGGTCAGACCTAAGAGTCTGCTGATCAGACCTTGAGTCTGCTGAACTGGAACAGACTTAAAGTTTGCTGAATAATACCAACTAGGTACTTATGCATACCTATTATGAATATAGGTTAATAGCATACTGAAGCCAAGGAGATTGATATTTCCTACTGATAATATAAGGTGAACACGTTAACCTTTTACTGTCTGAACTGATTTTACTCTTGTAATAGACTGGTTGTTTATTACAAAGAGTCTGATAAATGTTTGCATGAGACATAATCTCTAAAATCGTTATAATACAAAATAGATAATAAAAAGCAACTCAGACCGAATACACATGTGTCTGGATCCAAACATAACTGATAATTGGCATACAAAACCAAGTCAGTCATAACCGGTTCTCCATAAGGGTTACATAGCCTAGGGGAAGGTTGTCTCCGAACAGGGGCTATGTACTCGGGGAACATTTGAATTGTGTGTGTAGGGTAGTGATACAAATCCCGGGAATGGACATGCATTCCTGCTGAGCTTGTGAAACAGAAAACTATGTTTGTATTTAACGACTGTTATAAATGTTTTATCAAGTCAACGTTTCACCAGCATATAGCTGACGTGTTTTTCCCACCCTTGCAGGTAATTAGATGACAATAGATGGTATACAAGGATTGGAGACATAGAAGATCGCTCAAAATGGATCGTTTTGAATATTATAAATCCTTGTATTAATAATATCATTGTTTTGTAAAACTGAAACTTGGGTGTTTAATTCCCAAGTAATTTTGATAATGTAAATTAATATTTTAAAATTTAAGACTTCCGCTAAAAAAAAACCCGCTACTCTGATATATTTACAAAACAGGTACCAACTGATGGTCACACTTCTAGGCCCTGAAACGAGGTGTGACAAAGATGCACCGGTACACATCAACCGTCTGTCCCGTGTGTTCAAAACGTTCAACTTGCAAGGTGCTAACCAGGATGTGATCTTCCTTCAATTGTTCCCGTTTACACTCTTAGATCGTGCCGCCACTTGGCTCGATTCGCAACCTGCTGGAAAATTCACCACATGGGAGGCACTTCGCAATGCAATCCTCAAGAAGTACTTTCCACTTGCTAAAGCCTCTCGCCTTCGTGATCAGATCCACTCCTTCCACATGGAGCTGGATGAGGTGTATTACCAAGCTTGGGAACGTTTTCAGAATTTGCTTTCCCATTGTTCTCAACATGGGCTCACCCCTTGGGCCCTTGTTGAGAAGTTTTACAATGGGCTTACTTATGAGGCTCAAGCAAGGTTTGATACAGCTGCTGGGGGAAATCTGATGGACAGGAAGAACGTGACCGAGTGTAACGAGATGTTCGAAAGTTTCGCGCAATCTGAATACGTGAAGAAGCCACGAGGCGGGAATTCCAATCCCGTCACCAGTACACCCTCATCTGCTCGAGGTGTACACCAGGTTAATCTGGACACTGGTATGGCTGCTGCTTTGGAGAATCTCACCCAAGAGATAAAAGAGTTAAAGACTAAGGTGGATAAGTGTGAGATGTGTAGAGGTGGTCATGGTACACTGGATTGTCTGTTGATGAATAATCAGGATGTTGATTTTGTGGCTGGTCAGAACAAGTTCCCTAATGCTTACAACATCAATAATCAGAAATGGAACAACTACAAGAATCAGAATCAGAATTAGAATCAAGGTCAGAATAACTCGAAATCAAGGTCAGTATAACAGTGGAAGTTCTAATGAGAAAGGTTCGGGTAATGGAAAAGATTCGAGTAGTGGAATGGGAAGATTGGAAGAAATGATGCAACAAATCCTTAATAGAGATCAAGTCACTCAAAAGACCCTTGCCGACCATGATTTGCTTTTGAAGAATCAACAATCAGCTATGCCCGACATGTAGCGAACCATTAGTGATATTGCTCGACAATTAAATGAAAGACCTCTGGGACAGTTTTCAGGATCAACTCAGCAGAATCCGGCAGCTCAAATAAAGGCGATTACCACTCGTAGCGGTAGGGTTTTGGGTCCCGAGGTGCGAAGGAATGAAGTTTAAGTGGAACATGAAGAGGTGATGGATCAAGAAATCGAGATGGAAGTACAGGGTAAAGTGCAGAACACCGCACCAGTTGCATCGCCAGTAGAGAAGAAGCCGGTGGAAGTCCGGCCATCACCTTTGAATGACCATGCTCGTATCCCATATCCTGCTCGCGCGAAACACCAGAAATATACGCGGGAGTATGAGCACTTTCTTGATATGTTACGACAATTGAAGATCAATCTCCCATTCATTGAAGCCCTCCAACACATGCCGAAGTACGCGAAGTTCTTAAAGGACCTGTTGAAGAGGAAAGATAGGTTGGGGGAGGTGTCATCGATTCCACTCATAGGAGATTGTTCGGAGGTAGTGTTGAACAGCGTACCCGAGAAGTTGTTAGATCCGGGTGTGTTTACAATTCCAGTTTTGTTTGGTAGTGATGCGATGAGCCAAGCATTGGCAGATTTGGGTGCAAGTATTAATTGGATGTCGTATTCTTTGTACGAGAAGTTGGAGTTAGGTGAGCTTACACCGACTCGCATGTCTTTATCGTTGGCCGATCATTCTGTGAAGTACCCGCAGGGTATTATTGAAAATTTGCTAGTGAAGGTGGATAAGTTCGTGTTCTCGATAGATTTTGTGGTGCTTGACATGGAGGCCGACGAGAAGGTTCCCATTATTCTTGGTCGTCTGTTTTTACAAACCGCAAAGGCACTTATCGATGTGTATGATGGGAAGATCACGCTTCGGGTTGGTGATGAAAATGTTACTTATGATGTCGCGAGGTCGATGAAGCACCCGAGTGATCAAGATGATTTCAGTGGTCCATGCCATTCGGTTTATTTTATTAACCCTTTTATTGCAGGTATGGATAAATGCTTTGACTACATTTGTGGTACGGATCTAGTGGGAAGTAATGGTTTGGTCGATTGTGATGATGGGGGTGAGGATGAGTCGTGTGGGGACGACTCGGTCTGTGATGAGTTGGCTAAGATTTCGGGGTTGCCCGAGATGATTGAGGTAAATGAGATTAGTTGTGAGAATGAGGCGGTTTCTGAGGAAAAACCCGCTCTGTTGGAGTTGAAAGTACTCCCGTCACATTTGGAGTATGCGTATCTTGACGAGGGCTCGAACTTGCCCGTTATTGTATCATCCAAGCTGACGGAAGAACAGAAGTCAAAGTTGATAGATGTGTTGAAGCTACACAAGGGGGCGATTGCATGGAGATTGTCCGATATTCAAGGTATTAGCCCCGCTTATTGCACGCATCGGATTTTAATGGAGGATGAGTACAAGCTGGTGGTGCAACCACAAAGACGTCTCAATCCAAATATGCAAGATGTGGTGAAAAAGGAGGTATTGGAGTTGATGGACGCCGGGATGATCTACCCGATTTCCGATTCCCCATGGGTGAGCCCGACCCAAGTTGTTCCAAAGAAGGGAGGTATGAGCGTCGTGATTAATGAAAAGAATGAGCTTATCCCTTCGCGTACTGTTACCGGTTGGCGTGTGTGTATTGATTACCGGAAGTTAAATGATGCCACCCAGAAGGACCACTTCCCGTTGCTGTTTATTGATCAGATGTTGGAGATTTTGGCAGGTCAGCAGTTTATTGTTTTCTTGATGGTTTTTCGGTATATTTTCAAATTCCCATTGCACCGGAAGACCTAGAGAAGACAACTTTTACATGTCCCTATGGTACGTTTGCGTACCGTCGTATGCCGTTTGGACTATATAAAGCTCAGGCTATATTTCAGCGTTGTATGGTAGCCATATTTCAAGATATGATAAAGACGTCCATGGAGGTGTTTATGGACGATTTTCCGGTTTACGGTAATTCTTTCGATCAGCGTCTTGCTAATCATGAGAAGATGTTGAAGAGATGCATTGAAATGAAGTTAATGTTGAATTCGGAATAGTGTCATTTTTTGGTGACGGAAGGGATTGTGCTCGGTCATAAGATATCGAGAGATGGTATTGAGGTGGATCGGGCGAAGATTGATACTATAAGTAGGCTTCCTCCACCGACGAATGTGAAGGCAATCAGGAGTTTCTTGGGCCATGCGGGATTTTTTCGGCGATTTGTCAAAACTTTTTCTAAAATTACCCGCCCGATGACCCGACTCCTCAAAAAAGATGTGCCTTTTGTGTTTGATGATGAGTGTGTAAAGGCATTCACGTATTTGAAAGAGAATCTCGTAAGTGCTCCCATTCTTTGTTCTCTCGATTGGAGCTTGCCATTTGAGATCATGTGTGATGCTAGTGATTATGCAGTTGGAGCGATTTTGGGGCAAAGGCGAGATAAGCATCTTCACCCATCTATGATGCTAGCAAGACGCTAAACGATGCTCAAGAGAACTACACCACCACCAAGAAAGAACTTATAGCTGTTGTGTTTGCATTTGATAAGTTCCACTCGTACCTCGTGCTTTCGAAGACCACCGTTTTTACCGATCATACAGCCTTGCGTTTTCTCTTTCAGAAGAAAGACGCGAAGCCCCATCTTATACGGTGGATTCTTCTACTATCCAAGTTTGACATCGAGATCAAAGATAAGAGGGGTGCGGAAAACGTAGCGGCCGATCATCTTTCCCGTTTAGAGGACCCGAGGAGAGAAAAATTGTGTGAGGAGGAGCTTGGTGATACATTCCCTCATGAGTCGTTCTATTTTGTTGCGGCTGAGAAGCAAGATATGCCATGGTTCACTGATTTTGCTAATTATTTGGCTAATGGTTTTATTTTGGAGGGTATGACTACGCAACAAAAGAGGAAGTTCTTCTGGGATGTGAATAGGTATGTGTGGGATGATCCGTTCTTGTTCAAGATTGGTGGTGATCGAATTCTGAGGAGATGTGTGATGAAAGAGGAAGGTTGGGATATTCTCAAGCATGTTCATGAAGGGTTGTCTGGAGGTCATCATGGTGTGCATGCTACCGCGCAGAAGGTGTTTGATAGTGGGTTTAATTAGCCGACAGTTGTTAAAGATGCTGAAGAGTTTGTGAAGCTTTGTGATGCGTGCCAAAGAACAGGTAATATTTATTCCAAGAATGAGATACCTCAAAACCCCATTCAAATTCTTGAAATCTTTGATGTTTGGGGCATCGACTTCATGGGACCGTTTCCCACGTCGAATGGTAATAAGTATATTTTTGTGGCAATTGATTATGTGTCGAAATGGGTGGAAGCCCAAGCGTTGGCCATGAATGATGCACGAGTTGTTTTGAGGTTTCTTAAGAAGTTGTTTACTCGATTCGGTACTCCGAGGGCTATTATTAGTGATCGGGGAACCCATTTTTGTAATACCCTCATGGAGAAGACGTTAGCTCGTTATGGGGTTACGCATCGTACTTCTATCGCCTATCACCCTCAAACGAATGGTTAAGTCGAGAATGCAAATCGAGGGGTGAAGAGGATTTTGGAGAAGACGGTTGGGGCTAGTCGGAAAGATTGGTCGGAGAAGTTAGATGATGCGATGTGTGTATTCCGAACCTCATACAAGAATCCGTTGGGTACTGCACCGTTTATGCTTGTTTATAGTAAGTCTTGTCATCTTCCGGTTGAGTTGGAGCATCGTGCGTACTGGGCGTTGAAGATGGTGAATGTCGATCTTACCGAGGCCGCAAGGAAAAGATACTTTCAGATTCATGAGTTGGAGGAGCTTCGGGATGCGGCATATTCTCGATCTTTGAACATCAAAGAAAAGACGAAAGCTCTACACGATCGGCGTTTGAAAGGCGGCAAAGAGTTCAAGAAAGGCGATAAGGTATTATTATTTAACTCTCGTTTGAAGTTGTTTGCAGGAAAGTTGAGATTGAAGTGGACAGGACCGTACTTGGTGAAAGAAGTTTTCCTGTATCCGGATAATGGAA
Organism: Bidens hawaiensis; assembly: GCF_021521415.1. NCBI lineage: Eukaryota > Viridiplantae > Streptophyta > Magnoliopsida > Asterales > Asteraceae > Bidens > Bidens hawaiensis. Next base: position 117,263 of record NW_027492013.1, on the reverse strand, counting down.
CATCGTGGAAGGTGAACGGTCATCGTTTGAAGCATTATCTTGGAGGACCGGAAGAATCAATCAAGATGGAGGAAACTCCTCTCGATCCATTGCACTGATTGTCGCACGTGGTTCTTGAGTGAATACTCAAGTGTAGAGTTTGTACATTCTTTCCTATTTTTATTTCTATTCTATTTTATTTTTATTTTTCCTTGAGTCACTAACGTAGTTTTTTGTAGTTTTTATTTGGTTTTTAAGTTTTGAAGAAAATAGTGTGAAGATCCCCTTGAAGTATAATGCAACATTCAAGTGTGGGGATGGAGCAGCAGCAGCCGTATGCTTTTCTTATTATTTATTTGCTGCTTTTATTCATGTTTGTTGGTTGGTCTGGTTACGTACTTTGAATGATTATATCTATCAGATTGATAAGATGAATTTTTAGATATTGTTGCCGATTCCGTTCGTGTATGAAAAAAAGGAGCTACTGGTTGTTGAGCACGTTCGGAGTTGGAGGGCATTTATGGAAGAAGACTTTAGCGTTATACTTCATATGCATATTACCAGCTAAGTCTTTTCCTTTTTACTTTGTTTTTATGTTTTTAGTTTTTAATTTTTAGCTTTGTTTTGTTTTTATTTATTTTTGTATTTTTAGGTTTTGTTTTGTTTTTAAATTTTTTAGTCGTGTTTCCGTCCCTACATTGAGGACAATGCAAATTTTAAGTGTGGGGATAGGAACACATGTCTTTAACTTGTTTTGTCATCTTTAAAAAAATAAAAATAAAAAAAAAACTTGGAAAAAAAATGTCCTTTGAAATTGTTTTCTTTTTGCGTATAAATGGGAGATGAGGATACTTATCGGGTTTCGGTTTTTCAAACTACTAATAATATGATATACTTAAAGAACACCCACTTAACTTGGGATGTGTCGGTAGGCTCAGCCTTGAGAATGAAAGGGCAGTTTGATAGTTGGTTTAAATCGAAAAAATATGGTTTTTAGTAGGAAACATGTTAAGTCTGTATAAAATACGAGATGAAAGGTCGACCATGCTCAAGCCTCATTTTTAGTTTGATTGTAGAAAGTTATGAATTTTAAAGAAATCTGAATACGCTATCATACGATGCTTGGGTAGGTTTAAACGTTAAAGTATACCGTGTAGCCGGTGATATAAACTTAAAATCTTGCACTTTTAGTTTTAGTGTTTAACACTTCATAGGCGTATAGTTTTATGACCTTAAATCCTGTATTGATGGGATGCTTCGGGGTTCGGACACCATGGGTCTGTATGCAGTTATTTATCTGGTATTTATATTTCCTAAGTGGATTTATGGCTATTTCAAAAAGCTAAAAAAGAGCAAACCCGCAGTTATCTGCCAAATTATAAGTCAATAAACAAGATCACAAAGTGCTTTAAAAGTACAAATTCACTACTTACTTGATCATACACGCTGTTAGTCATATGGGGTCCCCGTCTTCGCGTCTCATTACCATTAAGAAACGAACCACATGGGACACGTCATATGTAAGCCTACAGATGAATTCGTGCATACTCACCTATGGAGATGGACTTTTGGGGTGTTGCTTGATAACGGGGGTATGTCATGTAGTGGGAACACTAGCTACTTGGTTGAATAATTGAACCATAATCGTATCTAATGGCTGCTTGGTATACTTTGATGTTTAAATTTAGGTGGATAAACAATATCCTTGATCGTCTTAGCTATTCATGAAAAATGTGCAACAATGTTTTAATCTGCTATTTATGAGGTTTAAGTCAAGTTGGGGTGGTTTGATCCGGTAAAATCTAAAATAAAACGGGTCTTAACTGTGGGTTTCACTAGATTATATATAAATAATAATAATAATAATAATAATAATAATAATAATAGATGGATCTTACTTTTTCCGGTAAAGACAAAGGCATGGGTTTAAGTGGACAACAATATCGGTGATCGTAGTTTTTGTGTTGTTCTAAAATTTAAGATAACACATATGTTTTTAAGAGTGTATTTCTCCGATTCTGATCCCATTGCCACTAGACTTTTTCAGGGACGAAAAAGGTATAAGTGTGGGGATATTTGATGTGGGCTAAATTATATACATATTAGTATAAATATTTCCTACACTCTTGAGGTGGTTTTAGTGGATTTTCATTAACTTTATTCTAAAAGAGGTTCGTCTTTGAATTTAAAAGGTTTCTCATGACAATGAGCTGAATTGAAGTAGTTTTACTAAACTTGTGAACCAATCGGCATTCAAGTAGATTTCATGCATCATACTATTATTATTATTATTATTATTATTATTATTATTGTTGTTGTTGTTGTTTTTGGTATTCGTTTTTGGGTAAACTGTGTAAATTAATAATAGTATGTTATGCCAAATTCTGTTATGGGTTTTAAAGAATTAAGTTATATAATCTAGATTTAATCATGAATTCATGTTGATAAGTAATAACATATGTTTGCATTTTTTTGTCAGGGAACATAAATATGGCAGGTGGGCCATCTAACATATTGGAGTTAATATACATAAGCCTAGTAAAAAAAATAATACTAGAAAACAGGCCCACCATAATTGTTTTACAATAGCCCAAAAATCGAATTATGTCGGTTGTAACCTGGAGAAAAAAATATATGTCACAAGCAATTATTATTCGGGAGGGGCGCCACATATTTTCCACCAGAGAGACCCTAAGCACGAAAGATTCCACCAGAGAGACCCTAAGCACGAAAGAGCCGTGGTTAGAAGAGGAGTCCACAAAGCAGTAGAGAGAGAGAAGGAGTAAGCCTTGGTTCAACCAAATAGCATCCGGGTTCAACACCTATTCATCTAAGAATCGTTATTATTTGGTTTGAAATTATTATTTTCGTCATGAATTTATTATTTGAACTTCTTTACTTTCGTTTGTTCTTGAGTATGGTTGTTGAATAACCCTTAGACCGCCTAGGTTATGATGAATCTACTTTGATGTTTTGTTTTGACTTGGGATTATTTATTGTTATTATTTTTATGGTTTAGTAAAAGATTTACTTATATTAAATTGATGCGTATGAATGCTTAGGATTGTTTGATGAGTTTTATTCCATAGCTTTCCTTGATTATTGTTTGTCATATGATAGGTTGCTATTAGGTCAATTACTTTGTGTTCTTGATTATTTTATGGTTGATTTCATGATAAGATCATAGGAATAATATTGTCAAATAAACCTAAGTGTGCTGCTAACCTAAAATCTGTAAGGTGTTAGGTTATTGATAGATCTTTATTATTTAATCTTGCTAGATTTAGTTCTTCGTAAGGAGTCCGTCTAATGTTGATTATTTATTATTACCTGTTAAGTCAATTACATATTTTAAATTGCCTTTGATTTCCGCGTCGTAAGGTAGGATTTCGTTATAAAGGAACTAGATCATAATTAATTAGGTGACCGTAAGGGAACTTGATTTTTAATACTGGTGTGCGTTAAAATTTATTAGAAACCCATAGGTGTCTTCTTGAAAAGGGTCAGGGGTCCTGTTCAGGTTTTCTTTTAAGTGTCTATTTTACGATCCCAGTCCATAACTAAATATTTTCTCGGTTAATTCATAACTGAAATTTAGGGGATTCTAGCCTAGGTAGTTTTCTCATCATCGTCTTATTTTAAATAAACAAACTTTTGCTTTCATTTAAATTACTTGTTTTTTAATTAGTTTTTAATTATAGTATTAAATTAGTATTTTAAATAAAACCCACCAAACAAATATAAATTAATAAGTCGTATTTGTAGTCGAGTCTAATTAGATAATAAATGTAATTTAAAGAGTCTCGTGGGTTTGATATCTAGACTTACTTAGCTTTACTAGAGTCGATCGGTTCACTTGCCGGTTAGTAGTTTAGTCGAGTTTTAGAGTGTATAGAGTATTACTTAGTGTTTATTTTTAGTTAAATTAGTTAATAATTATTAAACTACTTTTAGCACATCAAATCCACTGGACCGGACTCTTTTGATGACTGCGAATCTTGTTTAGCTGGCAAGCTTGCCAAAGGCTCCTTCACTCATTAGAATGAACGAGCAAAGGATCTGCTGGGAATCATACATACTGATGTATGTGGTCCTTTTAGAACTATGTATAGGAATCATGAAAGATACTTCGTTTCTTTTATGACGATTAAAGTCGAAATGCTTATGTGTATCTTATGAAAACACAAACAGGAAACTTTTGAAAAGTTCAAAGAGTTTCAAAACGAAGTGGAAAACCAACTCGGGAAAACTATTAAAATGCTTCGATCAGATCGAGGCGGAGGCTACCTCAGCTCAGAATTCATACATCATCTGAAAGAGCGTGGAATTGTTTCATAGCTCACTCCACCCGGCACACCCCAACACAATGGCGTGAGCGAGAGGAGAAATCGAACCTTGCTAAACATGGTCCGATGGATGATATGTAGAACTAACTTGCCTCACTCCTTTTGGAGCTTTGCCCTTTTAACCGCCGCCCGCATTGTCAATCTAGCTCCAACTAAAAAGGCAAGCAAAGCCCCATATGAGATATGGCATGGGCGTAAGCCCAATTTGTCTTTCCTTAGAGTATGGGGATGTGATGCTTATGTCACTAGTGATTCTAATGATAAGCTCGATCCTTGGGCGTAAAGGTTGTCTTCGTCAGATACTATAACAAAAACGGATATTATTTCTTCCATCCTGATACAAATGTGATTTCAATCAAAAGGAAGGACCACATTCTCGAGAAGGAAATTCTCGATCGAGGAACTGGAGATAATATTGTCGATCTTGAAGAAATTCAAGAACCACAAACTACCGCTGAGGAAGTTGGAACGTCTGATCAACAAGTTGTTGTTGCTGATACATCGGACATGAACACAAGCGTTCGCAGAAGTAATAGGACTCGCGTACCAAACTCTAAATACCTATGGCATCTAGATGGTCCCGAGGTCCTCTTAGTAGCCGAGTCAAGTGATGAACCTACTAATTACAAATCTGTTATCTTAGATCCGGAATCTGAGAAATGGCAAGATGCCATGAACGCCGAGATGCAATCTATGCGTGACAATCAAATCTGGAACTTGGTTGAGCTACCCCCCCCCCCCCCGAGTGTCGGGCAGTAGGGAGCAAGTGGATTTTCAAGAAGAAAAACGACATGCATGGAAATGTGCAGACTTATAAGCACGGCTAGTCGCGAAAGGTTTTACTCAAACTCAAGGTATTGATTATGATGAAACTTTCTTGCCCGTTGCTATGACTAAGTCGATAAGGATATTACTTGCCATAGCCGCGTACTATGACTACGAGATATGGCAAATGGATGTCAAAACTGTTTTTCTTAATGGAAATCTTTTTGAAGATGTCTATATGGTTCAGCCTAAAGGTTTTGTCGATCCTAAATATCCTAACAGAGTGTGCAAACTGAATAAATCCATTTATGGACTTAAACAAGCATCTCGCAGCTGGAATCTTCATTTTGATGAGAAAATCAAAGAGTTTGGTTTTATCAAAAATGAAGATGAGCCTTGTGTTTACAGAAAGGCTAGTGGGAACGCTATATCATTCCTCATCCTGTATGTGGATGATATACTGATCATTGGAAACAACATCCCTATGCTTAAGGAAGTTAAGAATTAGTTGGGCTCTTGTTTCGCAATGAAAGATCTTGGTGAAGCTGCTTATATTCTAGGAATCAAGATCTACCGAGATAGGTCTAAGCGGCTTCTAGGGCTGAGTCAAAGTACATACATAGACAAAGTAATGGCACGCTTCTCTATGGATAACTCCAAGAAAGGAGCTCTCCCCATGGCTAAAGGAATCGTGTTGAACAAATTGCAATCTCCGGCAACGGACATTGAAACTAAGCACATGCAAGCAATTCCATATGCTTCAACGATTGGTTTAATCATGTATGCAATGTTATGTACTAGACCTGACGTCTCGTATGCGCTGAGCATGACTAGTCGTTTTCAGCAGAACCTTGGCATTGCCTACTGGACTGCTGTAAAGAACATTCTAAGGTACCTGAAAAGGACAAAGGACATGTTCTTAGTGTTTGGAGGAGTGGAAGAAGAGCTCAATGTAAGGTGTTACACTGATGCTAGCTTCCAGAATGACCGAGATGTTTCTCGCTCACAATCTGCTTAGATGAAGAAATTCATAGCCCACCTCGATCTGGTTCCAAATTTTCTGAAACCGATCGACGTAATCTGTGATAACACAGGAGCCATTGCTCAAGACAAAGAGCTCAGATCTCATCACAGGGCCAAGCACATTCTAAGTAAGTTCCACTATATACAAGATACACTGGAACGAGGAGACATCATAATAAGCAAAGTAGACACAGATCAAAACCTAGCTGACCCGTTCACTAAACCGATGACTCAGGACAAGCATGATCATCACAGAGATGCTACCGGTGTTAGATTAGCTAGTAGTTTGTTTTGATTTAGTATTTGGATGTGTGAACATTTAAACAGTTATACTTTTGAGTTCTCTTTTGATTTAATGGTTAAATGCAAATGTTGAATAATATAACTGTGTTCGGTTTTAATACGTTTAATCCATGAATATTGTATTCTAAATTATCCGTAGTCGGTTAGACTCGTGGGAACGATTATGAATTAAGACTATTCTGACTTTGGACTCAAGAAGTTGACTTCCAAACTCACAGACCTCATTATGAATGACGTTGGATGTAACTCGCATCAAATCATCTTCATGGATCTTAGTTATAAGATGTTTTGATACTGGTATACTCATTTAGTATCCTTAGACCTGAGATACATATTAGAACTTTCGTTTACTAAAGGTTATTCTTTGATCAGTGTCAACCGCTGTCGCATAACTGCCAGCTATAAAGGCATTAATTGGGAATAATCTGAAGTTCAGTGGGAGTTGTATGTATTCAAGATGGGATTCTATACTCTTACATGATATGTAACAGTTAGACATCTTGGCGCCCTCGTTGATTCAAACTTGTAAAGTGTGAGGCCTCACCCAAACTAACTGTGTGTTTGATTGGACCACTTTGATTCTAGATCGAGAACTATAATGATTGAACGCCATATGAGATTAAACCTGATCCATGTCTCATTGTTCAATTGATGTCTTATACAGAAAGGATAGATGAAAACGATTACCATATATTCGTTATCTTGCAATAGTGTATTCCAAGATTGTTTTGGTTAATGAATTTAATATGTTATAACCTGTTGGGGGCAGCTATGTGTAGCTAGAGCACCGCTGGTTGTCAGTATTGAGTAACTTAACCAGAAACTGTCCAAGTGGGAGACTGTTGGAATTATGGGCCGGTTCAGGTAAGTCAATACGGCCAACCGGGTTATGACCCGTGAGAGTTACACCGTGAGGTAACGAACCATAAAATCGCTTAAGTTAGTTAACCGGGTTAGACACTTTAACGAGATAAAATTACATGGAACGGGCTTTGGAGCAAGACATGGACTTATTGGCCCATTAGGTTTATAACTAATTAGATTAGTTAAACCTAATTGAGGGGTTATAAATATATGATATTTTATAACCTGAACCTAATCCTGACAAGTCCATGTCCTTCTTCCTCCACCTTAGTTACCGGCCACCTGCTCCACCGCCGCTACTTCACGCTGGCGCATGACCAGCCGCCGCCGCCTGTCCGCCGCTGTTTGCCGGTGCCGCCGCCACTTGCCGCCGCTGACCAGTCGCTGTCCGCCGCCGCCGACCGCGCCTCCAGCCGCTGCCACACACCACCACCGCTGTCGTTGCCACCGTGCACCGCCACCGTTGGTCGTTGTTTTCATTGTGTCACCTAGCTTGGTTCGTTAGCCTTCGGTGTCTCAACCGGTTATTTATTAACCGAGGTAAACTTAAATATATCGTTAGTTTAATTATATATTTATTTTTTGACTCGTACTCGTATTGTCTGTAACCGGATCCTGTCGGGTTTAGTTTCGGTGCTGATTAATTATATCCATTCCGCTGCGTATAACCATAATTAATAAGATTAATTATTATTAACCACGTTTATTGAACCGGTTTTAATAAACAAAATTTTAACTGATCACCACTGAAACCTAACAGTAGTCACATAACCAAACATGAAAATGATGAATCATCTTATCTTTTTTAAGTTTTGCTTCCGACTTTTTTACAGTTTCTTTTACCGTTTCTTCCCTTATAATAATTTTTCTTTGGGCGAATACCATATAAAAACCAATATAGTTTCTGGTTTTGTTCATAAAAGTATCTAAACAATTTTTCGCACATAAAAACCAACATATTTCATATAATTTCTCATAAAAATCCCTAAACAAAATTTTGTACATAAAAAACCAACATATTTTTGGATTTTTATCATAAAAGTCACTCAACAAATTAAATTATATATTTTAAATGATATATTCTTAAATCACAAACATATATTACTAATATTGTTACTAAATTGAATTAATATATTATATTAAACTAAATTACACTTTGAAACTAAGATATTACCAGATTACCCTCCAAGGCCCCAACCATTTTTTCTTCCCACATACTTTCTGTTCGTTACCATCAACACCTCCATCACCATCTCCAGCAATGGCATCAACCTTATATCAGAAAACACCTCGACTGCTTTGAACCACCGTTGCCGCCTTGATTGATTTGAACCGTCTCCGACGTCGCATGGTCTACTTTGAACCATCTCCTCACTTGTTCGATTCCAGTGATGAGGCTGTTAGTTTCTAGATTCCGCCGGTCTAACAAAGCGATTGGATTAACCAGCGGAGACTGTTTAGATCTGGTTAAGGGGAAAACCATAATGATTGTCGGTGAAGAAGTTGTGGCCGAATATTTTGCCGGAACTGTTGCCGGCAACAAACAGGGAATCGTAAAGAAGAAACATGGTTTATGGCCTTAGGGGTAATCTAGTAAAATAGCAATTTGATATTGTTTAAAGTGTATTAATATAATTTTGCAAGTATAGTAATATATGTTAGTAATTTTAAGAATATATCATTTAAAATTTATAATTTAATTTTTTAAGTGATTTTTATCATAAAATCCGAAAATATGTTGGTTTTGTATGTGAACAATTTGTCAAGGGACTTTTATGAGAAATTATATAAAGTATGTTGGTTTTTTATATGAAAAGTTGTTTAAGGAAGGATTTTTATGAGCAAAACCAGAAAGCAGGTGGCCTGCTTCCTCTGTCATCGCTGGGGAGCTCTTAGTGAGGAGACCTTAGGAAAAGTTGCTAAAAATGTTGGTATTTTATGGTATTTCCCCCTTTTCTTTTATATGTTTTCCTTTCTTTTTTGCTTTTTTTTTTTCACGTTAAAGGCTAGGATGTTTGTTTGAAGCAAGTAACATGGCACGTAAATAAGAAGCAAGTGTTAATTACAAGTTTGCTACATAAATCTAACTATCTATATAATTGCCTACCATAAAATCCTATGTGTCGCTCTCACATCGCGTCCCACCCTCTCTATGGCTAACAGATTGCTTGATTTGTGAATGAAAGCCTCTAATTGATTTAACCCGGTTCGACCCGTTTAAGCTTTAAAATTCGCGGGTCATGGGTTTTCTAATGGGTTTGGATCAGATCAAACTATCCTCTCAAACCCTAATCTCTTCTCACAACTTCATCGCTCCTCTCCTTCGTTGACATCAAAATAAAATACAGCTTCCACAGAGGTGAAATCAGTTTCTATAGACTGCTTTATGTTTCAAGAAACCTAATCGGTGATTTTAGATGGTCTTGCACTCTCCGCCGGCGATTCACAATTTGTCATGAAAACGAACCTTGCCTCCGGCGAGTTCTTTACTGGTATGTCGTCTGATTCGTCTGTTTCAACATTTTATTTGTAAATTATGACGATTATTTTGGTTCAAGTGGATGGTGTAGAGTACCAATTTCATTCTCTTGCTATGTGTTTTGGTACTTTGATTATTGGTTGTGTTTATGGAGAGCCGTGGTTTTGGCTGTATGATTTGATTAACAAATAATGATATACGATTTGATTGTTTATTTTAACCACTTCAACATTTAATTTATATGATGTAATTATTTATTTTTGTTGGATTCGATACTTTAGGCTCCCTCTATGGTTGAAATCACACCAAACAATGGCTCAAAGATAATTCGTTTAACCACATTAGATGATATGCATACCAGTTATGAACTAAGCGCACCGAACAACTTAAAGTATGTTCAAAAGGTGACAACTTTAACCTTTTACCTATGAATGAGTCGATTTGGCTTGTGTTTTACATTTTATCTTGAATAAGCAAAACTTAAAATGAAAATGGGTCAAATGGGTTAAAGGTAGTTAGATCCTGTTTTTAACGGGCAATGCACACTAAATTGTTTTTATGAAAGATTTAGGTTACTTTTAACTGTTGTTTATAATTTTGGGTGGGAGTTGATTAAAGCCATAGATGAAGACATGGCATTTGTGTAGGTACACCAGATTTTGATCTCAAACTTGAATTGGTGAACATCTAGGTATCCGCCACTCTCAATATTAATAACATTGAATTAAGGTTACATTTTTCAGTTTATATAGTATGTTGAAGCTTGATTCTTCTAGATGCATTTGATTTATAAGTTATTTCATTTCATTGTCAAATATTCTAACAACCAATATTTTTTAATGATTCTTCTACCTTGATTCTTTGTTTATTTTGCAATTTTTTTATAATGCCTGCTAGAATGATTGAATTTTTAATGATTCTTTGTTATCTTCAGGCGTTTTTTATTTTCAATTTTTTTTTATAATGCTTGCTAGAATGATTGAATTCTTTGTTTAATGATTCTTTGTTATCTTCTACCTCGATTCAGTTTATAATGCTTGCTAGAATGGTTGAATTTTTTTTGGTTGTTTTAGCCTTCAGGCGTTTCTGAATCAGCAAACGGTTGATTGTCCGTGCTTTAAAATTTTTATTTTTGGCGATTATGAAACTGGTAAGGCTTTTATTTTTTGTTATTATTATCGTTTATTGAGATTTTATGATTAGTGATTACATGGTTTGTTTTCCATGAGACACGAAGTCTGAAAATATGACACTTTCACTCAGCTTTTAATTGTTTGTTTTTTATTTTTCTTTTCGAGTGACATTCATCCGTATGGAGTAATCGAACTTGAAAGAAAGCTTCTCATGGGCTCTCGAAAAGCCTCCATTAGTATGTCCATTCAGGTAATTTACTTTCATGCTCATTGTTCTTTCTGACACTAACTTCATCAGACCATTTCTGATGTCTTCCTCTAAGTTTGTATGCGTTTTTTTTGTTCCTGATGAAATGATGCTATTTTGTCTATAAAATTAACTTTCAGTTTCTAGAGAAGATGAAGGGGGTCTTAAGAGAGCTTCCCTATTGAACACGTTGGTCTAAGTAGCTTCTTTAAAGAGGATGAAAAATATATGGCGTGCAAAGGTTAAAGGTTAATGACCCTTTTGTGCATCATGTAGCTTATTGATTTTTAGCCAATTAGCTTATTTTTTTGTTTGCTGATTTGGCTAATTTGAATGTATTAAAATAATGCAGATCGTTGTCTGAACCATTTTCTCATATCAACTATATTTTGATATTTCTTTCATGTATTTATAACATGCTTTCCAAAATCATAAATATGCATATTTGTTTATGTCTTACTTTATTTGTTTTCAATGGTTGATGTCTTATGTTATTGTTAAAGGCTTGGAAAGTGATAACAAATCTCAAATCTTCTCAGCAGGTTATCGTCAACTACTATATTTGTTAATTTTTTATATCCATATTCTTGCAATGGTAAATCTCTAGGCAAGTTGCTTAATTTTTTGAAGCGTATCTTTTTTGGGCTCATATTTTATAAACACTTATTTTTTCCTTATTTAGATGTCCAGGGGTAAATTAGAAAGTTTAACTCATTTGAATTTTTTTGTTCGGAGGTCCGGGGTAATGGTCATATGTTTTGAATGGGGCAGTTTGACTTTTTTTAGTCAACTGATCTACGTGGTGTTTTTTTTATATTTGGAAGTCCAGATTTAATTATTTAGCTAATTGAGTTTAAACTTACCATTGAGTTTTTGGTTACTACATATGTATTATTCATACTTTGTAGTTTTGTGAATCACATGTTATTGATAACATGGTTTATCTAAGCTATTATATTAATTGATATCTTATGGTAGATATGAAGCTGTTACACTCCTTAATTATACGAGAGGTAGGTTTTTTTAGCTGTATCATTGTAAATATTGTATATTGCATTTCTTTTATATAAAATATTAACTTAAGTTGAACTTTGTTTATAACTATACATATTTAACTTAATGATGAAAAATAACATGGTTTGATTAATTATTGATGTGTGTAGTTGTAATTAAGTTTGGAAGGTGTTTTTTCAAGGAACGATATGAAGGTAATTGATGTTTACAGATCTCTTCAATTCAATGTTTTGCTGATTTGAATTAGTTTGTTATTAATAGTTGTTTTGATTTGCATAGATGCTCAGATCTGTTTACTGCTGCAATATTCACTGGCTCTGAGGTGTGTATTAACAAAGCTTTTGTTTTTCTGAGAATTTGTTATTATGTTACCGAAAGTGTGAAATAATTATCATATGAGGAATGATGATGCACCCCTTGCTCAATTTGCTGTTGCTTTCAATGGAGCCGCATGGACCGATCTAGATTTCATGTTTTGGGTCGGCTAATTTGGCCCGATCATGTTCAGGCTGATCAGTTTCTCCAATTCAATCTTATATGTTCTATTTGTATCAATATGACATAAGAGAGCAACGACTAAGGTTTGTAGATACCGGCTCTTCAAGCTCTTATTCTTACAAGGAGGTATCCTTTATACACTTTCTTTATTCTAATTAATATGCTTGAATTCATGTTACTTTATACATATGACCGCACTAACACAGTTACTTATGGTTGCACAGATGAATGACATTATCCACCAATGTTGAGTTACTGCAAAGAAACTTATTATTTTTCAAGTTCAGGTCCTGAATCAACATGGATGATATATAGCAAAACAGCTTTCTGTCATTCGATTATTGGGTACTTAATTTGAACCGGCTTATGCGCTTTTCTTTCACTTTACCAGAAAATGACATTGTAAAAATATTGGTAACTTGCAGTTAAAAAGGATGATAATGGTTTTGACTTGCATCACTCTGCATCATTTATGAGACACCAGAAGAACTAAGAAAAGTAATTGACAAAACCAATAATGTAGTCGCATAAATTTTGAGGAAAAAACCTTGTCTGGCCTGTGAATGTAAAAATGGAAACTTGGACAAATAGAGGACTTAATCCACACACATATTTACAATGAGTTTGAATAAGGGGGGAGAGAGAGAGAGAGAGAGAGAGAGAGAGAGATTATAGTGGGTTATAGTTTTATTTATACTTAATATTTTTTTATGAGGGTGAAATAACCAAACTAGGGATACCGGTTGCGAATTGTTCGGTTCGATATCAAAAACTCAAAACTCCGTACTGATTTGGAAACTTCGTACTGATTTGGTACTGATGGTAACAAATTGGTCAAATACATATTCACAATAAAATAAAAAAAGGTCTGAATAAACCCGCGTAACACGCGGGCTAAAAGATAGTGACTAAATATACAAAGACATATGAATGACCCGCTGGCAAATTACTACGTAATACATATCCACAACATGTTCCTGGATAAGTGAAAAATTCAAAAGGGTCAAACGCTTTTGAATGTGTTATTCTCGAATACAGTTACATATTTGATGGTTGATTTCCAAAAAATTTAAATGAAGTATTATTTCATACTTATCGTTTAAATATGAAGCAAAAATGGAAATTAATATTAATATAAATTGATAAAAGAATTATCCTAATGAAGAAAATAATATAAATAGAACTTTTAAAAGTAAATTACAAATTTCGTAGGTATGAGTTTGGTTCGTTATAAGTTTTGCTATGACGCAACGGGATTTGGCCGGTAGTGGTTCCGGTTCGTTATGTACCCGAATTTACTATAATAAAATTTATATTTGGTATAGTTTAGGATACAATACTTACTTACATAACATTAAAAAAAAATTAAACACGATGAAGTATTTAAATTTTTTTCTTATCCCCCACTTGTGGCCTAGTGGTAGGAGGCTTAAGTTCTCTAGTGGAGACTCGAGTTCGAATCCCATTTTTGTCACTTTTTGAGCTAGGACTTGTGCAAAGGTTCTCAGTTCAAACCTTGAGCCCACCCATGTTTTCATCCCACCATGTGTTACGTCAGAGAGTTCTACTCTTGTGGTGGCACAACGACTGTCAAGTGGCGGTCGGCGGTATAGCTTCCCGGAAAAACGCCCAAGCTAAACTCTGAAGCCAGAATGGGCATCAGGGCTCTCCAAATTTGAAAAGTGTGGTAGCCTAAATACAAGATACAAGAAAGTCGCCATTCTTAAAAATGTTAGTTTTTTTCTTTAAAACTCAACAACGTAATTGATATGTGTGTGTGTGTATATATATATAAAGTAGTTGCCATGGAAAATGCATAGAGGTTTTGGATATTGTAGAAAACAAGTGTTGGGTAGGAATGGTAGGAAATAATCTCAACCATTTATTAGTAGATCCAAAGGATGAGATAGTTCCAACCAATACAAAATGTTTTCTAAAGTCTAAATGGTTGAAAAAGGGCAAAATTGTAAAAGTGTGTTGGTTTTTAAAACTAGATTGCTTAAAAAATGGCTGGTCATTCGTCATAATCCCGTAGTCATCCTCACCGGAATGTTTATTCGCTGATATCATTCCACCTCATAGCAACACAATTGGAGATAAAATTGAGACAATTGAAGATCATCGACGGGATTTACACAACTAAGTGTGTCGCATTTGTTTCAATTTTTTGTGGAAAAAAACCCTAGTTTTTTCGCTATGCCTAAATTCCAACTAATCGTTGGGTTTTCGATTTGTGATGGTGTGATTGGGTTGTATTTAATGTGGCCGTTATGTGTTTGTGTTGTTAAATTGTGTGGTAGTGAAGTTAAGTTGGTGTTGAGTGGTGCATTTGTGGGTGTGCGTTTGCTTGTTAGAAGGACAGTAGAGTAGTTCTGATGAGTTTTTGGTATTGTTATGGAAGCTAATTTTGTGTGTATTGTGGTGAGTGTGGTTATGTGTGTATGGTTTTTGACCAGGTTGTGCTAAAAAAGTTTTAGTTTGGGGATGGTTCTGTTGTTGGTGGTGCTAAAATGATTATTGTGTTGTGTGTTGCTATGGGTGTGTTCGTTTGCCACTATGCATGATACTTAGGTTGTGTTGGTAATAAACATAGGTCATATGTAACTTAAGTTGTTTTGTTGTTAGTTGTTGGTGGTGTGTTGGGTTATGGGGGTTGGCTGTGCTAGGTATGTGGGTAGGAGTTATAGATGTTTGAGTGTTGGTTGGGTTTTTGGTTTGTTTTTGTCTTTTTTTTTTTTTGTGTGTGCTAGTTGTGTGTGTAGGTGTGTTGTAACGGACCTTTTGTCTAATTGATAAAATGATAGCATAAGAGATCCACCAAGATTGTAACAGACCTTATTCATGATTATAGGAATTGAAAAGATTAGATTTTACAACATTGTCCTTTCTATTTTAATTATTAATTTTTATTTACTCTATTTTGATTGGTTCTTATATTTCTCACAAAAATAACTCTTTGTATATGATCCTTCCTCAATGCATAGATACAACATATTATATTCACAAAAGTGTTAATGTTTTTATTCATCCCTACAATGATGTTATAGAAAGTTGCCCTTTTGACTCGTGGCTAGAATCTTAGCTCAGTTAGTCTTAGGTGGTGTTTGTTTTTGCTTAAAACATCTGCAGGAGGTTTATGTCTGCGGGCGCGCAGACATAAGTTTCTGAATACTGTTTTTTTTTAATTAAAATTTGCAAACTTTTTTTATGGTTTTAAAAAATAAGCTATTGTTTAACTTCTTCACACATCTTCACACTTTTTAACATCCTACTAACACCCAATGTCCAACACCACCACCACCCATCATGCACCGCCACCACCACCACGTACACTACCACCACCCACCGTCCGCCACCACCACCACCCACCACCACCGTCCACCACCACCATCCGCCATCACCACAGTCCATCACCGCCACTACCCACCGTCCACTACCACCACCCACCACCACTACCACCACCATCCACCACCCACCACCACCGTCCATCACCACCACCACCACCCACCCGTCGGCCACAACCATCATCCACTACCACCACCCACCGTCCGGCACCACCACCCACCCCCACCACTTACCATCCCCCAGCAACACCACCCACCACCACCACCACCTACCACAACCACCACCCACCCATCGGCCACAACCATCGTCTACTACCACCGCCCACCGTCCGCCACCACCACCCACCACCACCACCTACCATCCGCCACCAACACCGTCGACCACCCACCACCATCACCGTCCATCACCACCACCACCCACCGTCCGCCACCACCTACCATCCGCCACCAACACCGTCCACCACCCACCACCATCACTGTCCATCACCACCACCACTCACCGCCCACCACCAACTATTTTACCAGTCTACAGACGATAAATGACTTCTATCTACTATGATATGTATGATAGGTAACTAATTTTCAGCTTATGTAGACGATACCCAGTTTATAAAACAAACAATATTATATTTTCAGATTGCAGACCTTTAGACCACATCTTCAGTTATAGACATGAAATCAGATAAAATCAGATTGCAGACAGTTTTTGTCTTCAAAAACAAACAACACCTTAGTCTTCCCTTCAACTAACTGTTACATTTTATTAATCTTGTAAAGGCCACTTTTGTAAACAAATGTGTGAACACTTAAAAATGCACAAAAAATTATGGAACCTAAGAATGAATGATATATTTGATGTTGCATTTATCAAACAACCATTATTTGACCCGTTAAAACTGATTAATAAGTCTGAATTTAACATGATCAAATTGCAAAGAGCAATTTAATTAAAACCTTCTAAAATACCGGAAATGCCCTTGGTTATCAATGCAACAACATAGAACAAAAATGTGCAGCTAATTTTTTTCCAACAGTCCGATAAGCTTGCCACGCAAGCAATAGACTAACGGAGTTAACCATCCATCCATTAGTTGCACATCGTTGGAAAAGAATACAACTTTATTGAGAACTACCACAGCCAAGTGTAAAGTTTAAAAATATTATTTGTCAATAGGGCATACTAAGAATAATTTAAAACCAATTTTCCAAAAAAAAAAAAAAAAACCACCTAACTTTAGGTATAACATATAAAAAGATATAGAAATCCTACAATTGAAACAAGACTATATTATGTTCGAATCAACGACAAAGCCTTAAAGAAGTGTTTAGCTTTCAAACTTAAGTATTCTTTTACACGTAAAGATTTAAAACAAGGCTTCTGAAACTTAGAAGATGGAGCCACTCTAGACTCAACCGGAGGTCCATGAAAGTAAGCAACCGATATCCGATGCTTTGATTGGCTTACCATGGCTCGATGAGAAACAACCGGAAACCTTGCATTAGAAAATATATGCAAGAGATCACCTATATTCACCACAAACGCACCCTCGATGGGTTTCACCTGCCTCCATCCTAACCCTTCAACAAAAGTCTCTAACCCGCTTATGCCATTTTGGTTGAGAATTGTGAGAAGGAGAGAGTCCGTGTGTGGGGCAAGGCCAAGGGCTAGGCTAGGGTTAGGGCAAGATGGGTATGAGTTAAGTTGAAGTGCAGCTTGAGAGTCATGACTTGAAAGAGCCCAATTAAGTTCTTCTTGTGTGATATCTAATGTTTCAAGGATCATAAGCAAGAGGTTATGTGTAAGTAGTTTCATTTGATTTTGGTAGGCATCCATTGTGTCACTACAATGTATACATCAAAGAAATTAAAAAAAAAGATATAAGTTATATAAATAATTAATATACAAAATATGAGCCAAAGAACTATCATCAATACTAAATTCAATTTTCGGTGTTACGTAAATGTTTTGATATCAAATATGACAGTTGTTGATGTATTATATTAACTAGTTTTAGAGCTCGTGTCACGCACGAGATAATTCAAATTATAAAATTATAAGTAAAACAAATAATTACATAGCGTATATGAAAAAAAATATATTACATTTATGCTTGTATCTATACAATGTATACATAAATTGATTTTATTTATATCACAAAATGATTTTTTTAAATGAACTTAATAAAAAAAATGTCCGTGCAAAAACATACCCGTGAATGCTTCTTTCTATTGAAAAATTCTTCTTGGTGTCATATATTTATAATTGAAAGAATTTTGGTTATGAACCAATTTCGGAAATAACACTTCTCACACGATAGTAGTTCAAACCACTCAGCCTAAGCATTTATTGATATATTTATCAATTTACCATCTATTAAAGGAAAGTAGAACATCAAATTGTAACAATGGATGTGCTTCAAGAACTATGTTTTTCTAAGCTACACCATGAAAAAGATTTTGATAAGTTTCAGAGGGCTTCTCAACTTTGTCATAATGACAACATAAAAAATAACATGTTAACCTATTCAATTTTGTGAATATTTTGTTTCTTTTGAGCATAGTTTTGCATGACATGCTTCCCATACAACGTTTTGATCACCATTGAAGGAATTATTAACGTTGACATAAATATTTCAAATTTGATAAAAGTTAGAAGCATTGATAGGCATGGGGGTGGCATGTCGAAAGTGTTCGCAATCTTTTCTTAAATTTTAATAATTGAGGGAAAAATAGTCAATTTACCAAATTCAAAACCTTTTGATTATTTCAAAAAATGCCCTTAAAAATAAATTTGAAACCCGAATCATGTTTAAAATTCTAACTTTCATACTTTTGACATTTTAAAGTCAATACTTTGAACCCACAACAAATTTGACGATAAATCTATTTTGCATTCTCAAACTTTTAAAAATACTCAAAATTTTTATTTTTGACCTGTAACAAATTTTGACCTTAATGTAGTTAACTTGTACCAAACAATCTATTTACCAACTTTTGACCCATAAAATCAAATTTAAGTTCTACCAAAAACCCGAAACAACTTTCATTTGAGAAACATGATTTGTTGTTGATTTTTGGAATTCACCAAGTATTTTGAAATATATAGTAAAATAATATGTTAATATTTATATTTATAAAAATATATAGATATTATATAAATATAGTGTAAAAGGAAAGTGAATAATTATTGATTTGTTACATATATTAGTTTTGAAGGAAAAAAATTATAAGAATTAACCAAAACATGACAAGTGTCTGCATTTATTTTATTTTATTAGAATAGGTAGATTTTCATCTTATGAGAAAAGTGAACAAATCTTTGATAAAAATGACCACATAAGACTACTGTAACTTTGAATAATTTCCTGTATTACGATTATTATATAGAATATCCCGTCTAAGAAAAATAAAATCTTGAAATATGCTCGCTTAATATGATAAATAATGTAATTAGATGTAAAAGAGATCGTTTAATCCGTTTTATTTATATCCAAAACCCACAAAAATACTTCTAGTATACTCACATAGTCAATGAACAAAACTAAATGCACATACTTTTTAATTTTACATCTTAATAAATCTCGATTTAATTTTTTTTTTAGGAATTTTGCATATTTCAAGAGTTTTAAACCATCTCAAAGCATGATAATTTATGACATTAATCGATTATTCATTAAGTTTTATGATCCATACATCACGTGTATGTATTAGCATGTAAACTTTGCCTAAACTCCAAAAAAATTAACTTTTAGTATGTAATTTTAATATAGAAGTGTTTGAATAAGTCTACAAGAACTTAACTTACCAAAATTTTTGGTAATCATGTGGCCAAAGAGTCTTAGCATCATCAATACAAGAACCCATTATGGTGAATCCTTCATGCCACATACATTTATCAAAGAATGGTGATATCCGAGCCGAACCATACCCAGTGGCTCCATCGGATGATCTCAAAACCATGCGCTTTTCATAAGCTGAGAGAGCAAAAAGTCTCCGTGATTCATATTCAACCTTTTTGACCAACTCAGCAGGCACACCATGATTAGTAACTTGAAACATGCCCCATGTTTCGCATGCTTGCCCTATAAGATTCGTTGCATTGGAGCTAGCAAGATCGATAATTGGAATCGATGAATCTTTAATATTGCAGGTTTGAATCTTGATAACGGGTTCTTCATGAGGCCATGAGTGGGATTCCGGAACTCCATCTATATTCTCGAAGTCGAGAGGGATGATATGGTGATCGGTTATAGGGTCATTTCTGTAGGCTTCAGAGAGAGTGGTCATGATCACAACTTGTAATAGGTTTGAAATCACTTATGTGATTGTGGATTTACATATACGTAAATGAACCTTTGTATAAGTTGTATTGGAATTAATCATGTTATTACAAGCCTTTATATATACCTATACAAACTAAACAACATAATGATTGTAATATATATAATGTTTTATATGCTTTTATACATTATATATTTCAACAAACCCATCTTTTACGGTGTTGTATGTGATTGTAATAATATATGCTTTAAAACATATTATAAAATTAATATTAGTAACTCATGTGGGTTTGTAGTTGGCAAACTTTGGATCAAGTGATGTCTTGAGGTGTATTTGGAAGCATTATATTGAAGCCACTTGTAAACTATGAGATGAGACAAATATGATAACATAAAACTTTATTGGACGGTATATATTATGCTAATCTATTTGGGATTTTGGACACTAATAAAATAGTGAAAGATTCCTAAACAAACGGAAATTTTCATATGAAAATGTAACAAATTATATTATAAGTAGTGAAATTTGAATTCTCTTCAAATTCTAATAAAATAAAATAATTATGGACACTTATATATTTTAATAAAGTAAATTAACTATAAGCATTTATTATCTTTTGGCTAATTCTCGCAATTCTGTTCCCTCCAAAACTAATGTCTTAATTGACCTTAATATATGTAATAGATGAATAATTATTCAGTTTACTTTTACACTCTATTTATATTATATCTATACATTTTTATAAAAATAAATATTAACATATTATTTTAGTATATATTCAATAATACTTAGTGAAATTCAAAAACTAACAACAAAACATGTTTGTTAAAGATTGAGAAGAATATAATTTCAAATGTTATTATTAACATATTTTACTATGTATATTTTAGAATATTGTAAAGAAAAACAAAACTCGAATATGCTTTCATTTTACAAAGTAATTTTTTTAATCATTATAAATATATATGTGCTTAAAAGTCAATCCATTTTTTTTAAATCAATTTATTTATCTTATTATTATTATTATTGTAAATTATCATATAAATTTATAAATTATAAATATATGCTTTAAATCTATTCAATTATTTTTTTGGTTAATTAGTAAACTATATATATGTTAAAATGTAATGATAATATATATGAATCACTTTCAAACATAAAAAATTTATCAATTTAATTTCGTAGTTTTTTTTATCAGGATTGTTTTAGGTTTTGTGAAACTTAAATTTGATTTTTATGAGTCAAAAGTTGGTAAATAAATTGTTTGGTACAAGTTAACTACATTTAGGTCAAAATTTATTTTGGGTCAAAAATAAAAATTTGAGTATTTTTAAAAGTTTAAGAATATAAATAGATTTATTGTCAAAATCGTTACGGGTTCAAAGTGTTGACTTGCAAATGTTAACGGATAAAAGTTAGAATTGTAAACATGATTCGAATTTCAAATTTATTTTCAATGGAATTTTTGAAAATAATCAAAATGTTCGGGATTTGTCAAATTGACTATTTTTCCCTCGACTATTAAAATTTAAGAAAAAATTGCGAACACTTTCGACATGCCACCCACACGCCTATCAATGCTTCTAACTTTTATCAAATTTGAAATGTTTGTGTCAACATTAACTTTTCCTTCAACGGTGATCAGAATGTTGTATGAGAAGCATGTCATACAAAACTATGGTCAAATGGAGCAAAATATACACAAAATTGAATGGGTTAACATGTTATTTTTTATGTTTTCATTATGACAAAGTTGAGAAGCCCTCTGAAGCTTATCAAAATCTTTTTCATGGTAT
Organism: Bidens hawaiensis; assembly: GCF_021521415.1. Lineage (NCBI taxonomy): Eukaryota > Viridiplantae > Streptophyta > Magnoliopsida > Asterales > Asteraceae > Bidens > Bidens hawaiensis. Next base: position 95,191 of record NW_027492013.1, on the reverse strand, counting down.
AGCTAAGAAAAACATAGTTCTTGAAGAAAATCCGTCGTTACAATTTAATGTTCTTCCTTCCTTCGATGGGTCCTTTCTGTATTTAGGCTAAGTGGTTAAAATTACTATCGTATGAGAATTCTTATTTTCGAAATTGATTCATAACCAAAATTCTTTCCATTATATATATATATGACACTGAGAATGAAATTTCAATAGAAAAAGCGTTCTCGGGTACGTTTTTGTACGTACATTTATTTTATTAAGTTCATTTAAAAAAATTATTTTGTGATATAACTAAAATCAATTTATGTACACGTACACGTAGTATGGATACAGGCATAGATGTAGTATATTTTTTTATATATGTTATGTAATTATTTGCTTTACTTGGAATTTTATAATTTGGATTATCCCGTGTATGACACAGGCTCTAAAGCTAGTAATGTCTAATATATCAAATTTATAACTTATATGTAGCTTTTGTAACTTTGAATTGTTACTCTCTAAATCTAATTGAACGACTCAAAAAGAAAACAACGCTTATGTTTTTATGTATGAAAACGTGTACCAAATGTGTGCCAAAATATTTTGTAAAAAAGACAGAAGACCTTTTCATATGTAGGTAGGGAAACATCACATTGTTTTGTAGAATCGACATAGTAAATGAAAGGGTATTTCTATTGGCAGCTAACAATTTTGCTGAAACAATTGGTAGTTTGGTACTTAAAAAAAGTTTATAATTATATGTTTTGACCGCATAGGAGATAGCCTATTTGTTTTTGGCTAATAATAAGATATTTACTTCACAATTGACATTTATTTCTTAGACAGCTCATTTTACATTTGATGATTTTCGATGATGTGATGCTCTGTGTGACTACACCACAATGTCTCTCTTTATATACACATAAAAACACTTAAGTTGTGTTTATAACGTAGAAATAAGAGGTGGAATGAAATATGTCATTACACAAAGATTGAAAAGAAAAAAAAATAAAATCACTAGGCTAAACCCATACATCTAGAGGTGGCAACATGGATGGGTTGGGTTGGATTTGGGTGATGGATTAGAATGGGTTTGGGTCAGGATGGGTATGAGTCATAATGGATATTTAAAATAGAATGTTAGGATGGATATGGGTCAAGATGGATAAAGCTAAAAAATTAATACAAAGGGTTTCAAAAACCCCTCAAAAAAATTAATAACTCAAAATATAAATAAAAAATACAAAAAGTAAAATAACTAAAATGTTTCCCTCGTCATCCTTGTTCATAAAAAAAAACAACTTGGTTTTGCCTCGGTTTAGGATTGATTTTTTCAGTTCAGTTTTGTTTTTTTTTTTCGTTTCGGTATCTATTTAGTTTCAATGTTTTCGGTTTCTATTCGGTTTCGTGTGTTTTGTTTGAAATAAAATTGGATGGAGGTTGTTTAATTTAGTTCATTCTAACTCATAAACAAACCTATTCTAACCCATAACCAAAAGTTACTAGCATTTTCTCAACCCATCTTGACCTTCTTGCAAAATTCTTTTGATCCATCCTGACTCGTTGCAATTTTAAAAGTTATTCAACTTGACCCAAAACAACCCATTTAGGTTTGTTTTGCCCCCTTAACACCTCATTTCCCTCATTCGTCACGTATGAGCCATGTCAGCTTTCCCCCCATCATTCAATATCATCTTTTAACTAAGAAAATACACCATTCTCCATCGTTTTATTATTTAATAATAAAAAGAATTAAAAAAGAAAAGAAAAATAATAATAATAATAAATGATTGGTTGAACCCTCAAATGAGAGGGAATGACCTTACTGACCATGGTCAGTATCATACGGGTCAGCCTAAGGCTATAACACACCTCAAATTCACTCTATCCAATTCCCTTATTTTTATTTTTTCATTCCATCCCATCTTTCACCCTATATCACCTCCACCACTACCACCACCACCACCATCACCACCGCCGACGACCACTGCCACCGTCATCAACCACCACCGCCACCCACCCACCATCGCCACAGCCACCACCCTTCAATACTAACAACCACTACCACCGCCACCACCACCGCCACATCACGTGTCACTACCCGCTTCCAACCATCACCTCCCACCTTCGGGCTCCGGCTACCACCACAAAACACCACATGTCGCCCACCACTGCCACCACCCACCACCATCAATGACCGCCACCAACCACCACCCACCATTACCCCACCTACCACCACCATCGCCGCTCATCACCAATGTTATACTATATTCTCATCTTTCCTGCCTACATAACAAAATAAAGTAATAATTCATTCCACTCCTTTGTCCATTCTATTCTCCCGTCCATTCTAGGATATAATCTATGTGAACCCCTTAAACATAGCTCCTACTTACAAAATACAACCCTAGGGAGATCACGATTACTATTTTTACTGCTATCATCGATTATCTAACTTGTTGGATGTTTCTGTGATTCTATTTTGAAACAACACCGGCACACCATATGGGGTTTAATAACATTCGGCCCCTCGCACCACCAATATTGTCTGCTTTACCCATGAAGAGCTTATGGATTTGTTTCTGGTTGCCCAGGTGGAGACTTCCCAGGAGGTCCCCCATCCTGCTACTACTCCCACCTAAGCACGCTTAACTGTGGAGCTCTACTCTCGTCCACTACCATTAAGCCCAAAACGCGTTGGTGATTTAAGAGGCAGGGCATTTACTTATGAACCAAAGATTTCTCCTGTCCACGGCCGATGTGGGATTTTCCTAGGGTGTTGCAAACACCCCCCCCCCTGGACTCATCATCCTCGATGAGATTTGCCCCACCATCCAATCTAGGATGTAGGATTCGCCTAAGGTGTACCTCACGACACCCCCGGGGACTCACCCTCTCTGATGAGGTTTGCCCCACCATCCCGAATGGCACAAGAGTGGCTCTAATACCACTTGTAACATGCAATATGCTAATTTGAAATTAACGATTCTGAAATGTTATTTTGAAATGTGAATCCTTGTAATGCCTTAATATGTTTATTATCTCTACTTTGTTAACACAAAATTGTTGAACAATGTAATGTGCTTAATCTTAAGTTGATTACTTTGTTCATTTAGTAGATATTACACTAAATTTTGTTAAGTATATCTTAGAATGATATATGTTGAGTATACTCCTTTAATCTTTAAATCGCTAATTAATCTTTTAAAGTGAAATATGCCAAACAATGTGTTAGCTTGTTGATGTGTAAAAACATATATATAAAACTAATTAATAAAACAATTCATAAATTCCGTTTTAGAAAGGGAATCACCAAACTAAACTTCACACAAAGGAGTGTACCAGTGGCCAAAAAGCCCAAGCAGGAAGAATTGATAACCAGGAGAAGTTGCTGATCATTTTCCCGGCCTTGGAAGTCAAAGATCAACAATCTAGACCGGTACTCATACCCCCTAACGTGACAGGGTTTATAGAACACTAGCTAATGGTGTAAAACACAACCGGATGGTGTAACATCCTCGTTAAAAAGGAAACAAGAGATGTACAACACACTGGATCATGAACAGATTGTTTATAAGAGAAAATAGTAAAATGTATTCATGCCATAAAGTTTAAACAAGAATGATGATACATTTTTTTGTATTCGAACACTGGATCATGCACACATTGCTTTATAAGAGAAGATATGCATTCATGGCATTATTAGGGATGAGCTTGGTATCGACCGGTACCAATCTTGAATTTCCTGATACCGAATTTCTCAAAAACTTGGTACTAGTACCGAAAATACTCGGTTCGGTAATTTTGGTAAATAATGGTATTGACGGGTACCAATCCTGAATTTCCCAATCTTGATTTTCTTAAATACTTGATACCGATACCCGGTATCATTTGCTCATACCTACATGACAAAGTTTACAACATCCATGATGATTTGTTATGTGGTTGAAGACTCCCAAAATATAAGCTTAACAACAAAAAAGAATATCTAGAAATCTCCACAAGTACTTCGAAGTTCTACCATGCAATGCCCTTAACTCAATTGTTTCCAAAGAAACATCAATTGAAAATAGTTAGTGAGCTTGTATGCTTATGACGCAAGTAAATGATGAGATTAAGCCAAAACGATTAATTAAGTCATGTTATGCTACTTTATTATGCCCGAGTGGGTAAGATGCAATCCACATGGGTCCACAACCAAGCGTAATGCCTTATCACATGAAATTAATGATGAAACAATAAACTATGTTGGAAATATACATTCATTTACGCACAAATGATATAGCTGGTGCAACCAACATGAATGAGGTCATCACACCCAATAGTACTATTAATATTAATCCATAGGCTCAAAACCATGATTAAATGACCATGTATGATGATAGGGGACTTACGATGTTATAACCAATGTCTTATGCAATATGTATCTTGGATTACTAATGCAGAATATATATATATCATGAAACAGGAGCAAGGTTTTGTCTTATCATGAAAACCCCAGGAGCAAGGTTGTATAACAAGCCAAAGCTCGGGCTAGTGAGACTCGTTTACTTTAAATCCTCCCCCCCTTTTTATGTCCAGCTCTCTCTTGTAAACAAGCCAATTTCAAGCTCAAGTTTTCAAATCGGTTTACTATTCTAAGCATGCCATGTCGGCCAATTTCACAAACCAAACCAGCCTTTCCCTTGCTCAGCTCATGGACAGCTATACCATTGATGTATATGGTTTCCTTGCCGTTTAACTTGACATGCATTTTACCTCACAATGTACTTACTATACCATTACCTGATATCAAAATTTGCTCCTTGCTATAACAGTGTTTATTTAAAAACCAAAATCCATGACAACTCACATGAATTCTAACTTCAGTAGACCTAGGTAAAGAAAACCAACACAAACAATACGATAAACAGAGCAATCAAGAACAAGATCATCATCATCTGGCCCTTGGCACTAGCCTTCTTCATAACCACAGCCACTTTTTTCTGCAACATGATTAACTTTTAATATCATCTGTGAATAATATGATCAGATCCAGACAAAAATCCACCACTGGGTAGACGGCAAATGGGAGGGTCAAATGAGTTCAGTAACTTATCTAAACATGTAATCGAAATCTTTTAATAAATATCTTAATTTTATAAATGATTTGTAATTCACATTCGTCTACGGACATGTTATTTTCAAATTTTAATTTCTTTTTTAAATAAAGTGATTTAGTACGTCAAATGCATTGGAAATTCATTTTGGCATAGTTATCAAAGGCGTTAGGCGCACTCAAGGCGCATAGGCCTTGCCTGGGGCCTAGGCGCAAGGTGCAAAAAAAGCGAGGGCCTGAGAAAAAAAAAACGTACTTAATAAAAAAAATATTAAACTATGCTTTGAAAAAGAGAACAAATTTATATTGTAAGTATATAAAATTAATATTACTTTCTAAATATATTTACGGAACTGATATACTTAGATATTAAAATCATCTAACTAGTTTCAAAATAAAATTAAACCTTTTTTAAGATAATTTGTGTAAAAGAAATATTAACATACAAAAATATATAATTTTGTACCTGCTATAATAATAATTTAAAATACTTTGAAAGAAAATTGAATTTTGCTCCTATTGATGCAGTCACTTTTCATACTTTTGTGCAGCCTTTCTGCAAAGACACTTAACTTTTTAAGCAAAGTCCTTATTTTCCTTTTATCATCTTCTTTCTCACCTCTTCAAATTCTGCTCTCCGGTGATGCAACCACAGATTTGTTCCAGACAGATTTGGCAGTAATTTGCAGAAATCCGCCAGAAACTGGCAGGAATCTGGCCAGAAAAGTCACCGGAAAGTCATTTTTGGCCGGAAAGGTAGCAAAAGAGCGCCTTTGAATGTGCAAGGCGGTATGGTTGCGCCTCGCCTGAAAATTGCGCCTAGGCGCACCAGGCGAGCGCCTTTGATAACTATGCATTTTGGTACGTGTATAAACAAGTCAATCCGCTCGTGGCCCACTCAAGACCAGCTCATTAAAACTTTGAATTGAGACGAACTGGATCCCGAGCTCAATTCTAAACGCAGGCTTGTTAAACAAGCGACCCCGGGCGTAACTTACCGAGCTCGAGCTGGATCGCAAGCCTAAATGAACTATTGATTATATAACTTACGTTTATAAAGCCTAATATATATTTAAATTATAATTGTTATTGCATATAAATTATCATACAATAACTAAATAATATATATTATGTTATATAAAACTTTTAAATTATACATAAATATAAAAATAACTAATAATGTATATAAATTAATTAATCAATAATAAACGAGTCGAGCCTAAGCCATGCTGGCTCTTTAGACATAGAGCTCAAAACGAGCCAAGCATTTTGGGAAATACATAACACTAGTCGGCCGGAAGACTAAAATAGCCACATGAAATGAAGCTGACCTGAACAAAATCAAGACGATTGGTTGTACTATCCATCTCTGAGCCCAATTCATCTATAAGTCTCTCCTGCCATAAATCAGGATTAATTAAACATTCATGTTTGGAGTTAAAAATTATTATGCATGTCAATTTAAATAGATTTAACCAAAAGGTGTTTTTGTAAATAAGGCTACCTGTGACAAGAGTTCATCGTGTATGGTGAGCCCAACCGATCCAATCCTTCCAACACTTGCACTCAGCTCATCTAACTCTTCGTCTTGTTGCCTAAACATAGCAATTAATACACTCGGTTCTGTAAGCAAACCCCGAATAAAGTTAATTACACAGATGGTCCCTATGGTTTGAGCCTAGTAACAAATTTGGTACTAACTTTGAAAAGTTGCATGTATGTCCAAACGTGTTAGTTTTGGTACTAACTTTGAAAAGTTGCATGTGCGTCCAAACGTGTTAGTTTGTTACTTTGCCCAAATGACATGAGCCATGTGTGTAATTAACTTTGACTCTAAATAATAAAAGAAAAAAGTATAACTAATGTTACCTGGTGAGAAGCATCTGTCGGTCGGATTCTGAAGTTATGAAATCATCATTATCTTCAACATAACGACTAGCCTGGTTTTGGTGACGGGTAGTTGGAACCCTCATAAGCTCTTCACGCATCCCACTGGCAGTTGAATAACCTCTTCCGGTCATTGATTTCTTAACATTGCCAACCTGGATAAGAACGCTTGCATCAACAACAAACCATGAAAAAAAAATTAAGGAATGAAGTAGGGGCCTAAATGAGCGAAGCCGCTCAAGACTGAATTGTTAAAAGCTCAAATCTAACCATGCTTAAACGAGCGGAAGCCCGAGAGCAAGCCTTAAAATAAGCATGTTTGACGAACTGGAGCCTTGAGCTAGCTCACAAACCTAAACGAGCCAATTATTTATATAACTTGTATTTGATATACTAACGATATAATTATAATAACTATTATTATATATAAAGTATGATTAAAATTACTCAATAACATATACCATGTTATGTATTTTAAATTATAATAAAAATTTAGATAAAAATAATTAAATTATATAAAATATAGTTAAAAATATTAGATGAGCCTATACCAAGCGAAGCTTGGCTTAACATTTTACTCACGAGCCGAGCTCAACCTTAAAAAACTGCTCACAAGCCAAGCTTGAGCTTAAAAAGTTGCTCATGAGCCAAGCTCGAGCTTAAGAAACTGTTAACGGGAGGAGCTTGAGCTTTAGAAATACAGCTGGAAACTAGCCGAGCTTGAGCTCTAGAAAGAGAGCTCAAAACGAGCTGAGCTCAAGCCTAGCCCGACCTTGAGCTTAAAAAATTACTCACAAGCCACATTTGAGCTTTAGAAATAGAGCTCAAAACGAGCCAACCTTGAGCTTTAAAACAGAGCTCAATGCAAGACGGGCTTGAGCTTTAGAAATAGAGCTCAAAACAAGCCACGATCGGGCTCGTTTGCACCCCTAGAATGAAGTAACTACAAGATAAACATGTTTACTTGAGTTCTAGCAGTTCTTGTCCATTTAGTTCTTTGATTCCATATAAAGCAGGGTCTCTAGATGCTACAGAAATAGCCTTTTCAAGTTCATCCACCTTCCTATCAGTAAGACAGATTTTCAGAACCCGAGCACATAAATATCATTTGATCATGTTTTAGATTCATACCTGCCATTCAATGCTCTCACAATTGGAAATGAGTTCTTTTGTGAGTCGGGTTTGTTCTCCACTTGCTACAGGGATGTGTTCCCATTGGTGAAAAGTGGCCTGCAACATATCGATCTGAAAACAGAATACGCTTGTTAATTTGTCCGTGCAAATCAAACAAATAAAGAATATGATTTGTTCAATCATAAATGACTTACAGATTCTTGAATTTCTTCCTTTACAATATAAAATGGATCTTGAGCGGATGACATTTTGGTTGTACAACAAGGTAGCAAGTTAAACTTTTTTCTCTCAAGGATATGATCAGCTCTTAGATCTGAAACAAGAATGAGATATCGCAACAAATTAATTATCCGTTTATGTGACGATATATGCACGATAATAATCGGTAACACTTATCTTTTCAAACTTTTCTATGCATAACCAATTTTAAGTAAACCGCAACAACAGCATAAACACATGAACAACTTTAAATGTTATAAGCAGTAACCGCTAGGCCTGTAAACGAACCGAATCTACACGAACAAAGGCGTGTTAATGTTCATTCATTTGACTTTAAATGAACACGAACGCTAATCGAACAAATATTTAAATGAACATGTTCGTGTTCGCTTGCTTAAAATCTAAACGAACAGTTCACAAAAATAAATGAACATTACTAAACATAGATTAACCAACGTATATGAACAAACGTAAATGAACACAAACTAACAAAAACGAATAAAATGAACACGCTTAAATGAACATAAACGAACAAATGTAAAACCATGAAGTAGATGACTTATTAGATAGTATTTAATAATTTTTTATTGATATGTAAAGGAACATAAATGAACGAACGAGTTCGTTCATTCAATTAAACAAGCTAAAAAACTTTTTTGTTCATGTTGTCTCGTTTATTAAATAAAGAAACATAATTCTATGTACAAGCGCTTATTATATTTAATTCAGTATAATAGGGGTTTGAATAATTTTATGTGACAGTAGTCATATATCTTTAGGTTTAAAGCTAATTGACTGATTGACAATACGATGAACTGTGTAATTATCTCTTCTACAAGAAACTAAATATGAGTGGATTGTAATTGAAGCCAAACCTAATCAAAATAAAATGACCAGATCTGTTCTGCAGAGTGATCGATGAACCCTAAATCACACCTGGCGAATGACACGTCGACCTGCGTATCGCGGTGCTTAATCGAATAGAGAATGCAGATACACCCCTCACCTATGAATGTTTATGCACATTTCGCTCTTGCTTTATGTTCCCAACTTTAGTTTAATGGAGTTTATAATGAAATCGTCATAACAAACAAACATATGTAAATTGAATGGACAGCCGTAATATGTTTTTTTTGGGACGTAACATGATATTTAGTAGTAAATAATAATTGCATCAAAACAAAAGAGTGTCAAACATAAAGTTAAACCAAAATAACATTCAGAGTACACAATTATTAAAAATATTAAACATCATTTTGTGATTGTCAAAACTCCTAACAACATAATATAACCAGCTGCTAAAGGTCGATATGCAAACATCAAACCATTGATATGTATGGAATAGGTTGATATGTCCGTGTGCCACAGGTTGAAAAAAATAATTTTAAAACATATTAATAAATACAATCTATAAAATTTTAAAATCAAATAAACATGTAATCAAGTAACTTAAATATGACATAAAAGATAAAAAAATATTTAATGGCTTTCCACTCTCCCATGCTTTATTGACTTGTTTAGACCAAATATGTGCATAAATCCCTTATGTATATTGGCACTTCCTTTCACATCACTCATTTGTTAACCATTTGCATCATGTCACACAAAAGATGGTATTACTTTGGTTAATCAAAATAAAATGAACAATTATCTTTAATTCGTACTTTGATTATACTTGCAATGAATTTCTTTTGTAAAACTCCGCATCATTGCTGCTCCATTAAACAAAGCCATATTCCACACTGCTTCTTCATTCTTGATGACATCCAAAACCATATTCAAGATAAAAACAAAGAATAATCTTATTGTTTCCACTTTGTGTTGTGTGCTTTAAACTATTATACTAAAGTGAACATAAGTAGTCGTCCTGCAGTTATCATGATAATTATACATAACACTCAACTTTGACATCTAACAACAATTAACAAATCTTTTAGCTTTTAGCAACAATCAAACACCTATTTAATCAGAAACGAAGGAATACACAGCCTTTAAAGTTTAAACATTGTCTCGTTTAAGTAAAGGAGACCACTTAAAATACCTATGGCCGCAATGCCGATGGATAGAATGATTTAAAATAGTTAACGATCTAAAATACCCCTCAATACATCTTGCGGACCAAAAGCATCTATGATATCAATAGATCTATAATAATTACAATTACAAAACAATTAAGTAAGAAAGATCGAGAGACCTTAGTATTAAATAGATTTACCTATGGATAGAATGATTTAACCATACCTAATGGATATTATCGCACAAAACAATAATCAAATTATCACAAGTCATCGGTTATCTGTTTTTTTTTTAAGTTTTTTCCTTCGTAATAAAAATAAATCATTAACTCATATACTACACACAATAATGTTGTGACCATATAAAACAAGAAGAATATAAAAATTATACATATTCTAGACTAGAGATGTGTTAGTCCATTTCTATGGATGATCATTGTGTTAGTTATGAACTAAAAAAATATAAATTATAACAATAATAATCAAAATCTTTGATGAGACCGAATTTGGAAGTTGTATTCAACTACACAATAAAAATAGACTTTGGACAACTTTAAACCCATTTGAACCATTCTCGTTTAACTAACTTTTATCTATTCAACCCTTTTCAAATAACTTGCAATCCAAATCAACCCATTCACAAGGATCACTTAAAAGACCTATGGACACAATGCAGATGGATAGAATGATTTAAAATAGTTAGCGATCTAAAATACCCCTCAATACATCTTGAGGACCAAAAGCATCTATGATATCAATAGATCTATAATATATACAATTACAAAACAATTAAGTAAGAAAGATCGAGAGACCCTAGTATTAAATAGATTTACCTATAGATAGAATGATTTAACCATACCTAATGGATTTATCGCACAAAACAATAATCATATTATCACAAATCATCGGTTATCTGTGTGTTTTTAAGTATTTTCCTTCATAATAAAAACAAATCATTAACTCATATACTACACACAATAATGTTGTGACCACATATAAAATAAGAAGAATATAAAAATTATACATATTCTAGACCAGGGAAGTTTCAGTTCATTCCTATAGATGATCATTGTGTTAGTCATGAATTAAAAAATGTATTATAACAATAATAATCAAAATCTTTGATGAGACCGAATTTGGAGGTTGTATGCAACTACACAATAAAAATAAACTTTGGGCAACTTCAAACCCATTTGAACCATTCTTGTTTACCTAACTTTTATATATTCAACCCTTTTCAAATAACTTGCAACCTAAATCAACCCATTCTTAAGGAAAATGGTTATACAAGTAAACGGACAATGGCACAGCTATAACTTACTTTACTGGACCAGTGAAAGGTGCATTTACTTATCGTGTCATCTGATACGTCTTGCTTCTCATACCTCTCACTGAGATTTGAAGATGAAAGGTGGGCATTTGACTAAAACCAAATTGGATAACAAAAAACAAAAATTAGCATTTAGATGATAAATGGGAATAATGTGTATCAATCAACTTTCTTAGAAACAACAATCACTCAACCTTTTAGACCCATGAATTAAAAATTTTGTCCAAGTATATTGGCAGGGCATGTAGATTACAACATCATAAACTATGAACGTTAATATTGTTAGAAAAGCTAAACATATTGTGAAAATAATAATAATAATAATAATAATAATAATAATAATAATAATAATAATAATAATAATAGTAATAATAATAATAATCTAATAGTTAAAAAGAAACATCAAAAGAGAAAAGTATTACCTCCGTGTCAACTGCGTTGCTCATTGCACTGTAGTAATGTTAGAAGAAGTTGATGCTGTTTATGAACCACGGGAAATATAACAACCTGAACACCATGATATTGCACAACATCAAGATAAAAAAATCTATGAATACAATATCCAATGTAACAAAAAAACAGGTCCTACACATCGGAAAAATTTTATGAATTCCCAAAAACATCTTGGAGCAAAGATAAATCAAAATAATATTAGCGATCATGTCCAAATTAATAGACTTGCCTTCATCTAACTAAAATTTAATTATAATGATAAACAGATTATCAGGAGCAATACCCAGAAGAACGTTATTTGGAGACTCAGGCCGGAAGAACTTTGTGTGGAGATTGTTTTGAGCAATTATCACCAGAAAACTTTAGGCATCATTTAGCATGGTCAGGAAGCATCAAGAAACTTGCAAGCATCCATCGTTTGAAATAAAATGTAAAAAAGGTTCTATCTTGATCAAGAAATGTCACACCCCGACTAGCAAAGCGGAAGCGTAAAACGGGAATTTAACAGCATAAAGAAACATTATATTGCATTATGTGGTATCGACCACATTGTTTATAAAGAAACATTACAAAATAATTTACATTATATTGCATTGTTCTATCTTCGTTAACAAATTAGGTAATACAACATAAATCTAGTTCATTAAACTATTTTACTCCTTACTAGTACCCTATGTCTATTTACACAGCATCGACCACATTTCTGTAACACTTAGCACATCATCATGTATTTTCTAATTTTGGTACACCTGAAAAGCATGTTAAAATAGGTCAACTACAAATAGTTGGTGAGTTTCACGAGCTTTAAGAAATATGTTATGCGTAATCACAAGTCATAGTTTGTATATACGTATGTATGTATGTGATGTAATTATGCTAAGCTACAGTGAAGTCTTGGTTGTTCGTTCGTGCTGCGTGCCTCCATTTCCCATGCACAATCAACCACTGTGGCCCCCCTTCCGCCCATAATATGCCCCAAGTAGCTATGTCTAACACTACATAGCATGTTTGTATAATTATGGTCATGTGCAAGCAGGGTAAAGTCGCAGCAAACCGTGCCGGCCTGTTTAGGTTTGTCAAACCAATAGTACTATTCACAAGCCACTGGCTCGAACTTAATCACTAAGTATGTGGGGACTTTCATGTATTAGCACTTAGATAATTAACATCATCACATGTTTTCAAGTATGTAAGTATAAATAACATGCTTTTCACCCCAAAAGTTCGTAAAACAGTTTAGAAAAAAGGGGTTATAAAACTCACAGTTTAGTAGGTACTCAATACGATATCAGCTCGTGGTTTGTTTCACTTGCTATCACTTAGTCCCTGTAACATCCACGTTTTACGAATTAATAAATAAAGTGAGTTTATTTATTTATTTATCGTGTGATTTATTTAATGTTGTTAAGTAATAATATTAGTATTAAAGGATAAGATTAAGGTTTTTCATGGACTTAAGGATGATTATGGGACTAAAGCCTATGGGCCTAGAGTATATAAGCACCCTAAAACCCTCATTCTTCCATTTTGCCTCCTCACACTCAAAACATGCACAAACACCCTTCTCACATTCTGGCCAGATCTGAGCCCGAACCAAAACAAGTTGTGTTAGATCTTCACCTAAACAACAAGAAACGAAGAATTAATCTCTTATCTAATCAAATCCACCGAGAAACCGAATCCAAAAAGGTACGTTATGTTAAAAAGGTTAAGTGTTTGTGGTCGGTTTGCCATGAAACTTGGTATAATAGTAAATCGGGTTGTAAGATGCAAGAAAAACCTAAACTTGGTGAGCCGCGACTTAGCATGTGCAATATAGGACGAACAAGTGACGTTTGAGCTATGTAAAAAGCGAGTAGACAAAGTTGTTACAGCTCAGAACTCATTGCAAGGGTAAAATCGGGTCATAAGGAAGGGCCACGGAGGGAAATGGCTGAAAAATGGTAAAAACAAAGAAAACCCCAAAACAGATCGCATATAGAAGAATCACATCGCATAGCCATGCGATGCGATTTGTTTAAGAAATGCGATGCGATTCATTTTCCATGCGACATGATTTATTTGCTCCACGTGATGCGATTCATTGTTCCATGCGATATGATTCATTTGCTTCATGCAATGCGATTCATTTGTTCCATGCGATGCGATTCAATTGCTATGCGATGCGATTGGATTACATCTGTGCGATGCGATTGGATTGTAATTTATGCGATGTGAATGGAATGCATCCATACGATTGGTTTTGTAAAAGTCTCATTTTTCTGATACATTTTTAATAAAGGCTTATTAGTGAAAATAAAATTTTTCCAAGCTGACATTGCAGCTTGACCCCAGCCATGGGCTCTGCCCCTTAGACCCTGCTAGGGGCTACCGCCCCTAGACCCTACTACCAAGGGCGCTGCCCCCGGACCCCCGTTCGTTAGGGACTTCACTAACCTAGAAGCATGATTTCTTTAGAAGTAGTAATTAATACTTATATTATTACACAATTAGCCGTGCACAGCTAAGGAAGGGTGTTACCATTAATTAAAAAAGAAACCGACTGCAAGTGAGTTCTAACCCCCTTCTGTGTTATGTTTTCGGGGCTGTGTGCATACTACGATGTGTTAGAAAATACATTTACCTTAAGTGGTAAGTGTATATTAGATGATTATTTGTGTATGTTTGTTGGACGATATAGAATGATTAATTAGTATGCATGTAGTTATATATATTTATTTATAATTGAAGGTAATAAAGATATGTAACGAACATATGTATGGTTCTATGGTACGAGAATGGGAACTGGACCCTAATAATATCCGAAGCATGTAGGGCGAAATGCTCTTTAAAACGAATGAGTAATAAGAAAGTAATGTAAGTATAGAAATTATAAAGAAGGAAGGTAGAAAGAAAAGTATGTAAGTATGTACGCACGTAAATATGTATGAAAGAAATATTAGTAAGTAAAGTACGAAATACGTATCTCCGGATATGTATAATTAAGGATATGAAAGTAATGTATGTAATTTGAATAACTAGAACTCACTCAGCGCAGCTGACTTTTAGTATGCACGAATGTGAATAGAATGAGGCAGGTTGCTTAGATGGAGACACGTGGCAAATAAATGAAGACTGACGTTGAAGGAAAGAAGATTCATGTGTTATTTATGTTAAATATTAAGATTTATGTTATTTCATTTTAAAACAAGAACTTATGTTTTGTAAGAATGATTGATTTTATATTCCGTGAATGGTTTTAATTAACTCTGATTATTGAACTATGTGAATGGGTAAATCCAACCCGCACGAAAGTAGGCACCCGGGAATAGGGCCGTTACAGTTCCTATAATTAATATTATAATAATATTAATACCTTAATATTATTATAATCTCCGTACTAAACTGGGATGTATATCTAGTCTAGGTATAGCTGTCACGCCTAGAACATGTCAATAAGCTTAGATTGTGACGGTGTTCAATGTCTAATGTTGAAAATCAAACTTGGCTCAGTTTCACCGTTTCACCTGTTGGGCCAAGTTGATCGTTTACGCGTTTAGAAAACAGGCATGATCACATAAACTTGGGTAAATGTGTAGGTTGATAAAATGATTAAAATAAAGAAAGAACATAATTTAGATAGCTGGATTCCCTATAGGGCTCATTTCTGTTTATTCGGTCTGGTTTGGAGAAAAACGTGCACAATTCATCCGAATTGTTCGGATTTCTCATAAATAGTTCGATTTTACTCAATTAAACCAAAAATATGATTTTTGACCACTCTTGATGTTCTGATATTACAACAGGTTCGTTAATCTCAAACTTGTCGGTTTTTATTAGAATTGAATTTGTTTGACTTTCAAATTAGCACAATTAATTACCTGTTTATCATTTAATTACGAAAATATATACACTTACTATTAAAATATGTATATTTTTATAAAAATATTTCTGAAAATATTTGCTAATTTATTAATTTATAAAAATTCATTTTATATGCTACTTTTAACCAGTAAATTGTCCATTTATACCAAACAATTTCCTAAAAATCAGATAATCTTTCTAAGTGATCCAAGTGACTTCTGAAATAGCCTATAAAATTTTCAAAACTTAACAATTTTTCCAACATACCTTTTTGAGTCAAAAACGACAATAAAAACTCGAATAAACGCTAATCCAGAAACCATATATAGGGTTTTCCAATTGACTCCAAATTTTATATGTGATCATATTATATAATACCTGATTTCTCCACAAAATTTCATAATTTTTCAAGTAGTTAAATATTTTTCCCAAATAAACGTCCCTAAATGGTAATAAATTCGTCAAATATTATCGGATTGTTGAAAATTACCAAATTTGGACAGGGATATATTCATATGCTACCTGATGTCCCTGCAAAGTTTCACAAGCTAACAACAAGCACGTCATAATATAATCCTAAAAATCCCTTAAACGAGTGTTTCGGTAATAACTTTGTTGTTTTCGATAGTTTCAACACTTTTTCTCACGTGTCTGGGTTCTTGGCCTTCTAGTTAATGTAACTACAGGTCCTATATCAAAAAACCAAGCATGTATCATCAAAAATCCAGGCATGAGACATAGGGTTTCGGTTAGGATTTTAAACCGAACTTTTGAACCATAAAAATGCGATTTAAACCCTCTAATCCGTGGTAAGGCCAAAAAAACTTATCAATTCTGATTTCTAGCCATGTGTATGATCAATGTTTATGGAAAATTTTTAGGGATTTTGCTTGGTTAGAAGTAATTTTTGGTAATCAAACTATGTTTATATGTGTTTAAACACATTTAAATAAACTAATAATTGATCAAAAGAGATGTTTTCACCTTAGGGTTTGCTAGATTTTGATAGAGCAGAGCTTAAGCAGCTGCAAGTGTTGATATTTTTGTAAAATAACTTGGTAAATAAGCTAGAATTGGTCCTTTTTAGCGGCCGGACCATTTTGGGCCCCCCCTTTGGCCCATTAATCTCATTTTGTGTGCCCAAATGTTAAATCCCGAGTCCAACTTTATTTCGGGTTCGGTTTTTGGCGAGAAAAATATATCGGATACGACAAACAACACAAAAATGAGTCTTTTTCGGCCACATTTTTGTAAATTTAGAAAAACATATCTTTTGGTTGTAAAAATCCAAAATATTTTCATGGATCGCTTAAAACATCCTAAGTAAATGTTTTTTAGGTCTTTTTCTGCTTAACGGATGATACAATGCTTGTTTCGGAACTAACCTTCGCGTTTAAAGTCATAGCGGGTAGTTAAACGAGTATCTTTTCGTCTAATTGATTTGCTATTGTACTGATGCCATAATATTAATATGTTAACTTATAATATACGTATATCACTTATGGATGCCCCCCGGGGTATCCGGGTTATAACTAGACTCGTTTGATTATTCGTTTGTTTGTTACGTAATAAACGGTTAATCGTTTATTCGATAAATAAATACTAAAGTGTAACTGATTTTGTCTCAAATGCCACAAGAAAATGATTGAATAAACTAATACACTAGTTGAACCTTGATCATCATGTCCGGTTCAATATTGAATATTCATTCAACACATTACACAATTGTCTCCCATGCAAACAAAAATCAATTCAAAATGTCATATAACAACAGACACAAAACATTAAAACTTGCTTTTATTTAACATAAATTTACCACTTTGCCCCCAAATCGGTGAAGAAATGATCGATTAAGTTATATTTGGTCTTACAAACATCAAAATACACGATAGATCGTGAACAGAGTGACTTAATGTGTCACACTCTGACTAAGGGCCTAGGCGTGCCACTAATAGTTGGTGCTTGCTTTGCAAATACATCAGAGTTATGCTCTTTTAGCGGAAGTTTTTTGAATAAAATATCATTATATTGAAAACTCGGGGTTCGAATACCCGTTTAATATTTCAACCTATCATTTGAAAATATGATTCTTTATAATATTCTAAGTAAAATATCTAAGCCATCAGACATCTAATGACTATATCCCCAATTTTCTAATTTGTCTTGCTTGTCTGTTCTAACCTTTATTGTTTCCCTGAAATGTGAGGAAAATACGTCAGCTATATGCTGGTGACTAACGTTGACTCAATAAAAGATTTTTATAATTCATCATGACATAATCACATTCATTAATACAAAATCACCTTCGTTACGACACAACGCCAATAATGTTCAACGACTTAGTGGGTCCCAATCCCATCTCATCGGAACTAAACATGCCCATAGACCACTTAATTGGACTTCACTCGCCCTAGAGACAATCACTTGCCTCATGGTTAGTATGTCTGTAGTGTGCCCACCACATATATGTAAGGATCCAAACACATGTATATTTTAACCTTAGTGTTTAGTACTACCTTGTATCAAATTGTTTTTAGAGGATTTGAACCAACCCTCATGTAAAATACTTTCTAACTCTTTAAATATGGATAACCCTCCATAATCTAAAAGAGTAAACATTTCATAAACATAGAGGATTCGTACCAATCCTCATATAAAATCTTTTCTGACTCTTTACATATGGATAGCCCTCCGTAATCTAAAAGAGTAAATATCTTTTAAAAAGACCATACATAGACGTATTCACATAGTAAAGAAACTTTCAAACATATTCATGTTATAAAAAGGTTGAGCGTATTCATCTTTGTTCTTGATCAGTGTGTCTTATTGATTTATGCGTTCTTGCTATTTCGGACCTCATACGGGTATTCAGAGTTAGACGCTTAAGATTGATCGAGTAACACTTCTATTTTTTATCACATTCTAGAGCTTAAACTATCAGAACTTCAAAGCTTAGCACATTCTACGAGATACGAAATGATTCCCGAGGTAAATTATGAGTGTTGGTGTATGTGATGGAACATGCCATGAACCCACCTATTTGTAGCTGATTTTGTGCTACTTCGCATAGCGCGAAGGAGAAGAGTTACAGCCGTTCACGTCGCACGAACTATCATAATATTTGCTGAGTCATTTGGCGTCTTACCACGTGTCCACACATGTCACGCATGCATAGGAGTTACTACGCGTAGTGCGAAGTAATCTTAAACTATTTCTGCGTAGCGCGAAGCAGTCTTATGTCGGTTTATGCACTTTGTCTTTCGCGTAGCGTGAAGACTCTAATCATGATCCAGTCGTGTAGCGCGAATGATTCAAATTCAGATTATCACTTTTAGTTCTTGTACTTTCGAAAAATACTAAAGACGGCTCTTAAGCGGCGATGCGAGCATGCGAAGTTCAAACTGCGCCATCAAAACGCCACATTACACCCATCGCCTAAGCCCGTGACTGTTCCCGAGCCCGTGCCCGTGCGTGTCGGGTGCTTCGCACCCTCCGCTAGGAGTACTGAGAGTGGTTAGCCACATAAGAATATTACTATGGAAACTCTCTTCCTTATAAAGAGCTTCCATTTTCTTTCTTCTTTCCATGTGGGATGAAAGTTTTCTTTCTTATTTATACCCATGTGGAATGATTCCACTTTCTTCCATCTTTCCATGTGGGATGAAATTTTATTACTTCCTTAACATGAGATGCCTTATTTTTCCTATCTCATTTTTCTCATTACTTGTCTTGAAAATATTTTTGATCCCTTATCTTTCGTAGTTGACATTTTTAGCCCAAAATATATGGGATTTTCCAGGATGTTACATAAATGTTCAACAACTATGTGGGCATAAGATAAAACATATGATTCCGCAACTTAAAAAAAAAATAAAATAATGAGAGATTTTAACATTTTTCTAAAATGTGATGCATAGCATACCAACGCAGCGAAGATAAACATCATTATATCTATGAAAATTTGTATGTGTTGGATTCCAAAAGATATCTATAATTAGGTAACTATTTTTCATGCCAGCTAATTGTAAAGTAGCTCTTTTGCTTTGAATAACTGATAAAGAAGTATATCATGAACCGGAAACAGGTAAAGAAGTAAAAAAAATTTTTAGTTTATGGAAAACTAATTAATTGAAAACTTAATAAACAAAATAACAATAGTAGATCGAATCTAATACTTGATGCTTTAAGTGACCGGAAATAAGTATCATTGATGGGGAATAGAGTCCATGCCAGATGGAAACTAATAACTGGTGCTTTATATTATCTGAAAATCCAAACAAAGACATATTAGGGTGGATTGTTGATTGAAAACCTAAATCCAAACAGAAAACATACCTTGATTAGTCGATTGAATGAATCGAGTTTGAGTGGTCGCTTGTTTAGGAGACAAAAGACGATGCGCTAGGGTTTTGTGAGATATAGAAATAGTCTAACGAAAAAACTTTTGATTAGGGTTTGTGATAGTGTTGAAGATGATGCTCTCTTACTTGGGAGACAAAAGGTGGATCAATTAGTGTTTTGTTGAAGATGATTGGACAAGCGGTGTTCAGGAAATAATGGCTCTCTACCCAAGAAAAAAAATATATTATTAGGGTTTCTGATGGTGACGACATGGGAGGTCAAGTCTCAATAGTGTAACGGGTCGAGAGAATTTAATTTTGTTACGTTGAATGTAATTTATGTTTGAATTATTTTATTATCAACAAATTCTAAGAATGCATTGTATATATGAAAATTAATCAAATGGATCAATAGAAAACTAGCAAAACCTATTGTTTTAATAGTGTGTGTGTGTATGTGTGTGTGTAGGGTAACGATCTTAAGAGAACCTTTGACAAATTGAGAACTTTAAGAACCATTTTGGACCACTAAAAAAAACCTCTAAAAAATATTTAAAAAATTATAAAACAAAAAAAAAAACAAAAATTTTTAAAAAGTAAAAAACCAAAATTCTTATATTTCATTCCAGTTTCATAAAAAAACCAAAAAAAAAGTTCGTATTATATCCATACACATATGTATAATTCCATTTAATCTCTAGTTACGTAATGTACAAATATGTACATTATCATTTACCTTAAATTATACATATGTGTATTAAAAAAAATATGGTGTACATATATGTACATGTTTTACATATATGTATAGTTTTAGCTAAACTGATAAATATCATTTTTTTTGTTTTTTTAGAAACCGGGATGATAATAAGAACTCTGGTTTTTTTTTTTTTTTTGTGTTTTTTTTATGTTTTTTTTTGGTTTTTTGTGGTCCAGAATGATTCTCATAGTTCTCAATTGTAACATCCTAAAAATTTTAATGATGAATAAAGGAAGTTATGTTTAGTGATTTCGCGTAATTAACTAGTATCGGGTAGGGAGCGGGTCTTGGACGTGGACTAATTGAGATGGGTTAAATAAGAATGGGATTTCAGGGATATAAATACCCCCAAAATCCCAAAAATATCTTCATTTACATCTATTTCTTCACACACTCAAAACACACACATTCTAACCGATCAAGAATCGAAGCCGAGACCCGAGATTTTGTTGATAGATCTGAGTTGGTAAGGTAAGAACAAATCCAACAAAGCTAATATTACTGAAAATGGTTAGGATTGGATGGGTTAACCGGACCCGAAACCCAAACTGCCCAAATCGGACCCCTAAAACGTCGATTTTAGGCCGATTTGATGGTTGGGATTTGTAGGCGCCGATCATACGATTCCGTGGGTACCAAAATCGAGTTATTTGGCTAAGAAACGAAGGATTTATGGGCAAACAGATCTGCAGCGCGATAACTTCGCTTGCAAGATTAAGTTCGCCTGATGAACTTCGCCTTCAAGCGTAACTTCGCCTAAGGATAACTTCGCCTACGGCCAAGTTCGCCTAAGGATAACTTCGCCTGAAGCCAAGTTCGCCTAAGGATAACTTCGTCTGAAGCCAAGTTCGCCTAAGGTTTAACTTCGCCTGAAGCCAAGTTCGCCTAAGGTTTAACTTCGCCTGAAGCCAAGTTCACCCGAGGTTTAACTTCGCCTAAAGTGAAGTTCGTTTAGAAAATAAATTAAAAACCTAATGGAAAATGTGTTAAGATAGTTAATGGAAATAAAATTTTTCCAAGCTGACCTGGCAGCTCGACCCCAGCCAGGGGCTCTGCCCCTTGGACCTTGCTAGGGGCTGCCGCCCCTAGACCCCGCTGCCAGGGGCGCTGCCCCCGGACCCTCGTTCGTTGTGGGTCATATAAAGATAGAAATACATTATGAGAAGTGATAGTTAATTGATACGTATACTTGTTATACAGTCAGCCGTGCACAACTGAAGAAAGGAATTACGATTAACGGTGAACGTAACCGTGTTCAGGTGAGTTTCTAGCCCCATTTATGTGTTACGTTTTCGGGGCTGTGTGCATACTCAATATGTTTGTTAATACACTTATCCTAAGAGATAAGTGTATGCCTTATGTGGATAATGTGAAATGTATGAATGATTGCTTGATGGTACGTGAACGATCTTCGGATATTGCATTTACTGTCAGGTTGTAACGCTATGTATAAGGTAAGTATGTTATGTATGTTTATGTGTATGAACATGATAGAGATAATAGAAGAAAGAAATGATAATGTATGGTTGTATGGTTACGAAAAGGGTACCGAGCCCTAATAATACTCGAGGTATGATGTATGGTTGTATGGTAACGAGGAGGGAATCGAACCCTACTAATATTCGAGAACTAGGGAACCGAACCCTACTAATATTTGAGGAAGATGGGTACCGAGCCCTAATAATACTCGAGGAAAGAGGGTACCGAGCCCTAATAATACTCGAGGAAAGAGGGTACCGAGCCCTAATAAAACTCGAGGAAAGAGGGTACCGAGCCCTAATAATACTCGAGGAAAGAGGGTACCGAGCCCTAATAATACTCGAGGAATGTAGGGCGTAATGCTCTTTATAACATAAGATATGAAAGTAAGTTAATACAAAAGAAAGTAAGAAAGTATGAAAGTAAGAAAGTATGAAAGTATGAAAGTATAAAAGTATGAATGAAAGAATATAATGTTATGTGAATGGTATGATTATGTGATTATCAAGAACTCACTCAGCGTAGCTGACTTTTAGTATGCACGCAGGTGAGTAGGATGAGGCAGCTCGCTTGAGGAGACACATGGCACTGAACAAGAATCTGGCATCTGAAGACTTATGATGTTTTAATTTAATGCTTTAATGTTGAAAGACAAAGGATGTTTTGAGACAAGTTATGAATTATGTAAAGTTTTATGAAAGTTTTATTTTCCGCGTAAATGTTTTACTTAACTCTGATATTTAGAACTGTGTTTATGAGTAAATCCAACACGAAAGTAGGGCTACCGGTTCCGGGGCCTTACAAGTTGGTATCAGAGCAAAGTTCGAGAGATTTAAGCATCCTACATGCTTAGACTCGAACAGAGTATGGGATATAAGTAAGAAAGGAAAGAAGATGCCAGTTCAAGAATGCCATGTGTTGCTCAAGCAAGAACAGTAAAGGTAAGGTGTATGATTAAATGATAAATGTTAATGAGAAAGGAAAGATATGTGAACGGCAGGGATAGTAATAATTGATTGTTTACTTTGACAAACTGCTTAAGTAGAACCAGAACAAATAGACTCATAAAGGGAAGTGTATAGGACACGGAAAGTAACGTGATCAGCTAGTCACAACTGGTCACTGTTATTACCTGTTAGCCTTACTATCCTTGTACTAAATAGTTCCTTGAGTGATGATGTTTGTGTTTTCCCCTTTAGAATACAAATGGCTGGAGCTGGAGAATTTGTTGAAACTGGGGGTCGCACTGGGCGTCGTGGCAGGCCTCGTCTTGTCCGGCAACCCTCGGTAGAAGAAGCTTCCCACACCGAAGATGAAGGAAGCGAAGCTGGAGGAGACCAGAACAACAACAAGGAAGTTCAACTTAGCCCTGCAGTTCAAGCAGCCATTGTTCAGGCTGTAGTTGCTGCTGTGAAGAACCTGAATCCCGAAGGATCTGCTGGAAGCCGTGAACGAACTGCTGAAGGGGCGGGGGGTGATGGTAGGAAGGATGGGGAAGGTGAAAGAGGGGCCTCGAGTGGGGATAAGTCTGTGAAAGTCGATGATAGGAGAAGAGGACAAGGTGGGTGCAGCTATAAGTCCTTCAAAGGATGCGACCCGCCAAAGCTGACCGGGTTGGGAGACGCAATCGCTACTCTCCAATGGATAACCGCTATGGACAAGGTTATCCGCATTAGCGAATGCCGTCCCGACCAAGCTGTGGGTTATGCTACTCAGTCATTCGTAGATGAGGCTATGTATTGGTGGGAGAGTGTGGAGCAGAGGAAGACCCGTGAAGAGATCAAAGAGATGAAGTGGGATGATCTGAAGGAGTTAGTGATGATGAAGTTCTGTGCTGACGCCGAGGTTGAAAGGGCGGAGATGAAATTCTTAAACTTGAAAGCTGGGACAATGACACACCGTGAGTACACCACCGAGTTCAATCAAATGTCCAGGTTGGTGCCCGATATGGTCAACACTGAGGCAAAAAGGATCAAGTGTTATGTGAGGGGATTACCACAGAGAGTTCGCATGTTAGTCAGAACAAGTAAACCTACTACTTTCGATTCTGCTGTCGAACTCGCAGAAATGGTTTATGCAGACCTGGTTGCGGATGATGTGGTGGTGGGAGATGAGAAGAAAGAGAAGAAATGGGTCGCTCCTGCTAAACGACCCGGTACCCAGATATGGAACCCTAAGAACAAACAGCCGAGAGTTTGGGAGAACAGGTCGTGCAAGACTTGTGGCAAGGCGCACAGTGGTGCGTGTAGGTGGGGAAAGGGTTCGGATACATGTCATAAGTGTGGAAAGATACATGCCGGGGAATGTAAATTTGGGTCGAATGTTTGCTACAAGTGTGGGAAGGCAGGTCATTATGCTCATGAGTGCAGTTCTAAGCCTGCATGCTACGAGTGTGGTAAGACAGGTCACTTTGCTAGGGAGTGTACCGAGAGTGAAGCTGGAGGTAGTGGAAGGAAAGATGCTGATCAAGCCAGGCCAAGAACTAGAGCCTACATGCTGACTCAAGAACAAGCCAAGCAGATTACGGATGTTGTCACAGGTACGTTTCTCGTGAACGGTGTTTCCGCTACTGTATTATTTGATTCGGGCGCAAACAAAAGTTTCGTAGCCACACCATTTAGTAAACTAGCTAAAATGAAATGTTGCCGAGTGTCTGAGACCCTTATAGTAGAAACCGCTAGTGACACTTCGGTTAAAATAACAAAGATGGTTAAGAACTGTAAGATAGAATTGGAGGGACATGAGTTCCCGATTACCTTGTACGTTATGACCTTGGGAGGGTTCGATGTGGTTTTGGGTATGGATTGGTTGTCTGGGTTTGAGGCTCAGATAGTATGTAAGAGTAGGATTATAAGGTTAAAGTCATTGGATGGTAGCGCGGTAACGGTCTATGGTGATAAGGAAAGTTTCGGGCTTAATGTCATTTCGATGATAAAAGCTGAGGGTTTACTAAGGCGAGGGTGTGGTGCCTACCTGGCGTATGTTGTCAACGCTACGGCCGAGACGAAAGAAATGAAAGATGTTCCTATTGTGCGCGACTACCCAGAAGTATTCCCTGAGGATCTTCCGGGGTTGCCACCGGAGCGAGAAATAGAATTTCAGATAGATTTAATACCAGGAGCCCAACCTTTCGCGAAAGCGCCTTACCGTCTAGCACCGTCTGAGATGAGAGAATTGATGTCCCAACTGCAAGAACTCCTAGACAAGGGTTTTATCAGACCGAGTGTTTCTCCGTGGGGCGCACCGATTTTGTTTGTGAAAAAGAAGGATGGAAGTATGAGAATGTGCATAGACTATCGTGAGTTGAATAAGCTTACGGTAAAGAATAGATATCCTTTGCCAAGGATTGATGATCTGTTTGACCAACTGCAAGGTTCAAGTTGGTTCTCACGAATAGATCTCAGATCAGGCTACCATCAGCTGAAGGTGAAGGAGGCAGACATCCCTAAGACAGCGTTTCGAACGCGGTATGGACACTACGAGTTCCTCGTAATGTCATTCGGTCTGACAAATGCTCCTGCAGCATTTATGGACATGATGAATAGGGTGTGTCGGCCGATGTTGGATAAGTCGGTTATCGTCTTCATTGACGATATATTGATTTATTCAAAGAACGAATCTGAACATACTGAGCATCTGAGAGAGGTATTGGAGACTCTGAAGAAAGAGAAGCTGTATGCCAAGTTTTCGAAGTGCGCGTTCTGGTTAAGGGAAGTGCAATTTTTAGGTCACTTGATTAATCCGGAGGGGATAACCGTGGACCCGGCTAAGATTGAAGCGATAACGAATTGGAAGACTCCGCAGAATCCGACTGATATATGAAGCTTCCTAGGGTTAGCTGGCTACTATAGGAGATTCATCGAAGGTTTCTCCAAGATAGCCGCACCGCTGACCGGTATGACCCGAAAGTCGATAGTATTCAGTTGGGGGAAGTTTCAGGAGGAAGCCTTTGAAGAATTGAAGAAGAGACTCACGCAATCCCCAATCCTTACTTTACCCGATGGCGACGAGGATTTCGTTGTTTGTGCTGATGCCTCGCATCAAGGGTTAGGTTGCGTGTTGATGCAACGAGGGAAGGTGATAGCTTACACGTCTAGACAGTTGAAAGTCCATGAGAGTACTTATCCGACGCATGATTTGGAGTTAGCAGCTGTAGTGCATGCTCTTAAGATATGGAGGCATTACCTGTACAGTACTAAGTGCACCATCTATACAGATCATAAGAGTTTAAAGTACTTCTTCGAGCAGAAAGAATTGAACATGAGGCAGAGAAGATGGTTAGAATTGATAAAGGATTACGACTGTGAGATTAAGTATTACCCCGGTAAAGCTAACGTGGTCGCTGATGCGCTAAGTCGTAAGAATGAGGAAGTCCTTGCAACCGTGAAGTCATACAAGTTGATCATGAACTCAAGTCTTTTTGAAGAAATCATCAAAGTGCAGTCAGAAGTGTTAGTAGACGAAGGGTTAGTAAAGAAAGAAAGGATTTATGGCCAGCAAGATGAGTTGATGGAGAACACTCATGGAGTTAAAACTAGATTTGACCGTATGTGGATTCCACGCCATGGTGATCTTAGAAGTCGAATCTTAGATGAAGCTCATAAGTCAAGGTACTCAATCCATCCTGGAGCTACAAAGATGTACCAAGACTTGAAAAGAGATTACTGGTGGCCAGGAATGAAGAATGATGTAGTGGATTATGTTAGTAAGTGCTTAACTTGCTTACAAGTCAAGGCCGAGCACCAAAAGCCTTATGGGAAGATGCAACCGCTAGAGATACCTGAGTGGAAATGGGAACACATCACCATGGATTTCATAACTAAGCCACCTCGTACAGCTAAGCAACATGATACCATCTGGGTGATTGTGGACCGTTTGACCAAGAGTGCTCACTTTCTGCCCATACGAGAGGCCATCTCGTCAGAAACGTTAGCAAGCTTGTTCATCAAGGAAGTGGTAACCAAGCATGGAGTACCGTTATCGATCGTGTCTGATAGGGATACACGGTTTACTTCGAGGTTCTGGAAGAAATTTCATGAAGCTATGGGGACGAGGTTTAACATCGGTACGGCGTATCATCCTCAAACCGATGGACAGTCCGAACGGACGATCCAAACCCTTGAGGATATGCTACGTGCTTGTGTTTTAGATTTTGGTGGAAGTTGGGATGATCATCTGCATCTGGCAGAGTTCTCCTATAACAACAGTTACCATTCAAGTATTGGTATGCCACCGTTTGAGATGCTGTACGGTAGACGATGTAGAACCCCGGTGTGTTGGGGTGAGATTGGTCAGAAGGAAATGGGAAGCATAGAAGTGGTTCAAGAAACGTCTTCAAAGTTCGATCAGATCAAAGCAAGAATGAAAGCCGCTCAAGACAGACAAAAGTCTTATGCAGATAAGCGGCGACGACCAATTGAGTTTAACATGGGTGACTATGTGATGCTCAAAATCTCGCCTTGGAAGGGGATTATCCGTTTTAGGAAAAGAGGAAAGTTGAGTCCGAGGTACATTGGACCGTTCAAGATTGTAAAACGTGTGGGTGAAGTAGCTTATAAACTGGATTTACCCGATGAGTTAGAAGGAATTCATTCAACCTTCCATGTTTCTCATCTGAGGAAGTGTCTAGCTGATGACACGTCTCACGTGCCATTGATGGATATTGAGGTTGATGAACAATTGAACTACATCGAGCAACCGATAGAGATCGCTGATCGCAAGGAAAAGCAGCTTCGTCGCAAGATTATACCTTTGGTAAAAGTGATATGGAAACACCGCAAAGGATCGGATGCTACTTGGGTAGCGGAGGATGAGATGCGCAAGTTTTACCCTAGTTTGTTTATGTAATAGTTAGGTTTCGGGGACGAAACCTTTTTAAGGGGGGAAGACTTGTAACATCCTAAAAATTTTAATGATGAATAAAGGAAGTTATGTTTAGTGATTTCGCGTAATTAACTAGTATCGGGTAGGGAGCGGGTCTTGGACGTGGACTAATTGAGATGGGTTAAATAAGAATGGGATTTCAGGGATATAAATACCCCCAAAATCCCAAAAATATCTTCATTTACATCTATTTCTTCACACACTCAAAACACACACATTCTAACCGATCAAGAATCGAAGCCGAGACCCGAGATTTTGTTGATAGATCTGAGTTGGTAAGGTAAGAACAAATCCAACAAAGCTAATATTACTGAAAATGGTTAGGATTGGATGGGTTAACCGGACCCGAAACCCAAACTGCCCAAATCGGACCCCTAAAACGTCGATTTTAGGCCGATTTGATGGTTGGGATTTGTAGGCGCCGATCATACGATTCCGTGGGTACCAAAATCGAGTTATTTGGCTAAGAAACGAAGGATTTATGGGCAAACAGATCTGCAGCGCGATAACTTCGCCTGCAAGATTAAGTTCGCCTGATGAACTTCGCCTTCAAGCGTAACTTCGCCTTCAAGCGTAACTTCGCCTAAGGATAACTTCGCATACGGCCAAGTTCGCCTAAGGATAACTTCGCCTGAAGCCAAGTTCGCCTAAGGATAACTTCGCCTGAAGCCAAGTTCGCCTAAGGTTTAACTTCGCCTGAAGCCAAGTTCGCCTAAGGTTTAACTTCGCCTGAAGCCAAGTTCGCCCGAGGTTTAACTTCGCCTAAAGTGAAGTTCGTTTAGAAAATAAATTAAAAACCTAATGGAAAATGTGTTAAGACAGTTAATGGAAATAAAATTTTTCCAAGCTGACCTGGCAGCTCGACCCCAGCCAGGGGCTCTGCCCCTTGGACCCTGCTAGGGGCTGCCGCCCCTAGACCCCGCTGCCAGGGGCGCTGCCCCCAGACCCTCGTTCGTTGTGGGTCATATAAAGATAGAAATACATTATGAGAAGTGATAGTTAATTGATACGTATACTTGTTATACAGTCAGCCGTGCACAACTGAAGAAAGGAATTACGATTAACGGTGAACGTAACCGTGTTCAGGTGAGTTTCTAGCCCCATTTATGTGTTACGTTTTCGGGGCTGTGTGCATACTCAATATGTTTGTTAATACACTTATCCTAAGAGATAAGTGTATGCCTTATGTGGATAATGTGAAATGTATGAATGATTGCTTGATGGTACGTGAACGATCTTCGGATATTGCACGTACTGTCAGGTTGTAACGCTATGTATAAGGTAAGTATGTTATGTATGTTTATGTGTATGAACATGATAGAGATAATAGAAGAAAGAAATGATAATGTATGGTTGTATGGTTACGAAAAGGGTACCGAGCCCTAATAATACTCGAGATATGATGTATGGTTGTATGGTAACGAGGAGGGAATCGAACCCTACTAATATTCGAGAACTAGGGAACCGAACCCTACTAATATTCGAGGAAGAAGGGTACCGAGCCCTAATAATACTCGAGGAAAGAGGGTACCGAGCCCTAATAATACTCGAGGAAAGAGGGTACCGAGCCCTAATAATACTCGAGGAAAGAGGGTACCGAGCCCTAATAATACTCGAGGAATGTAGGGCGTAATGCTCTTTATAACATAAGATATGAAAGTAAGTTAATACAAAAGAAAGTAAGAAAGTATGAAAGTAAGAAAGTATGAAAGTATAAAAGTATGAATGAAAGAATATAATGTTATGTGAATGGTATGATTATGTGATTATCTAGAACTCACTCAGCGTAGCTGACTTTTAGTATGCACGCAGGTGAGTAGGATGAGGCAGCTCGCTTGAGGAGACACATGGCACTGAACAAGAATCTGGCATCTGAAGACTTATGATGTTTTAATTTAATGCTTTAATGTTGAAAGACAAAGGATGTTTTGAGACAAGTTATGAATTATGTAAAGTTTTATGAAAGTTTTATTTTCCGCGTAAATGTTTTGCTTAACTCTGATATTTAGAATTGTGTTTATGAGTAAATCCAACACGAAAGTAGGGCTACCGGTGCCGGGGCCTTACATCAATTCCCAAAAAGTTCTAGCATTGTCAGGATCATACATACATACATACATACATATATATATATGGATATATAGATTGTGTTTTCGAAAATCTACAGATTTTATTTGTTAAAATTCTTTTCCTTTCAAAGGATTTGGAATGAAGAAAAACAAAAACTAATTTTCCAACCATTTTGAGATTTTATTTGTTAAAAATCATTTCCTTCCAAAGGATTTGGAATGAAGAAAAATAAAAACTAATTGTCCAACCATTTTTTTCCTGCTTTTTCTTGACATCATTTCAAATCCTTTCTTTTCATTCGGAATTCGGAACCATAGCATTAAAGCTACTTATTTGAGTCCAATGAATCATAAATAGTAATATTATAAACCTAAAATCTATGATGCAGCTTGTTGTCTATCTCTCTCTTATTTCAATGTAAACATTACTATTTGTTTTATTATAGGGTATCTTTTTTAAAATTGGGTTTGCCTTGAGCCTAGGACGGCACTGTCACACCCCGACCAAGGGCGGAATATGCTGGGGCGTAACGTATTGATTGGACAGTAGCTTAAAAGACACTAATTAAAACGACAATAATTATTTAACTTTATTAACATTAAACAAGTACACAAATTCAATAAGTAAATACATCATGACTTGTAATTTAAATAAATATCCTAAGGACAACTAACTATCTTCGATCTTGAATATATCAAATACTTGAACCTGTAACTTGTATAAAAATAGAGTTTGTCAACACGAATGTTGGTGAGAATATATAAGTTAATTATAACGAATAATTGCGACTACAAGACTTATGACGGATTTGGGATTTGACAGGGTTTAAGTAAAAAATTGTAATTTATTTGTAAACCATAAGCGTGTTAGAGAACATAATTAACTAAAATGAAGCGACATGTAACGGTTATTAATGGGTTCAAAGGATTTGAAGTCTTTTGGGGTTTTGATTATTATATATATTATTTATTATATAATTACTATTACTATTATTAGTATTAATATTTTATATTTATGATTGATAAATAAAATGAGAAATCCCTTATATGACATATATTTATATTTATGAGTTAATGAATAAATAAATAACCAAGATTAATTATTCCTAAAAATTTTTTTAATTATCTATCTATAAAGTTATAGATAAGTATTTATATTGACGAGGAAAATTATTTGAGGCTCTAAGTTAGTTCGGTTTAATAATCATCGTGTGTATATATATATATATATATATATATATATATATATATATATATAAACTTACAATTAAAAGATGTATTACGAATCAATGGTCAAAATGAGGGGAAAGTAATTGTAAGTCCCGTGAAGGATCTTTCAATATGATATCAACTGATCTTAATGTTGGTGCGGAAATCCAACACAAGATGATACAAGAATAAGTATAAAGAACTCAAAGGATTGCTTCAAAACACACGTTATGATTAATGTCGGGTGCTTAAGCACAATGTTTACAATACTCGTCTAATGTATCTAAGATACTAGACGGCTAAAATCACACATACGTCAACCACTCTAAACCCTATACAAGATATCTATAAATAGGGTAGCCAACATACCAGCCCAACAAAAGCCCAAAGCCCGCCGAGAACTATAAGGTTCTCGGCTTACACAATACACCTAACCTAAGCACAAAAATACAAGCATAAACCACAAAATATAGCCCAACATTCTCCCCCTTGGTTAACTGCTTGATCAAAATTGCTTCTGCTGTAGGCGATCATCATACATCTATATCTTCATTTAGGCCTTTTGGCGTATATACTGTGGCTTCTAAATAAAACACTTGGAGGTTCAGTGTCTTATTTAGGGCCTTTATTTAAAACCTGGCTAGTAATCCCGCATAGGTCATGCTACTATCCGTATGAGATAGATAAACATGATGTTCGTCATCACGAATAGCAGCAAATATTAGGCTTGATTGACACAGAAAAGTCAAACACGATGTATCTTTGGTAGAACCAACAAATCCTCGATCATGGTTTGACAGAGAATTCTTCACAGCATCTTTGAGCCGAAGATCTCTTTGATTGATCAGAAGAATCTAGTCGGTCCACACCAAAAACTTTAGAACACTATTCATTGTCATCTCCATATCACCAATCACCATTGAAGACCAAACCTGTAGCTGTAACATGATAACTAACACAATATTCAGTAACTTCATGAAGAGAAAAACGAACAAGCTTACCGAACTCATGAACCGATTGTATCTAATATTCCAATTAATCATCATAGTAAATCTTTCATCCATACTAATTATATAAGCTCTCAAGTAAGATTTTTACTGTACCTTGCAAAGATGTTGCTCAAAAATTTTAGGGAACATGAAAAGACCTGATGGCAGCGAGTAGATGAGAGAGAACTTGATGGATATGATATGGGAAGATTTTAGAAGTTATTAGAAGACACACAAATCAGGAGTAATAAATCGAAGGTAATGAGTTCCTTTTAAACTCCCAAGACGCCTCCATTTGAGCAGTAAACACATATGAGCCGAGAACAGATAGACCGAGAACATGTATAACCGAGAACAGTTATTTTGAACTAACCGAGAACGGTTATTCTTAGACACAAAATATATCTCAGTGTATTTAAAAAATAACCCAATTGATGTGAAAACGATTTCTTAAAACATTTGTTTCGACACGAGTAAACATGAGGAAAAAAAAACAAAAAATAAAAAAATAAGAAGATTAAAATAAAACTTAAACTAAAACAAAATTTACCTATCCAGTCTTTAGAAAATCAACATATATTGGGATCAAATTTCAGTTATTTAAAAACGAACCACCTTTTTATG
Organism: Bidens hawaiensis; assembly: GCF_021521415.1. NCBI lineage: Eukaryota > Viridiplantae > Streptophyta > Magnoliopsida > Asterales > Asteraceae > Bidens > Bidens hawaiensis. The sequence goes on along the minus strand of NW_027492013.1, from coordinate 61,895 downwards.
AAAAGATCCGAACATGAAATCATATTGATTACGGTACTTTCACAATGATTCATTTTCAGCATTATTGTGACATAGTGAAAAGGTTGATGGCAGGTAAATTTTTCATGATTTTCATTGCGCCAGTGATATGATTATATTCGATTAGGCATAAAGCTTACATGGACATCACTTATGGACCTCTGATGCCCCTTATCTATTCTCAAGATGTATTTGGCTTTCCCCAGATCACCCCAATTTGACTCCAACCCCTTAGTACTTGATCAAAATACTTTTCTCTATACATAATAATTTTAAGCTTTAAGGTTGAACGTTGGACTTACATGCCATCCGGACTTACAAGCCTTACATTCAGGATGTTTAGGACTTATTTGAATGCCCCACCCCTGTAGTTCTTTAAGACCCCTTTAAGCTTTTAGAAAACAATTTTATGATAATTTTTTTTTAAACACAAATGAAATATAATCTTTTTGGCGATTAAGACACTAACGGGCTCGTGTATAACTGGGTAATTGCTTTTCTGCCTATCATTCGGAGAGATGTATCTAGGGACATACAAATATCTTCAAAATGACTCTCCACAATAAGTTTAGCAGATTTAGTTTATATCACTTCAAACTTTTAATTATCATGGAAAGCTACCATACACATCAATGACTAATCAAAAGCCTTTTTAGCCTAATAACATCACACGATAGGCACTCAAAATCACTCTATCTATTATTTCTCAAAGGTTGGATCAATTTTCATTTGAAAATACTTTAAGCTTCTGAAAAGCTTTTAGCTGAATAATAATATCATTTCCCAGATGATATCCCGAAGACGATTTAAACTCAATCACCCTAGCTGCCTTCAGTTTTCAGATGAATGGTTATCCTATGTGTCTACAGGTAGACGATAGGACCAAACACATAATAAAATGTGTCCTTCAAACTTTAGGCGGCCGACATGACTTTCAGTGAGGAAATTTAAAAGGATAGTTAAATCATAACCAATTTTTTTTTTTATGAATGTTCAGTCGCCCCGGTCACTTTCAGTCCTAAGGTTAATGGCTATCCCTAGAGTCAAACATTGATGACGGGACCAAACGTATGAAATATATCCATTGAACTTGAGTGGCCGGCATGAATTTAAGCAAGGGAACAAAAATTTATTTATTTATTTATTTATTAAATTGACAAACACACACACACACACTTTTTTTTTCTTTTTCTCCCCCTAAATTTGTACAGAAATTATGACACGAAGAAAAAAAATTTATGTACACAATTTACACCTCAAAAATACTCAGTCATCAAAACGCAGCATCTTAAGAAATCCCACAAGCACATTAAATCTGGCTATTCCGACTAGTTTTGTAAATAGGTCCGCCACATTATTATCAGTGTGGACCTGTTCAAGTTGAATCAGTTTCCGGTCGTAACAGTCACGAATAAAATGGACCTTGATGTCAATGTGCTTGGTTTTGGAATGCTGAACGGGATTTTTAACAATTGCAATAGCAGCATCATTATCACAAAATACGGGAGTGTTAAGAAATTCCAAACCGTAATCCAGCAATTGATGTTGCATCCAGATAACCTTTGAATAGCAAGCTGATGCAGCAACATACTCCGCTTCGGCAGTCGAAGTGGACACCGTTTGTTGTTTCTTGCACTGCCATTAAATGAGACGATCTCCTAGAAACCGGCATCCAGCAGATGTGGATTTCCTGTCAATGTCATCTCTACCATAATTGCTATCAGCAAAAGCATAAAGATCAAATTCTAAGTTTTTGGGATACCAAAGACTTAACGTCGGTTGTCCCTTCAGATATCTAAATATACGTTTAACAGCAATTAAATGAGAGAGTTTAGGATTAGCCTGGAAGCGAGCACATTGATAGACTGTAAACATGATGTCTGGACGATTGGCGGTGAGATACATCAGAGACCCGATCATAGATCGATAGTACGTTTGATCTACAGGACTCCCTTCAGGATCAGACGTCAGGAGAGGCCTTTCTGCCATTGGAGTGGCAGCACTCTTGGAATCTTGAAATTAAAATTTTGCAAGCATATCTTCAACGTACTTTCCTTGATGCAGCAAAATTCCCGTCGAGCTCTGACGAACCTGCAATCCTAAAATGTTGTCATCTCCCCCAACGAGCTCATCTCGAACCTCTTCTTCATGACCTATTCAAACTCTGAACACAGCGCAACACTGGTAGAACCGAAAATAATGTCATCCACATAAATCTGCACCAGAATTAAATCTTTCCTGACTGTTTTAAGGAATAGAGTTTGATCAATGGTCCCCCTCTCATAACCATGTCCCAGAATATGTGCCGTCAACATAACATACCATGCCCGAGGGGCTTGGTGAAGACCATATAGTGCTTTATCCAACTTGTAGACATAATTAGGATTCTTAGGGTCTACAAACCCCTGTGGCTAATCCACGTAAATCTCTTCCTTAACTTCACCATACAAAAACGCGGTCTTAACATCCATCTGATATACCGTGAACCCCATGAAAGACGCATAAGCCAGAAAAATCCGAATGGCCTCAAGTCTAGCTACAGGAGCATAGACTTCGGTGTAATCTAACCCTTCAACCTGACGAAAACCACGAACAACTAACCATGCCTTGTTTCTAACAATAACTCACGTGTCATCTTGCTTGTTTCAGAAAACCCATCTTGTATTGAGCGCTTTCTTTCCCTCTGGCAGTTCAACTAACTTCCACACTTTCAGTTTATCGAACTGATTCAACTCTTCATGCATGGCATCCACCCAACTTGGTTCTTGAAGAGCCATTTCCATCAACTTCGGCTCAATCTGAGAGATGAAGCAAGAAAACAAACAACTGTTTATGTGTCCTGTCTGACTTCTGGTGGACACACCTGCTTCAAGAGGGCCGATAACATTCTCAATAGGATGATTTCGTTGGGTTCTTGTTGGAATTGGCTGTTCGGGAACATCTCCAATAGGAGATAAGTTAGATAGATTTTCACCGACATCAGTGAGTGGATTCTTCCGTCCAGAATCTGCCGTACTGTGTGAGTACGAAGTGCTGGCAACGTATTCATTCAGAATGACATCAGGAAACAAAGTCCCGAAGATTTGACGAATAGGACTCTTCCCCTCAACTGCTGAATCATTTACTAAAGAGTTTGGAATATGCACGGTTTCTGCAACTTCTTTCGATTGGCTGACGGACGCAGGTGATTTATCATCAAGTGGTTCTACGACATCATCATCCAACAGAGGAGATATGTGAGATACTGTATGTGAACCTTCTCTCTCAGTATCTGCAGTGGCACCACCTGAAGTTTCTATGTTGATGACCGGAACTACATTGAATGGCTTAAAGAGTTCATTGTAGTCGAACAGCCAGTCAGGACCAACACGTGCATCAGTCTCGTTTTCTTCCAACCAACGAACATCATAGGATTCAAGAATCTATTTAGTTGACTTTTTGTAGACTCTGTAGGCGGTGTGACCAGCATACCCAACAAAGTAACAATCATCAGCTTTGGCACAAAACTTAGGAGTAGACTCAAGATTTAGTAGAGTACACGGATAACCAAAGGCTCTGAAGTGTGCAACAGTAGGCTTATGACCATAAACGATCTCATACGGAGTTTTCATTTTTGATTTGTTGATTATCACCTGATTCTGAACATAGCACGCCGTGTTGATGGCTTCTGCCCAGAAGAACAGAGGCAGTTTAGAGTCACACAACATGGTCCTTGCTGCCTCGATAAGAGTCCTGTTTCTCCTTTCAGCCACACCATTCTGTTGAGGTATCCGAGCTGAGCTATACTGACGAAGCACCCCCTTTTCTAAATAGAAATAATTCAATGAAGTATTCTTGAACTCCGTACCATTGTCACAACAAATTCCTTTCAGCTTCAGATTCAGCTGATTTTCCATCAGCACCACGAACCTCTTGATGAGCTCTGCAGTTTCACTCTTATTTAACAAGAAAAGTACCCAAGTAAAACGTGAGTAATCATCAGTGATAACCAAACAATAAGAGTTGCGAGAAAGACTTAAGACATGAACTGGACCAAAAAGATCCATATGCAATAGCTGTAAAACTGATGAGATGGTATTAATCAGTTTTGGCTTGTGAGATTTTCGATGATGCTTGCCCAGAGCACAGGCCACACAATTTTCAATGGTAACAAAATCTTTAACGGGTAATCCACGTACCAAATCATTTTTAGCAAGACGATTCAGAGTTTTCATATTAGCATGACCTAGACGACGATGCCAAAGCATTGCATTATGTTCAGACACTTTTGAGAACAAACAGGTTATTTCATTAGGAACATCTTTGTTCATGTCAATCACGTAAGCATTATCTTTCCTTTGTGATCGAACAAGAATCCAGTCTTTAGGTATAATGATACCCGATTTCAAAATCAAACACTCCCTTCTAGTAAAATGAGTTGAAAACCCTTTATCACAGATTTGTGACACGCTCAACAAACTATGCTTCAGCTCTGGTTTCAGGACCGTCCGTCGGGTGAAACCTTAGCAAAGGTTTGACAAGAACACACCGACTTAAATACTCAATGACCGATTGAATATCCCGGCCGAATTAGGATATCCAATGATTGAGAATGAAGGATTGTGAAAAGATATCAAACACAAAATAGTAAATGATAATCAGCAAAAGCTATTTCAAAGACAAAGATTCACTATAATTAATGATATATCAGTGGTACAGTGAATGGAATGTCTAGGGTTTTATGTGACGGCGGCGACTCTCGAAGTCCGTACCTAGAAATCCGTGTTTCCCAAGAAACCGTTTCCAAAACCCGTGCCCTAAAGGTAACCTAGGACGTCTATTTATAGACCTTGACTTTCCTTTTCAGACGTCCTAGTCATTACATAATGAAAGATAAATCTAATACAAGTGTTACAGTCCTCGAGCAAGGTACATACCTTGCTCGAGCACACTTCCTATACTAGGTGTGCTCGGTGAGTATCCTCGAGCAGACTTTACTTGGAATATATTCTCTTTCGAAGAATACATATTCCCTTTGAGTAAGCTTCATTCCTCTTGACTTGTCCAAACTTTGCTCGAATAAGTCCATCGAGCAAGCTCATTCTTCTTGATGTCTTCAGCTTTTCTTATTCAACAATCTTTAGCATGCTCGGATGTAAATCTTGCTCGGTAACTGAACTGTGCTCGAAGTCTTTGCTTAGATTCACGTGACATCCTCTTATTGCATCCATGCTCGTCCCCATGTGCTCGATCATCCTGTGCTCGTAACACTTGGCTGGAACTTGTATGATCAAGCTGTTTGCTCGATTGGCAATCCATGCTCGATAGAAGAATACTGTTGCTCGCTGAAGTGTAGCTTGCTCGAAGCCTTCAACAAAGAATCAACCATTTAAGATTCAGAACCTTGATCGAAGTAGTAAAAACAATGCTCGATCGTCTGTGCTTGCTCGAATTCCATACTTAGCCGTTTCTGAGGAGGTTGAGAAGATTCCAATCTTCCTTATCAAAAATTCGACCAAACAATCTCCCCCGAGATTTGAACAAGGTCAGATGCACCAAAACATACCTGCATAGAGTTACACATATATCAGATTTCAAGATAAAACATTTAAGAACATGTCATTTCATTACATAATTGGAATTTTGCCACATGGGCATTACCAACTAAATTTTTACAACTCAAACAAAATATAAAGATAAACATAAATAAAAATCAATCATTCATTAGCTCCATTCTGTTATCTTCTTCCTCTGTTCTTGGCTTCAGCTCTTTCTTTTAGTTTCTTCACATATGCAGCTCTTTGCTTCAGCATGTCAAGTTCAGAGGAGTCAGAGGCATCACTTGGGAATCTTGCATTTATTAAACCTTGTAAGTCTTGTAGATGCATATAATGCAGATCTCCATCCTCCCTTATGACTGCAATAGGTATCCCAGACTCATTTCTCAAAGTGATCGAATCATCCTGTTGATTATACGTTATGTAAGTGATTCTTCCAAATTGTTGTAATCTTGAGTTGGGTTCCTTCATCACTTCTTTCATAGCCAACCACTCTTTTAAGGTCTTCCTTTTATGGTGAGAGCTGCTTGCTCTCTCTCTTCTTCTGCTGTAGAAATGGGAATCCCTTTTCTGCTTGGTCTTTTAAAAACTTGGAGAGGTCATTCCTCAGTTGACCAGATGGTTGACTCCTTTCTTGATTGTCATGTAAAGTCAGCTCAGCCATCTTGGTCAGTTGTTCTTTTGAAAAATTTCTCAAATCATCTCTGAAGATGATGAGATGTTCTGCTTCATCTTCAGTCACAACCCTTAAGGTCTTCGATCTTCTGTCAAAATAGAGATGTGTGGGAAAATTCAAGTTTCTTGGCTGCATAGGCCTCACACTCTCTGACCTATGGGTTCTTCTTGAGCTCCCCATTTCAACTTTCTTAATTTTATCAAGACCCTCTTCAACATACCATTTCTTTATTGTATCTTCTGTTTGCATTACCAGTCTTGACATTTTTACTCCCTTTTTGTGGAGGGAATTCATCATTTCTGCATGAACTTCTTGTTCTACCCTTCTTCTGTCTTCCTGCAGTTTCCTCTGTGTTTCAAGATACATCCTCTGCTCTCTGTGGTATATTTCCATTAGCTCAACAAAAGGCATGTTCTGAAACTGTTCTTGTGATATCCCTTTATCTGTTACAAAAGTTTTTAACATTTCCATCCTTTGAGGGTCCTCAAACCACCTCTTTACTTCTTGATCTTTCTTTTCTTTCTCCTCCCTTTCATTCTGTAACCTCATTTTTAACTCCTGCTCTCTTTCAAATTTTTCTCGACTTTCTTGATCTTTGTGAGAGTCTTTAATATGTTGAATTCTTCTTTTAAGTTCTTCAGGAGAGAGATTTATCAGGAAGTTGTAGCTGTAGCCATACAGCTGAAGGAATTTGATATCCTTATGTTTTGACTTTAAGGATTCATATTCTTCTTCATCTTTTTGTTTCTTTTCAATCCTTTTCCTGCTACTGTCTGATTCTTTGAATTCTTTTTCTTTTTCTTTCTTCCTTTCAGACACCTTTCTCACATAGTCAGATAGATTCTCCATGAGAGCCCTTTTATACAAACTATCAATCTTGTCAAATGGTTGTAAGTTCAGGAAAGCAGGCTTGTGACCAGCCTTTATCAAAACTTCCCTTTTACCTTTCCTTACTCTCTAACCCTCAGCTTCTTTTGCCACATCCTCTTTTGATAGTCTTTGAACATACAGAGGATCATAACCCAAGCTGATCAGATATTCAACATCTTCATTTGTCTTTTCAGCTTCCTTCAATTCTTCCTCATCTTCACTTTCACCATCCAAGTCCACCACTTCTTCAAGATTATGAAGAGCCTCAATCATTGGTTCATCATTTTGTTTGGATTGAGCTCTTCTTCTTTCTTCAAGCATCCCTGACCTTAGTCTGTAGACCATTTTCTTCACAGATTTTTGTCTCTTTGGCTTTGGGGTCTCAATTTCAGATGAAGGTTTTCTTTTGAGTTGTATTTCCTCTGGTTCTTCTAGGATTATTTCTTCATCAACAGACTCAGATTCGTCATTTTCCGTTTCAACTGTTTGTGTGTCAACAGGTTTTTCAGTAACTTCTTCAATGATAGGTTCACTTGGTTCAACATGTTCTTCAAATCTTGGTTCTCCTTTGCTCAGATTTATAAATTCTAGTTGAGCCTTTCTTGCTGCCATCACAATCTCTGGGTGATGTCTCTCTGGATTATTCAGAATCAGTGTAAGATCCTTCATTATAATCAACTTAACCATAGTGCTTGCTGATACTTCAATGGTTTCATCTTCTTCATGAATAACTGGTCCCAATCCCAGTTCATCTTCATTTACTTCAACCTCTTCAGGCTCAGTGATCAAAGGCTCTGCATCTTTTTCTTGTTCATTCTTTGCAGGCTCTTCAGCCACTTCAGGCTCAATACATCTTGTTCAAATGATGTGGGCCCTTGTGTATCATCATTTTGTCTTGCTTTTAGAGCCTCCAATGTAGCTTAGGCAGGGGATGTAGATCATCTTCAGTAATTGCAACCCCTTTGCCTTTTGCTTTTCTTTTTAAACTCTCTTCCTCAGTTTCATCTTTTTCTTTATCCTCCCCCTCATCCTCTGATTCTCCATCATCATATGCTTGGTATAGCATGTTCAAAGCATCAGATGGTCTAACCTCCTGTTCAACATCGATCTCAATATTCTCCCCCTGTTTTGGTGCATCTGAGGTCTTCTCAACCTCAGACTGCCCCTCAAGAGTTTGAATTTTCAATAACGCCTCCTGCAGTGCAACTTCCAGAGCCGAGTTCTTTGCAGCCAAAATGGCATTCTTCTCTTTTAGCATTATGTTCTCAAACTCCAGTTTGGCATTTTCACACACAATATCATAAAAATTTGGACTTGATGGTGGGGTTTCAGCAGTAGGTTTTGGAGCTGGTTCAGAGAATGGTTCAGTATCTTCAGTTTCAGGGGATGGAACTTTGTATGGTTCTAGGATTTGGGTTGGCAGAGTAGGTTTAGTTGGTTCTGTAGTAGGTTGAGTATGGATAGGTATGTCTTGTTCAGTTGGTTCAGTTGTGGCAGGTGAAGTACGAATATTAGCATTATCAGTTGGCTCATGAGCTTCTTGACCAATTTCATACACAGTCTCGTCAACTACAACCTGTGCATCAACAACATTTTCAATGATCATCTCGTCTCCTCCATCGACACCATCATCATCATCATTATCATTATCATCACCATCATCATCTTCCTCATCACTGTTGCCAAGGGTCCTCGGTACATCAATGGCACCCAGTGCAGGTACGAGTAACCATGGGAGTACATCCCAGTCAGCATTCTCAATAAACTTACTCTGAGCATCCTTCATACGTTTGCATATATTTGGGTCTTGCAACCCCAAAATCTGCCCTGTCCTTTGAATGTCTGGTAAGACTCTGTTTATTAAGATCTGCAGAAAACGTGGATACATTAAGAATCTTTGATGTACTGGCCTCTCTGCATTTGAAATCAACCCTTGAAAGATGAGTCTTGAAATGTTGAAGGGTTGCTGGTAAAGAATGGCGACAGTGAGAGTCCCCAAGCTCTCTGCTCAATAAAGTCCAAAACCCTCTCCGAGGAGATAAGGACTGGATTACGTGATGAATCAAAAATCTGTAGATTAATGGAAAACTTCCCTTTTGGAACTGTCCTTCCTTAACGCCTCCCTGATAGCCCATAGTCTCTCGAAAGACTCTTAGTAACCTTGGGACTGAATAGGACGACTGATCCTAAAAATTGTCATGAAGGTCCAGTGCAGCTCTGATTGAGGCTTCGGTTATCTCAATGTCATGATTTAGAATGGACGCCTCAATTCTCTCCCCATTTACGTCGTTGACATATGTTGCAGACCCCCAAAAGTCTGAAATATGATTTCTGTATATTGTGGGGTCGGTAGTTAAAGCCACCCTCAGATTGGAGTTTCTCAAAAAGTTTATCATTGGCTCCAACTCACGGTTGTCATCATCTATCTCCAACCGAGCACACATATTATGCCGTTTTTCAAATTTGAAGACCATCAGTTCTGCAAGAACAAAAAGAGTTGTCAGTACATAAAGTTGCAGAACTAATATATGGGAATAGATAGATGATTAATGGCGTCTTCAATTAACCTGTTCAGTAGTAATATGCGTACCTGCAAAACAAGTAAACAGTTAGTCAATTTGTTCAATTGGAAACCCTAATTTCAAAATCGGTGCGACGATTATCGAACAACGATGTCATACCGAAGTCGAAACAGAGCTAATGGCTATAATCAAAGAGAAATTAATGAAGAATAGACCATCGAGCAAGAGGGAAATAGCACGAGCAAGAGCGTTTTCGTCTAGGTTTAATTAGAGAAAGATGTGTGAAAAACTTTCTAAGTCCCCTTTTTATACCTAACGATTTGGTGGTACAGTACCTTGGTTTGTCGTCTAGCACACGACAGTTGTCATTTAATTTCAAATTTACATGTACCTCCCTTGCTCGAGTATACAGCCAAAATAAAAGCTGGGTCCCCCTGTACGCAAGGACATGGTAGAATGCTTGCTCGAGTATACTTAAAAATATATCATATCAATTCCCTATGCTCGAGATGCATTTCTGTGTGCTCGAAGTACAGTGTGCTCGAAAACCTAAACTAAATCTTTCCTAATCCCGCACTCGAGCACAGAAACTGGTACCCTAGTGTGCTCGAAAATTTCGTAGCAATAGAATCATCTTTCCTCATCTCGAAATTTTAACTCAATCATCTCTACACGCTCACTAAGACACCTAGTATAGACCTTGCTCGAAACACTTAGATGTTTCCTATCATTCAGTTGTCGTGCTCGTAGACTTGAAATCATACTTACTCATGCAATCATGCTTGAAGATACTTAGTAAAATAACAAAGTATATCTTCGTGCTCGAAGATCAAAGACAACAAAAACACATCAAAAGCAAGCCCGAGGTACAGTCTAATTCCTGGATCATACTCAATGTCATTTGCCTAGAAGTTAAGACAAAAATCACACTCAAACTTTGTAATAATTAAGATTACAAGTTAATGAAATCATTCCGTTTGCTCAGGCTTGGGTTTGAGGTGAACAAGAGATCAAAATCCAGTTCAAAAAGTTATGTCAATTCATTGGAAAGATCTCAACATGGGATCAGATTGTCCATAACTGTCACACCACTTCATTTTCAGCTGTATTATGACTTAAGTCAGGCTAACACTAGGTGTAGGTTCTTAGCATGATTCTTATGACTTTTTGTGATATTCTTAAGGTTCAATTAGTTACCTGAGTAAGAATGGTCACATTTTAGACTTTAGTTGTTCCTTATCTCTTCTCAAAGCTTATTTAGCTTTCTCCGAATCACCCCGAATTGACTTCGACCCCCTGATGCGTTGGTCAAAAATAATTTTTATTTATCCGAGCAGTTTATTGAATAATAAGATACATAGATATCAGACCATAAGGTTGAACGTTGGACTTACAAGCCATCCGGACTTACATGCCATTTATTCAGAGTGTTTAGGACTTATTTGAATGCCCCACTCTTGTAGTTCTGTTAGTGCCCCTTAAGGTCATGATATATTTATTTATCATTAATGATTGTGAGTATTTATTTATCATTAATGATTGTGAAGCTTATTGCATTTTCTTTTTCACGCTTTTTCATTTGCTTCATTTTCTTTTGATTATTAACTTTCAAATATATATATATATATATATATATATATATACATATATATATATAGCTATTTAGTAGCTGCTCATAATTTGATAAACTGTTTTTGGTAGACCAAAACATCAACAAGCTCGTGTATGATTGGATAATTGCCTTTCTGCCTATCATTCGGAGAGATGTGCAAGGAAGCATACCTTAGTTTTCAAATGAATCACCACATCAAACTTAGCATGATTATAGTATTTGTATCACATAGATCACTGCACTCATGAGAAGAAGCTACACTGTCAGTTTACTGAACAGAAATCTTTTAAGCCTATAATCCATGAGTTAGGAGATTAGACAATATACTATCATTTCCCAAATTAGTTGGATTCAATCTCCACTTGAAAAACAATTTTCACTCCTGATTAGGAACTTGGATAATGTTATCATCTCCCTTGTATGATCACCAAAACAGTGTTGCTTATCATAAAACATCTTACATTTTCAAAATCATTTCTTTTGACATGTCATTAGTTAAACTTTGATTCTGAAAACATTGTAGTCTTTTAAGCACATTTGACAAGCAGACACTTCACTAGTGTCACACACATAATACTCACATAGCACATTTCATGCAGCAAAGCACACAGTACAGTCGAGCATACTCGGAAGTCTATCGAGCAGCCTTAAGATGTAGCATTACAGTGTTTGTGCTCGAAAGACTTGAACATTGTGCTCGAGCAATAGCGTTGTGCTAGGAATACTTAGAAAGTTTTTCATAGCACATGTCCATGCTCGAACATCAAAAACATATCATTTGTGCTCGAAATACTTGAGAGTCCTCAAGTGTGATTTGTTTGTGCTCGAAGAACAGCAAACACACCATAAAGTACAGAACCATGCTCGGAATACTTGAAAAGTTTTCCAAAGCAAGTCTATGCTCGAGCAACTGAGCAATGACATCTGTGCTCGAATGACTTAGAATAGTCTTTTAGAACCCTATGCTTGTGCTCGAAAAGCAATAAGCACATCATCAAGCACAGATTCATGCTCGAAGTACTTAGAATCATAAAAATTCATCATGCACGCACAGAGCAAAGTACTAACAGCTGTAATTGTCAGAGTTAACAGAAATTCCACACAAGAACAGTCACAAACATGATTAATGCAAGCAGAATAGTCAGTTTAGCACCGTAGTCAATCATGCAAACATTCAAAGTGAGTAACATATATCATCAGTAAGCACCTCACTTAAGCACACATCCTAAATTAAACCTCATCAGCATTTATCATTCCTAGGCATTTTAACAAAAAGTGAAACCTGGTCTTATCTAAAGGTTTGGTGAACAAATCAGCCAAATTATCAGATGTGTCTACCATTTTCATTTCTATAAGCCCTTTTTCCTGACAATCCCTAATGAAATGATGTCTAATTTCAATGTGCTTAGTCTTAGAATGTTGAACTGGATTCTTAAAAATGAACATAGCAGCAGTATTATCAATTAAAATAGGTGTGAGTAAGAAATTCAGACCATAATCCAGCAGTTTGTTTTGAATCCACAGAACCTGTGCACAGCAAGCAGCTGCAGCAATGTACTCCGCTTCAGCAGTAGAGATTGACACTGTGGTTTGTTTCTTGCATTGCCATGACACGAGTCTGTTTCCAAGAAACTGACATCCTCCTGAAGTTGATTTTCGACTCATGTTGCAACCATCATAGTCACTGTCAGTGTAAGCCATCAAATCAAAGGAAAGAGTTCTTTGAATACCAAATTCCCAAGTCTGGCTTTCCTTTCAAGTATCTGAATATTCTTTTCACTGCTAGCATATGTGACACCTTGGGATTTGCTTGAAACCTTGCACAGACACACACAACAAACATAATATCTGGCCTAGATGCTGTGAGATACATCAATGATCCTATCTTGGTCCTATATTTATGCTGGTCTACTGGCTCCCCTTTTTCATCAGGTACCATTTTCTCATGTGTGTCCATTGGTGTTGACACTTTCTTGAAGTCTTGGCACTTAAACTTGGTGAGAATCTCTTGAACATATTTTGATTGATTGATGAAAATCCCATCTTGCTTCTGTTGCACTTGTAGTCCAAGGAAGAAATTCATTTCTCCCATTGAGCTCATTTGGTATTTTGACTTCATCACTTGCTCAAATTCTTTGCACATTTGTTCATTGGTTGAGCCAAAAATGATGTCATCCACATACACTTGCAGCAGCAGCAAATCTTTTCCTTTTCTTCTGTAAAAAAAGTCTTGTTAATGGCTCCTCTGGGGAAACCATGTTCTAACAGATGGTTAGACAGCTCATCATACCAGGCTCTTGGTGCCTGATGTAGTCCATAAAGTGCCTTGCTGAGCTTGTAGACTTTGTTTGGATGAATTAGATCTTCAAATCCAGGAGGTTGAGTGACATAAACTTCTTCATCTATCTTTCCATTCAGAAATGTAGATTTTACATCAAGCTGATAGACTTTAATGTTCATTGATGCTGCATATGCTAGAAAAATCCTGATAGCCTCTAGTCTTGCAACAGGAGCAAATACCTCTTCAAAGTCTATTCCTTCTTCTTGTAGACACCCTAGAGCCACCAATCTAGCTTTGTTCTTAATCAATATCCCCCTTTCATCCTTCTTGTTTCTAAAGACCATTTTGTACCAGTTGCATACTTGCCTCTGGGCTTGTTCACTAAGTCCCACATATGTAAATCTCTTAACTGAGCTAATTCCTCCTGCATAGCTTCCACCCAACTGTTGTCCTTTAAAGCTTGATTAATATTCTTTGGTTCAACTTGGGATAGAAAACAGGCATACAGATAGATATTTGCTCTTTCAGATGCACTTCTGGTAACTCTTTCATGTAGGTCTCCAATGATGTTCTCTGCAGGGTGATTTCTTTCAACAGAGGTAGTTTGAACAACTGGTGGTACAAATACTTCTGCTTCTAGATTTGTCATATTCATCTTAGCAGATTCATCTTCAGATCTGTCTTGATTTTCAGCAGAGGTTTGAACATGATTGAGTCCTGATGTAGATGCCTCATTTCCTCCTAGCTGCAATGAGTCAAACAGGGTTTGCAACTGAGACATTTCTTCATTCTGAGAGGGTTGTTGACTTTGGATGGGCTCACTTTCAATAACACTTGGACCTTCATTTGAGATTTCAACTTCAGCCTCTTGTCCAACTCTCTCTACTTCATCTTCTTCTTGGATGTTTCTACCAAAGTCAAAACCATTTGCTTCAGGAGCAACTGAGGTCCATAGTTTGTTCAGATCAACTTGTTTTGCTTTTTCTTTTTCTTCAAAGCTGGTTCTGAACATACTATCATCCATGTCTTCACTATAGATTTTAAATGATTTGACCATTTTCTCTAGATCAAATAGCCATTTTGGACCATCAGTATTGTTGAAGTGGTTTTCATTGAAGATGATGTCAGATGATTCAATGACCACCATGTGCTCTTTCACATAGACTCTATAAGCTTTTGAATGAGATGAATAGCCCACAAAGAAACATTCCAGAGATTTGGACTGGAATTTGTTCAAATAGTCCTTTGTGTTCAAGAGTGAGCATTTACATCCAAAAGGCTTCAAGAACTTCACATAAGGCTTTCTCTGGTAGAGAATTTCACATGGTGTCTTAGTTTGAGCCTTGTTGAGTAGAACCCTGTTCTGCACATAACATGCAGTGTTTATTGCTTCTGCCAGAAGGTAACAGGAAGGTTGGCATCAACAATCATGGTCCTTGCAGCTTCAATTAAAGTTCTATTTCTCCTTTCTGCAACACCATTTTGTTCAGGGATTCTAGGAGCACTGTACTGCTGGAAAATACCCTTAGAAGTGAAGAATTCACTCATCGTGTCATTCTTGAATTCTGTCCCATTGTCACTTCTAATTACCTTCACCTTCCTGTCAAGTTGATTTTCCATCTTGAGTACACATGATTTGATCAAATTTGGGGTTTCAACTTTAGTGCCCATGAAATATACCCAAGTGAATCTTGAAAAATCATCAGTTATCACTAGGCAGTATCTCTTCTTCCCAACACTTGGAACACTCACCGGACCAAACAAGTCCATGTGAAGTAATTCCAAGACCTCATCTATTGTGTTATCAGTTTGCTCTTGTGTGAGGATTTGTGTTGTTTTCCTTTTAGGCAAGATGTGCACTTATCTTCTAGCTTGAAATCTTTTGTGGGAAGGCCAACAAAATGTTCACCTTTCACTAGTTTGTTCATGTTCTTCAAATTTACATGACACATCTTCCTATGCCATAGCACAGTTTCATTCTCAGTTGCCTTTGATACAAAGCATGAACCACCTCTTGAAGTTGCAGTATTCATTCTCAGTTCATAGAGGTTGCCATTTCTTGGAGCCATCATCATAATCATTTCGGTTGGAATCACAAACTCTGGCTTTAAAATCAGGCAATGTTCATCATTGAAGGCAACCTTGTATCCCTTGTCACACACTTGAGAAATGCTCAGCAAATTGTACTGTAGTCCTTCAACATGTAGAACATTCTCAAATGATACTTTGCCATTTGTGAGTGTTCCTTTCCCAACAATTTTTCCTCCGTTTTCATCACTCCCAAATGCAACTGGTCCCTCATACTTCTTCACATAATTAATCAATGCAGACTTGTCACATGTCATTTGCCTTGAACATGCACTGTCCATATACCATAGATCATTGCTACTCATGGACTGTTCCTACACACACACAAAAGGAATCAGTTTGATTCTGAGTTACAAACTCCATCGGTTTGTAATTCAGAGATAGTGGAGGATGCATCAGAAGTTGGGATTGGAACAGGTGGGGGATCTTCATACACGACTTCACAATCCTCATCAGTGTCGGACTCTGATCCAAAGTGTACTGCAGACACTTTAATGTTACTATCAACTTCCTCAATCACCTTATCCTTCCCTTCCACTACTTCCTTCTTTGACTTCCACTTGAATCCTCTTGGTTCAAATCCTTGTTTCAACAGAAACTTCTCATCACCATTTAGAACACATGGTCTCCTCTTTGCTTTCTCTTCATTTGGTGACCTTTTGTTCTTGTCTGTTGTTGTCAGGATTTGGTCATATTCTTTGAACTTCAAAGTTGTTTTGAGCCTTTGTTCCAACATAGGCTGATGGTGCCTATCTTCAGATGGGTTTTTATTTCCATTCAAGTA
The DNA here is from genome assembly GCF_021521415.1 of Bidens hawaiensis. Taxonomy (NCBI): domain Eukaryota; kingdom Viridiplantae; phylum Streptophyta; class Magnoliopsida; order Asterales; family Asteraceae; genus Bidens; species Bidens hawaiensis. Next base: position 45,507 of record NW_027492013.1, on the reverse strand, counting down.
TCTCTCATACATTTCTTTGTAGCTTTTCATGTCATAGCCACTAATCACATCTGGAATTTCAAAGATATCCTCAAGAACCCAGCAATAGTCAGTGTGATGCCCATATGCATCACATTTCGTGCAGAACACTTTAGCAAAGCTTCCCAAATCTTCAAGAAGTTTCTTGTCCTTGATCTTGTCACTTGGTTTAGGGAAGTCAAATCCTAAAAATGTCTTTGGATTCAAAGTGTTGGAGAAATCCATCTTGATTGGTTTGCTGAGATCAATTGCTTGTTGATATTTTTCTTTGACAAAAATGATTTTCTTTAGCTTGGATGGCATTCTTGAAGAACTTCCCTCTTCTTCTTTTGAATGTCTTCTTCTTGAAGCATAATCCACATCACCAACATCAAACAATTCATGATTAGAAAATACTGGGTAGATTGGTGGATGACTCTGATCATAAGAAGATTTCATTGGTTGTTTGGTTTTCTTCTTTATGACTGGCTGTGGTTCTGTTCTCTTCTTGATGACTGGCTGTGTTCTAGCACATATATCAAATGGAACATGCTCTCTTCTCATTCTTTCGTGGTGCTTTCTTACCTGTGACGTCATAGGTGGAAGAAGAGGAATTTTGTCACTTTTCTTCTTATTTGCTCTTTTCTTCTTCTTTCCCTTTGATGACTTAGAGCATCCACAGCTACAATTGCTTTCTTCACTAGAGTATTCACTCCACTTCTTTTTCACTCCTTGAGGCTGTTCATCAATCACAGTTTCTGACTTATCAGTCTGTTTCATCACAAATTCTCCATCCTGATCTAAAATTACATCATCATACTGCTTGATAAATTCAGGTTTATCATCAAACACATTTTTGAACTGTTTGAGATACTCACTTCTGCTCTCTTTATCAACCTTCAAAGGATAACTGTCACAAATAGGTGGTGGTGCCTTCTTGTACTTCTCTTCTTCTGTCATTTTGTCAACATGACCAATAATGTTTCCTGTAAAGACAAGGTTTTTCAAAAACTCAATTTCAATCAACAATTCTGCATTCTTGAGTTTTTCTTCAGCAAACATCTTCTTTAGTCCTTCTATCTCAATTCTCATCTTGGATTGAGCTTGATATGATACCATACAATCATCCTCCAATCCCTTGATTTGACTTTCATATGTAGCCTCACTATCCGCATACACATTTAGAAAGACATCCTTCCTTCCACATTCAGTTACCTCCTGATTTAATTCATCAATTTTAGCAAGAAGATCAGAAATAGAAGTGTCAGAATTTACCTGAGTGTTGGAAGATTCAGCCTTGTCATTTATTTTGGCCATGAATGCGACATTTGCCCTTTCCATCTCAGCAGCATGATTACTCCAGTCAAACTCTCCATCCTGAGCCACCCTTGTAACAGCTACATTTCCTTGATCCCCTTTGCTGGTTCACACCATTTTGAGATGGTCTGTTTTGATTTGTGTGAACCTGCATCTGATTATTTCTCTGAGGTTGAAATGTTTGTTGCTGGGTTCTATTCTGATTTTGATAGGGATTTTGGTTGGGCATTTGATTCCTTTGCTGCTGAAAGTTTTGGTTCTGATTCTGATAGAACTGATTCTGGTTAACTTGATTGCCAGACTGCCTTGTCATGTTGCATTCCTTTGCAAAGTGTCCCGGTTGTTGACAGTTATAACAGATGGCTTTGGATTTGTCAAATCCAATCTTTTCATTGGGCCCATTGAAACTGGTTCTGCTAGTTCTGTTATACAACCTTTTGCTTCTTACTTCCAACATAGCCGCTTTCCATTTGATGTCCATATCTTCTAAATCATCTGCATCTATATGTTCTAAGTCTTCTTGTACTATGCTTGTGTTTATCAAATTCTTGGCCACAAAGGCATGGTAAGACTCAGTGAACATTGAGAATAATGCCTGGTAATCTGTTCCTTGAGTTGGATTGTGTTGTGTGAAAGTAGACTGCCCATTTCCAGTAGATTGATTTTCATCTTCCATCAGCTGCACATTGAATCTTGACTGACTGTTACAAGATGAGTTTGCTTCTGATGGTTCCTCAATGATAGGCTGTTGATTCTTGATCGAGAGATTGCCCATTGGTGCCACAAGAGCATTGTTCATTTGAAAGCTTGGCTTGTCCTCTCGAATCATATGGTTTTCAATCATTTCATGTTCAGCAGCCTTGAGGAAGGCTATCACATCATCTAACTTGAAGTTAGGAAAGTTGGTTTTCTCTTTGATGAACTTGCTGGCAGTGTACCATTCGCCAGATAGAGATGACAAAAGCTTCTTGTTAAGCTCAAAGTCGGAAATCTGCAAATCAGTGGTTCAAATTTCATTTACAATGGTCATGAACCTTTGTAACACTGATTTCAACCTTTCTCCTTCTTTAAACTTAAATTTGTCCAACTGCTGCTTCAGTCGGTCTTTCTTAATATCTCTCAACTCAGTGTTCCCTTCAAACATTTCAATCACTGCATCATACATATCCTTTGCGTTTTTATGATGATTTACAGTGGTTAAAATTTCCCATGAGAGCCCCAACTTCATCATTGATAATGCTTTATCATCCCTCTTTTTCATTCTCAAATCAACCGCAACGTTGTTGTTTGGAGCTGCTGAAGGAATATACTTCCCTTCAATGATCGCCATCCAAAGTTCTGGATCGTTATAGTTCACCGCTGCTTCAAATAGCACCTTCCATTTTATGAAATTCTCTTGTCCAAGAAACCTTGGAATCTTGTTGGTTGACACTTCCTGGTCTTCCATTTCACTAGATCTGAGTTTTACAGCAGCAAATCACAGTGAATCTTCAAACTTCTTCACAAACCCTCAGTCCCGTGGTCTTCAGTGAGCTTACTCAAGCTCTGATACCACTTGTCAGCACCGTCCGTCGGGTGAAACCTTAGCAAAGGTTTGACAAGAACACACCGAATTAAATACTCATAGACCGATTGAATATCCCGGCGGAATCAGGATATCCAATGATTGAGAATGAAGGATTGTGAACAGATATCAAACACAAAACAGTAAATGATAATCAGTAAAAGCTATTTCAAAGACAAAGATTCACTATAATTAATGATATATCAGTGGTACAGTGAATGGAATGTCTAGAGTTTTGTGTGACGGCGGCGACTCTCGAAGTCCGTACCTAGAAATCTATGTCTCCCAAAAAACCGTTTCCAAAATCCGTGCCCTAAAGGTAACCTAGGAAGTCTATTTATAGACCTTGACTTTTCTTTTCAGACGTCCTAGTCATTACATAATGAAAGATAAATCTAATACAAGTGTTACAGTCCTCGAGCAAGGTACATACCTTGCTCGAGCACACTTCCTATACTAGGTGTGCTCGGTGAGTATCCTCGAGCAGACTTTATTTGGAATATATTCTCTTTCAAAGAATACATATTCCCTTTGAGTAAGCTTCATTCCTCTTGACTTGTCCAAACTTTGCTCGAATAATGTCACACCCCGACTAGCACAATGCGGAAGCTTAAAACGGGAATGTAACATACACCTCTGATATCAACACATTGTTTATAAAGAGACATTACAAACTAGTTTACAATATATTACATTTCTTTGTTCTATCATTGTTTTACAGTCTAGGTGATACAAACAAAACTAGTTCGTTAACTATACATTCTAACTACTAACACCCTTGCTTCTATTCACATAGCATCAACCACACACTTCAGGCAAGTAACAGATCACCAAATTACTCCGATTTAGGTACACCTGAAAAGCAGTTTAAAACGGGTCAACTACTAAAGTTGGTGAGTTTCACGAGTTTCAAGAAATCAGTAATGAGTATTCACAAGTCAGCACTTGTAATCATGAAATAAGTATGTATGTATGTAAATGATGTATGTGATGTAATTATGCTAAGCTACAGTGATGCCTGGACTGTTCGTGCTGCGTGCCTCCATTTCCCACGCTCAATCAACCACTATGGCCCCTTTCCGCCCACAAAATGCCCCGGTAGCTATGTCTAACACTACATAGCTGGTTCGTAAAAATATGGACATGTGCAAACGGGATAATGTCTCAGCAACCATGCTGGCCCCGCCTGGGTTTGTCAAACCAATAGTACTATTCACAAGCCACCGGCTCGAAGTTAATCACTGTGATCGTGGGGACTTTCGTGTGTTAGCAATTAGATAATTCACATCATCACATGTTTCAGATAAGTATATAGATATAAGCAAACATGCTTTTCACCCCAAAAGTTCGTAAAATAGTTTAAAAGTGGGGTCATGAAACTCACGGTTTAGTAGATATTCATTACTGTATCAGCTTGTGGTTTGATCGGTCTGCTATCAGTAGTTCCTATAATCAATATTATAATAACATTAATATTTTAATATTATTATAATCTCAATACTAAACTGGGCTATATAACTAATCTGGGTGTAGCTGGAACGCCCAGAAAGTGGCAATAGGCTTAGGTTGTGATGTTGTTCAATGTCTAATACTTAAAACTGAATTTGGCTCAGATTTCCGTTTTTCCCAGCTGGGCCAAGTTGTTCGTTTACGCGTTCAGAAAACAGTTATGGGAAAATAAGCTTGGGTAAATGTATTGGTTAACAAAATGATTAAGTTATAAAGAAAAGATCACATACTGGGGTCCCGGATTAGCCACGGGGCCCGTTTCCGTTTATTCAGTTTGATTTAAGAAGGAACGCGCACAATCCATCCAGATTGTCCAGGTTTTTCATAGAAAAGTTCGTTTTTACTTAATTAGTTCAAAAATATGATTTTTGATCACTCTTGGTATTTTGATATTTTCGCAGGTTCGTTAGTCGCGAACTTGTCGGTTTTTATAAAAACTGAATTTGTTTAATATTCAAATTAGCATAATTAATTAACCGTTAATCATTAAATTATGAAAATTTAACCACTTGTCAGTTAAAATATGTAGATTTTTATAAAAATATTTCTGGCATTTATTTACTGATTTATTAATTTATAAAAATTCATGTTATCAGCTATATTTCGCCTGAAAATCGTCCGTTTACCCCAAACAATTTCCAAAAATTCCACAAAAATTTCTAAATACTCAAATCATGTCCCAAATCAACCTGTATCAATTACAGAATGTAAAAAGCTTGTGCGATATTATTTTCAGCCCAATTTCGGCTATAAAAATTCACACGAACGCAAATAAACAAAACACCTTTAAACTTCTCCAAATGATCCCAAACTTCAAATGTGATCAAAATACATCAAATCTGAGATCCCAGAAAATTTTCATAATTTGTGAAGTATTTTAGCTATTTTTCCCAAAAAAACGTCCCAATTCGGTAATAAATTAGCCAAATATTCTCGGATGGTCAAAAAATTACCAAATTTGAACAAAGACTCATTGACATGGTCCCTGATGTCCCTGAAAAATTTTAAGTCATAAAAATATGTACATCACAACCTTAACCTAAATAGCCCGTAAGCGAGTGTTTCGGTATTACCTTAGCGGGTTTGGCTCGTTTCCGACTTTTTAATCAAGTTTTCAGGTTCTTGTGCTTCTAAGAAAGCTATTTATAAGTCCTATATCATAAACCAATCAAATTTTCATCAACATAACAGCCCTTAACTTAGGGTTTCGGCTAGTGCACAAAAACGAACTTTTGAACCGTAAAAACGCCGTTTCAACCCATTAATCCGTGTTTATGGCAAAAAAAAAACTATCAAAAAAGGTTCCTTACCATGTTTATGATCAAAAAATGTTTATGGACCATTTTTAGGATTTTTACACGGTTAGGAATGATTTTTAGTAACCAAGACATGTTTTTATGGTATTAAACGAGTTTAAACAAGTATAAAAGCTACTTATTTGAGCTCCTTACCTTAGGGTTTGAAGGTTTTCTGGAAATTCAGCTTGCAGCTGCTTGGACCTAAACTTTTATAAAACAAAATGAATAAACAAGCTTCCAAAACAAGTTTTATAAAAAGAATGGGGGGGTGGGTTGGGCTGTCCGATCGGGATTCCTTATGGGCCTCCTTTGGGCTGTTTTTGCCCAATATTCTTATTTCTCAAGCCCAAATATGAAAAGCCCGGTCCAAATTTAGTTCGGGTTCGGTTTTTGGCACGAAAAACTTATCGGGTGCGTTAATCAGCGCGAAAACAAGTGTTTTTCGGCTAGTTTTGTGTAAAATTATAAAAACATACTATATGTTTGTAAAAATCAAAAATGTTTTCACGGATCGCTTAAAACATTTCAAATAAGTGTTTGGTAAGTCTTTTTCAGCTTAACGGATGATACAATGCTTGGTTTGTAACTATCTTTCGCGTTTAAATCTATAGCGGTTAGTTAAACGAGCATGTTTTCGTTTAACTTGTTTGCTATCAAACTAAGACCATATTTCTAATATTTTAGCTTGTATAGATCGTATATCACTTATAGATGGCCCCCCGAGATATCTGGGTCATAACCCGACCCGTTCGGTTAATCGTTCGTTTGTTACGCAAAAGGCGTTTATTTGCTTAATCGGTAAATACGTACTGAGGTGTACCTTGTTTTGGCTCAAATGTCACAAATAAGTCCATCGAGCAAGATCATTCTTCTTGATGTCTTCAGCTTTTCTTATTCAGCAATCTTTAGCATGCTCGGATGTAAATCTTGCTCGGTAACTGAACTGTGCTTGAAGTCTTTGCTTAGATTCACGTGACATCCTCTTATTGCATCCATGATCGTCCCCATGTGCTTGATCATCCTGTGCTTGTAACACTTGGCTGGAACTTGTATGATCAAGCTGTTTGCTCGATTGGCAATCCATGCTCGATAGAAGAATACTCTTGCTTGTTGAAGTGTAGCTTGCTCGAAGCCTTCAACAAAGAATCAACCATTTAAGGTTCAGAACCTTGCTCGAAGTAGTAAAAACCATGCTCGATCGTCTGTGCTTGCTCGAATTCCATACTTAGCCGTTTCTGAGGAGGTTGAGAAGATTCCAATCTTCCTTATCAAAAATCCAACCCAACATCTAGAACAAAATTAACATTCTCAAATTTCGGAACACCGTTACTTACAGTACCCTTCTATGTGATCTTCCCTTTTTCTCCACCCGCAAAGGACACATACCCACCATTAAAAGTTTGAATGTCGTGTAGCTGGGAAATGTCTCCTGTCATGTGCCTGGAACAGCCACTATCAACATACCAAGGTCTAATGATATTCCTCCATAGCTGATCCTGCACAAAGTGCGGGATTAATTAGATTTTGGCACCCAGTCTGTAGTGACACTGGGTACTCCTGACTCGTCTACTCTGGTTACGGGCTGCCATGACATATCTTCTCGATTATCTAAAATGGAAAAAGAAACCTTCTTTACCGGAGGCTTAGGCATCCATTTATATTTACCATTGAAATATTTAATGTTGTTTGTACGAATGGATGGTTCAATCTATGGTTTGCGTGTAGAGGGAACAAATGAATTTGTTCTCCCGATAGCCCGAGGTTTAGAAATCGAGTTCGTTTTCGAAGTAGAAACATAGTTTCTATTCCTTTTACTAGACATGTTAGGCTTGGTCTGATGAGGACTAAACCTACCAGTTTTGTTTCTGTTCCAGTCACCATTAGAAGGATTTGCCTTGTGATACCAAAAATTCGTCGATAGGTATCACGAGGCATATTCCTCTGGTAAAATCCATAGTAAGGCACATATGGACGATGTGGACAGTTTCTAGCAATATGACCAGGAACCCCATAGTTAAAACAAGTTTGACGTTTTACGTAAAAATCATTATGGTGAACCTTTTCTCCTGACCTATTGTGTGGGTCAGTACGTTTAGCTTGATATTTATCGTTTAACACATTGTTCGGTTCGACCCCCTTTAGTTCATTTGAGCATCCCTCTTTAATGAACTTGGGTGGTGAGCAGTTTTTAGTTAAACTTTTATTTTTAGTTTTCTTATCAAAACCCACATCATTAGATTTCGTAGTTTTAACAGAATCAACCACACAATTGTCTTTGCTCTTAACACCAGAGCCCACACAAACCAACGACATAACAGAATTCAAAACAGGCAGTTTTAAAGAAACATCAGAGTTAATGTCTTTATTGAACGAAACACAAGAGTCATCATCCTCTTCAGTCCAATCCTCAACAACTACTTTCTCTGCACATGAAGTAAACACGTTAGAATCGTTCACTCCTGAAGCGGATACATCTGTATTCACAAGATCAGACTTGTCATTCTTGTCTTGTTTACCGTACTTCATGCCTTGTACCTTTTCTTCCTGTTCTTTGGTGACAGGAAGTTGAACATAGTTGTTATTGTAAGGTAGGGGTACCTGACTATAACCTATACCCCTACCTTCATTTTCTTTCCACCATAGCTGATTATCAATCATTGAGCTAACTATTTTACTGGAACCCTCGAATTTTTTAAAATCAAGATCAGCTCTTTCAAATTTAGCAGTTCAATTCAAAATTTCAATTTTGGAGGCTTCCAGTTTAGCTATTAATTCAACAATCTCCTGCTTGGCATCTAGATGGTGACAACACTTTATGCTGAATTCAGATTTAAGCTTAGAAAAATCCTTTTGATTTGCTTCAATTTTATCTAAAAAGGCTTTTTTCATTTTTCTTAAGTTTAAAGTTTTTAGATTTCACTCTCTCCATATCTCTAAGCAAGTTATCATTGTGGATTTTGTATAAATTAATTTTATCAACACAATCTTGAGAGCATGGTTGAAAATTTACCTCAGATGAGCTGGAAGAAGTGAAGGCCATGAACGCAAATTGAAGTTCCCTGATCTGCTCCTCAGTAGCATGTTCTTCCTGAGCATTCTCAACGTGAGCATAATTGGCAGTATGATTGCCAATGTTGAGAGCAGCCATCTGATCATCCCAAGAAAATTGTTGAGCAACCGAACCTCTTTCACCATTTCCTGAGCTCCCCCCCCCCCAACTTCTCCGCTAAGATTTCCCATTAGAACCAGCGCCTTTTTGGTGTTTCTTTCATTTGCTGGGTTGGTACATTCATGAGCAAAATGACCCAGCTCATGATAGTTGTAGCATCTCAGAGTATCCTTGTTAAAACCCACCTTTTGGTTGTTTGGCCTGTTACAATTGTTCCTTCCCGTTCTCTGAGTGAACTTCTTGGCCCAAAACACTGCCATGGCGATTTGCCAAGAGATATCCATTTCTTCAACATCATCTGGATGGATTTGATCAAACTCAGCAGCAACAACAGGTTGAACCAAATCTCCAGCCAGGAATGCATTGTAGCAGTTCATGAATCCCGCCATTAAAGCTATGTTCTCTTGAGTTTCCTTTGGGATAAAGGGAATCTGACTGGAATTCTGATTTGGAGAAACACCAGATGATTGAGGTTGACTACTTTGAGCAGGTTTAGTGAAGAAAACTGGAGCTGGTTGAGATGGAATGGAGGACGGTTGGCTCTGAGTGGACTTAAACATTTGGAAGTTTCCTTGAGGTGGAAGTTGCTGAGTGGCTTTAAACATAGACAGGCTGTCTTGTGAGATGAGGGCATTGTTGGAAGTGACGTTGTAACCAGCAACACCGTAGGAGTTTGCATGGTTTATTGCACATTGCTTGTCATCCATGTCACATGCCTTAATGGTGGCCATTATCTCAAAGATAGACATCCTGTTGAGATCTTTTGTCTTCTTGATAACCGCAACATTCATATCCCAGCTTTTGGGCAATGAGTTCACCAACTTGTTGTTTATCTCGGATGTTGCCAGATAGATGCTCGCGGATCTCATCTCAGTCACAAGAGCAATGAATCTTTGAAGTTGTGTTTCCAGCGATTCTCCCAACACATGATTGAACATATTGAATTTCTGTCGCAGCAAATCTTGGCGACTTCTCTTCATGTCTTCATTTCCTTCATATACTTCAATTAATGCCTCCCACAACTCCTTAGCAGATTGAAGTTCTCTAAAACTTAAGGCAATCTCAGGTGAGAGAGCCATAGTTATGGTTGATAGTGCCTTTTCATCCTCTTCAACTTTAGCAAGATCATCATCATCATACATTGCAACAGGCTTCACAACAACTTCAGTTGAATTCTCACGTTGATACGTGATGATTTGGGGTCCCCTAACTATGCTTCTCCAGATCTTAGCATCTTTCATCTTAACATACTTCTCGAATCGAAATTTCCACTCACTGAATCCCTCATGTGACAGTAGACGAGGCACACGAGTGATCATCCCCATTATGGAATCTAGTTCTTGATGGAGTGAGGCATTTGATGACACATTACTGTTGGTTAACTGTTCCATTTTATAAAAACTTTATTAATCAGGTCCAACTAGGTTCTCGGTTTGGTTTCTGACCGAAAACAAGCTTCAACCGAATACTACAAATGTTGACTGAAAACTGCAAGATTTGACCGATAATCACCGAGAATACTATTTCTTGATCGAAGACACTGATGTTACACCGAAAACCCTTGTTAAGAAGCCAAGAACTGCCAAAATCACCCGAAAACTGAATTATGGAATAAGATTAGCAGCCAACTGAATTCCGTGAATTACAGGATTCAAATTTGTTTCCAGATTAGCCAAATCTCTATCCAAAATAAATCCCTTTTCTTCTCCAATTGGTAAACTCGTCGGAGAATCACCAAACAACACCAAACGATTAACTCTTGAATCCGTTGATATCACAATAACGAGCCTGAATAGGTCTAAGGCTCTGATACCGATTGTAAGTCCCGTGGAGGATCTTTTAATATGATATCAACTGATCTTAATGTTGGTGCAGAAATCCAACACAAGATGATACAAGAATAAGTATAAAGAACTCAAAGGATTGCTTCAAAACACACGTTATGATTAACGTCGGGTGCTTAAGCACAATGTTTACAATACTCGTCTAATGTATCTAAGATACTAGACGGCCAAAATCACACATACGTCAACCACTCTAAACCCTATACAAGATATCTATAAATAGGGTAGCCAACATATCAGCCCAACAAAAGCCCAAAGCCCGCCGAGAACCATAAGGTTCTCGGATTACACAATACACCTAACCTAAGCCCAAAAATACAAGCATAAACCACAAAATATAGCCCAACAGTAATAATCCTGGTGTTCGGTTTTGTTAGAATAAAGTTTATTTAATATTATAAATGCTTAATGATAACAAAATATGGTTTTAAAAGCTTAAAAAAATAAAATTGGAAAAATCGGGCCTGGAGGGACTCGAACCCGCACCTCCAGGCCGGTTCAGTGTTTAAGGAAGCATGCGCCTGCCACTGGGGCAAGTGTCTAACTTTGTTACTATACTAAACTCAGAAACATATATAATGATTCTCTCGTTCTTATCCCAACCCAATAAAACCCTAGATCTTTAATCTGTTTAATTTGTCCATGTTTGCTTAAATTGTTTTGGGGGTTTTGTTAGACAATGAAAAACGAGCATAACGCATGTAATAATTACCTGTAATGTTAAGGAATTGGTGGTGATAGGAGAGTTAGGTTTTTCGGCTTTACTTGAGATCAAACTGGCTTGCGACGGCTTTGATAAATGCAATTAGGTTAGGGCTTTATTTCGTGATGTTGCAGAGATGGTGTGAGCACGGTTAATTGACATATGGTCGTGTATTTATAGGTGAATTGGGTCAGTGAAGATCCCGGCTCGAATCGGTAATCGAAACAGACCTTGATGGCTTTGTATGCTGCAATTGAGCTGAGGCTTTGATTCGTGAGGTTGTAAGGATGTTGTGGTATGGTTTAATTGAATAACAAATGAGTATTTATAGGCTTTTGAAGTCAAGATCAGTCTGCGGTTTCTTAAAACGAATATTCGAATCATTTAGCTGTAAATGGGTATAATTTTCCATGTTTAAGGTGTCGGTGAATGAGTTGATAGTTGACAAACGCTTTAGAAAGATCAATTTCGTTGATTATGGCATGAATTAAGGAGGAAGCAAGGTGGGGGGGGGGGGTTTCCGTGGCCGACGGGAAGAGGGGGAAGGGGAAAAATAATAAAATATATTTTAAAACTTTTACAATTTGGTCCATAGAGTTAGATGTTTAGGTCAGTTATGGCCAAACATAGTTAGGGGTGATTATTGTACATTGTGGATAGTTATATGCTTTTATAAGGTAAACGACACCGACACCGAGTGTCGGGAATAAATAATCAATGGCTAAAAGAATTAATGAATTATTGATTTTACTAAATAGTATTAGTCCGGATAATTATAAAAGTTTTAAATGGGCCGGGTTTTCGGGTCCGAAATTTAACAAATGTTACAGTATTCACAATTTTTTGGAAATTTCGTCTCTAAATTAAAGAAAAACCATATCATAGGGAGGAATAAGTGCCAAGAGAGAAACCATTTTTCTTTTGTTTTTTTTATAACACAGATTTTCAAGTGACTCGGATAACGCTACAAACGGAAAATATGATAGGGACACTTATATATAGAATGTACAGCGGCGTATCCACCATGCCCTTATCACATTGATATTTGTACCGTTTCCCAAAATCACCCTAGGTTCTGGGTTATGACACACAACCGTATTCCCTATGAGTCCCATACGAGGATTTTGATAATTATGTGTGCACTCATAATTATTTAGATCGTCATATGATGCGCATAGTTCGTCCCGTTGTGTGGGTTCGAAAACAAGGTAAAAGGAAACTTTTTTTAAAATCAATATTTAAACAAAATTAATTAATCAAAAGAAATGAAACTAAATAAATGGGTGAAATTTGATGATCAAAATAACTAGTAGACAACTTTGCAAACTATAACGAATGGTTGAAGTTAACCATCAAAAGTAATAACAACAAAATGATATAGATAGGAGGAGAAAATTTTTGAAATTAAATAATTTACACCTTCGATATATAGAAATACTTGAGATGACAACAAAATTCAAGAATAACTATTTGTACAATAGCTTCTCAAACAACTCACATGATTAAAGAAATATAAATTATAGATGAGGCTTGAAGTTAAGATTATATAATCGGATGAGAAGGAAGTACCATGACAATGAGATGAGTTTTGGGGAAATTTGGGTAGTCATGTATTAAAATATCAAAATAAAATTTGTACATTTAACTCTTATTACATAAATATGTACAACATATGTTCATAGTCCCAATTTATAAATCGAAACGTTTGTAGGAAATCTGTCATAGGTGGTTCATGATACAAATACGGTACTATTAGATAACCATGCACATCACCATTCACATAGTCCCGGTAAATAACCGGTCATAGACCACTTGAAATGCGATAATAAATTGCGTAACAATAAATAGTGCAATAAAGGACGTAATATAAATACATGAGAGATTGAATACAATTATAAATAACCACGAGTCTTATTCATAACGAAACTTGAGATTTAAGTCATTACACTAGGTTTAAAATAAGAAGAACTCGATAAAATAAATGTCTCTTGTGTAGCATGTATTCTTGAAGGGTGAGGTTTAGACTTGGGAGCCGTTGATGTAACACACTTGTCCTTGAGTACCTTGAGCAACTTGGTGAACTTGAGGTTGGTTGGGTGGGTTTTGGTTGGCTTGGGTATTGGGAATAGGTTGCGCTTGAATTGCTTGAATGGGTTGGGCTTGGATTGGTTGAGGTTGATTTACTTGGGCTTGATTAAATTGGGCTTGGGTAGAGTAGGTTGGATAAACTTGGGCTTGATAAGCTTGATATTGAGCGGCTTGGGCTGGGTAGGATTGAATTTGGTTCATGTGTGCAAGTCTTGGGCATGCATTACGATAATGGCTAGGATCTCCACAGATGTAACAAGCCCTAATAGTTGAAGGTGCTTGGGTATACGGTTGAGCATAAGGTAAAGGTTGGTGTTGGGTAAGAGATGAGGAAAATGGTTGAATCATGGATTGTTAAGTTCACGACATGTGGTAGAGAGGTGACCAAAACGACCGCAAAAAGTGCATTGACGACATTTGAGGTTAGGCGAATGGTGGAATTTACATGTATCACATAAAGGGTAGGGTCCTGTGTAGGGCTTCTTGGTGGGTTGAGATTGTTGGGCTTAAGATTGGGCCAAGACATAATTTTGGGAATTTGACTTTCTTTTGTTGTTGTGGTAATGGGGTGAGTTGTTATTGTTGTGGTTGGAGGATTCGGGCTTAGAGGATTCGGTCTTGGACTCTTTGGCGGGCTCGGACGCGGGCTTATCTTTGGGCTCTTTGGATTTCTTCCGAGTCAAGGTCCCGACCTTAACGTGGTTCTCAGTGAGGGTACCTGCTAGGGTAATGGCGTCATGAAGATCCTTCGGGTCATGACTTAGGACGGAATCTTGGATTTGCACTGGCAGACTCGTGATGTACTTGTCAATGGCACGCTTCAAAGGAGTGACCATGTGCAGGATGAGAATGCTCAATTCGTGGAACCGATCGTTGTAGGTGGTATTATCGCCTCCCTCTTGCTTCAAATTTCAGAATTCTTCCAACTTTCGGAGTTCATATTTCAGGCAGAACTTGTCTAACATGAGCTTCTTGAGGTCATCCCATGGTAAGGCCATGGCAACCTCAGCCCCGAGGTCCTTCTTTTTGCTATTCCACCAAGTAAGGGCACTCGATTTGAAAATGCTTGAGGCATAAATGGTCTTTTTGTCATCCGGACAGGCACAGTGGAGGAACACGCTTTCCATGTGCTCAAACCATTGAAGAAGAGTTGTAGCACCCTTGGTCCCAAAGTAGTCGGTCGGGTTAGCATTCTTAAATTGCTTGATTGAGCAAATAGTTGGGTTTTGGCTTACAGAAGCATTGGCAGTGGCATTCATGGTTTGGAGTTAAGAGATGAGTATCGGGAGGGCTTCTACGATTCCCTTCATAATGCGGGATGACATGCTGCGGCAAGAGATGTCGGTGCGACGGTTACGGTTGATGAGGCGGGAAGAAGACAAGTTACAAGGACGAAATTTTGAAAAATCATTAGATTTTGGGATGAATTACAAAATTTTGAGTTTTTGTGAAAATTCATGAAGGTACAATAATGAAAATTTTTTTTATTAGCCTTAACTTGAAATATTGATAAAATTGATAATTAAATGAAATAGTAAATTTTAAACGGTGTACTTGAAAATAATCATTCATAACCAAACCAAAAATTTAAACCAAAAAAAAAATTATTGTTGAAATATTCATGTATCACCATGGCTTAATTTTCCAACAAAATATTTAAAATTGATTGAAATCGAGATAAGGGCATTGAAATGAATGATTGGAGTATCCATGTATCACCATGGCTTTTCCCACCAATTCTTTCAACTAAAATATCTCAAGGAAGAACCGAGTTTAGCCACATATCACCGTGAATTCGGTTATGATTTAAGGATGTGATCGTCACATGACCACAATTGATACAATGAGGGTAGTAGATTCGTGAACGTTTGGTGTAATACTCTTTGGCTTAACAAGTTTCACACTCACACCTCACCCTCCAGGAAGGCAACCAGGTCTCGCGGCTGATCGAGATTTATGCGCATTGCACTTCCTTAGGCTCGCAAGCCTTGGTGTCAAGGGATCGGTGTACAGGTGTGTCCCCCTTACAGTTACTACGTATTCATCACACGAATCATCCTCAAGGAGAGGGGAGTAAAAATGGTGGGAATTCTTAAGGAATTTCCCATTTATTTAAAATAATAACTATGGTTTTGAAAAAAAAAATTTGAGAGTGAGGCGTAGACTCGGAATTTGTGTGTGCTTTGTGTACAAGAGTAATATCAAATCATTAAATAATATTTAAGCTACCGCAATCAATAATATAAATTAGGGTGCAAACACGTAAATGCATATTACGTATAGGGACCCTAAGCATGCTACTAGGTCGTTATATCGAACCACCTATCTTATAGCCTTCGGCTCTGATACCAATCTGTCACACCCCGACCAAAGGCAGAATATGCCGGGGCGTAACGTATTGATTGGACAGTAGCTCAAAATACACTAATTAAAGCGACAATAATTATATAACTTTATTAACATTAAACAAGTACACAAATTCAATAAGTAAATACATCATGACTTGTAATTTAAATAAATATCCTAAGGTCAACTAACTATCTTCGATCTTGAATATATCAAATACTTTAACCTGTAACATGTATAAAAATAGAGTTTGTCAATACGAATGTTGGTGAAAATACATAAGTTTTAGTGGTATATATATATAGGTAAATCACAATTCATATGTAAATGGTGAGCATTACAACACTTATGAAAATGTAAGCAACTAAATAGATGTAAACCCGTTCTTATTGATACAAAATCAATGTACTTGGTTAAATGTATGATCATACTAGATGAGAATAGATGAGGATGAGATACCAACCACCAAGCATAAAATAAACACTTAAAACACATAGAGCATAATCATAAAGCATGCAATAATCACACATAAACATAAATTGAATTGTGTTTTGAATAGATGAGGAAATAAAACATGAGTAAAGTTAATAAGGTATACATGCTACCTCCAAAATATAAAAGATGGAAAAAGGGGGTATGTAAACTCACATTAACGAGTGGATTAACAAGGATGGGATGCCGATAAAATTAAGATGAAGCAGTTGCGTTCCTCGGGATACGTCGACAAAAGTTCCTAGTTGTTAACGATAATATAAGTTAATTATCACGAAATAATTGCGACTACAAGACTTATGACGGATTTGGGATTTGATAGGGTTTACGTAAAAATGGTAATTTATTTGTAAATCATAAGTGAGTTAGAGAACATAAATAACTAAAATGAAGCGACATGTAACGGTTATTAATGGGTTAAAAGGATTTAAAGTCTTTTAGGTTTTGATTATTATATAATTACTATTACTATTATTAGTATTAATATTTTATATTTATGATTGATAAATAAAATGAGAAATCCCTTATATGATATATATTTATATTTATGAGTAAATGATTAAAAATAAATAACCAATATTAATTATTCCTAAAAGAAATTTAATTATCTATCTATAAAGTTATAGATAAGTATTTATATTGACGGGAAAAATTATTTGAGGCTCTAAGCTAGTTCGTTTTAATAATCATCGTATATGTATATAATTATATATATATATATATATATATATATATAAACATACAATTAAAAGATGTATTACGAATCAATGGTCAAAATGAGAGGAAAATAATAATCCCGGTGTTCAGTTTTGTTAGAATAAAGTTTATTTAATGTTATTAATGCTTATTGATAACAAAATTTGGTTTTAAAAGCTTAAAAAATAAAATTGGAAAAACCGAGAATGGAGGGACTCGAACCCGCGCCTCCAGGCCAGTTCAGCGTTTAAGGAAGCAGCACTTGCCACTGGGGAAGGTGTCTAACTTTGTTAGTATACCAAACTCAGAAACATATATAATGATTCGTTCATTCTTATCCCAATCCAATAAACCCTAGATCTTTAATCGGTTTAATTTGTTCATGTTTGCTTAAATTATTTTGGGGGTTTTGTTAGACGATAAAAAATGAGCATAATGCATGTTATAATTACCTGTAATGTTAAGGAATTGGTGGTGATACGAGAGTTAGGTTTTTCGGCTTTACTTGAGATCAAACTGGCTTGCGACGGCTTTGATAAATGCAATTAGGTTAGGGCTTTATTTCGTGAGTAGCAGAGATGGTGTGTGCACGTTTAATTGACATATGGTCGTGTATTTATAGGTGAATTGGGTCAGTGAAGGTCCCGGCTCGAATCGGTAATCAAAACAGACCTTGATGGCTTTGTATGCTGCAATTGAGCTAAGGCTTTGATTCGTGAGGTTGTAAGGATGTTGTGGTATGGTTTAATTGAATTATAAACAAGTATTTATAGGCTTTTGAAGTCAAGATCAGTCCACGGTTTCTTAAAACGAATATTCGAACCATTTAGCTGTAAATGGGTATAATTTTCCATATTTAAGGTGTCGGTGAACGAGTTTATAGTGAACAAACGATTTGGAAAGATCAATTTCTTTGATTATGGCATGAATTAAGGAGCAAGCAAGGTAGGGGAGAGGGGCATTCCGTGGGCAACGGGAAGAGGGAGAAGGGGAAAAAAATAATAAAATATATTTTAAAACTTTTACAGTTTGGTCCATAGAGTTAGATATTTAGGTCAGTTACGGCAAAACATAGTTAGGGGTGATTATTGTACATTGTGGATAGTTATATGCTTTTATAAGGTAAACGATACCGACACCGAGTGTCGGGAATAAATAATCAATGGCCAAAAGAATTAATGAATTATTGATTTTATTAAATAATATTAGTCCGGATAATTATAAAATTTTAAATGGGTCGGGTTTTCGGGTCCGAAATTTAACGAATGTGACTGGCACGAAGTATACGAATGTCTAAAACTAACTAAAATGTTGAGGCCTTTATTTTTTTTTTTATATGTGTAGCGTACAATTCAAAGAGTATCCAAAACTTATGGAATATTAATGAAATGTAGTGATCATGGACATGAGGCATTTCTTCTTCGCTTTTGCTCCATTCACAAGTTACAAAAATAAAATAAAAAATAAAAAGCACATATAGACACACCCCTTAAAAACCTATTATACATGACCTCTATTTTAGAAGTTTTATTATTTGGGGGGCTATAAAATTAAAGATCTAAATCTTTGTCCCTATTTAGTAGGCCCATAGGTCAGCCCTGCTTTGAGCATGCACAATAAGAATAGAAATAAAAAGCTTATTTCACATCAAAAAACTTATCCTCTTCCTCTATTCAATGATTCATAAGACCCATCTGTGTACATGTGTGGTGTCACACCTCAACCTACGACGAAACATGTTGGGGAGCAAACTAAGATTGCTTATATCTCAAAGACACTAATTATGTGACAATAACAAAATTATTTTATTCAAACCAAAATACACAATTGTTCAACAAAAACAAATAAACCAAAGCCATTACATCAATCTCAAAATCAAACACTTGTCCATTTATTCAATAACCTAAGTACAAAACTATGTCTTTAATTTTCAATATCATCCCAAAATACTACCTGCAATATGCGTAAAATAGTATAGATTTGTCAACACAAGGTGTTGAGTGAATAATCAAAATGTGTATAATAGTATAAGAATGAAAAATAAAAAAAACTCCTTGTGACATGTGAATTACATCAACTAGCATAAAAACAAAAATAATTTTCATTTCCTCTTGACACAAATTTGGCCAACTTACTCTGACGGTGTATGATCATACTATGAGGATGAGATACCAACCATAAAGTAATAAACACATAATCATATATCATTTAGCAACTAGTCGAGCAATATGACAACTACGCAATTAATTAAATTGTGTTCGAGCAGATATATGTGCAAATAATAATATGTAGGCTTTTCATACGCATAAGGAACCCAAAACAAAAATAGGAAAAAAGGGGTTATGGTTTCACATTTGTTATTAGGCGAGTTTAAAGAGATGAATGAGACGAGATGTGCGAGAAAAAGCAAGCCGGGCAAACTTAATTGAAAAATCCCAAAATTTTCAAAAATAATAACTATGATTAAAACCAGAAGAAACAAACTAAAATTGCTGAAAATTATTAAGTATAACTCTTGTTATAAAGAAAACGGGAGATAAGTGAGCTAACTGACTTAAAATAAAATATTTTCTGAAAATTGAAATATAAAATCTACTGTTGACATGAACTAAACCGAACAATAATTATTGATTAATTCATCCTCTAGCTCTAGTTATTGAAAAAACAAGCGTCGGTTCACGTCTGACCCTAATGTCGGTATGAGACCAAATTCGGGTCTAACATGTTCAAAACATTAAGATAGAAATAAAATGTAAAAGGTTTAGCAGCTAATTTGGGTCAATTCATTGAGAAATTGAAAAGACTTAAATTAACTTGAACATAAACCCTAAACGAGCAAACTGAAATTGACCACCGAAAGCCCATCAATCATTGAAATTGATTGGGGGCTTTTGTTTAGATGTGAAAATAAACAATTTTTGAGTTTTACACTTACCCCGAAAATCAAAGGAAAAAGGAGAAACCGAGAGAATGGACAACTTTGACTTTCCAAAGTCAAGCCTTCAAAACATGAGCAATTAGCAACCAAATACCAAAATTGAGAGTGAGAAATTGATGAACAACAGAAGAGTAAGCTTGACGAAGTCTAGTTTATACAGAGGGTTCGGTCTAACATATTTAATTGGCGGGATTTGATAAATCATTAAGTTTTAGAAAGAATGAATGCAATAATGTCAAATTATCTCGACTTAGGCAATAAGATAACGAATTGGAGTCACAAAGACGTTCCAATACATGTCTTGGAGGGGAATTCAAAAGATTGGATCGATTGGGAATCAAATCGGCATCAATTGGAGATGCCAAATCATCCCCACCAAGAGCTAGGTCCGATGCGCTACGCGACCTATGCAACAAGGAAACCTTCCACGCGCCGCATAGCACGGCACACGGGAAGGGAAACAAAGTTTGATTTTTTTACAATTTAGCCCCCAAACTTTGATTAAACGCAATATTGGGCCCAAAAACAAGCGACTTTAAGGTTCGATGGACGATCAAGCATGATATATAAACATTAAATAATAAAAACACCATAGATAATAAATACACGATTTATTAGTGCGGATAATCCAAATAACATACCCGGGTCGAGTATACAATAAAAATACAAGGAAACGGAAAAACCGAAATGTTACAGGTGGAGCACCCAAGGGTACAACATAAGGATTAAAAACCCACACACCATGGCGTTTTAAAATTTTCATTTTTATTAAACCTTACATATCTATTACTTACATTGCTTGAAAATCAAAGCAGTCACACTTGCAAGACATAAGTGTATTTCAAATATCTTGGACAAATCCGAAGAGGCTTTTTATGTACATTCATCACAAAGTACTTCTAGATCCCAATAAACAAAATGTTTGAAAGCATGACCCGAAAAACACAATATGTGCTCTATCCACACCTTAACTCCAAATAACCAAATTTTGTTATCCTCCCCACACATTACACCAACCACACCCAGTATATGCTTCAACATGAATCAATCATAGATCATAAATCTCAAGTAAAATAACCACTTGTGACTTAATAATCTATTTTGGTGATTGGCTTATTCAAGATTTTTCCCTGGTGGGAGAAAAATATATTCGGTATAATACTCGGTTAAAACGGGTCAAAACATGTCGATTATAATGGGTCAAAGCAGGCCGATTATAATGGGTCAAAACGGGTTAATTGCGCAAGTTTCAGTTTTAAAAGCTAGATTGCATAAACCAATTCAACTAAGACATGTAGAATAACACTACTATTTCATGATCCTCATGTAAACCTATGTGTACCATTATCATTTGCTGCATCAATAATATATGAAACAAAATAATAGTAAAATGATACATTTAATTTAAGACCATCACCAATAAGTCTGTCTGTTGTGGCTAGCTAGATTGCTTCAGTGGTTGTCGCGAACTGATGAATTCAGCCAGCTCGCCCAAGTGAATGGCAAATTGATGATTTCGCTCAGAATTGATGAATTCAACGACGCGAACGAAAATGGGGTGAATTCAACGGTGGTGCGAATGACAAGGGGTCCAATCACCGCCATGTGGTGAAATACGATAGGCTGAATTCATCTTCGTTGAATGCCCACAACACACAGCCTAAAGAACCCAAAAAACATTAAAAAAAAACATGCATTGTTAACTACCATATCAGAAAGCACTCATTCTTCAAAATCTCTAAAAACCTTCCCATTAAGAAAACCCAAAAACATTGTCACATCATCATCACCCTTTTTATTTATTTATTTATTGGAGAGATCGACCAATAGATTTATCAGACAAAAACCAAACCAGGAAGTTGCTAGTTTAGCAGAAGCACAACACCAAACCATTACAACAAAACAACCACTCCCAGCCTCCTAGTTTTACGAGTTTTTTTTCCAAATTGGCGTTGGTGAAAAATGTATTTACCATTTTGGTGTTTTTTAAAAAATATTTACCAAACTAGTGTTGGTTGAAAAAAGTATTTATCATTTTGGTGTTTTACACTTATTTTGTATTCACCTTTTACTTTTAATTTTAATGTTTCTATTTTTTATTATATTTCTTATAACTTTTAATCTAATAAATTTATAAACTTCTTTTTTATTTTATTTTTTTGTCAATGAAAGTTTTCTTTATATTTTTAGTAACTTGTTCTATTTTTTTAATTTCTTTTCTTCTTTGATTTTTTTGTTTTCAAATCTTTTTTTTTTGTCTTTCTGTTTAAATATATTCATTTTATAAATTTTATTTTTTGGGTTTAGTTTTGTAGCGTAGCAAACCTAATCGATATTGATCGAGTTCGGGTTAAATAGCGCCACAACTTCTATGCTTTATCAATGCTCGGGCTTTACTGATTTAAATTGTTTTTTATTTTGTTTTGAATATGCACGTTTTAAGAGTTTATATTTTTGGTTTAGATCCGATACCTACAAACCTGACTCATACTGACCAAATTCGCGTTAAATAGTCGCCACAACTCCTGGTTGTTATCAACGCCTGGGCTTTAGTGATCTTTTTTATATTAAATATGATAGTTCTACGAATTTATTTTTAGGTTTAGTTTCAGCACTGTAACGAACATAGCCGATACTAATAAACGAATTCTCGTCGAATAATCGCTGCAGCGTCTATGTTTTACCAACGTATGGGTTTTACCGACTTTTGTTGGTGTTTTTTCTTCAACATGAACATTTAAACGGGCCAAATTTAACTACACGTTTTCTTTTTTAATTACAAGAAAAGATTTATATAAGTTAGCAAAAATATATATAAATGTTGACTGTTAAAAAATAAAAAATATATTTTGAATTGATTGGACATAAAAATATATAAGAAATATGATATAAAATAAGATAATAAATTAATCAAATCAAAATGAAAAGTAAAAAATATGTTCATTTGTAAAATGAATATAATTAAACAAAAAGGCAAAAAAAATGCATATATTTGAGAAAAAAAATCAAAAGAAAAGATTTAGAACGATTTAATAAAAAAATAAGAAAATATTGATTGATAAAAATATAAAAAATAAGTTATTGGATTTATCGGATAAAAAATGTATAAGAAATATGAACAAAAATAAATAATAGATTAATTAATAGAAAAACTAGATTTAAATGTAAAGAGATGGATAAAATAAATGAAAAACTCAAAAATGGTAAATACTTTTTTCCACAACACTAGTCGAGTAAATATTTTTAAAGAAAACCAAAGTGGTAAATCCTTTTTCCACCAACACTGGTTTGGGAAAAAACTTCTAGTTTTACGATAAATAATATAGTTAAACATCAAACTATCTCCACCTATCCCAAGTAATATTTGAATTCCTCGATTTATTACCAATCCACAAAAAGCTCAACACCTTGATTTCACCCAAAACATTCCTAACATGTGTCGGTTTTCTCTTAAAAATTACTTCATTCCTCGTCTTCCAAAGACACCATACAACCGTTAGACAAACCGCAATGAAAACCTTTGCTTTTCGAGTGGATAATCTGTAGTACTTGTGTAACTCTAAGATATCGCGTGTAGAAAAAGCAAAAAAAAATCAGAACCTTGGACCAGCTAGAAACACCATACCATACCGTTTAAGCAAACTTGTAAGAAACCAACAAATGTTCTGCAGATTCGTTTGCTTCCCTACACACCGGACACCAAACCGATTCAAGTACTACGTTGCGCCTCGCCAAGGTGACTGAAACAAGTATCCGTTTCATCTCCGCCCTCCAAGCTACTATCCTTACCTTGGTACGAAACTGTTCCATTCATGAATATAATCCCCACGTACAGCTTGAACGTTGGCCAACCATTTTTTCGAACTTCCAACCGTAAATACATTACCGCTCCAGATCCCAACAGCTCCGGTATTCACCTTCAAACAACTGAACCTGCTGACACTCTCGAAGCAGCCTCCCCCCCCCCCCCCCCCCCCCCCGTAGCTTCTCTATCTCCGCTTGACCCCCGCCGGATTCCTAATCCAACCCCACACACCACAAATTTCTCCCATATACATCATTAATCTATCTATGACTTTACACCATTTATTCATTTCAAGTTGACAAAGTAGCGGAAATCGCGACTGCAATTGTTCATTCCCACACCATTTCTCAAACCAAAAAAGAGTACTCCTCCCATTTATCACTTGCTGTCGAAACATATTCTTCAAATCTTGACCATGCTCCTCCAACTTCTTTTTCATTTACTTTAATCACCAATCTTTTATCTGATAAACTATATAGAAGATTATTTATGTCATTCATTTTAAGAAAAAATTTAAAAAGCTGTATTTTTTCTGTTGGAAGAAAATTTTAAAATTTATATATTTTCCGTTGAAGAAAAAATTTTAAAATTAATACTTTTTTTTAGAGAAAAATTTAAATATTGAGAATTTAAATTCAAACATTACATAATTATGTATTAAAATATATTTTTTAAAATAAAACCAACCCATGGCCTACCCGCTTTACACTTTTCAAGTGCAAGCATGTTTTTAGAAAATTCTAGTAAAATAATTATTCTGACCTTCCAACGGTGGTGTTGTGAAGAATCTCCGACTGGGCTTCAAAAATCTGTTATTGGAGATGTTCTAAGGGTTGATGTGTACTAAATAAATCCTCCTTCGAAGACCATAGTAAACCAATACCAAATCACAACCCTCCTTATTTCTAGCAATTCTAAAAAGTTTATAACTGTCCATATTATTTAGACTACCTATTTAATTGGTACATTAGTTAGTTTGTTCCATTCCCTTACTTCTCATTGGGGAAACTCTTCGCAAACCAAAGATCGATTTGGAATCGAAGAACCAAAAGTAGACCTTTCTGTTTTGTCGGCCTTTTATTTACAAAAATTTAGAAATTGACTAGACAAATTCTGTCTTCATTTTGTTGACTTAACTAAAGTTGCAAAACTCGGGTGCCTCAGTCATTTGGACTTTCTAAGGGCCAAGAGGCCTGCTTAATTTTTTCTTCTTATATTCATATCGTGTCGATCAAATATGACATGAGAGAGAAAAACACATGGATTATATGTTTACATAATTATATTAGATTTCTCAAATGTTAAACATATGACTCTTGCAACTCTTAGAATGAATTTTTACTTCAAACCCTTTCCGTTTCGTATGGACTAGTAGACACAATCACCACATAATAGTAGACACAATCACCACATAATAATACATATAAAGTGCACTTTTGGGCCCAAACCAGATCCGTTTGGAAACCAGACCGGATCAAGTCAAAACCTGATTCGTTTGGTTGATAGATAAACTTAAACCCGTTACCAGTCCGGATCCACGCTACAAGACTAGGATTTAATACATCCGCTTTCCACGCTACAAGACTCGGATTTAATACATCCGCTTTCCATGCTAAAAGACTTGATTTGGTTCGAAATAATATAATTCTATATTTAATATATCCGCTTTCCACGCTACAAGATTTGGATTTAATATATCTGCTTTCCATGCTAAAAGACTTGATTTGATTCGAAATAATATAATTCTATATTTGATATATCCGCTTTTCACGCTACAAGACTCATATATCCGCTTTCCATGCTAAAAGACTTGATTTGGTTCGAAATAATATAATTCTATAAAGGGGAACAATGACAGCATAACCAATTATATGTAGCTATCCTATCAATATACATAAAGATATCATTCTTACCATTCACAGAATAATTTTGTACTTCAAAAGAAAAACCAAATAATTTTGTACTTCAAAGCGTTCTTTTGAAAAACCAAACGTATAGATTAGCGCAATCATATAAGAGAGATGCAAAAAATCTGATTTTGAACCCAAACCAAAACAGTTTGGAAACCAATTTGGATCTAGAGTCAATATCGGTTTCGTTTAGAAAACGGATTTATAGAAACCAATTTCCGATTTCAACAAATTTGGTTTCCAAGCTATAACACTCAATGTGGTTCCAAACTGCTGAAATCGGATCAGTCTCAAACCGGTTTACTAAACCAGTTATCGTTTTCATTTCCATCTCAGATCACGAAACGGTTCGGACGCACATCCCAACTGATTCATACAGTCAGATCAGTGAATTATCACCACCACTAACATATATTGAGCATGCTAGAAATTGGCATTGATTTCATTCATAACTAGTGTCATCACAGCATCTTTTGCACCAAAAAGCACTAATCTCTTTACAAAACATGCCAACTTTCTAACAAATCTAAGACTATAGCCGATAAACCGTTCAAAACACTTTCAGTTGGATCCAGATCAAAAATCCATGTATGTCAAAAAATCAAGCCCATGACTCGCAACCGCACAACGCTCCTCACTTTCCACCCGACCCAGACTGACCACCATCATCATCCTTCCTCTTTTTCCAGAGCCGCTGCGCATTAAACTCCTCACAACTTCTAGCCATCTTAGCCTTCGATGCACCAGACAGGTTCACAGTATTATGCACCTGTGGTCCCGAACCCCCATTAGTTTTAGGCATGCTAACCGGTTTAGCAATCTCAACTGCACGAAACGGCTTCTGACAGCTTTGACACATGAGCGTTTGGTTCAAATACACCTTATAATATTCATAATGCATATTGCACCCATGACAAACAGTCCAAAATGAACTTGGTGCGCGCGCCACCGGAGCTGGAGCCGGGGGCCGAGGTGGAACCGGTGCTTTAGCTTTAGGTTTCGGTTTTTGTTGGGTTTGGGCTCGGGCTGGAGGCTTCGGGTTCTTAGGCTTTGAAGTGGGCTTAGGAACCACTTTAACAAATTGGGGTGATACCGATACTGATGATGAAAGCGCACTTTGAAACGAAACCTTTTGTGGAATTCTGGTTCTCTGGTTGTACGCCGATCGTTTAGACTTATCAGACAACAAATTCCACGCTTCTGAAAGTATTTTAAACGCTCCATCCGCACCAACCAGCTTGTTTTTATCCGGATGAAGCATCAACACCATCTTCCTATACTGTTTCCTGATAGTTTCATCATCATCAGATGGTTTTACATCAAGAACCGCGTACCAGTCCGACTCACCGTTTATCTTCTTTTCATGAGCAATGTATACATTAACAGTGGTTAACATCTGGGATATACCATCGAGCCCGGGGTATAAGGTTTGGGATTTTAAAGTGAACTTTTTCGCGCCCGTAAAATCTTTATCTTCTAACTTCTTTTCGGCAATCGTTTTCGCTCTAATCGCTTCCTCTTTGTTACACTCCATTACCTTTAATCAAATTCCAAAATAATCACAAATTTCAAAATTATCATTTTAAAAACAGGGGTTACAAAACGACGAAGAATCGATTATTAACGACAAGATGAAACACATAAACTGGAAATGAGTCAAACGCTAATGGTGACAACATGGAATGAATATTAATAAAAATCAGAAAACCTAGAGACAGAAATCAGTAAATAGTAAATACCGATTGAAAAAGGAGTGGCGGATGAACAATTTGCAATCAATTTACGATTTCGCCATCAAATGCAAAGAAACCCTAATTTTTGTTCAAAACCCCTAAATGTTGAGCAACATGGTAAAGGGGTTGGTGTTTTGATATGGGATTAATGAGAAAATCAAGAAACTTCTAGAGTTGGGTGAATAGGGTGGTGTGAGTTATTATCTTTGTGTTATTTTCGTCTTACGTTTTTGTAAATATTCGTTCTAATTTGTAATTATAATGTTTGTTTTAGGGTTTCCAAAATAGGTAAAATGATTGGTTCTCGCCTTTGATGGTCGTATGTGTTTTCTCGTTTACTCATTCATATGACCGGATTTTTGTTGTTTCAAATCTAATTTTATTAATGTATGGATCTATTTCGCTCGTCATCTTTTTTTTTTCTTAGGTAAAAAAGGGTCCAGACCAAAAAGAAGTCAGGATTAAACGAGTCGTTTAAAAAAAATACCAAAATAGATTCACTAACTATATATTCTTACGGTGGCTAGTGGCGGTGCCGGCTAGTGGTAGGAGCTAGGGGTCTTCTTCAGGTTAATTTTACGGGTTTTGGGTTTTCGTGGTTGGGGTTTTTGTCATGAAAAAGTGACCCGATAACCGAACCATATAAATTCAGGTTGGTTGGGTTCCGGTTATTTGGGTTCGGGTTAGTTCAGACTGGGTTGTTCAGTTTTAGGGTTTAAAAGTAAAATAATAAAAAAATATTTTTATTCACAAAATATTATTATGCTACTAAATCAATATCTTAAAAATTCAAGCATCATATGATAATACTCATATGATAATACGATATGAAATGTTCAAAACTCCCAAACTAGCTATAAAACATAATATTTCAAACATCAAAGACTCTAAACTAAAACACATCTTTTAAAGAAAAGACAATAAATGTTGGGTTGTTTTTGTGTTATGGTTTGTTCTAGTGGAGATGTAGGGTAACAGTGATGATCATTTAAAATTTTATTTATCAAAAATCTAGTTCAATAAACAATAATGAATTATTAAACGAGTTAATTAATATAAATGCAATGGAAATATAAAGTGATCAACATTAAACGAAACCTGACAAGATCCGGTTACATACGAATACGAGCATAGTGGTAAAACAATCTGACCACTAATGAGAAAGATATACCCCAGTGAATAACTAATCGGCTGTGACACCGAGGTTCAACACTAGTGAAACGAGCTGACGAATCGCGGGTAGCGGTGGCCTTTGATCGCAAAGAAGGTGCTTGACCAAAGAAGCGACTAGGCAGTGGCGGTGGCCGATGGTTGTGGGCATTTGAGAGTGTTTGTGCAATATGTAAGCCACTTTCTTCTTCAACTTCATGCATCCATTTATAAAGTATATGGATGTGAATGCATGTTCGCCAAGTGGCGGCGAATTCATGCATGCACGACAGGTGGCGAAGAAGTCGTGCATGCGCGACAATTAGTGAGGCGAGTTGCATGTTGTAACACCCCAAAATATTAATACGATATCAAACATAAGTGTTTACTCGTGTTATGTGTAATATGGCAAAAAGAATGATGATAACGAAGAAATTTAACCTAGTTAACTAGAAAGTGTAAAGTGTGTAAAAGGGGTTAAATGTGGCCCTTTAAATAACTAACGAAAGTATAGGGGCTGATTATGTGGAAAACAAAATAGACTTTATAAGATATAAAGTTTGAGAAAAACACACACATGTGTGTATAAATTTGTTCTACATCAGGAACAAAGAAAGAGGGGAAGCCTCTTGTTCATCCGATTTCCCAAAATTGAAAGGCCATTTAGCAATAAAACCCTTGTATGTGGGTAAATTTGTGATAATCTCAACTTGGTGATCATAAGGTATGCCTTGAAATCATATTTGATAATAGTAGTGAAAGATGACAAGTAGATGACTTGGAATTAGTGAATGGATTGTAATCATATGATGAAATTGGTAGCACATGAATGCTTAAATTCATCATGAATGTTGAAATTGTGAAGTACTTGGCACAAATCACTTGTTTGTTAGTGTTCAAGTCTACTATGAAGTAGGTTTTAACCATAAGGTGAAGAACCCCAATTTCATGAGCAATAGGTAGTGTATTAGCTTTGATTGGATTGGATTTTACATATAAATTGATTGGTTGTGAGATTTGAATAAAACTAAAATTATATGAAGTGGTAGAGAGTTATGAAATTTAACTAAATGTACAACTTAGAAATCATGCCTACAAGGTGTTTGGTGAAATGCTTGAATGAGAAATTTGGTGTCTAACATGCCATAAGAAGGTTGATATGAACTCTTTGGATTATGTTGGCACATGTTAATATATAAGAAGAAAAGTATCCTCATGGGTAACCGGGTGGTGATTTACAGGTGATATAACGTTTAATATATATATATCCCATGTATATTTTATTTAATATTTAATAGTTTTATTTAGTTTATTAGTAAGAAAGTGGGTACTTTAAGCACGTTTTTGAATTTCAGGTTATGGTGCATTAAAGATACATAATGGAAGCTTAATGTTGTAACGCCTCTTATACGTCGTTGTTCAGTGCGCGTATTAAAGTGGTCATACAAAACTATTAATAGAAATTACTTTGAGAACCAAATAAATATGAAAGAAAACATGGAGGGGCTATTGTGAAAATGTGAAATTAATTCACTTTCTTAAGGAATATATTCATGGAGGGGTTATTAGCAAAGGCTTTGTGATCAGATTGTTAGGCCCATATTTTAACCGCCTCAAACAATGTATAAATTAATGATTATGTGGGATTCACAAAAGAGAGCCGTGAAGAAAGATATATAGACAGGCAGAAGGCAGCGGCCAATATAATATTTTTCTTTTCGTACGTTTGAGTTTGGAGCAAGACAAAAGGTTCATATCAATATTACTTATATTAATCCTTGCTGGTGGAGCATAGGGAGAAGAAAGTGGCAGCAGGCATCAGTCATCGTTATTATTATTTTCCGTGGACAAGAAGCAGCCATCAAATATTCCTTAATTGGGGGCAAACGCCACAAGTCAAGAATATCTCCGAGAGCATCCGGGTTCAACACCTACTCATCCGAACATCATTATTATTTGGTTTGAATCTATTATTTTCGTCATGAATTTATTGTTTAAACCTATTTACTTTCTTTTGATCATGAATATGGTTGTTGGCTAAACCCTTAGACTGCTTAGGTTATGATGAACCTACTTTGATGTTTTGATTTGACTTGAGATTATTTATCGTTATGGTTTTTATGTCTTAGTAAAAGATTTATTTATATTAAATTGATGCATATGGATACTTAGGAGTGTTTGATGAGTTTTGTTCCATAGTTTTCCTTGATTATTGTTTGTCATATGATAGGTTACTATTAGATCAATTACTTTGTGTTCTTGATTATTTTATGATTTGATTTCGCGATTAGGTCATAGGAATAATATTGTCAAATAAATCTAAGTGTGCTGCTAACCTAAAATCTGTAAAGTGCTAGATTATTGATAGATCTTTATTACTTAATCTTGCTAGATTTAGTTCTTTGTAAGGAGTCCGTCTAGGGTTGATTATTTATTATTGTCTATTAAATCAATTAAATATTTTAAATTGCCTTTGATTTCCACGGTGTAAGGTAGGATTTCGTTATAAAGGAACTAGATCATAGTTAATTAGGTGACCGTAAGGGAACTTGATTTCTAATACTGGTGTGCGTTAAAACTTGTTAGAAACCCATAGGTGTCTCTTGAGAAGGGTCAGGGGTTCTGTTCGGGTTTTCTTTTAAGTGTCTATTTTACGATCTCATTCCATAACTAAATATTTTCCAGGGTTAAGTCATAACTGAAATTTAGGGGATTCTAGCCTAGGTATTTTCTCATCATCATCTTATTTTCACAACAAACTTTGTTTTCGTTTAAATTACTTATTTTCTTAATTAGTTTTTAATTATAGTATTAAATTAGTTTTTTTATTAAATAAAAACCCCCAAATAAATATAATTAATTAGTCGTGTTTTCAAGTCTAATTAGCTAATAAACGTAATTTAGAGAGTCTCGTGGGTTCGATATCCGGACTTACTTAGCTTTACTAGAGTCGACCGGTTCACTTGCCGGTTAGTAGTTTAGTCGAGTTTTAGAGAGTCTAGAGTATTACTTAGTGTTTATTTTTAGTTAATTTAGTTAATAATTATTAAACTACTTTTAGCACATCAACAGGCAACTCGAGTTAGAATCAGGAAGATCGAACCGAACAGGACGCGAAATATAGCATCCCAGAAAATCCCATATTTATTTTGTGCCAAAGATGCAACCTTGAAAGATGAGGGATCAAAAATATTCTCAAGACAAATAATGGGAAAATGAGAAGAAAAAAAATAAAAAAGCATCACATGTTAAGAAAATAAGAAAGTTTATCCTACATTGGAAGAAAGAAAAAAGTGGAATCATTTCACATGGGTATAAATAGGAGAGAGAAATTCCTCCCACATTGGTAAATGATAAAACTTGGGAGCTTTTTATAAGGAAAAGAGTTTCCATAGTAATATTTTTACATGCCAAGATGCACACAGTAGTCCTAACGGAGGGTTCGAAGCACACGATGTGCACGGGCACGCGCACGAGCACGGGTGAGGGGCGTAATGTAGTGTTTTGATGGCGCACTTTGCACGTCACACACTTGAGAGCTGCTTTAGTATTTTTGGAAAAGTTGAAGGACTAAAAATGAAAATTATGATATTTTAACCCATCGTGTTGTGCGACGAGCATAATCAAGGAACCATCGCACTACGCGATGGAGCCATGAAGAAACCGAGGATGGGCGGTGTCACGCTACGCGATGGTCTGACTCATCACTCTGTCGCGATACCCAACGAGGGCGCGATGACGTGTGTCCCACCACATGGCACACAGGGTAGCTTCTGAGATCGATGAGTCATCAAGCTACACGATGGGGCTTCAGAAAGGACATCGCGTTACGCGACTGACTCCAAACTTTGCTATAAATAGGAGGGTTCACGGCATCTTCATCCTCACACCAAACACACACTTTACACGTATAGTTTACCTCGGGAAGTGTGTCGAGTCTCGTAGTATATGCCAAGCTCCAAAGTTCTGACGATCTAAGCCCTGATACACGATGTAGAATAGAAGTGCTTCTCATTCAAGATTAGGCATTTAACTCCAAATACCCGTGTGAGGTAGGGCTTCCGCTCATGTATTATTTTATAATATGATTATAATGGCTTAGACCATAGTCGGGTGTATAGCTGAACCTTGATCATATTTAAGCATAATAAAACTTTTCATAAGCAGAGGTTATAGTCAAATATTGCTTCTTCATGATTAAGAAACATAAGCTTTTACATACAAAGGTTATAGTCAAAAGAATATTTCTTGATGATTAAGAAATATATATTTAAATTAAAGGTTATAGTTAAAAATTAATATTTCTTCTTGAAGAAGAAATCCAGTATAGATGTTTTCTTCATGAAGAAGAAATAATAGCATATAATCGGTGAATAAACAAAGGGACTAAAGATCCAAATGCTTTATATAAACAAATGATTTATCAAGGTTAAAGCTATACAAAACAAACTATAGGTCTGAAGCTAGATCGTTGATCTAGATACTTATACAAAGGTTATTCTCGTACTATAGGTTCGAGTAACAATAAGAAGCAGAAATCAGTAACAGAAATCAGCACCAGAAACTGATCATAAGCAGAAAAGGTGAATACGCCCTCAACTTTTACAAACTCTTTAAGAGTCAGAATGTTTGCATAGGATCTATGAATCCTTAAAATTTTGTGTTAAAATAATAAGAAACAAACACTCTAATTAAAAGTATACATGTGTCTGAGGCCATGCAATTCATCAACAAGTCTCCGGAAGCTTTATGAGAAATGATTTGTGTATATGATTAATTGTACATGTACTTAAGGTAATTTTATCTCAATTAAGTTGGGTGCCTAATGAGTAGTCACAAAGGTATTATTGTTGATTTCACAATGGTAATGAAAAGATTTTACAATAGAGTCAGAGCCATTCACCGTCTGTGTGCTGGCATATTTTTCCCCACATGGGCCAAATAAATCGGTTAGAAACCGGAATTAATAATGGAAAGAAAACAGGAGCTTACTAATATTAGAGGAGTTTTTACTTGAAGTAAATAGAATAAATTAATAACAGAAATACCTTTAACAATTCAAATAATTTGGGTTAGAAACCGGAATTATGAAAGGAAAGAAAACAAGAACTTGCTAATTTAAGAGGAGTGTAAAACTGGACACCTGCTAATATAAGAGGGGTGTAAAACTGGACACTGATATAATGTTAATATATATAAATCCCGTTTACATTTTATTTAATACTTTATTAGTTTTTTTTTTTTGGTTTTATGTAAGATATGTATACTACTTACATATTTGTGTATTTTAGGTTCTAGGTTTCAAATCGTGTCGAAAAGGGGGCAAAAACAAGCAAAATCAGAGAACCGGAGGATCAAGAAATGAACCGGACCGCATCAGAATTGAACTGGACCAGTCAGACAGGCCCCCTATTTTTGCCGAAGCGCTGCGTGGCCATGGCGGCCTATTCCCACCGCGCGACGCCTTGGGCTCAGGTTCTGGAATATTCTACGAAAATTAGGGTTTGGGGATTTAATTACCTATATAAAGACTCCTAAACTTAACCTTAAACATACCCTGAAGAGCCATACGAATTTTGGGAGTTCCAAGGCTTAGGATTGCAACTTTTGAAGGCTTTGAAGGTAAAGAATCATTTGGTGAAGCGCCCATAGTTTGAAGACGAAGAACACGGGTTCTATCTTTTATTTTCTTTCGTCTTTCATATTTTTCACCATGAATTCTTCTAAGATTATTTTGTTTAAATTTAAGATGCTTGGCTAAAACTTTATGAAATATTAGGCCGATGATGAACCTATTTTGACGTTGTGATTTGACTTGGGATTTATTTATCGTTATGGTTTTATGATTTAGTAAAAGATTTAATCATATTAAATTGATGCATATGGATGCGTAGGATTGTTTAATGAGTTTTATTCCATAGTTGCCTTGATTATTGTTTGTCATATGATAGGTTACTATTAGGTTAATTACTTTGTGTTTTTGTTTATTTTATGATTGATTTGCAACAAGATCATAGGAATAATATTGTCAAATAAACCTAAGTGTGCTGCTAACCTAAATAGCTGTAAGGTGCTAGGTTATTGATAGGTCTTTGTTATTTAATTTTGCTAGAGTTTGTTCTTCATAAGGAATCCGTGTAGGTTTGATTGTTTAATATTGTCGATTGAATCAATTAAATATATTAAATTGCCTTCGATTTCCGCGCTGTATGGTATGAATTCATTATAAAGGAACTAAGTCATAATTAATTAGGTGACCGTAAGAAAACTTGATTTTTAATACTGGTGTGCGTTAAAACTTATTAGAAACCCATAGGTGTCTTCTTGAGAATGGTCAGGGGTCTTGTTCGGGTTTTATTTCAAGTGTCTATTTTACGATCCCAGTCCATAACTAAATATTTCCTGGTTAATTAACAAGTGAAATTTGGGGGATTCTAGCCTTGGTAGTTTTACATTATCATCTGATTTAATCAACAAACTTGTGTTTTCGTTTAATTTATTTGTTTTCTTAATTAGTTTTTAATAACAATTTCAAATTAGTATTTTACTTAACCCCCCCCCCCCCTTAAACAAATATAAATAAATAAGTCACCTATAGTTGAGTCTAATTAGCTAATAAATGTAATTTAAAGATTCTTGTGGATTCGATATCCAAACTTACTTAGCTTTACTAGAGTCGATCGGTTCACTTGGCGGTTAGTAGTTTAGTCGAGTTTTAGAGAGTCCAGAGTATTACTTAGTGTCAATTTCAAGTTAAATTAGTTAATAATTATTAAACTACGTGTAGCACATCAAACACCTGCTAATATTAGAGGTGTGCAAATCTGGCCACCTTCTATTATTAGAGGGATGCAAATCTGGACACATGCTAATATTGGGGGACTGCAAAGCTAGACTCCTTCTAACTTTAGCAGAGTGCAACAATAGGCACCTGAACTGCGAGGGAGATGGGCAACTGACCCGAGTCAACTCATCAGCCTTCATGATACGCAATTGTTTGGTTCCAAAATCCGTCGTGCCACGTGACACACAAGTTTTATGATTTTACTATTTCATACTTTGGAGTCAACAACTCGTTTATATGATAAGTTACAAAATGTTTTATGGTGGTAACTATTTGATAACTAAAGCTTATGGTACTGAAAGAAGATCAAGTCGTGATGCGAACCGAACATAAGAATCGTCTTCATTTCTTCCGCATTTTGTTAAGCTTAATACTATATTTATGGGGGCCAAGTTATTCTACAAAGAGAGACAAAATGAGAAGGATGAGAAGGATTTATAGCCACACAAAAAAACCTTCAAAAAAAATAAAAATAAATAAATAAAAAATCATAACTCAAAATTTAACAAAAAAACAAAAAAAAGTAAAAACACAAAAATGTTTCCACCGTCTTCCTCTTTCTTAAAAAAAACACCTCGAAAAAGACACAATGTTGAGTGAAAAAGACCATTGTGTCTTTCTGTTTATCATTGTGTTTTGTGCTTATTTTCGCCATTGATTGTGTCCTCTTTCCTTGACATTGTGTCTTTTTTTCTTGACACTGTGTCTTTTTTTCTTTTATAGTGTGTTATATTAGTCAACATTGTGTTATATTTTGTTCGGCATTGTGTTATATTTTGCGATTTATTGTGTCTTTTTTTAGTTATATTTGTGTCTGTTGTTCATTTTCATCATTGTGTCTTTTGTCTCTGAATTGTGTTTTTTCTGTTTTTTTAGGGAATGAGAATGATGAGGGAAACATTTTTGTTATTTATTTATTTATTTATTTTTATTTATATTTTGAGTTATGATTTTTTTTATTAATTTTTTGGAATTTTTAAGGGGTTTTTTTGTGGCCAC
The DNA here is from genome assembly GCF_021521415.1 of Bidens hawaiensis. NCBI lineage: Eukaryota > Viridiplantae > Streptophyta > Magnoliopsida > Asterales > Asteraceae > Bidens > Bidens hawaiensis. The sequence goes on along the minus strand of NW_027492013.1, from coordinate 9,106 downwards.
AAATCCTTCTCACCCTTCTCATTTTTGTCTCCCTTTGTATTTTAACTTTTCTCTATTTTTTGATGTTAAATGTTGTTAAGTTATTGCCACTTATGCTGGTCAAGTAAATATATATAAAAATAGATGTATATTTCTGTCTATTTAATGTTAATTTATAAGGGTCTTACACCTGCACGTCATTAGACCGGTTCATCTACTTGTATCGACTGCTCCATGCACCCGGCTGTCATTTAATACCCGCAATAAGTTTATTAATTAAAATAAACAACTATGTTATTAATGATATAAATCCATTAACGATCATATATAACTATGATCGATTTTGAATATCGTGCATAATTACTTGTTAAACCAATTAAGTGAATTTTAGTTCGTTTACCACAGTGTAACTCTTACGGGTCATAACTCAGTCGGCCGCGCTAGTTAATTGGACTGGTCCATTTTTCCAACATGAAATGGCTTGATAATAGACCCATTTAAGGTTCAGGTTGGTCAGGTTTGAACTATTCGGGTTCAGGTTTTTAGGTATTCTTTAATACAAATTCGGGTAGCTTCTAGTCGGATTCAGTATTCTGGTATGGCAAAAAGCACACCCCTGGTTGGGAAACCACGTGTGAGACAGCAATGGTTGTTTTAATTTAAGCAAATCAAAACGACATAGTTTAAAGAAGTTTTGCATCTAAGTTTAAATGTGTAAACCAAGTGATATTTATTTTGTATCTGACTATAATACTGCCCTCGGCCTCCGAACATGACCAAATCCTAATGTGCTGAGCACAACTATACAATCTTAGCATGCTCAAGTTGAAGGTGACCCCTTAAGAGTTACTTCTACCCGACTTCTATAATTAGAATACTCCCACTCAACATATGGTATGTTGTTTTTCTTCCCCCAACTCTCTTTACGTAGTTGGACTTTTACACATATTTGTACATGTTAACAATGTGGGAATTTATGAGTGAATTAAACGTCGGGGGGGGGGGGGGGGGGTCTAGAGACTTCCGTCTCTAACCCCTTCTAACAAGTGGTTCTTGGTGTTTCATATTCATGTTGCTGAAGACGAGATGTTATCATTTTCTCCTTCATTGTGGAAGCGTTCACACTGGTCTTAAGGAGGTAAAGATTTGCTTCTTTCAGGGACAGATGAAGAATATAACCATATTTAGTTCAATACCAAGTTCCGACAAGTGAATTCTTCATATTGATCATGTGATTATAAGATTGCCATAAAAGCAAAGGAAAATAAAAATGAAAATCAGATAAATCAAGAAAGAAATATGAGAAAGTTAGGCCCGAGAATAACAACGGTTAGATGGCTAGGAAAAAACATATTATCTGAGTCTATAGCCACCAAATTTATGTACTTGATTCTATCATAAAAAAGATTACAAATGGCTATCGTTATAAATGCCATAAAAACATGAAAACAAATCAAGTTCATGTATCACCAACATGAGATTTACCCTTAAGATTCACAACAATAACACTTATATAATCTTTACTTCCACGTGCCATTGCAAGTTCCGTTAAAGCCACAGCCGCATTTGTGATCCTATATTTGTTATCATGCGATCTCCTTCGACAAATAATCCTTCCATCAAGACATTTTCTCACAACATGACACGCCAAATCATTGGATATCATGTCCCATAAGCCATCACTAGCTAATATCATGAATTCATCACCGTTTTCTCTTTTCTTCATGATAACCTCTGGTTTTGCTATCACGTACGGTTTTAATTGTTGATCACCTACATAATAATGCATTACATATTGGTAGTTTTCCAAAAATTAGTTATTCAAAAAGAATGAAAAATTTTCAAATTCAACCTCACTTTTTAGACCATTTAATTCATAATCGAATTTATGTAAAAAACTGTAACATACATAGGATGATCATGCGCGCAACTATATAACCCAATCTCTTACCGAATACTTTTTATAATTCTTACGGATTTTTACTTAAAACTGTTTATATACCTAATTACCTATTGATCTCGAAGTAGAAAGAATTCCAAGCACACGTTGCCCATTCCAGTTAACCACCCGTCCTCCCGAGTGTTCGTTCAATCCTTTCGAGCTCATCAGGTCTATCTGGCTACATATCAATTTCAAAAATAAATTTCAACATAACATGTTGTAAACTAGTAGATTAAGGTAACATTATAGTTAATAACTACCTTATGATCACTCGATAACGGCACCGCGGCACCACCACGTGAAAGAACCGCTCCCGAATCACCACAATTCGCAACCACAATCTCCTCATCACCAACCACAGCAACAACCGCTGTCGAACCCATCGATCCGACAATATCAGTTTCACCAACTTCCTCATCCATTTTCAAAAAACAATCTACCATCAAACCCTCCCAATTCACCTCATCCCGCCCCTCTATCTCCTTCGCTACGAGCTTATACAACCTTTCCCGACAAGAGTTGGCAACCCGCGAACCACCGTGCCCGTCATAAACCCCATAATAATCAAACTTCCTCGAGTTCTTATTAACAAACCCTAATTCCACACTCAAGGCGTCCTCCATCTCCCTTCGCCGCCCAATCACCGACGGGTGATGAGGAAAATCATTATCATTAATATTAATATTACCACCTGGAGATGGAGATGGAGATGGCAGTAACCCGTGAATGATCCAAATCGTAGGTAAAAAAAGAAAAACAAAAAAGATAATTAATATTACCGCCAATATTATTCATATTCACAAACTGGTTTTTTTTGGACAAACATTCATTTCCGTTGGCCAACAGCTTCAACCGCCGAAGTTTCGTTCGCTTCCTTCGACGAGCTAGTAAAATGTCTGCTTTGTCGGGACAACCTGCAGTCTGCCGACAATTAGTCAAGGACGGCGACGAAGAAACCGTGTGATCCATGTTACTACTCATCATCATGTTCGCCAAGAAGCATGGTGAATTCGGTTTTGGCGCCGTTGGAATGAGTTGGTATTATAATGTTGGTAACGGGACACGTGCGGCGGTGACGTGAAGGTGGTGGTATTTCGGCGGTCAACTACGGGAAACAACACCTTATTATTACAGCCGTGGAGGAAGTACACGTACACACGGGTACAGATTCGACGGTGGTAATTGGATTCTTATCGGCTACCATCATTAAAAATAAATGTTTTTTTTATATTTTATTGTTCTACCATCAAATATCTTCTTCTAAAGGATAGTACATTAAAAAATATATTTTAATACTCTCACCCCTATAATTTCTATTAAATTTTAAGATTTCATTGATAAATTCAAAAAAATTACAATAAACATAAACGGGTAATAAGTCGCTCTGCAATCCCCTTATAATTATTTATTTATTCTTTTAGCGAGCTTAATTTAATCCCACTATTAGGCGTGTAAAAGAATCAACGTCACGTTCATAAAATGTTTGATGGGAAATTGATTATTTTATAAATGAAAAAACACGAACGTACGTTGTGTTCGTTCATTATTGTTTTAACGCCTGTTTATGTTCATTTGTTTATGTTTATTATATTCGTTTAAATTTTAATATATATGCAAGTAGTTATGTTTATATGAATATAAAATTAAGTTATCATACAATAATCCTTATCGTACAAAAACAAAACACTCAAGCCAAAAACAAAAACGCTCAAAGGCAAAACACAAAAAAAACTCATACGCTCAAGGAAACCCAATTACACTCATGTCAAAAATTGATTCAATTGCAGTTCCAGATCTGTTTGTTTGAATTAATTGATGATTAATTAGATATAGATTTATGATTTCGATATTATTTGATGTGAATTCATAGATCAATTTCAAGAAAAACGCTCATGCGCTCGAGGAAACCCAGTTACGCTCATGTCAAAATTAATTCAATTGAAGATCCAAATTTGTTTGTTTGGATGAATTGAGGATTAAGTTGATTAATTTTGAAGTTTAATTGATCAATTGCTAAAGCAATTGCTTAGAAAACAAACATGAGAACAAAAAAGAAAGAGTGGGCTGTCGAAGCTGGTGATGGTGATGGAGGGAGTGTTTGATGTCGACATTGGTGGACCTGTGGCGGTGGAGATGGCTTAGCGGAGTGGTGGATTGGTGGCGGTGGAGGTGGAGATCGTTGTTCAGTATTTGTGATTTTGGGTTTGATTTAGATCAGTGGTTGTGAAAGTCGTGTACGTTAATATACAATACGGATTATTGTATTCTATCTTTTATCTATAGATATAATCATATACGGGACTAGTTTAAATTATATGTATATATATACTTCTGAAGCTCCACCTTCATTTTTCAGGGGTGTTACCTCTCCGAGTGGTGTTTTAAGAGTTTTATAAAATTTTTGATAGAGAAGGCATAATTAAAAAATAGGTGATGGCTAAACATATACTTTACATGTTACATGTACTTTTACCTAGTGGTAAGACACTTAGAATGATATTTAAAGAGTTTCAGGTTCAATTATTTAAGAGCATTCTCATCTAACCCCTCATATTACGTGAGGGGTGTTTTTATAATTTAGAGAGTGATTCAGGGTGTTGTGAGTGAAGAGTTTTTATATTTTAGAAAAAGTAGTGATTTTTCTGTATATTTGAAAAGTTACTGTTCATACCCATATAATTTTTTAATATATTTTGAAAGTGGTTGTGAGTGAAGGAAAAAGAAAAGGTAATGATAATAGGTATAAAAAGTATTATTTAATTGAAATGAAGAGAGAAAATAAAGTGAGTTTTAGTGTAATTTTTTGTTTGGAGATAAAGAGTGAAATGAGAATCATCTAAACGTCTTAAATGACCATCTCTATAAAATAGAAAATTAAAAATCATAAGGAGGGATCATTAAAAATTAACCCATTCAAAAGTTTCTTAATATTTAAGGAGTCTTAGGTTCAAATTTTTCATAAATAAACGTCTTAAATGACAAATCTTCGTAAAAAAACTTAAAATTCATAACAAATTATCATTAAAAATTAACCTATTCAAACGTTCCTTAACTAATAATAGTGTAATTTATTTTCTTTTGCTATTTTGTATGTGATTTAAAATATCATAGATTTAATCAAATATATTGACGAGTGTTGTAACTGAGAAGGAAACAACCGGATTGTTCGGTTGAATATGAGTTCCATAAATTTAAGGGTCTGGATACGTGGCGCATTTCACCGCAAACACTAAAAACGAATGATTTCCTTTTATAGATTTTGTTTGCCAGTTGTTGCGTTTTCCGATACTAGGGAATATATATATATATATATATATATATATATATAGAGAGAGAGAGAGAGAGAGAGAGAGAGAGAGAGTAAGGTTAAAATGAAAACTCATTTGAGTCGTGAAAACCCGTGAAAACCCTATGTAACATTGTTTTTTTTTTGTTACATGTAATATGTGTTGTAACATTTAATACAAAACATCGAAACATAAAAAAAAATGTTTTGGCTATTTTTAACATTTTTTTACTAATTTTTATATAAGTTTTCTGGAGAGAGAAAAAGTTATATTTATATTTTTTATTCACTTTAATTGTGGACCACAAGATTTAAACATTAATTAAAAACATGTGGTTGAGAATGAGTTTCTAGAGTTTTCACAACTCAAGTGGGTTTTTATTTTATACTTAATATATATATATATATATATATATATATATATATACACACACGAAATCTTCTCATGATAGAAAGTATTTCTACGATATCTTTTGACCCTATCTGATTTTGCCCATAGCTGTTTCGATACAGCTTATTATTTTTTTGAAGATATCTCAAATTTATTAATTAGTATGATTTTCTATAACAATTAATAAGTCGTTCTCGTTAGGTTTTACACAATTTAAATTCACAGCTTTGTTTATCTTTTTTCATCATTCTAATATAAATTTCAACGAAAACAAAGTTATATTTAAAATTAAACATTTTTTGGTCTCATATGAGGCTTTAACAAAAAGCTTGGATCATTATGTCAGACTGAGTTGTATTCAAAATAATATTTACCAAAGATCAAGTTTTTATTTAGTGATGCTTAAATTTTATATTTTATTTATTAAATATAGTTTATAGAAAATAAATATTGTTATTTGCATTAAAAAGTAAAAGAAAGAGGTGAGTTGTGAATGACGTGTATAAAATACGATGGCAAATAGGTGTGAATGTAGAGTAAGATGATGATGAGGCGTTGTGATAACATAAGATGATGAATTGTGAATGATGAGTAACGAATGGCCTATCAAGTAGTGTTAATGTATCGTTTTGGCATCTCAGTTTTTGTTTTAATGTATTTAATATTAGTTTAATGTATACGGGGTATTTTGGTAAATAATGCAAAGATTCATTTGTTAGTACTATAATAACGAATGAGTCTATGTGTTTTGTCCTCATTCATTAAGGATGTTTAACAAATGAGTTAATGTATGAGAGTTAACATATGTGAGCTATTCGTTATGGTATGTATAACGAAATGGCATAGAGAATGGAACACTCATTCATTAGGCATGTCTAACGAATGAGTCGTCCCATATATATACCCCTGTAACATATTCTAAATTAACGAAGTTCATTATTCTAAAGTAAACACGTCGTTACTCTCTCAAATTGTTCTCTCAACACGCACATTCGTTCAATTAACGTAATCGATCAATCTGTAACGTAATTCATCATGCTAATTGCATTCATTTCTCAAGACTAGATCTGGCTTATGCTCAATCAAGTGGTATCAGAGATATATGTATGATTGAATATATTTAGTACATGTTTTAGAATCAATTGAACACTAATTTGAGTGTTAATTATATTAAGCTTGATCGAATTTAGTTTTCGGACTTTACGGAACTTAGAATTAAGAATTTGTAGGTCATAGCGATAATGATTGATACTGGAATTGATCTAGGCTTATTGGAATGATCAATCGATCGGATACTCGCTTAATTGTATTGATTTGATTTTAATCAGTGAACTCAATTTAGGTGGGAAAATGTTCATGCTTATGTTTGACTTCTGAGTCAAATTGGACAAGATTTGGACGAAATTGAGGTTAGGATTGGCTTGTTAGTGTTTGGATTGTGATTACAAGTGGTTTGGAATTGATTTTGTTAAGAATTGAGGTGTTTCGGAATGGTTTGAGAAGGTTCATTTGAGTTTGGATCTGGAAACTTGAGATGATAATGTGTAAAATACGCATTTCTGAAAGTAATGTATAGCAGAAGTTCTTACTATTAACTGTGTGTCGTTAGTTTAATTGTGTGCGTGTTTATAGTTGGAAAAGGATTGGTGCGGGTATGGGAAATGGGTGGTGGGGCCCATAGCCCCCTATATAAGGCCATTCCCCCATCCTTTCACCATTTCTTCGACACCACACACACACTAGAACACACACTTTCTCTCTAAACCCGAATCCAAATCCGAGCTGAAAAGAAGGGAGAATCTCGTGTATAAACATCATACAACAACAAGAAACACCACTAAGATCCTCGAGTGGTCCAGATCTGAACCCGAACCCAAGAACAAAAAGGTGAGTTCGGCAAAAAGGTTACGTTGCGTGGTTAAGTTCGACATGCAAACTGATAGAACGATAAATCGGGTTGTAGAGCGTAAGAAAAACCTAAACTTGGTAAGTTATAACCTCACGGGGGTGTTATAGGACAAAAGATGATGTTCGGACCATGAAAAACACGGGTATACAAAGTTGGTACGACCCGAAACCCATAAAAAGAGTAGAATCGGGTCCTAAGGAAGAGTCTCTTAGAAAATGGCCCTAAAATGGTGAAATGAAGTAAAAAGGGGTTTTTTCGCATGAAAAAGGGCTTCGCATCGCATGCCATGCAAAATCCAAGAATTTCGCATCGCACGCCATGCGAAGCGAAATAAGCATGTGAAGCGAAATGGCCATGCGAAGCGAAACCTTCCCATGCGAAGCGAAACTTCCCATGAGAAGCGAACTTTCTATGCGAAGCGAAACTTCCCATGCGAAGCGAAACCTTCCCATGCGAAGCGAAATTCCATGCGAAATTTCATGAAATTCATTTTCTGATGCATTTTTGTTAAAGGACTGTGCTAGGGGCTGCCGTCCTTAGATCCCGCCAGGGGCTCTGCCCCTTAGACCCTGCTAGGGGCTGCCGCCCCTAGATCCCGCTACCAGGGGCGCTGACCCCGGACCCTCGTTAGCTGAGGGTTTTATTAACTTAGATGTAAGAAGTAGTAGTAATGGATAATTGACACGCGTAAATATGTTGTACAGTTAGCCGTGCACAGCTAAGGAAGGGCATTACCCTTAACGGTGAGAGAAACCAGCTTCAGGTGAGTTTTAGCCCTTTTTCTCTTGAAATGTTTTCGGGGCTGTGTGCATACTTGTAAGACTAGTAATATATATACGTGTATGATTAAATATGAATGATTGTTGCTAAAATGAAAGAAAGCTCTAAGAACTTGTATGTGCCTAGCTGTTAACTTAACGTGATTGAAAGAGTCAAATAAGAATGTGATGTAAGAGTCGGGGTGACAGGCCCTTATAATACTTGGGCAAGAATAGTAAGAGTCTGATGTAAGAGTCGGGGTGACATGCCCCTATAATACCTGGGCAAGAATAGAGTGGGCAACTCTATGATATCGGTGCAAGAGGTCGGGTGACAGACCCTTATAATATCTGTGCAAGAGGTCGGGTGGCAGACCCTTATAATATCTGTGCAAGAATGTAGGAATAACTGTATGATTGTAAGAAAGTTTAAAAATAATGTAAGAATAGTGCAAGAAATGTTTGTTTGTAAATAAAAGAACGTGTAAGAATAATCCTGTAACTTGTTAAACTAGAACTCACTCAGCGTAGCTGACTTTTAGTATGCACGCAGGTAAGTAGGATGAGGCAGGTTGCTTGAGGTGGGACATGTGGCAAATTGATGAAGACTGGCATCGAAGCCGGAAGATTCACGTGTCATTTATGTTATTGTTTAAGACTTAATGTATTTTGTTAAGACAAGTACTTATGTTATGTAAGAATGTTTAATATTAAGTATTCCGCAAAAAGTTTTTAATTAACTTTGATTTTAGAACTGTGTTTATGAGTAAATCTAACACCAAAGTAGGGTTACCGGGGACGGGGCCTTACATAATGAATTCATTCTTAGTTTCTTGAATTC